>NC_138770.1:529656639-530856639 GCF_965119305.1 Pelophylax lessonae
AAACTCTGTAGACATCTGGAAAATTATAATTTTTAACAATATATTACCACATAATTAAATTAAAAAGATAAAAATATTCCCATTACAATGTAGCCAAGGCTTACCATGTACAAGTACTACCAAGTTCAAATGTTTTCTGCAGTACGGAGTGATACCCCACACACCATATGCATAGGGTGCATATTTCAGATGCCTACAGAGTTTCCCTGATGACGCAAATATAAAACATAGAAACATAGAAAACTGACGGCAGAAAAAGACAAAGTAGTCCATCGAGTCTGCCCATTTTTTTGTGTGTGTTTTTTTTTTTGTTTACTTTATTGTCTAGATCTATGTTTGTCCCAAGCATGTTTGAAGCCATTTACTGTTGACCCGCTCACTACCTCTGCTTGAAGTTAATTCCAAGCATCAACTGCCCTTTCAGTAAAATAATACTTTCTAAGATTCGTTTTGAACTTTCCTCCAGTTAGCTTTAGGTCATGTCCCTGTGTTCTTGATTTTGGTTTCATACTGAAAAAACTGCCCTCCTAAACATTATTCACTTCTTTGATGCATTTAAAGGATTAAATCATGTCTCCCTTTCCCCTCTTTCCTCCAGACTGTACATATTAGGTTCCTAAAGTCCCTCTTGATACGTTTTATCCCCCAAACCTTTTGCCAATTTTGTTACCCATCTCTGGACTTGTTCTATCTTATCAATATCTTTCTGTAAGTAAGGTCTCCAGAACTGGACACAGTATTCTAAATGAGGACTCACTAAAAAATGATATTGAGGAATCAGAACCTCCTTCCTCCTGCTGATGATCCCTCTAGTTATGCATCCTAGAATTCTATTTGCTTTTCCCACTAGGGTCTGTGAAATGCCTCAGAGCAAGCAACCTTAAACCATGAACGTCAACTACTGCTAGTTGTGTAACATTTCATCGTTGTTTTGTTATTTTTTAAAGATCTGTATGGTCACTGTGACCTAAGAGCTCTTTTATCATGTATATGTACTAAAGCTTGTCTTTTAAATTGAATTTAATTGTGTTATTTCACTCCTAATTACACAGCCTATAAAGTCATATACTGATTTTAAAGGGTCCTTTTCCCCCTGTGCTTTTTTTTCCATGACTATATTATTGGGATGTGGTTGTGATTTTATTTTCCACCATTTGGTACAATCTATTCTTTGATATAGTTTTATCTTTCTATTTATCTTTGGGATAATGAACTAGGTTGGTGCACCTGGTTTTTATATAGTTGGTCAGTTTAAAAAAAGACACAAGTCCATCTAGCTCAACCAATAAAAAACAAAAAAGAAAACACAACCATACAATCCCATATACAAAATCTTATACCCACAGTTGATCCAGAGGAAGGTGAAAAAAAACCCAGCATAGCATGGTGAAATTTGCTACAGCAGGGGAAAACATTCCTTCCTGATCCCCTGAGAGGCAATTGGATATTCCCTGGATCAATTTTACCTATAAATATTAGTACCCATTTATATTATGTACACCTACGAAATAATCCAGGACTTTTTAAAGCAATCTACTGAGCTGGCCAGAACCACCTCTGGAGGGCGTCTATTCCACATTTTCACAGCTCTTACTGCGAAAAAAACCTTTCCATATTTGGAGACGCAATCTCATTTCCTCTAGATGTAAAGAGTACCCCCTTGTCCTCTGTGATGACCTTAAAGTGAATAACTCAACACCAAGTTCACTATATGGACCCATTATATATTTATACATGTTGATCATATCCCCATTAATCTCCTTTTCTCAAAAGAGAATAAATTCAGTTCCTCTAATCTTTCCTCATAGCTGGGCTCCTCCATGCCTCTTATCAGTTTGGTTGTCCTTCTCTGCACTTTCTCCAGTTCCCTGATATCCTTTATGATAACTGGTGCCCAAAACTGAACTGCATATTACCAAATGAGGTCTTACTAATGATTTGTACAGGGGCAAAATTATATATTTTCTAATACTCCTCTGGAGGTTTTACCTACTATTGAAAAAGGCTGAAAATTCAATTTCAAAAACTATTTCCAGTATACATACCAACTGAACATATTTATTTTCAAACATTATTTTCACACATCCATTTTGGAAGAAACTGTTGAAGTGTAGTATAGGCTTTGGAGAACTTTACTTAGGTATTGCAACTTGACCCATCAAGGATTATTTTTAGACTACATTTGAATATTACACAACAATATATTGAAATATTAGGTTGTTAAAGCAATGGTAATTGTAAGAGTTAACATGTTTTTGCAACAAAATAAACTGATTTTTTTTAGACTACACTTGAATATTACACAACAATATATTGAAATATTAGGTTGTTAAAGCAATTGTAGTTGTAACATGTTTTTGCAACACAATAAACTGATTTTTTTAGACTATAATTGAATATTAAATTAACATTAACTTGGTTAATATTTTCTAAGTCCTGAGCATGTAGTTTGGCTATTCCTAATTCCTCAATTAGTGTATCTCCTATGTTATCCAAATTGAGATAATCATACTTTGCTCTATCAACCACATATCCTCTCACAGCTAAGGAGCTCCAATGAACTCCAGAAGTATCTTGCATTAAAGGTCGAGCTTTGTTAGAAGTGGTTGGAGATTCTGTGTAAGACAGTGGTTGTGGTGACCCATTATTATCCCTCTAAAATATAGATTATCTCTCTTGGGAGTACTTGGTGCAGAAATGTTGGTGTTTAAGTGGTACCTTTTATTGGCAAACTTATGTTAATAAAGATGCAAGTTTCAGGATGCCTTAGATTCCTTCTTCAGGCTGAATGTGGGATCTAAGGCATCCAAAAAGCTTGCAGTTTTAATAACTTTAAATTAATCAGTAAACAGTTACCATTTAAACTCTGAACTTAACTGAGTTAATCAATGGCTAACATGGGACAACTCTCTAATATTTCCAGCAGTGGATTAAATAGTAATGAAGACAGGGGCAGACTTTGGGTAATATTTTTGCATCCTGGTTCAATAGTGGTAAATCGGGTGAGATTGGCTTGGTATTTATCTTGATTCAAGATTTGAGTGATATATGCATGCTAGTAAAAAGATACGTGACTAATACATGACTTTAATTATCATTGGAGATATGTATATAGTAGGTGCATTAGATGATTCTGTATAAAACCAATGAAACTGGTGCTTTCCCATCAACTATTTCCCCCTACAAGGTCACTTACTTACTTACAATGAGAGTTTGGGAAGATGAAGAGCCTTCAAAAGTTAAGTAATTTTGTCTAAATGTTTCTGAGAAGATTCATAAAGCTTTGCACTCTTTTTAAATGTTGAATAATCTCAGACAGCTTAAATAATTAATAATCTTCTTTGTCATAAAGTTGATTTATAGATACAATTTCAGTTACATTAATGCCACAAACAATATAAATTAATTTTGAATGCAACTAGTGCATTTGCAAAGTAATTGGTAATGTCTTCACCACCAGGCTACACTTTGTGCAGAGAGCTGAGCAGTGGTTGAGTCCCTTCTGGCTCTACATATCTCTTCCTAGTGATGTGTGTGCTCTAGATAAATCACATTCACCCAGCAAACCTATCTCTGCATTCATTATGTGGGAAAAGGTAATTGATATTTTTGGGTGAGACTTAGTTGGGCATTAGTGCCAGTTTCATTGCCACTGTTTTGCATGTGTTGGCCATCAAAGTTAATTGACATGCATGGGTGCTGACAGACCAGAAGATCCACATAAAAGTATCGCCCACAAGACCAGTAGCCCCGCACATAGTTACATAGTTAGTGAGGTTAAAAAAAGACATCAGTCCATCCAGTTCAACCTATGATGTGTGTGTGTGTGTGTGTGTGTTTGCTGTTAACCGTCCATTGTATACCCCTGTATGTTGTGGTCTTTAAGGTGCCCATCTAATAGTTTTTTGAAACTACCAATGCTCCCTGCTGATACGACTGTTTGCAGAAGAGAATTCCACATCCTTAATGCTCTGACAGTAAAGAACCCCCTACGTACTTTAAGATTAAACCGCCTTTCCTCTAGTTTTAGTGAGTGGCCACGTGTCTAATTGTATTTCCTTTCTCTGAATAGTTTGTTCCTTATGCTAAGGTCGCCAGTACAGTATTTGTACATTGATATCATATCCCCCCTCAATCGTCTCTTCTCCAGAGAGAATAAGTTCAGTGCTTGTAGTCTTTCCTCATAGCTGATGCCCTCCATTCCCCTAATTATTTTTTTTGCCCTTCTCTGGACTTTCTCCAGTTCCAGCACATCCTTCCTGAGGATCGGTGCCCAGAACTGGACAGCATACTCCAGATGTGGCCGGACCAGAGTCTTGTAGAGTGAGAGAATAATCTCTTTATTTCTGGAGTGAATCCCCTTTTTTATACATCCCAGTATTCTGTTGGCTTTGCTTGCAGCGGCTTGGCATTGCACAGGCTGAAAGAGCAGCAGTGACTGGTCTTTGTAATAGGTCTGGTGTATGACTTCCTTCAGGCTAGATTACTTCAACTATCTAGAAGCAAAAATGATTTATGAACAGAAATATAGTGTTATAGATATTCCAAATGTGCATCAAAATAATGGGGTTGATTTACTAAAGCTGGAGAGTGCATAATCTGGTGCAGCTGTGCATGGAAGCCAATCATCTTCTAACTTCAGTTTGTTCAAATAATTAATTAAATCTGAAAGCTAAATGGTTTCAATGCAGAACTGAACTGGATTTTGCTCTCTCCAGTTTTAGTAAATCAACCCCATTATTTTGGTGCACATTTGGAATATCTATAACACTGTATTTCTGTTCATAAATCATTTTTCCCTAAAACAAGCACACAGAGAATTGGTAAACACATATCAGATGAACATATTGTACAAAAATAACTTTATACCAACTAATCTAAAATTAGCAATGAAATACTGTATATGTGGCAATAATAAACAAAAAGAAATGTCAAAATGACCAAAAGAAGTCAATATGCAAGATGCCAAAGGGCCAATTTAATTGTTCATCCATTCGTGCAATTATTACTTCCTGCTGTAAACATATAAACACGTACCAGATCTTCACACCTACTAGAGAAGGCAGATCGAATTCTGCTTAGTATTCAAATCTCCATGCACCCATATACAGGTCCCCTGATAACTTACTTCCAAACGTCACTAATCCATAATAGTTACCAATAAAGAAAGTAGGAAACCCCAACAGTGTAGCAAGTTAGTTGAAAACTATAAAAGAAAGGTTAGAAAAACTTGCATTGCTAAGTGCTAGCCAGCAAAGTATAAAGAGCATACAATCCATCAAAGCACAAGCGCCTGTACCTGCGTGCATGCTGATACAAACCACATAATCTTGTCACCTCCACTCATCTAGAAACAATATCTAAAGGACTCCAGGCTAAAGTAGGAAAACACATGCCTCATGTGATTACACTATATTTGTGTAAATCAGAGTTTAACTTCAAGAAGAAGTATGTTAAGGTGTATTTATTGTCTTCATTTGAATAAAAAGAATGTTAATCCTATTGCTAGCACTGTCTAGCACTGGAAATGATGAAGGAGAAATCTTTGCTCACAATAAACCAAGAAACAAGATTTTTTTAAATCTCCAGATATGGTTTATTTTTCTCCTCAGTAGGATCTCTGTGATAACCAGCATATTTTTTTTCTTATGTTTGTTATTACATTTTGACATTTTCCTATGATTAGCACAGTTTGCCCTCATTTCACCTCTTAATATTGGCTTGATCGCATACCAAAGCATTAGAAGACCTTCTAAAGAATCTGTATTTATGCCTCAAAATTCAATATCTTTCCATATTGCATAAGCATCTTTTGAAAATTTGGTATTTTACGTAAGCAAGTGAGGGAATCGCTAGGGTTTGTGAGTATTAATTACTCAGTACATATGAATTCTAAGACCACAGGGATGTGGTTAAAACCCAGAATTTACAAAATCACCATAGATTAAATATTTTTTTTTTTGAGGAGTAGTATGCCTTTGAATAATAGGTGTATTCTTTTTCATGTTTGGAAGAAAGAATTTCCAAGTATCAGCTAAGCCAATAGTATGATAAAAATGAATCTGAAACCTTGTGCTTTACTTTCAGCACTTTATATGTTCTACCAAAAATAGGGTACAAGCAGGAATTTGAGACTTCTCCCATAAATATATAGAACGTATAAACCAAAAAGTATTGGGTAAAAAGATTGTATTGCCTAAATCTGCAAGAAAATACTAACCCGCTTTTTACACTGTGGTGTAAAAAATATGATCCCAATGCTTTTTCCTTCCATTTCCCATTACATTTACATTTACTTTTTCCTTTTAATTTCCTTTATTCATAGTCAGTGAGGTAGGACAAAAGATGGGTAGTAAATAAATTCAGTTGATGGTTTTCATACCTTCCGAAATTTTGCCTTCGTATTGTTTTGTCTAGCAGTTTATTTTTTAAAGATTATGACTTGTTAAACCCGTAGCTTGACCTCCATGAAAGGGAAAGTCTGGGTTTTACAGGCATGAGCAATTACCCTTTTTGCTGCTGTTAGGATGTGCGTGATTAATCCGAATTGGGTGTTAGTGCACTCCTCATGTTGTTTATTTAAAGGTGTCTTAAAAGAATCCTTTTGAAAATACATTTCTGTGACCATGTGGGTCTTTTGGTAGATGGTAGACCCCAATCCAAATCCTTTTCACTTTTGAGCTATCCCACCAAAAGAGGCACACACAATTTTGAGGCTTGACATGTTTGATATCCATATCACCACCTCTTTTTTTATAATTTATCAAAAAATTGGATAGTGTTTGTGTGGGTCTGATAAAACAGTTGCACTTAAATCATGTTATATACCAAACTGAAACTGTTTCCATTTCTTTCTACAGGGTCTTTGCTTTCGGCAAATATATAATATTTTGGAGGTTTTAGGTAATCCTCAGGCTAAATTGTGCAACAAAATGTAAAAAGTAGGGATAGACCGATATGGTTTTTTTCAGGGCGGATACCGATATTTTGGTCACAACGTATCGGTATCGGTCAATATGGGCCGATATTTTGTACATTTAAAATTTTGAAAAATAAAGACAATTTTTGACACAAATCTGGTACTGAACATGCTAATTTTTGTTTAATGCTTAATGGCTGGCTTGCTGGCACCCTGTGGTGGGTGGCTGGCTGGCACTCTGTGGTAGGTGGGTGGTTGGCACATGGGCTGTGGGTGGCTGGCTGGTACAGGGCATGTTGGCGGCTGGCTGGTACAGAGCCTGTGGGTGGCAGTCTGTCTGGCACCCTGTGGTGGGTGGCTGGCTGTCTGGCACCCTGTGGTGGGTGGGTGGCTGGCTGGCACTCTGTGGTGGGTGGGTGGCTGTAATGTTTCTTCCCCTTGGATGATAAGGGGCCCTAAAGGCCTTGACCACCCCTAGAGAGTTTAAAGACAAATAGAACTCCTAAATCTGGGCTCCTAAATCTCCAATATAAAGTGATAGAAAAAATTGGCGTTAATCGCCAATAATAACTGCGCAAGTGGAAAGGAGTGTGAGTAATACTCAAAATTGTGTGTTAAATAAATCCATACAGTGCAATATAAAAGTGCATAAGTGACACAATTATATGTTGGTAAAAGAACCAAAAAAAGTGGGCTGCAACAAAATCGGGAAAACATATGAGTGGTAAAAACTACACCTAAAGTGTACAAAGCTGCGCTCACCTAAAGTGCACTATATAAAAAAATGAATATAATGTAAATCCATATATAACATAAAAAGTCCTGAATACAAAGTGCATCAACAGATCATATATGAGTGGATGATAAGTGAATAAAGTCCCATACACCGACAAGAAAACTGAAATTGTGCAGTCTCTAAAGGATGATTCTTCCACATAAAAGCTCTTCACTCCCTTCACCACATGAACACCCAGTGTGTGGGAATGCTTACCAGAAGGCACCGACCCCTTGATTATAGGGGGTCAATGCAAGCAGAGTTGTACACAATATTCAGAATCCAGAGTGTGTCTGAGCCCTCCTGAAGGATCCACCTTACAATCGCCTGTTTAACAAGTATGCTCCGCACTCCTCTGCCAGCCCCACGCTCCTCAGCTATCCACCGGCTACACCTCCACGTGTACAGCGTCCTTATTCCATAGGCCAACCAGCGGTGGCAGGAGGAGCATGTTTTGGCCTGGTCTAGACGGGGGCCTGAGCGGTGGAATAAGGTCGCTGTAAACGTGGAGGTGTAGCCGGTGGATAGCAGAGGAGCATGGGGCTGGCAGAGGCGTGCGGAGCATACTTGTTAAACAGGTGATTGTAAGGTGGATCCTTCAGGAGGGCTCAGACACACTCTGGATTCTGAATATTGTGTACAACTCTGCTTGCATTGACCCCCTATAATCAAGGGGTCGGTGCCTTTTGGTAAGCATTCCCACACACTGGGTGTCCATGTGGTGAAGGGAGTGAAGAGCTTTTATGTGGAAGAATCATCCTTTAGAGACTGCACCATTTCAGTTATCTTGTCGGTGTATGGGACTTTATTCACTTATCATCCACTCATATATGATCTGTTGATTCACTTTGTATTCAGGACTTTTTATGTTATATATGGACTTACATTATATTAATTTTTTTATATAGTGCACTTTAGGTGAGCACAGCTTTGTACACTTTAGGTGTAGTTTTTACCACTCCAATATAAAGGCCAGGACAATTATGTTAGCTTAAAGGGCTAGTATTTACCTTCTGTGTTTCCAACAACATGTATCCTCCTCCTAAGTAGTGGCGACGCTGAAAAAGTGCTTCTTCTGGGCTCTATTTATGATGCCCCTCACCTCCAGCCTGCAATGTAATTGCAGTACAGAAAAGTCAGATCACCTGGCTGGTTGTGCTGCCTGTCAAGGCTATATAAAAGTCTCGATTCACACCTATGCATGTTGCTTTTGAGTGTTTCTGTAGTGCTTTTAGCTGTGCTTTGCTTTTCAAATTTTTACAGCTATTTGCCGCAATTTTACGCAATTTGTGTTTTGCATTTTTCTTGGGGGGGGGGGAGTAATTTGTTGTTGGGCAGATTTAAAGAAGCAAATCGCTTCTCCATCGAAGTCTATTGAACCAAAAAAAGCAAAAAAAAAACATTTTTTTGAGTTTAAAAAAGTCCCTGACCCTTTCCAAAAACGCATTGAATGTGAACGTGTTTCATAAAAACCCATGCTAAAAAAAATGTCCTGCATTTCTACAAAAAGCATGAAAAAATGCATTGGTGTGAATGGAGCCTAAATATCAGGACTAAATGGACAGAAAACAACTCACATTTGTGTATTTTATCTGTGTATTTAGCTGTTTGTAAGTGTCTGGCTTTAATAAAAGTAATTTATGTATATATGGATCAAAAATGGAAAAGGAAGCTTTCTGGACACACATGTGCTGCATTCATCATACAAATAGTAAAATAAATGTTTATTTTAAAATGAGAACATTTACAAAAGGAAGGTGGTTATTTTCCACTAGCTGTAGCCAAATGCTATTGTCTCCATTTAATCTTAAAGCTTAAGATAGTACTAAGAAAAAAAATCGCCATAGTTAGAAAGACGACATGACACCTGGCAGGACAGGGCAGTGGCCTCTCCAGCAGCACAGATGTCAAGTTTTGTTTTCTTACACTTCTCTGCATGAGCTGATTGAACTGGATTCAACTCATTTATCATTTTCTACAACTGAAACTCATTTGCATTACACTTTTTATATGATGTTTTCCAAAAAATGCAGCAAAAATCACATCTTTAACTGACCCAAATCTGACCCACGTTTTCAGCCAATACTTAAAGGAAATATGTATTGAAAGAAGCATGAAGGCTGTCATTGCTAATTTATCCTTCTAAAATGCGTATTGGCTGACTAGCGTGCTGATCCCTTTGTTCTCAAATGCTCTTAGTCTTTGACCTGTGGCAAATATTCAAATTAGGCTTGCTGCATACTCCTTCTAGGTAACGGACTCAGAAAGTATTGAGGCCAGGAACAGTAGGGAAAGAGGGCAGCAACAAAAACCTACGAAAAAGGGGTTGTAGGGATATAACTGCCCCAAAGCTAATGTACCCCCCCCCCCCCCGCCCTTCCGACAACCTCTCCGTGACACCAGGAGCAATACTATCAGATTTTAACATACCAGACAGTACTACCTTGGTTTGGGAGTAATGTGGTATACAAGCGTTTTACAAGACGAGCAACATTTAAAAAAAAATTTTAACTTGATATGCGAGCGCTGTCTTGCAAGACGAGCAGTAGAAGGATCACAGTTTCACACTCTTAATGTAAAAAAAAATTACACTCACAATGTATATCCCGCATTAAAGAATCTTAAGAAAAAGTGTGTAGCGACAAAAGTAAAAGAACAGCAATGAAATGTGAATACTGTGTTATAAATGGACAAAACATTAAAATAAAGTCCAAAAAAGTGCTAAAGTGAAGAAAAAAATGTGTGTGTGTATATATATATATATATATATATATATATATATATAGCAGGATTCCCAGCCATTCTTCTGGATGTGGGCCCGCCTGGGTTACCGCTAGTACCAACAGCACATTTAAGCACGTTCTCCAAGTGTGAGCACTGAGACAAGGAACAGTCCAGTATCTTTGGGCTTTTTTGTATTATTTTGAACTTGGATGGGAGAAGGGATGAGTGGGATACTCCTCTGGCTCAACTATACACAATTTGAGTGGGACAACTGAAAAACGGCCGTTGGTGCTGACTTGACGGTGGCTAGATGCCGGTCAATGCCGGTTGACGCTGACTTGCTGTCGATTAACGCTGAACTGACTTCTGACACTTTCATGTGCCACAAAGTCCTAATTAAAGCTTCCTTTACCCCTCTTCACTGAGGTAGCTAATTGTAAGACTGCTGCATTGCTTAACACTTCAGGGCCCGCACCGGCACCCTCTTTCACACACACTTATGTTCAGGGCTTAATCACTGGCACCCCCTTTCCAAGCCCTCTCTACTGGTTAGCTGGTTCCTGGATCCCTCCAACCTTCTAGAGTGGTCCCCTATCCTAGTCAGACCTCTGGGCAGTTTACAATACTCACGACACTGCTTTCCTGGAAACTTCTGCCCCAGCAGCTCCACTCGGTCCTCAGCACACTGGATCCCTCTCTGCAGCTCAGCTCTACCATGACCACCAAGGACACCTTCTCTAGCACTGACACGAGGAGAGACAGCCGTCACCTTCCTCCTGCCAAAGACACCCTGTCATGTGCTCCCCTCAGACTTATACCCCATCCCAGGATGCATTGCGGCAGATTCTGCCCTCTGGGATAGATACAAGCCCTGGTGTGCTATTGGTCAGGTTTCCTCCACTGCACAATAAGAGCCCTCGTTGAACACAGTGGGGAGACTCCCCAAACTCAACAGGCACACCTGGGAACACATGACAGCCTAGCTGAACAATCAGACCCCCCTAATAAGCAGGCAGGGCCCCCTTAGGATTTCCTAGCCCCTACCTAGGAGGGTGCTACATATATGTCCAATCTTGAATGAAAGTCAACAATAAAAAAAAACACTATAGTTTCTAAATTTAGAAAGACCTGGTACTGCTGGCAACATTTCACGGCAACAGAAGACTTCTCCGAATATGGAACCTAGATTACTACACTCTCCTCTGACCCCTTGGCGGGAGGGAAGGATAAACAACTGTTTTATCCCTTCCCCTAATTTCCCCTATCTTGACAAAACTACAATAGGTGACCTCTACCCCCCCCCCTCTCCTTCTCTCACCCCCATACCAAATCTTCTGCTGTTCCCTCTTATTCTTGGTTTTGTTTGCTCACCTCCACTACTTTTTATATCCCATGATCCTTATGTCATCTGCTGGTGTTGGTCCACTGTGTTTTATCAGGTCCAAAGTCAGCGCAGCCCTCTAGGAGGAAATTCTAGAGCACTTCACGCTTCCCTCTGCTGACCAGTTTTATGGAGATGCTGATTTCATTTTCCAGCAGGACTTGGCACCTTCCCACACTGCCAAAACTACCAATACCTGGTCACATGATAAGGTAACACTGTGCTTGATTGGCCAGCAAACTCGCCGAACCAGAGAATCTGTGGGGTATTGTCAAGAGGAAGATGAGAGATACTAGACTCAACAATGCAGACGAGCTGAAGGCCGCAATCAAAGCAACCTGAGCTTCCATAACACCTCAGCAGTGCCAGAGGCTGATCGCCTCCATGCCACGCCGCATTGAGGCAGTAATTGCTGCAAAAGGGGCCCAAACCAAGTACAGAGTGCATATGCATGCTTATACTTTTCAGAGGTCTGATATGTTCTATGCACACTCCTTGTTTTATTGATTGCATGTACTATACTAATTTACTGAGATTGTGGATTTTGGGTTTTCATGAGCTGTAAGCCATAATCATCATAATTATGACAAATCACGGCTTGAACTATCTTGCTTTGCATGTAATGAGTCTATCTCATATATTAGTTTCCCCTTTTAAGTTGCATTACTGAAATAAATGAACTTTTGCACGATATTATAATTTTTCGAGTTTCACCTGTATATTATCATCAGGCCTTCTATTCAAGCCTCCCAAGCATTTTCAGCATTTTCTGCCTTGCTCTCTCAATCTGGGGCTTACCCAAACCCTCAACAAGGCTCAATGCAAATATTACTTGATGCCGTCTTTCATTTTATATACAAAAGATATTCTTTTAAGACACTTCATGTTAACAATCTTTAAGACGCTTCATGTTAACAATCTTGTTGACTACTTGTTTATGCTCTGTTTTGCTCTGACTGTTATATCATACCTTTTTTTACTTGTGCATGAAAAACCTCTATCTGATTCCAAGCTATATTCTTACCTGTACTTTTTCAAATAAAGCTTTAATGGAAAATGGAAAAAAAAAAAATATATATATATATATAGTGAAAAATATAGATTTAAATGTACAGTCCCATGATAGGATCAGCAATAAAAACGTATTGGTAAAAACACAAAGTTCATTGCAAAAATTTGGTGGTGACTTGAAAAGTGAAGAAGTGATCCAGTACAGTGCTCCAGAATCATTCACCACACCCCTGTGAAATGGACACTCACCGGAAAAAGCTGGTGGCCTTTACAGCAGCAACACGCACTCAGTGTAGATCTGCCATCTGTTGTGGGGAAGGCTGTTCAGCAACTCGCACCATCCAGATGTAGCTGTGGTAAATAAAGCTCACTGGGAGCCAGATGAAGTCTCCATAGTGTAGTATTTATTGGATGTGTATGTTAAAAGCCAAAATAAAATGAATCATAAAACCATACGACAATGGATGCCACTACCAACTCGGTATCGGACAGTGGCCTGACGTTAGCACTAGTGTCTCCTCCCTGATGCGTTTCGTCCATAAGGATATTATCAAGGGGGTTGTATGCAGTACTGTATGTGGTCAGAGGTTGGAGGGCGCTGGTGGCTCCCAGCGCTTCCTGGAGAACTCGGAGACACTGGGACCCCGAAAAGGGGTCATGGGGGGGGGGGAGGTTGTGCTATCTTGGAATTTCATGGCCTCCAAAACTATGATAGGTAGTGAGGAGTGAAATCAACAATTTACACCCTTGGAAAGCCTAAAGGCAGTAAAGGATGAATACAAGATAAAAAGACATACATCACAGTTAAAGAGGTCATGACATGAGTACATAAACAGCAAAAGCTGAATGGTTGAGAGCTGGAAATTGCAAGATCAGATAAATAAATGATGTAACTACTAGTAACAAAACATGCCAACATAAAAATTAGTAAGTAGTGCATCCTAATTACTCAACGCATTTCATGGAACATTTTCCACTTCTTCAAGAGCAGATGCAAACAGTGGTCTGTAAGAAGTATAAAAGCATGTTAAAAATAAAAGAGACAGTTGGAAATGTATCTGGTTGAAAACTAACACATGATATAGGGGGGGGGGATCCAGAAGGGATAAGCCCAACCAGATCAATCCGGACCCTTCCTGAAGGTTTTACCTTGCAGTGCCAGCTGAAAATAATGTATGAAGTGTTGAAAGTTTCACAGTATCTGAAAGCGTCCTAACATGTCCAAACAGGAACTGAGGGAGCAGTGTCAGTGCATGTATCCATGTTCATGGACCACATAATTGGTAGTATGAATCTTCATATGCGGGGATCAGGATAAAAAATGGTGGTGTATTGAAAATTCTAAGAGTAACAAAAAAAGTAAGGGTTGGATGAATAAATGGATGTGTAAATATAAAACAAATGACAAAAGGCATGTAATAAGTGACTGCTAGTAGAGTGCCACAAACCAAAGTGAGAAAAGTAAAAGAAGTGTAGTGACAACACTGTGTGGTAACACCTGGTAACCATTGCCAATGCAAATGGCATGTGGTAAAATTAACTGGAAAATAGGAAGTGTAATAAGAGCCGAGTACCTGGAAAAGACCCATATAGACAAGTGAAGAAGTGTAAGAAAGGTAAAGGGAGAAGTGGTGAAGTCCATGAATGTAAGCACCATAAATAAAATTACCTGTATCCAAACAGTATAATGGTAATCTTATAAGTATGTCCATCAAAGGCAAATAAGATAGGCAAAAAGTGGTCCTAGAGAGGAGGGTGCATATGTGCATATGCACGCCTCCACAAGACAAGCCTCCATAGCTCCCACGTCATGCTGGCATTTAAATATGGGGGATGCGTAATCAACTGAGCTGCAAACGCCACTCAGGTGTGTGGTGCCAAAACTCCACCACATGGCAGAAAGCAAAGGGGAGGACTCCATGCCGGCGTGTTGGTACCATGGGGGTGAGGTCACACGTATGGCATGGGAGGTGTGACGCCGATGCGCTGCGAGCGAGACCAACCCTCTCCCCCTAGAGGGGGAAGGGGAAGGTGCCCAGAGCAGATCGCAGTTCACTGAGGTGTATGGTGGACGCAACAGTATTAAATATGAGAGTTGTTCCACTAGATGATACAAGGGGTATAAAACAAACAAAAGGATATTAGTTGCCTAAAAATTGTGTAATGAGTGTGTACAAGCCCCCAAAGAGAACAATGGGGGCAATACCTCTATAAGCTAGTAGGCTATATAAAGGGATGCTCTGGATAGTGACACTGCCTCCATCCTTGTTAAACTGTGTATAGGAGAGGGGTTTGGGACTTTTATGTACTCATGTCATGACCTCTTTTACTACGATGTATGTCTTTTATCTTGTATTTATCATGCATTGTACAAATTTCATATTATTGTGATGATGTTTAAATAAACAATTGTTTGTACTATTTACAATCTCTTATTGCCTTGTACTGGTGTGATCACTTATCATCACACCTTACCCTGGTTTTAGTAGCACACCTCATTCAAAGTCCAAACCCTTCCTTCTATTTTTTGAATAGGGATGGAGACACGTTTCCCCCATGTTCCTCATCTAAAGTCCCAAACCCCTCTCCTATATAAAGGAGTAAATGGTTTTCGGGGGCCTGCACGCGGTTAGACTGCCAAAAAGTTTCCCACATGTGGTATCCCTCAGTAGAAGCAGCAGAATGTATTTTGGGGTGTAATTTTACATATATCCATGGTGTGAGCAATATATAATTTTAACTACTTGCCGCCCGCCCGTTGCAGGCTGGCTCGGCTGCACAAAACGACGTAGCCCTACGTCGGTCTCACGCATGGCGCTGGGGGGCCACTAGGCAGTGGGGATGCTGATCCACGGGACTGGCGGCTGTGATTGTGATTGCCGCTGGGCACCCGCGATCGCTCCCCGCTGAGAGAGAGAGATGGTCAGCTTTTGTAAACACAGCTGACCGTTCTTTTCTCTGAAATGATCACAGAGCGCCTGTGATCCTTCTATATAGGATCACAGGTCTCTATGATCATTTCACAAGCCCATCCCCCATACAGTTACAAAACACTCCCCTAGACTCACATTTAACCCTTTGATCGCCCCTGGGTTAACCCCTTCCTTGCCAGTGTCATTATTACAGTAACAGTGCATATTTTTAGCACTGATTACTGTAGTAATGTTACTGGGCCCCCCATAAGTGTCAAAAATGTCAGTTAGGGTTCCAATCTGTCTGCTGCAATATCGCAGTCCCACTAAAAATCGCAGATCGCCGCCATTACTAGTAAAAAAAAAAGAAAAAAAGAAAAATACTGTTTTTTTCCAGAATTGTAGCACATTTTTGTTTATAGCGCAAAAAAATAAAAATCGCACAGGTGATCAAATACCACCAAAAGAAAGCTCTATTTGTGGGAAAAAAAGGAGATCAATTTTATTTCAGTACAGCCTGGCATGACCGCGCAATTTTCTGTTAAAGTAAGACAGTGCCGAATCCCAAAAAATGGCCTGGTCTTTACAGGGGGCAAATATTTCGGGTCAAGAACTGGATAATGACAACTTTGTGTCAAAAAATAGTAATTTTGTCATATTCCCGAAACTTGTGGCAAAATATAAAATATTCCATGGATTCAACTTGCCTCTCAGCAAATAGCTTGAAGAGTCTACTTTGTGAAAAGGGGTCATTTCGGGGGGGTTGTGCTAGCTTGGCATTTCATGGCCTCTGAAACTGTGATAGGTAGTGAGGAGTGAAATCAACAATTTACGCCCTTAGAAAGCCTTAAGGCGGTGATTGGTTTTCAGGGTCCTGTATGCAACTAGACTTCCAAAAAGTTTCACAGAGGTGGTATCCCCATGCTCAGGAGAAGCAGTAGAATGTATTTTGGGGTGTAATTCCACACATACCCATGGCATGTGTAAGCAATATACCTTTTCAGTGACAACTTTCTGTTTTTTTTTTGTCTTTTTTCAATGGGTTCAACAAGTCTCTCAGAAAATTTCTTGGGGTGTCTACTTTCCAAAAAGGGGTAATTTGGTGGGGTTTTGTACTGCCCTGCCACTTTAGCACCTCACGAAATAAGATAGGCAGTCATAAACTAAAAGCTGTGTAAATTCAAGTAAATGTACCATAGTTTGTAGACACTCTAACTTTTACACAAATCAATAAATATACACCTATTGCATTTTTTTTTTACCAAAGACATGTGGCTGAATACATTTTGACTTAAATGCATGAAAAAAATTGAGCTTATTGGATTTTTTTTAATAACAAAAAGTAGAAAATATCATTTTTTTAAATAATTTTTGGTCTTTTTTAGTTTATATCGCAAAAAAAAAAAAAAAAAATCCCAGTGGTGTACAAATACCACCAAAGAAAGCTCTATTTGTGGGGAAAAAAAGATGCAAATTTAGCTTGGGTAAAGCGTTGCATGACAGCGCAATTACCAGGTAAAGCAGTGCAGTGCCAAATTGCGAAAGTGCTCTGGTCAGGAAGGGGGTAGAACCTTCCGGAGCTGAAGTGGTTAAGTGCACCATGGCAATGATTTTGCTCATGGTGGTGAAATGCACCAATATAGGGGGTATAGAGTATTGATTAATTTCATATGATGAAATCATTAAACAATTAATTAATAATTGTTATACGATCAATGGAAATGTCAATAACATTAAAAATGATATAAAATCTATATGTGTATATAATATAGTAAATATACATTTAAATACAAATAAATACATTAAAAAAGGAAATCAATGGACTTCCGGTTCCGGCGCCTCATGAGGAAGGAGTGAGAGGCAGCGGCTCCGGTTATACCCGCATACAAAGTCTCCTACTTACCGCTCACAGCTCCTCCACCATCGGCTCCTTTGCCATCACTGTGCTCCGCTACACCTAGCCGCCCAGATGGATCGCTTTGTAGTCCACAGCGGGAGAGGGAATACCGCTGTTCACAGGCAGGACTCATCACAGCCGGAAGTGCCTTCTCCCTCAGGTAACATGGCCGCCACTGAGTGCATGGATGCCGTGGCCTCCCCCCTTCCCATGCCAGATCAGTCTTTAACCACTAACGATGAACAGTGCCACAGGATGGCACAAGCGGCGGCTGCAATCCTTTCACCCACAATCCCAGATGCGGTGGATAGGACAGTAGTGGCAGCCATAGCACAGCTCCGCAAGGATCTAGGAGAACAGGCCAAACGCCTCTCTGAAGTAGAGCACAGGCTTTCAGACCTAGAGGACGAAGTGCAATCCTCATTCATTTACAAATGACACCAAATATGCACAAACCCACCACTATATACTAGAAAAGCTGGATGATATTGAGAATAGATCACACAGGAATAATCTTCGGATTATGGGGCTGTCTGAATCTATTAATACAGGCATGTTACCGGAGGTCTGTTCCACTCGGATCCCACAGGCACTAGGCATTAATGCTCCCTGTACCATTGAACGCGCCCACCGCCTTGGATCCCACTCAAATGACTGCATCACTGCGCCCCGTGATTGTACGGTACTTGAATTACTCGGAGAGACTGGCTATACTTAAGTCTTTCAAAAATGCTAAATCACTTGTTCTGGACAGCCAAAAGCTTTTACTATTTGCCGACTACTCCCAGGAAGTCGCCCGCAGAAGAAAAGCATTCCAGCATTCCTGCAATGTCCTGTACCACAAAGGCATTAAATTCACGCGCGCCTACCCTGCAATACTCTGTTTTACTGACCAATTTGAAGAATCTAAGTCCTTCTCACATCCTGAAGAGGCAGCTGATTACATCCAATCACACCTGCACTTGGCCATGAACACCCTTGCTGCTCCCTCCCTCTCCCCCTCAATTCAGGGATCTCCGCAGCCCCAGGAAGGATTCTCCTAAAAGGGCCTGTCAATCGAATAAGTCCCGACCGGACAGACCCCCGCTGAAGCCTCAATCTCATACTCACGGTAGTTTTACTTAGTGATTAGGGAGGCCGCCGCATCTTCTGCTTTACGTCACCTTCCATGTTGATCGTATACACTCAGTGGCTGACATTAGGTTTCATAGGAAATCTTCTGCACTTTTATAGTTTTACCTGTTATATCTCGCTCTAAGAGCATTTTTTTTCTCATTTTGCTTTGTTGTATCACCTGTTATTCCCCCACAGCCTTCTCGGAGTCCTGACTTCACTCGCTTTACATTATGTACCAATTTCTCCACGGGAACTCCTTGGCGTTACCTGTACATGGTGATCCCCCTGCCTACTGCACTAGCGAGCAGAATCAGCCTCACTGCCGGTAACGATGTCGGATGGTGTAAGTCTCATGTGGAAAAAAGCGAAATCCACAAAAGTTATTTTATGTTTTTCTCTGTTTGTTAGTTATTACTTTGGTATAATGCCTGCTTATTTGCTTGTTGCTCCTAGTAGGGTTGGTACCATCCCTATACCCACCTCAATATCCATAGTGTATACCATTCTTGATCGTTTATCTACCAGACGTTCATTCCCAGAGTCACCTCATTTCCCATATCTCACCGTTTATTACCTCTTTGTAAGACCCTCCCCCCTGATCCTCCTTGATCTCCAAGTAGTCTCCTGGAATGTCAAGGAGCTTTGATCTCCAAACAAGCGTATGGCCATCCTCAGACACTTGAAATGCCTAAAGACTGACATAGCCATGTTGCAAGAAACACATCTATCGCAAGCGGACTTTGACCGCATGCGCAAACTTTGGGTGGGCCGAGTGTTTGGCTCGGCCTCATTCAAAGGTAAAACTGGAGTCATGATACTAGTCCATAGAAGAGTCACCTCTGACATCTTACCCCTGCATTCCAATGAGGAAGGTTGAATTTTAATTCTCATACTGATCCAAGGGCCCAAGGAATTTATTCTCTCCAATATTTATGCACCCACACCTCCCACAAAATCCTTCTTCCAACTACTGACGGGCTGCCTGGCCCCGTTTGTCCATTTACCTCTGTTGCTAGGCGGAGATTTTAACGTGGTCATGGACCCCAGGGAAGACAGATCCATGAAAACGGCACCTAAATCTCCCTTCACTGGTCCCTCTACTTCTATCTTGTCCCTATTTGCAGACAGTCTAGATATGTGGCATCTAGCTCACCCCACTAGTAAGGAATTTACCTTTTACTCTTCCCCGCACAATTCATTTTCAAGAATAGATTATTTCCTTTGCAACTCCCTCCTAATCCATTCTTTACATACCCCCTCTATATCTGACCTAGTCCTTTCAGACCATTCCCCGATATCCATGCTCATATCCTTCCCAGATGCCCATTCCACTCATAAATCATGGCGCTTTCCATCCTATCTCGCCAAACAACCCTGACTTACTTTCCATATTACAAACTACATGGGATAACTTCCTTAGTGACAATGCTACTCATGCCTCTGATCCAATCTTGTTGTGGGAGACTGGCAAGGCTGTCCTTCTGGGAAGGATTATAGCCTTCGCCCCGGCCTACAAGAGGAAAGCGGAATCCAGTTATAAAACTGCGAGCGAGATGCTTCATCGGGCTAATGCCAGCCTCCAACAACAAGATTCACCTATTCACAGAATACGATGGAAGGAGGCCAAACTCCAATTCGATAAGTGGGCCATGGCCCATTAACAATTTCACCAGTCCATTCTTGACCTCCAATATCATAAATTTGGAAACAAATCCGGAAAATTGCTAGCTTGACTATGTAAAGGACCCCAAACCCCAACTCATATAACCTCCCTTTAAGACCCAATGGGAAACTTGATTTGTACATCCAAGGGGGTAAACTCTATTAAGGAACGATTTTACGCTAATCTATATGGTCCGGACCCGATCGATATCACTCAAGCTAATAGCTTTCTTGAGGAACTGCAACTACCCCTGATCACTAACGCCCAACTGTCCCTTCTGAATGCACCCATCACTCCCTCAGAGGTCACTGCATCTATAGCTTCTCTCTCCCCTGGTAAAGCTCCTGGCCCTGACGGGTATACGTCTGAATTTTACAAACTAGTGAGGGACATGGTATCTCCCTCTCTTACCAATGTTTTCCAGCACATCATGAACGGTGGGAGATACTTACCCATGGGATCCCAGGCTTTTATCAAGCTCATACTAAAACCAGGCAAAGATGCCACAGAACCCGGCTCGTATCGCCCTATATCCCTGATTAACTTGGATGCCAAACTACTGTCTAAAATGGAAATCAAGCAGATTAATAATATAGTATGGACCGCCAATTCTTAATTGAGCTCCTTAGGGGCTAGGGTATTGAGATTGAAGATCCAAGAGGTTTCATGTCTGGATATACTTTTGAGTCTCTCAGTCAATTGTAGACCTTTGGGGATAGATTCTATCATTTAAACTTCTATCACTGAATGTATATTTGTTGTGTTTGAAGGTAAAGTATCGTGGGACACTGTGTTCCACATCACCATCCTCTTTTAGCCTCCTATGTCCACCGAATCTCCTACAAACAGAGTGAATTTTATGATCCACATATAGGAGGCCACAAGGACAGGAAAAGCAATATACAGTGTACGGGGCTCTCCTGTATACATATTTTGGTCTGATGGGAGTAACCAAACTGACTTTGGGTTCTTGGAGCAAGATGCTGCTGAACTATTTTTTCCAACTGCTTAAGCCTACGATGGAAGAGGGTAATAAACTTTACATTATAGTTGGATGAGGAGGCACTTTTGTTTGATCTAGGCTGGGCGGTGAAGCACTTATGATGGGCCCTATCAACAAGCTGTAGACTACATACTTTTTTTTTTTTTCAATAGTTCTTTATTGAAGTTTCCAGAAGAATAACAAGTGAGTAGGGTATCCCTACATACTTTGTCTATGAATCTCTCTTTAAGCACTGATCCTTGTGAGACATAATGCGTATCTCAGAAACAGTTTTTCCTCAATCTAGAAAATTGTCCCCTTGGGATGTTGTTAATCCACTTAAGGTGGAAGAAACTGTGGAAATGCTGGTAAGAGTTACCTGAAGATGGTTTAAAGTGTCTTCTAGAATATATTTCACCTTGACTATGACTTAGCTGTAGATCATGGAATGTTAAAGAGGTGGGGTTCCACACATGAGGAAAGGAAATGCCCATACTAATACTATGCAATGTTGGATTAAAGATTTGATGACAGATAAGGGACCATCCCTTATAATGAGGATATCATCAATATACCTCCCTAAAAAAAACAAAATAAAAACAGATTGTCTGCAAAGGAGTTATGTTTTTAAATATAAGACTCCTCCCACCAACCCATCAGTAGGTTGCTGTAGTTTGTCACAAAAGAGGCGCCCATTGTGCCACCCTGTATTTGAAAATAGTAGTAATTGAGGAAGGTACAATAATTGTCCAGAACAGTGCAGAACAAACTGTGATTGGCCATGATGTACAGTAGATGGGACTCCTTGACCTAAAAATGGCTAAGTGCAGCAAGGGCCACCGAATGAGGGATTTAGGTATGTAGTGATTGTGTGTTTAGGGATAGTCAAAAATAGGAATGTTCCCACATGTAATTCTCCAAAGTACTCTATCATTGTAAAGAATCCCTGATATTGGACTAAGGGCTGCAGGAAAAAAAAGCCCACATAAAGGGACAGCCCATTGGTCAAGCTCCCCATGGAAGCTATGATAGGCCTACCCGAAGGCTGAATGGGGTCTTTGTGGACCCTGGGCAAGATGTAAAATTAATGAGTTTTATAAAGATCTCTGGAAAGGAACTCCCATTCTTATTTTGTCAATAACCTTATTGGTTCTGGTTGTGTCCAGAAGGCTATATTTGAGGCTATAGTCATTTAGGGGGTCACAAGACCATATCTTATAGGTTGTAAAAATAAATATAAAAAATATATAAAAGGGTTGGCGCGGTGTTTGGTTGTGGTGTGAGGGTTGAGGCCCCTGATAGTGCCTCTTCTGGATTTGAAAGGCAGCAGTAAGGACCTCCATTCTAAACGCCAGCCAAAACTTGTATTCTAAGACTGAGCCCATTATCGGTCCTATCCCGGAACCCCAAGTGGATGCAGCAGAGCCTGTCATTGGTCTGATTGGTCCCAATCCGGAGTCCCGAGCGGAAGTGGCTGTATTGTGGCTTGTTTGCTCAGTGGTGAGAATCACTGGGCCAGTGAAGTCGGTGAGTGTGCATTACCTTCCCCCCCTTCAGAGCACAGTGGTGGTGGTCAAGGTGATCCTTTATTTCTGCACCAATTAGGATTTCTCAAGGGATACATCAGTGTGAATATCGTTATTTGTCATACGTTTTTCAACGCTGCTTTGGTGGACTGATCCATGTTGGGACTATTTTTATATATATTTTTTATATTTATTTTTACAGTCTTTACTGGATTTATCAAGTTTTCAGTGATTGTGATTGGGGAGTGAGCTTATCATCCTTGTTTGCGCTACTAGAATTTTTTACATATTGTTTGTATTTACACATATTCTCCTATTCATGTTATTTTACTAAGTAGCAGCATCTGTTATCACACTGTATTAGAGGTAGTTATCCTCTCTAAGCGCTTGGTTGCTTGCAAACTAGTGTTGGTTCCGGGTTGTGTGTAAGCAATTTATACATACATATCTTATAGGTGTTATCATCAGAAAGAAGTCTGTTTGCCTCTGCAATGATTTCAGATTTATTCAAAACAACAATGCCACCCCCCTTATTTGCCTGTTTTATATCCAGATTAGCACTATTAGTTAGGCCACCCAGAGTTCTTCTTTCTAGTGGGTTTAGATTGTATTGCTTATTTTTGGAGGAATTGGTGGCAAAACAAAGTCTGAGTATTTTAGAATATGTAACCTGGTAGAAAGTATAGATGAAGGAGCCTTTAGCATGGAGGCGGTAAAAAGAGGATTTTGGTTTGAGTCCCATAGTAGCTATATGAATCTCATTGTCGCAGGAATGGGGAACCCTCAGGAACAGCATCCTTAGATCAGAGATCTTCCTAATCTTCCTAAGCATACCAGGTTCTCTAATTCCCAATCAATGGAAGTGTTAGCACTTATGTTCAACAGCAGACTATTTTTCTCTCATAGTGTAATAATATTTCAGTTTCAGTGTTCTTATAAACTTATTTACTTCCCTAAATAGTGTAAAGGGTTTGGGATAGTAGAAAGGAGCACAGTTGAGTCTTTTTTTTTTTCAGTAGATACATTTTCTTTTCCCCTCTTCTGCCACTTCTCATTCTTTTCTTTTCTCTTTGGGGCGAAAAGGGGGAGTTGACCCTAAACACTTGTGGAAGAAACAATGGACTCATTGTCCCTAACAGCAGGATCAGGACTTTGGATATTTTAAGAACGGGAGGAAACTACTCTCTTGTGGATAGGCAAATTGTAAATGGATGATGTTTTAGTTGAATGTTTATTGATCAATAGATTGAGTGTATCTTTTTTGAACGTCTGGTGTGGTGTAACCTCTGGTGTGATGCTTCCTGTTGCCAAAAGGAATTTTGAAAGGATCTTGATGTTTGTATTTTCTCCTGGACCTGTGTCAAAATTAGGTGTTGGTCTAAGGCTCAAAAGGGGTCCAGACTTATGGAAATCTAAAGGGCAGCCCAATCATTAAGATCCCTGTCTAGTTTTTTTTTTTTTAGCCACTAAAGCATCCATTCAATTTATTTTTTGTATTTGTCAAACTTCTCTTCTGTTCTCTTTGTTGGATGATAATTCTCATCAATATGGTGGTACAAAATTCTGAGACTTGTCACCGTTCCTTATGGAAATCTAAGTCTAAAAATTCACATTCTTTGTAAATGCGTAATACTCTTTGGGTAATATTACAGTCAAGGTATTTGTTAAGGAAGGAGATGTCCCACCAGTGGACATTTACTGATTTGAGGAGATCCTCTAGTTTAAAGAATAGTTTTTGCATATCATGTTCATATGTTGCACTATGCAATGGAATATCTGCAGATGACTGGGGAGGCATACTGAGTGTGGGCTCAATAAGCGACTTTGGCCTCATCCAAAAACACAGAAGAATTTTCTAGGTATATACTGGAAAAAATGCTCCAGTACCCTACAGTAACGGACTATAACAGCCACAAAACGGAGACATGGTAAAAAAAAAAAATCACATTATTTTTAATATACAAAGAATAAAAGGTATAAAAAGAATTCTTATCTAACCCCAAATATATGGGGAATAATAGAATTCTTTACATTAAATATACAAAATATAAAATTAGCCAATTTGGTTAGGTATGTCCGTACAGTCCATATGATGTATTTGAAGTGCTACTGTCTGTTCGGTCAATGTTTTGCCTACCATTTTTTTCTTTCTCAGGACCCAGACATAGAACTGATGGGTTGCCTATAACAACATATTAGTGACATATGGAATATCATCATAATATATATTCAATATTGCATGCTCTAAACAATGAGACCCAGCAGGGGACCAACCAGCCCCAACGGGCGTGAAAAACATTAAACCGCTATCTAGGTAAAGAAATGCACATAAAACCATTCAGCACTCCATGTAAATGCTCACAAGAATTATGAAGTTCAAAGAGTCCTATTTATAATGGCCAGGGTAACAAATTGTATCCTATAACTAGATGTTCTGCTGGCTCTTATAGTCAGCTGCTTTCTGCATCATTAAGTCTTTATGTTGCATTTCCAACCTCCACTGGCTCCTTTTACACAATTTTCATAAAGTCAGCTCTCCTCCCATTCGGGCTAGCTTAACAAAGTGGGCGAGGACTCTGAAACATGTTGCTGCCTGCCCACTCTGTTAAAGTGTTTTTCTCTGTAGCAAGGTTCACTACGGATAGCCGTAGACACTACTGGCTGCTTTTTCCTTTGGAGGGTCCGGCTCCACTGCATTCAGGCTTACTGATCTAGTAGTCCTGGTGTCATCTGTAGTGGATATATGTGGTTCTCTTCTACTCTCTGGATTGCCCACAGACAACTTAGATGTAAGTGTGCTATGTCTATGTTTTAATAAAACATAGTCTAATAAAACTTTTTTACTAGTTCCTGTGTCCTTCAAATTTGCTTCCAAACATGTACATGAATTGGATAGATCCCAGATCTACCTAATGAGCTACAATATGCACTCTTTTAATCCGGCCATTATAAATAGGACTCTTTGGACTTCCTAATTCTTGTGAATGTTTACTTGGAGCGCCAAATGGTTTTATGTGCATTTCTGTACATAGATAGCAGTTTGTTGTTTGTGCTGCTTAGGCTATAGTTGTTCCACTGGAATGAGGCATAGAAAGCAGAAGCTAAAACTTAAATGGAAAGGGTTCCCCTTTTATGAGAAACTGTGTTGGGTTCTATGAGATGAGTTGGAGCCTTGGAGATTCTCTGTTATTGCAGTGACCTTTTGCCAGGTCTGAAAATATATATGGAGGGATGAAAGCCATGTACACGTGTTATTCTGTCAGCCAAGCTACTCTAATGGAAACATAGTTGTGTTATTGTTGTGACACAAGTTATCTTGTAATGCAGTGGTTGCATGAATAACCTTTAAAAAAATGTGACATGACCTAAAAGTTCCTAAAAGAACATTAATATTAAAAAGCAGACACCCTATGGTCATTGCAAGTACCTGCTCTAATTTTAGTGTCAGTTCATGTGATCCTGGATTATAGAGCCAGCCTGTACACAAAGCTTTGATGTTTTCCCAAGTCAGCAGAAAGATCTGCTCCTTTTAATTTAACAGTCCAGTGCCTGAACCTCAGTGACTGGTAAACACTGTGGCATTTAACTTTTGAATGACAGAAGATGAGGATTAGAGCCATATAGACGTAGCGGCCTATGTGTAACATTTTGCAGGGCACTAAAGAATTGGAAGTTTCCAGGGCCCACCTGGAGAAGCAAATGACCATGGCATTTTTGCTGATAATGTGAAAATATTTAAAGTTACTAAAAAGTTGGTGGATAGTGATATAGAGTGCCTTGCGAAAGTATTCGGCCCCTTGAACTTTGCGACCTTTTGCCACATTTCAGGCTTCAAACATAAAGATATAAAACTGTAATTTTTTGTGAAGAATCAACAACAAGTGGGACACAATCATGAAATGGAATGAAATTTATTGGATATTTCAAACTTTGTTAACAAATAAAAAACTGAAAAATTGGGCGTGCAAAATTATTCAGCCCCTTTACTTTCAGTGCAGCAAACTGTCTCCAGGAGTTCAGTAAGGATCTCTGAATGATCCAATGTTGACCTAAATGACTAATGATGATAAATAGAATCCACCTGTGTGTAATCAAGTCACCGTATAAATGCATCTGCACTGTGATAGTCTCAGAGGTCCGTTTAAAGCGCAGAGAGCATCATGAAGAACAAGGAACACACCAGGCAGGTCCGAGATACTGTTGTGGAGAAGTTTAAAGCTGGATTTGGATACAAAAAGATTTCCCAAGCTTTAAACATCCCAAGGAGCACTGTGCTAGCGATAATATTGAAATGGAAGGAGTATCAGACCACTGCAAATCTACGAAGACATGGCCGTCCCTCTAAACTTTCAGCTCATACAAGGAGAAGACTGATCAGAGATGCAGCCAAGAGGCCCATGAACACTCTGGATGAACTGCAGAGATCTACAGCTTAGGTGGGAGACTCTGTCCATAGGACAACAATCAGTCGTATACTGCACAAATCTGGCCTTTATGGAAGAGTGGCAAGAAGAAAGCCATTTCTTAAAGATATCCATAAAACATGTCGTTTAAAGTTTGCCACAAGCCACCTGGGAGACACACCAAACATGTGGAAGAAGGTGCTCTGGTCAGATGAAACCAAAATCTAATTTTTTGGCAACAATGCAAAACATTATGTTTGGCGTAAAAGCAACACAGCTCATCACCCTGAACACACCATGCCCACTGTCAAACATGGTGGTGGCAGCATCATGGTTTGGGCCTGCTTTTCTTCAACAGGGACAGGGAAGATGGTTAAAATTGATGGGAAGATGGATGGAGCCAAATACAGGACCATTCTGGAAGAAAACCTGATGGAGTCTGCAAAAGACCTGAGACTGGGACAGAGATTTGTCTTCCAACAAGACAATGATCCAAAACATAAAGCAAAATCTACAATGGAATGGTTCACAAATAAACATATCCAGGTGTTAGAATGGCCAGGTCAAAGTCCAGACCTGAATCCAATCGAGAATCTGTGGAAAGAACTGAAAACTGCTGTTCACAAACGCTCTCTATCCAACCTCACTGAGCTCAAGCTGTTTTGCAAGGAGGAATGGGCAAAAAATTTCAGTCTCTCGATGTGCAAAACTGATAGAGACATACCCCAAGCGACTTACAGCTGTAATCACAGCAAAAGGTGGCGCTACAAAGTATTAACTTAAGGGGGCTGAATAATTTTGCACGCCCAATTTTTCAGTTTATTATTTTTAAAAAAGTTTAAAAATATCCAATAAATTTCGTTCCACTTCATGATTGTGTCCCACTTGTTGTTGATTCTTCACAAAAAAATTACAGTTTTATATCTTTATGTTTGAAGCCTGAAATGTGGCAAAAGGTCGAAAAGTTCAAGGGGGCCCGAATACTTTCGCAAGGCACTGTATTACAGAAAAAGCTTGACAAATGGCAAAATGGGCAATTAAATAATACATTGAATTAAATTCTGAAAATGTAAGGTCATGCACCGACAACTAGAGAATGTTGAAATTGCAGCAGATATTTAACAGAATAGATAATTGGCCAACTGATTAGACAAGGAGTAATTGTAACTTAGAGTTTTTTAAAACAGGTGTAGAATCAGAATAAGTTAAGCCTGAAAATCACCTCTTCAGTAAAACAGTTCAAAACACAGCTACATGCAATGATCCTCATAGACAGTGTCTCTAACTGTAAAGTCCAGGGTTGTTCTGATAACAAAGGTGAATATCTGGAGGTATCCAAGGCCCAAGGACAAAAAAACAAACAAAAAAACACTGCACTGGAACTCGTGTGTCTCTCTCAGAGAAGCTGTGAAATGTTTAATGCCTGAGCATAACAATTGCACACCAGAGAGTCCAAAACCAGGTCTTACTTACAATGTTACAGGACAGCTGCCTCCAAGCGACACTGTTCAGTGAAGGAGAAAAAGGAGCCTTCTCCAGACCAGTGTTCCCAGGTAATGCTTTCTAGCAAACTTTTTAAATAAAATCTCTTCAGTGCCTTCAGCCCAGCACATTCTGAGGACCAAACAGCAACTCCAGTACACAGTCTGCATTCCAGGATCAGCAGCTCCAGGACAAGAAAACTGAGCAAGCCTCCCAAACATTTATCACCTTCCCCAGCCACCATCTGGGCACCCTTTCCCAGGGATTGGCTAATGTGTGATAAATATTCATAACTCAGTGGTTGATCCTCCTACTCTATGGAAGCTTTTTCTGGAATCAGGCTGGAGTTTTCAACCACCAAGCTTAAGGGAAACATGACCAGACCAAAAATTAAATCATTACTCCACTTAGTTCAGAAGATTAAAAAACGAAATTTAGCCCAACTAGGGCAAGGTGCTACATCATTACAACTCTGTTATAAAATGAAAGTGTAGGCTGTGACGATATAACTCCTTTATTTTTTTGCCTTCTTTATTTCTTACGATAGAAATCATTGAAGCATACAAATATACACTAATTTGGGCTGAAGCTTTTTAACAAATAGGTTTTTGGATTATTGTGGAAAACCAAAGAAACCCCATGTAAATGCAATGATTCTTACAGTAATACATTGAACATTTTTTATTGTGCATACTTTTAAACATATATGGAGATGCTTTATTATAGGTGACATTGTAAAGTCAGACTTGCTATTCTATCTATCTATCTATCTATCTATCTATCTATCTATCTATCTATCTATCTATCTATCTATCTATCTATCTATCTATCTATCTATCTATCTATCTATCTATCTATCTATCTATCTATCTATCTATCTATCTATCTATCTATCTATCTATCTATCTATCTATCTATCTATCTATCTATCTATCTATCTATCTATCTATTTATCTATCTATCTATCTATCTATCTATCTCATATCACTCCAAACTCCACTACCATGTAATACAACCCACGATTCTTCCTTAGCTGCATCACTCTAAATCCTTCTACAAGCATGTGATACCAGCATGAAACACTATGATTTATGATCTGACATTTTACAGTGCCATTTCATGTAACCAGTTCCAGAATATATAAACTAGGAAACCAGTTTAACATTACATGCCTCATTTAAATGCCCTCGGCATCTGAAATACCATACATAGCAACATTATATTGTTTATATAGTTACATAGTTAATCTGGTTGAAAAAAAAAAGACACAAGTTCATCCAGTTTAACCGATAGAGTTGAAAAAAAGGAAAAAGAAAAAACACACACAAATTTAAAACCTCCATATACACTATCCTATACCCACAGGTGATCCAGAGGAAAGCAAAATAAAACCCAATAAGCATTTTCCAATTTGCTCCAGGGGGGGGGGGGGGGATTCTCCTTTCTGATCCCACAAGGGGCAATCAGATAGTCCCTGGATCAACTTTACCTATAAATATTAGAATCCAGTATTGCCTATAAATATTATTTATAACTAAACACTAGACTGAAGACATTTTCAGTATCTAATTTTATTAAAACAAGAGGTCGAAGACTTGGTGTCTCCATGATCAGAGGAATGCTCTTTTCATAAGCTCACAGACAGTGTGCAGTGAAATCACAGTGAACAATTTCAGTATAGAACAGAAGACTGTAAAACTGTGCAAGACTGAAGGTAAGGTTGGAGTTCAGCTTTAACAGTTCTTTTTTCAAACTGAAGAAGACCTCCATCCAAAGCTATCAGTCTTCTCTTGAGTGCTAAAAAAAAAGCCTAAAATGCCACTGCTGCCACACTTCACATCAACATCTTTGTTAAGTTTTTAGTTGAACCTTTCTTTCTTCTGCAGTTACACCTAAAACGTTAGTGTGGTCCATCTCCCATTTCACCCTAATCAATGGAAACCAAAGAGTAAAATTATAGTAAAAATCAACAATACAATGTATACTAGGGGTTTTGAATATAATCGCAGAATTGATCCATCGTGATTCAGACGTTCGTAATTCTGCATCGATGCTGAGAGTTGGCCGAATCGATTGCCGATTATGTGATCTGGTGCTCCGTGCAATGCTCTGCCTCTCCTGGAGAAACACAGAGGCAGAGCCTGCCTTGTGACTAAAGCCTCCTCCCCTTCCAGATGGACACCGAAGCAGAACGTCAGCTGATGAGCTGAAAGCCAGTAGAGTGAAGGGGGAGGAGCTCAAGGAGACCCCACGTCAGCAGAAGCATCACTGGAGGCACCGCAAGAGAGAAGAGAAGAACAGACACACAGAGCATGGAGGAGGGGGAATCGACTGACATGGAAAGCAAGTAAGTGCCAGTGTCACTGATCTCATCCCTCCACCACCATCCCTCTGCCTGATCACATGCCTCCACCACTATCCCTCTGCCTGATCCCATTCCTCCCACCACCATCCCTCTACCTGATCACATCCCTCCACCACTATCCCTCTGCCTGATCTCCTCCTTCCACCACCATCCCTCTGCCTGATCTCATTCCTCCCCACCACCATCTCTCTGTCACTGTCACTTATATTTTGTGCATTTAGGACAGAAATGCATTTCAGGTCTTTGTTAAAAATGTATTCTCCATAAAATAAATTTTATTTAAAATGCCCCTATTAAAAACACTCACAAGATACAATTAAGTAAACAGAATTATCTCTGTGACTCATCAGTGAGCTCACCACACCATTTGACTGTCAGAGGCTATCTGACATCACAACTTGGGCTCCTCCCTCCTATACATGTATCGCTATGCAATTGGCTTATTCAGTAGGAGGTGAGTGCACGATTTACCTGGTGTTGGTGGCACAATTTAATCTCTTCTATTAAGAATTTAGATGCACACGGTGGTGGATGATAAACTATATATTGTATAAAATAAACTTTTTTGTTTTGAATTTATTTTCAAGCAGTTTATGTGTACGATATATGTGTTCAATTGATTCAGTAGCACTGCACCATAAAATTTACTACAGTAAAAATCAGCCTTGCCAAAAAAGTAAATCAATGCAAATCGCAGATCAAAATGTAATCATTGAAAAAATAATCGCACGTTTGTCCCCCATACCTAAAAAACATCAGATCTGTCTTTAATTCTTACAAATAAATTCGGAGCACCCCCATTTTCAAACCCCATATTTCCTAAAGTGCATTTTTTATTTTGATTTTAATATTATCCCAAATGTCCACACTTCCGTGGATGTTATCTCCATATGACCATATTCCTGGTCATATGGAGATAACATCCATGGAAGTATGGAAATTTTAGGTAATCCTTGGATAGCAGGAGTCCTAAAATCTGCTAGGACTAATAGGGACAGGAGTGCTGAAACAAATCTTTTTGGGAAATTCATTTTAGGGGATATGCTGTTTGAGAGTGGGGGTACCCAAAATTTGTGTGCTGATTTTAAAGACAGATTTGTAATTTTTCATGCTATGGGAGGCAAAGGTAAGATTTCTTTTTATATAATAAAGACATTTTGATATTTGATTTAAATATTTGTGAATTCATTTTATCCAAGAGCTTCAGTTTTGTGGTTTCATTGATTACAGCAAATCATGCTATTACAACTTTAAAGAGTAACTCCACTTTGGTGGGGGAAAAAGATAGCAAATAAAGAAAAACAATATAGCTTATACAATTGTGACACATCATATTGTAATTGAATGTTATTAAAAAATACCTTTCCTTTTTAACCTGCAGCTGTTGTAATTTTCTGAAAATGCAATGCAATATGGCTACCTGGAGCTGTTCTGTACACAGAATGTGTACTGACCACCCCCCAGAAACATCATTTTCTGCTTGTGTGATTGGCTCACTAATTTTCCCAGAATGCTGCACTAAGTTACCAGTCAGATTTCTGCCATCCCCTGCAACATAAATGTCATTTTTGGTGTGATATTCCCAATAGTAACACGTCTAAAGGGATGCAGGCCCAGCAGATTTCCTCATTAGAGCCCTGCAGCTGCCACAGCTGATATATAATTATAAAACCACTCCCATTTGACCCACTCAGCATAGAGTCACAGAGGAACAAAAAGGGATTTCTTCAGAATAACAAAAGGTAGGAATCTGCAACACAGTTTGTTAAAATCCTTGTAATGTACAGAGATCACCCAGAGGGGAATGTTTTTTTCTCAACAAAAGTGGAGTTATGCTTTAAAGTTGCATTAATAGCAAGCTAAAATGACAAAGAAACAACTAGTGTGTTAATTGCCCTCACAATCATAATATTTGGCTAAATGATTTTAATTTGCAGCTCCCACCAGAGAACATAAGCAGAAAATAACTATGTTTTAAGCAAATATCAATGGTTATAGCTTAGATTAATCACTTTCTGCACAATAAAAGTAACTTAGCCTACAGCACTGACTTTTTTTTTTTTTTTTTACTGGCAAAGAATAGAGAGCTTAAATTGTTAACTCATGAAAATCATTTTTACCAGTACATTGCCTAGGCAGTTTTTCCAGCACAAATGCATTCACGGTCAATGCTAAGCAGGAATAAACTACACATGTTAGTTTCACATCAGCCCACTTCATTTGTTTTAATCTTTCACATGATCCAGTGAGTAGTAATAACCACCCTCTGTACCCAGGGACCCCAAGCCAGAGATCCACCTCTTCCAAAGTGAAACATCTGGGAAAACGATGCTTGCGGTGATTCATATGTTTATACACAGTGCATTTGGTCTCCTACACATATAAGTCGTGAGCTCTACTCTTTGGTCTTGCAGAAACTCCACTGAAACGAAAACACCAACTTTGTGGTGTAAAGTGATATTCAATCACGGTCTTGTTAAGTGTGTGCAGTCTTACTGTGGCAACGTCACAAAGAAAATACTGCATCACCCAATTTTCCATTATAGTACTACTTTTTACATATACATTCCATTTTTTTCTCCTTCTCGGAAATTTGAGGACAGCATATTGTTTAAGTGATATGCTTATTTAAGTGTAAGTTAGGAAATTGTTTTAATTGAGAAAACATACTGAAATGATGCATGACAAAATCTAGCTTTAAAGCGGTAGTAAAGCTTAAAAAAAAAAGAACAAACCCTGCAACGTAAAGGCATAATGTGCTAGTATACATTGCATACTAGCACAATATACCTTTACCTTGCAGGGTTTGCATTGCATACTAGCACATTATGAAAGACTTACCTTGAAATTAAGCCCTCCAGCAGAGTGCTGTCACAGCTGCAGAGGCTTCCATCTTCACCCAGTCTTCGTGGGCTGCGGCCGCTTAAATGGCCGAGCCGCTATGACATCACTCCCTCGCATACACGTAGGAGTCACGGCTGCAGAAGAGCGCTCTGAAGGAACGGCGGGGGTACGCCGTTCCTTCCAAAGGCATGCGCCGCTGATTCCACCATCTGTTGCTCCCTAGATTATCTCCTAAACTTTGCACATTTAGGAGATATTTATTTACCCTACAGTGAAGCTTTACCATAAGCATGCCTGTAGGTTAAAATACAGACTTTACTACCAATTTAAAGCAAACCTGTACGTTGCCTATTGAGAGCAGGGTAATAAATTGCTTAAAGCAGGAATAAACTGCATCTGACCACCACAAACTGAAAATGCTATTTAATTTATGTTTAATATTCAAAGCAAACTCACCCATCTATTCATGTCTCCATGTTTTATTTAGTTGAGAAATCACTTTGAAAAACATTGCCCTTGCATTTCTAGCCATGGCCATCTTGAAAAAAGGCAGAAGATTAATGTAGAATTTACTTCCAAAAATCTATCTGCCCTTAGATCAGGCATGCATGCAGGAGGGTGTGCTTATCTGAGAAAGCCCCTCCTCCTCTTCCCCAGTTGAAAGAAAAAAAGTGCTCATGAAGACTCTTTGGATGTTTAACATCATTTTGGCCTTGGCCAGAAACCAGGAAGAAACTGAAAAAATCTAAAAAAACATGTTTAAAACAAGTAAATATAATATATCTTCTTATCTGTTTACTTATGCTAACAGCATAAGGATTAAAAATTGTTAGTGTTGATTGAGAGAGCCTAGTTTGTTTTTGTTTAGTTCCCTTTTTTCTGTTTCAATGTATTTATTGGTTTTATGACTCATTGCAGAAGATTTTTAGTTCCCTTCCAGTTCCCTAAGCAATCAACTGAGCAGATCTATTCCACATTTTCACAGCTCTTACTGTAAAGAACCCTTTCCATATGTCTATATTATAACTCTTTTCTTCCAGGAGCAAAGCATACCCTCTCTCTTTTGCAATGCCTATAAAGCACATAACTTTCCACCCACTATACTTTTTTTGTAGTCTCCCTGGTGTCTATGATTCTTTCTTACAGAAACACAATCTGGAATCTGCAGATTGGCATTACAGAATTTTATTAGGTCTATGATTTACCGGGCCACCAAAATCCCTATTCATAGTTTATTTGTCCAGTTTTATTTCCCCTTGATTGTGTGACGTGTTGATGTTTGTAGACTCTAATTGCTCCCACTGGACCTAGGACAGGGGATACCCTTTGCACTTTTGGAATATGGTGTGTATCATTATGAATACAGATCTCTGACATATGTTTGACTCTGGATGTTCCTGTTTGGGGCTGATTGTCAGAATTTATTCACCCCATTTTTATGGTGTGAACTTTAATTTTGGATACCCACTTTGATGGCACTCTTACCTATACTTCTAATATTCAGATCCAACATTATAAACTGATGTCTGGTCCTAAATAAGAAGTCTTTTTATCCGTTCGGGATAGATGTTGACATTGCATCCTTTTGTACACACTTTTTGTGGATGATTTTAAAGGTTCATACATATTGGAAATTGGATCCTGAAGAAGCCCGTACTTTGGGCGAAACGTGTCGATCCGACCCTTTATGGGATCACCCAATATCCAGAAATCTGTACTGTATGGTGACATGAACAACATGAAACAGTTTTATGAAAAACATATGTTTGCTATTTTAACCTTCATTTGTAACAAATAAAAAATTATTGTTTTTAGTCATAATATTCAGTTTTTGATTTTTTTAGCACATTTAAAATCCCCTTTTTCTAGTGTCTCCCCACCTCCCCCTCCCCCTTTCTTTTTCCCTCTTTTCCCTGGTTAGACCTGTAATATATTCTGAGTTTTCTGACTCTAATTGCATACCTTTATATTTACCAAAATAAAACCTCTTTTGCCATGAGGTTTTCCAATCAAACAGGACATCCAGGTCAATTGGTAAGTTGGCTAAAAATCAAAATAAAGCTAGAGTGAGTCTAAGAGTATTGATAGGGTACCAGGAAAACTGAAATCAATGTATGCAGCTCACCTTGGTGAGTGACCTAGAAAACACCAATTTGTGTCCCGGCTGACAAACTTACAGAGCAGAAATCCACAGTTGACTTTTAAGAAGTCTTCAACAATACATCCCAAAGTTGGGTGTCCAACACTCAACAACAATGCTGTTGAAAAATGGGCATCCAAACGGAGGTAAATTACAATAATGTTAGATAGATGAAAATCACAAATTTATTAAAATTAGTAAAACTCAACATGCTTTGGAACATATTGTAATAGCCTTATCCTACCATCGTGTATACTGTAAGCGCTGACTGTTACTAAATTGAGTTGCACTTGCACTCCATAAAGTGGGTGTATTTAATCCGTTTTGCATGGTACTCATCCTTCTAGAAAGGGTTTGTATTTTGCTGTCTTTTAACCCCCGTGGATTAGTAGCCTTCAGGCAGTGTATCCATCTTAATACACATTGTAGGAGCACTTTGTTTCAGTCACCACCTCTTTCAGGTTTGTGTAAACATAAATGGTTGGTTGTAGTACTGAAGAGATGTTGGCAACATACATCATTGTATGGGCCTCCTTTGAATTTGAAGTTTGTTTGAAGTAATAAAAATTGGCGTGGGCACACTATATTTGTGGTGTTGTCCCACGGGCACAAGCTATTGGGAAATTGCATTACAAGCCATATACTATTTTGGAGAGCCCTCTGAACCATGAACCTATAGTGCCTTAGGAAACTTTGGGACTGCTTGCTTTTGGAAATAGAAACCCTTGTCAACCACTTTCTTACCTTAAAGCGGAGTTCCAGCCTAACCGCACACTCACCTGTCCCACGGTCCAGTGATGCGCCGTCTTCTCCCTCTCTGCTCCGCGGCGCCAGCATCACTGATGTGGGCACCCGGCTGTGACAGTTTGCGGCTTCAAAGCTGGGTACGCACTGCGCATGCGCGAGTTGTGCTATGTGTCATGATTGGGCGGCAATCTTCTGGGACCTCTGACATGTCCCAGAAGATTGCAGGGAGGGAGGGAGAGAGGAGAACTTCCGCTCAGGGCGCCGCGGCGCTCCGAGCGGAAGTGGGAGCGGGTACATGTCAAAACTAGGTACCCGCTCCCCCCCCCCCCAAAAATGACATGCCAAATGTGGCATGTCAGGGGGTTAGGACTATTTAGAGCGGAAGTTCCACTTTTGGGTGGAACTCGGCTTTAAGATGCATTATTTTATTCTTCTGGGAAACAAACAACCCTCCCAACAAACACATTTTCATGTTTTCATCGCCTCCCTTCCTTAATCTTCTTAGAAAAATGCCTAACCTGCTTGTCACACAATGTCATTGCCTTGCGGGGGAGTTGGAATGTTACCCCACCGAGTGCTATGTTTTATATGATTTAAAACTATTGTTTTAGAATTTAAACACTCAATATACACCCTATACATGGTAATTCTCAAAAACTTTCCAAGTCATGGATTTTTTTATTTTTTACAGGTACTTGTATAGTGCTGTCAATTTACACAGTGCTTTGAATATTTTGTACATTTACATAAGTCCCTGCCCTCAAGAAGCTTACAATCTAAGGCTCCTAACTCACATTCATACTAGGGATCGATCGATTATCAGCAAAGCCGATATATCGAGGGCCAATATGCACTTTCCCCGATATATCTGAATCGGCCACCAAGTTGACCAATATTGCCGATATTTCGGGAAAGTGTTTTTACCAGAGTGATGCCTGCAGCTAGAGGCTTCACCCCGGTACCAGCGTCCATAGCTGATGGTTGGCTGTCTTGTAATGACAACAGATGCGGCTGAGAAGCAGCTCAGTTGTCATTACAAGGAGCAGGAGGGGACGTCCCCCCCCTCCCGCCGCCTTCCGCAGCTCCCCTGGGTCTCCCGTCCCACTGGAAGACCCGGGCAACCAGCCTGCATGGCCGCCGAAGGCCCAATCAAAGCCACATTCGGCTCTGATCAGGTCTCCATGCAAAAACCCGGAAGTGATGTCATGAGTGGCATCACTTCCGGGTACTGTCTGGCGCCATATTAAAAAAAAAATGACAGCATTCAAAGCAGCAGCAGCCAAACTTGGCGTTTTAAATGCTTTTAAGTGCAGAGGAGGGGTTTGGGGTCTTTTAGACCCCCAGATCCCTCCACAAAAGTACCGGTAAAAAAAAAATTTGTTTTAAATGTACAAAAATATCGGCCAACATCGGCCGATACCGATATGCATTGGCCAAAATATCGGTATCGGCAACGAAAAACTGATATCAGTCGATCACTAATTCATACTCACTAAGGGTTTAGTACACTTACACCAAGTAGGTAAAAAGGGTAACACAAAAGAGAGATAATGCTGCTCCAGATGATAAGTGAAAGCTCGTAGACAAAAGTGTGCAGGTCCAGTCCGTGGTCCGATGAATGCATCCAATGAAAATCGAATGACCACACTCCCAAATGCTATGAGATCTTTAATGCAATAAAATCATCCAACAAACAGAATCAAGGAAAGTTCATAACACTTGTGGGAAGAGCGTGGTTGACATGTTTTGCAAATCGAATCGCTTAATCATAATTATGATTAAGCGATTAGATTCGCGAAACATGTCAACTATGCTCTCCTGACAAGTGTCATGAACTTTCCTTATAAAATCCCTTTATAAAGAACAAAAAGTTACATGTTTTTTTTTTTTTCTTTGCCTACATCGGTGTATTTGTCAATTTATGAAATTGGGGTACTATTTGTTCTTACTCTTGCTGGTGTTATAAGTATTATTATTATGATCTGTACCAGTTCAATATATATTTTAGGAGGTATTGCCTTGACACCACCCACACGTCCACCCACTTTTGGGAGGGTCTTTGAGACCATGTGACAAGCCTCTTCCTTTATATCATATGTGTCAATGCATCACTATAGACTGGCTCTGAGGAATAGAGGGATTCCCCCTCGAAACGGGAGTGCTACAGCCCATTTTGTATAATTTGAGCATTAATGCTACAACCATAACCTAGAAAAATTTGTACTCTGCTGGTACCTGGACCATTTGCAAAAAACTAGTGTAAACTGTCTGTGTCAGAGATGACTTCTGGCTTCACTAAACTCCTCACTGCTAATTTTAAGACACTAATGGGAAACAGATGAGTTAAGAATTAGTTATGGACTTGGAAGAAAATAGTGACTGCTCTAGTAAAAATGCAGTTCTAAAAGTAGAGAGAGGTCAGCAGTGAGGAGCAGAGGCCTAGTCTTGTGTGGACTAATACAAAAATGTGCCAGATTCTTCTTGACCTTTACATATTAGGGTAATTTCACTTTGCAGACTAAAAGGTCTGTAGGAATATCTCAGTTAATATCTTTAGCTGGTTATTCTCAGAGGCTGTTCATAGACTTAAAAGGTGGCCAGACTTCCAAACAGGATCTGATGCCCTTCAGGGCAAAAAATCTTCCATACACTCCAAAGGTCTAAATAAACTTGCAATATGGGCTCTGCTGAATTTCAAGCTTAATTCAATGGGATGGAAGGCATTGCAGACATAACCTTATTAAAGAGTACAATAATGATCAGAAAAATTGTTCTTCTCTGTTCTCATCTATCATGGCATCAACAAACTGGGGGCATCTAATAGAACCTAATGCTTGAGAAAATTACAGAATTGGGAGCCTTTAATGGAACATTAATTGGCCTACAAAGCACCTAAGGTAATTACAGTGTTTGTAGCACTTGCATGTGCCCTTGTGGAAATACTTAGATTCTTTTGGATCTAATTGCTGCCCCTTGCAGCTACTAAGCCCCAATCCATTTTTCCTGTGTCAAAGGGAAAAAATTGAATTCTCTGTTTAGGGTTAAATTTTGACTTTGAAAGAAGTCAAGGCTTTGTGTATGGTCAAAAATATATATTCCCAATATATATATATATATATATATATATATATATATATATATATATATATATATATATTCCAAATAAGTAAATATAGTACATTTTATAGTATCAGCATGTGAGTTTCATCTACTTTTTAAAGTGCAAAGTTTTAGGTACAATTTCATCACTATAAATGTCAATTAACCAGTTTCATGAAAGGCATTTCAGATTTATATTACTGTGACTTTGACATGTATTAGTACTTTAAATTCACAGTAACGCTTGTTTTATTTGTTCCTTTTTAATGAATTAAATGTTAGAAAATACCAGACAAAGAAACCCTTCTTAGCCAGGTGCTGAAATGCAAAAATTGCTTTTTAGCTTAACGTTTTAATTTTATTTTCCATTAAACAGTATGCACTGATCAGCCATAACATTATGACCACTGACAGGTAAAGTTAATAGTATTCATTATCTTGTTATAGTAGTGTCTGAAAGTGGATGAGATATATTAGACAGCAAGTAAACATTTTGTCACTGAATGTGATGTATTGAAAACAGAAAAAATGGGCCAGCATATAGATTTGAGCAACTTTGACAATGGCCAAACTGTCATGGATAGATGACTGGGTAAGAGCACCTTCAAAACTGTGGCAAGTGGGATGTTCCCAGACTGCATTGGTCAGGACCTACCAAAAGTAGTCTAAGGAAAGAAAACCAGCCAACCAGAGAAAGTTTACAGGTGGCCACGGCTCACTGATGCATGTGGGAAGCGAAGGCTGGCCCATGTAGTCTAATAGAGGAGCTACTGTAGTTAGAACACACAGTGCATTGCAGTTTGTTGCATATGGGTCTGCATAGATGCAGACTGGTCAGGGTGTCCATGCAGACCAGTGTCCACATCCAAAAGCTCCTTCAATGGGCACATGAGCATCAGAACTAGACACTGGAGCAATGGAAGGAGGTGGCCTGGTGTGATAAATTCAAGAAAGGTTTGAAGAACACAACAATGAATTTGAGGTGTTGACTTGGCCTCAACAGTGTCACCAGCTACAGAGGTCAGCGAGGGCTTGTTATAAAGCTTATCTACAACACATATTGCTGCAATGTATGCTAACATGCATAAGGTGTCTTTGCAAGTTGTGGTTCCATTTATTCTGAGGCAGCTCCAATGTACAGTATATTCATTGCAGATCACCACATCTGTCAAGTACCTGACTGGAGGCTGAGGTGACGAGAGGGCTTCTCTTTTCGGCTGAGTGCAGAATACCCCTGAAGGTGTTGATAGAGGGTGCTATGCCCAAAGATGCATGGGTTGCCTGCAGGTGAAGCTGCCTGATGAAACCAGATGCTAGGACACCCACGGGTAGAGAAGGTGGTCACAGCCAATGGTTCTCTGGAGGTGCTGGCGGATCTTGACAGAGGAGTAAGCAGGAGCAAGGTTAGAAGCCAGGCGGGGGGTCAAACACAACAAGTCAGTCAGGAGCAGAGGCAAGTAGCATAGTCGATATCAAGCCAGGGTCAAACACAGGATCAATCTGGAGTAGATAGGAGCAGGTCCGAGAAGTAAGCCAGGTTCAGAGCCAGGAGAGAAGCCAGAGCAAGTCAGGGTTAAGCCGGGTCGGTAACTGGTAATCAAACAGAAACACAAGGCACAGGAACACAGGATACAAAGCTGAAGATAATCTAGCAATTTATGATAGCCTGTGGTGTCCTTATATAGGCCAGTGAACACTGGCAATTAGCATGCTTTGCGTACGCCAATGCGCCGTTGCATACACCAATGCTCCATTGCATGCCTTCCGCTAGTGTGCATGCGCAAATTAGCACGACCATATTGGGTATTGGCATATTTGCCAGTACTTCTTGGACTTCTTCCCTGACAACATCTCACAGTAACACAGTACTGTGCATTGTGATGCGCTGCATTAGAAAAATGCTGCTTGTCCATTATTGTCCATGTGCTTCCGGGGCCCTTCCCTTCGAGCCTGGGGCCCTTTATTATGGTCCCACAACAGGACCCTTTCATATGTAATTCCAGGGACTGGTTGCAAGTGCGACCTTTGTGACCCTGGTAGTTTTGCCACTGACTTTACTATTACTAGGGGAGCATTTTAGAGGATGTAAGGGGGCACTCTGGGGGATGTAAGAGGGCACTCTGGTGGTACTAAAATAGTACTTCCAGAGTGCATCTTTACATCCTCCTCCAGAGTTCTCCCTTCATGCCTCCAGAGTACCCCCTAATGTCTCCAGAGTGCCCCCTTACATCATCCACAGTGCCCCCTAACATCCTCCAGAGTGTCCCATTACACCCTCCTCCAGAGGTCAAAAAGGGAAATTTGTGCTGTCAGTGTGACCACAAAAGTCCGCTCACAAGTCACCTCGGTTTCCCCATTGTGAGCTTTCAGGGAGGCAAGCAAATAGAGAGAATGTGTATGGTGGGCCGCACACAACGGGCCGGGCTGGTGATTAACCACTTGCCACCCAGGCCAATTCTGACACTTCTCTCCTACATGTAAAAATCATCATTTTTTGCTAGAAAATTACTCAAAACCCCCTAAAATTATACAGTATATGTTTTTTAGCAGAGACCCTGGGGAATAAAGTTGTGATTGTTGCAACTTTTTATGTTGTTATTTGTAAAGCAATTTTTCAAACGTGTTTTAAAAAAAGACTGTTTCACAAATTAAAAAAAAAAAAAACACTAAAGTTAGCCTGGTTTTTTTGCACACTGTGAAAGATGATGAAGTAAATAGATACCTAACATGTTGCGCTTTAAAATTGGGCACACTTGTAAAATGGCGCCAAACTTCGGTACGTTAAAATCTCCATAGGCGACACTTTAAAATGTTTACAGGTTACCTGTTTAGAGTTACAGAGGAGGTCTTGGGCTGGAATTATTTCTCTCTATTTAACGTTCGGGGCGATAACTCACATGTGTGGTTTGAAGGCCGTTTACATATGCGAGCGAGACATATGTATGCGTTCGCTTCTGCATGTAAGCACGTGGGGATGGAGGCGCTTTACATTTTTTTATTGTTTATTTTACTTTTATTTTGAAATTTTGACATTTTCCCTTTACGCTTTTTTTTTTTATCTCTTTTTTTTCCTATTACAAGGATTGTAAACATCCCTTGTAATAGGAATAGGGCATAACAGGTCCTCTTTATAGCGAGATCTGGGGTCTATAAGTCCCCAGATCTCATCTCTAGAATGGAAAGCCTAAGATAAAAAAAAAAAACGATCTCGGCTCCCAGCCGAGGCAACGGCAGTGTATACAACTGCCGAGGCTGGACGTAACGTCATAGCGTCCGCCCGGACTCCAAAGGTCATAGAGATGACCAGGGATCATCTGGTCCTCAGTAAGCTCTATGGTTAATGGCTGCCACTAGCCAATTCTTTTTCCAGTTTGATAAAAGCAACAGAAGACGGTGTATCCCCTCCAACCGCCTGTAAAAACCCTCAAGCAACTGAACAGCCACTATGATTGTTTTCACGGTGTAGGGAATCGCCGACAGAAAATATCTGGATGATGCCTGTAGCTGTAGGCATCATTCGGATATCCCCACTCAAAGTCCATGACATCATATGACGTGGGTGGGAAGTGGTTAAACCTTTAAAAAAAATGTCCTTGTCAGCAACTCGGAAACTGCGCATTTGCAATTCTGAATACAGTCGATTAGTATACTGCTACATTTGCTCGCTACTCGTGCAGCAGGGGGTGTATAAGCCACACCCTGCTACCTGATCCGAGGCTGAGCCTGGCAGTTCTCTGATCGGCTCCTTCCAGAACTGCGCGTGCGCAGTTCAAAGCCGCTGACACAGATGTCTTAACAGGCACATAGACAGAAGAAAAGCATCTGTTAACACTGCCCCACACACTGTGCCATCTTGGGCGCCCCACCACGGTGGTGGAACTCCAGGGCCCGGTTGCAAGTGCGACCTTTGCGACCCTGGTGGTTCTGCCACTGCTCCTCTGATTTTATCAAGACTGATGCATGGTCAATAGTCGTGCATTGAAGGGAGGACTCAAACGGACATTACATTGTCCGAGCATGGGGGAGTGCCATCTGCCAGAGGACTGAAAGGTCAGGTAAGTAAATTACTTTCACTGTTGCCTAGATTAATTGAGCAATTAACCCTTGCTGTATAGGTGCAGCCCCACCGTAAAGGAGATTTTCAAGTTTAGATTTGGGCTTCAAATGTACACATATGTATTTTTTTTTCAAAAGCATTTTGAGATAATTAAAACACAGATGGGTTGATTTAATAAAGGAGTAGATGCTGTTTACTAAGGCCCCTTTCACACTTGTGCAACCTGAAAGTCACACGATTTTGACACGACTTGAAACAATACCTGTGTAATCTTGAGGTCTACGCACCAAAGTCGGGCCAAAGTAGTGGAGGGACTACTTTGATGTTGCACATATATGAACGGTGCTCATTGGAAATCATGGGGTACGACTTGTCATGCAACTTTGCAGTCTCAAGTTCCAGGAGAAGTCGCACAAGTGTGAAAGGGGTCATAGCAAAGTGTATAATTACATTAAAAACTGTGTGATAGTAAAAATGGAAAACCTTTGTTTACTTTGGATAGCCAATGGCATGGTTGAAAAATACAATTTAAAAAAAAAAAAAAAAAAACTCACACATTATTGGGTATTTTAAAGGAACATAGGGTTAACTTATGAACATACTCTTTGCTGAGTTAGCAGCCTTTACTTCTTTAGTCAACCACATAATATTCTTTAGCTTCATAATCTAACTAATTAAAACATTTGACCTAGTAGAGTGCAGATCAAAATGTGAACTAGTAGTGACATTAAGATGTCCTGTATTATTTCATGTTCTCTTCGAAGAATTGTAAAAGCAATTTATTCAAGTCATTATAAGTGCCAGACAAATCTTCCATTACAGGACCTCTGGGATGACATTTGATAGCAGGGATTTGTGGGATAACTACATATGTTACTTTAACAATGATGGGTAATTGTAATGTCTTGGTATGCAGCAACATCCGCGCCTGTCAAGGCTTTCAAATTTATGTAATTTACTGAATACAACTGAGTGATAGAGATTAACAGAAATACCTATGGGTTTCACAAATCTGCAGCTGCACCGCAATGTATTCCTCGTCATTGTAATTTGTACACCTGTTAGTAGGTCTTTTCCCATCGACAGTTTACAGCAGTGTAAAATGATTTGCCTGCAAACTTGTTAAGTATATTTTTATTATTCATACATTTGACTAAACATTTATTAGCATAAACTACATCATTTTTCCAGGCATTGAACTTTCATCAAATCCTAAAATACAAGGCTTAAGCAATTGCATAGTTCCCATACATTAATATTTAAAGTTATAGTACAGTGGAAAAATAAGCTAAATGAGGATGTAAGGAATGCTTACATGGCATGGCTCCATTCCTCTTACCACAGAAGAGCAATAGAGATCCTATTCTATAAATGGAGGAAATCTTCTTTCAACAAGGAGAAAGGGTGCTGGTTCCTGGGTGGTAGCATTCATGAAGGCAGCCACTGGATTAAAACCATTCTCTGTGTTATAGAGAGATTCAGATGAATCCCTTGATGAAACCAAAAGGTGGACTCCTGGTGCATTTGACACCTGTATTCTCCCACAGTGTGCTGTGATTCTATCCCCTAAGCGTTATATCCCTGCTGTGTCCTGTAGTAGCACTGGATTCATAGAAAGGAACCACAGTGATTAGAAAGTTGAGGGAAAAGCTTTCTACATTTTGTCACACCCACCTGGGGTCTTGCAGTGGAGAGGGAACCTAGTTTCAGTGAAACAGCATTCCCTTACAATCACGACCCTCAGGAATCCCTGGAAGTGGGAACAGGGCCCCGTAGGGTCTGTGGTGGCACAAAGGCCTTTAACGAAGAGGAGGAAGTAAAGTCGACAACTCTGGAGTCAGGTCTGGCAGGCAATCAAGGAGTATCAACCTGAGGAAGAAAGGATCAGGAACCAGGAACACAGGCAAAGCAACAGCAGACACACAGGAGCAAGGAAAATAACCAAGCACTGACTGGAAGGCGTGCTTGGTTTATATAGGAAGCCAGGATCAGATGACCCGCTACCTCCCACCAGTAGGTGGGGCAGACAAGAGCTATAAAGGCAGGTCAGAGACCCAGCACCATCTTGATTTGCTTCATAGACCCTGACCTTACCAGATCCGCAACTCTCCTCTCTCCCTCTGTGCAAGACACTGGAATCACATGGCGGACACCATCTTGCCACAACAGTGTGCCCGCTGCGGTCCTTAGAGGCGAGAGGAGGAGAAGGAACCACTGCAGACCTGGAAGAGGTGTCTCTGAGGACAGCAAGCACTGAGACTCTGTTGTGAGAACGCCGCAGGCACCCAGAAGCAGATGAGTACGCGGCAGTGCCATGACACACTCCCAAAAGTGTTGAATGCTAAACAGTCTAAAGCTGCTCTTGAATAAAGCAAAGACAGGAGATACAAGGTTTTTAGGGGACCTACAAGGTCATTTTAAAGAGATCACTACTAAATTTGTGACTACCAATACTGTCTTTTTCTGAAAATGTTACTGTAATGGATCAACCGGCACTCCGACCGGGTACCTCCGTTGACGGATGTGTCCACGCATCTGAGCCGGCGTTTGATATTTCAAATGTAAGTGACTACTTTATCTTAATAAATATACACATTGAATACTACACTATGAGCCTCCCTGCATCTTTTACCATCTACATGCTGTCTACATGTTGTGACCCCCACCACCAACAATCCATTTGAGTGGCCAATAGGAGAATCGATTTAGAGCCCCCACCGCGCTCTCTAAAGAGGGACAGAGCAGAGCCTCCCTTGAGAATTACCACCACTCCAGAGGAGGACCACTAATGCACCATACCAGATAGAGGGATTTCTAAGAATACCCACAAGAACCACTTACCTACGTTAGACCCCAAGCGGTCATCTGGTAAGTGGGCTGTATTGACGGTGAAGGATAATTCCACACCAGATTCCCCACTGTAGCTTATATTGAGCACAATCAGCACCTTAAGAAATATTTCTGAATATTGGCACTGTGTTATCACTTTATTGGACTTTATATTTTAATTTTTTTTTTTGCACAAGTATCTAATTTTGCACATATTAATTGATGTTCATACCCACGTTGTGCACAGTCACTTTTATATTATATTGAAGCACAATTGGTGTTTTATATATAGATTGTATATTGAATAAACAAGGGAGGTCGGGACTAAGAGACATAAACAATCTGCCAGGATAACAAATACTTTTATTGATGTCAGCAGATGTACACATAATCATAAATGATACAATAGATAAAAATATAAAACTCATGGGTATAATATGAACTGATAGAAATTGCTCAGATCCAGTGTTCATTGAAATAATGAACAGATGTTAAAACAGGAATGATAAAGTAGTTGGATAAAACCCAGTGGCGTACCTAGAGCATTTGGCACCCTGGGCAGATCCTATATCTGGCACCCCCCCCCCTTTAAAATGTAAAAACGCCCACAAAAATTTGTAATGTGTTCAAGAGTATTTATTGCACATATTTCACAGCCCCCCATTACAGTGCCCCTTGCAGTCTGTCCCCCCCTCCCTGCAGACATGATACAAGAGATGGTCAGAGACTGCAGACATGATACAAGAGATGGTCAGAGACTGCAGACATGATACAAGAGATGGTCAGAGACTGCAGAAATGATACAAGAGATGGTCAGAAACTGCAGAAATGATACAAGAGATGGTCAGAGACTGCAGACATGATAGAAGATAGAAGAGCACTAGGGGGGCCGGAGAGCACAGAGGTAGCAGAGAGCACTGGAGAGAATTAAGGGGGGGGGTGGAAAGCATTGCAGGGGGGTTGGAAAGTGTGAGGGGTGGAGAGCACTGGGGAGGGGGTGCTGGAGAGCACGGGGGGGGACTGGAGAGCACTGGAGGGGGACTGGAGATCACTAAGGGGGGAGCCAGGGTGCACAGGGTAGTGGAGAGCACTGGGAGGGGGGGACTGGAGATCACTGAGGGGGGGGGCAGGGTGCACAGGGGGGTGGAGAGCACTGGGGGGGACTGGAGATCACTGAGGGGGGAGCCATGGTGCACAGGGGGGTGGAGAGCACTGGGGGGGACTGTATATCACTGAGGGGGGGAGCCAGGATGCACAGGGGGTGGAGAGCACTGGGGGGGACTGGAGATCACTGAGGGGGGGAGCCAGGACGCACAGGGGGTGGAGAGCACTGGGGGGAACTGGAGATCACTGAGCGGGGGAGCCAGGGTACACAGGGGGGGTGGAGAGCACTGGGGAGAACTGGAGATCACTGAGGGGGGAGCCAGGGTACACAGGGGGGGGGGGGTGGAGAGCACTGGGGAGAACTGGAGATCCCTGAGGGGGGAGCAAGGGGACACAGGGCGGGTGGAGAGCACTGGGGGAGAACTGGAGATCACTGAGGGGGGAGCCAGGGTGCACAGAAGGGTGGAGAGCACTGGGGGGAACTGGAGATCATTGGGGGGGGGGCAGGGTGCACAGAAGGGTGGAGAGCACTGGGGGGAACTGGAGATCATTGAGGGGGGGAGCCAGGGTGCAAAGGGGGGTGGAGAGCACTGGGTGGGAACTGGAGATCACTAAAGGGGGGGCAGGGTGCACAGGGGGGTGGAGAGCACTGGGGGGGGGGGGCTGGAGATCACTAAAGAGGGGGCAGGGTGCACAGGGGGGTGGAGAGCACTGGGGAGGAACTGGAGATCACTAAAGAGGGGGCAGGGTGCACAGGGGGGGCACTGGAGATCACTGAGGGGGGGGCAGGGTGCACAGGGGGGTAGAAAGCACTGGGGGAACTGGAGATCACTGAGGGGGGACCAGGGTGCACAGGGGGGTGAAGAGCACTGGGGGGGGGAACTGGAGATCACTAAAGAGGGGGCAGGGTGCACAGGGGGGTGGAGAGCACTGGGGGGGGGCTGGAGATCACTGGGGGGGAGCCTGGGTGCACAGGGGGGTGGAGAGCACTGGGGGGGACTGGAGATCACTGGGGGGGGGAGCCAGGGTGCAAAGGGGGGTGGAGTGCACTGGGGGAACTGGAGATTACTGGGGGGGGCAGGGTGCACAGGGGGCACTGTGTTATCACTTTATTGGACTTTATATTTTAATTTTTTTTTTTGCACAAGTATCTAATTTTGCACATATTAATTGATGTTCATACCCACGTTGTGCACAGTCACTTTTATATTATATTGAAGCACAATTGGTGTTTTATATATAGATTGTATATTGAATAAACAAGGGAGGTCAGGACTAAGAGACATAAACAATCTGCCAGGATAACAAATACTTTTATTGATGTCAGCAGTAGGGATGATCGAACTTTTGAAAAGTTCGGTTCGACCAGAACACCCGAACTTCACGAAAGTTCGGTTCGGATTTCAGAACCCCATTGAAATCAATGGGACCCGAACTTCTGTAATCAAAAAACACCATTTTTAAGCCCTAAAACCCAATAAATGCCCCTAAAAAGTGCCTAGGGTTCTGGGTCATGCCCCAGGGACTATTAATCACACAAAAAAAAGTTCTTAAAAATTGTCGTTTTTGATAGATAGCCAATTATTGAAAAAATTAAAAAAAAAAAAAAAAAAGAGATTTCTTTGGATTTAGTGTCTGGGGGGTCTAAAAGTTGTACCTGTGAAGTTTCAGCTCTGTAGCATGTCCAGAACCAGAATTACAGCATACCAAACCTTCAAAAATGACTTTTTTGCTTAACCGCACCTTTCTTTTGCTCCTAATCAACGGCTCAGCCAATGTGTATGATGGGGACATAATGCAGTGCACTGGGAACAAGATTAGAGGTTTTTTTGGAAAAAGGTGCTGTCTCTTTAAATGTGCATATAATTAACGGGTGTATTTCCACAATGGGGCTTTTATTACCAAATGTTTCAAGAAGTCCAAAGATGTATGTAATTGCACTTTATTTCATGTAAAATGGTGTTTGGTGCACTTTAACTTGAAATCTCACAAGAAACAGACATATATGCACGGATACATTGAGGGTTAGGGTTAGGGGTAGGGGCCACAATGTAGTGCAGAGTGAACAAGATTAGAGATGTTTTGGATGAATACTGTTGTCTCTTGACTTTGAATAGAAGTAAAGGATGCTTAAAAATTGGGCATTTGGTGGTGCGGACGATGCCTTGACACCATATCCCTATGAAAGTGCTGGTAATGAAAGCAATAATTGCCTTTGTAAGGAAAAAAATTACAATGATATGCATCTGTGTGACAGGTGCGCAAAAATTGTTGTTTGGGTGTTGGCGGAGCCATACCACTGTAAGCCCAAAGAGCTGGTGTTGAAGAAGGCGTAAAAATTATGAAGGTGTGCACCTGTGGAACAGGTGCGCAAACATGGTAGTTTTGGTGTTGGCGGAGCCTCCCCACCATAACCCCAAAGAGCTGGCTTTGAAGGAGGCCCAAAAATTGTAAAGGTGTGCACCTGTGGAACAGGTTCGCAAACATGGTAGTTTTTGTTTAGCATAGCCTCCCCACCTTAACCCCAAAGAGCTGGTGTTGAAGGAGGCCCAAAAATTGTAAAGGTGTGCACCTGTGGAACAGGTGCGCAAACATTGTCGTTTTTGTTTTAGCATAGCCTCCCCACCTTAACCCCAAAGAGCTGGTGTTGAAGGAGGCCCAAAAATTGTAAAGGTGTGCACCTGTGGAACAGGTTCGCAAACATGGTAGTTTTTGTTTAGCATAGCCTCCCCACCTTAACCCCAAAGAGCTGGTGTTGAAGGAGGCCCAAAAATTGTAAAGGTGTGCACCTGTGGAACAGGTGCGCAAACATTGTCGTTTTTGTTTTAGCATAGCCTCCCCACCTTAACCCCAAAGAGCTGGTGTTGAAGGAGGCCCAAAAATTGTAAAGGTGTGCACCTGTGGAACAGGTTCGCAAACATGGTAGTTTTTGTTTAGCATAGCCTCCCCACCTTAACCCCAAAGAGCTGGTGTTGAAGGAGGCCCAAAAATTGTAAAGGTGTGCACCTGTGGAACAGGTGCGCAAACATTGTCGTTTTTGTTTTAGCATAGCCTCCCCACCTTAACCCCAAAGAGCTGGTGTTGAAGGAGGCCCAAAAATTGTAAAGGTGTGCACCTGTGGAACAGGTTCGCAAACATGGTAGTTTTTGTTTAGCATAGCCTCCCCACCTTAACCCCAAAGAGCTGGTGTTGAAGGAGGCCCAAAAATTGTAAAGGTGTGCACCTGTGGAACAGGTGCGCAAACATTGTCGTTTTTGTTTTAGCATAGCCTCCCCACCTTAACCCCAAAGAGCTGGCGTTGAAGGAGGCCCAAAAATTGTAAAGGTGTGCACCTGTGGAACAGGTGCGCAAACATTGTAGTTTTTGTTTTAGCATAGCCTCCCCACCTTAACCCCAAAGAGCTGGTGTTGAAGGAGGCCCAAAAATTGTAAAGGTGTGCACCTGTGGAACAGGTGCGCAAACATTGTCGTTTTTGTCATAACCAAAATGAGGTTCTGTGAACGTAAAGAGAATGAGAGGAGGGTTTGAGGGTGGCACCATGGTCCAGGCTTAAACTGAGGCTCAACTGCCACATCACAACGATAGCCTAGTCTACAAGGTCTGCATCAGGTGCATCAAAGCTTGATATCCACGACTGATTCATCTTAATGAATGTCAAACGGTCGACTGAGTCGGTGGAGAGTCTAGTTCGATGGTCTGTGACGAATCCTCCTGCTGCGCTGAATGCCCGTTCCGATAGGACACTGGAAGCAGGGCAGGCCAACAACTCCATGGCATACTGGGCCAGTTCTGGCCAGTGGTCTAATCTTAAGACCCAGTATGCCAGTGGATCGGATTCGTCACATGAAAAGCCCTCTGTGTCACTTTGTGCCCTCACGTAATCGTCCACCATGTGATGCAGACGCTGTCGATGCGATGTGGCAGCTGAGAGGCCTGGGCGGTGAGGACTAAAAAAAGACCGAAAGGCATCCGTCAACCGCACGTCTTCTCCAACGCTCCTCTCGTGACCACCAGTAGAATCCATGGTAGGTTGTCCCCGCCCCTGCACCCTACGGGAGTCGGGGAACATGTTCACCAGATTCCTCTTGAGACTGTCCTCAAGGGATTTGATCCTGTGGACTCTATGGGTGGATGGGAAAAGCTCCGAGACTTTACACTTGTACCGGGGGTCAAGTAGGGTGGCCAACCAATAGTGGTTAGTCTCTTTAATGGCCTTGATTCTGGGGTCCTTTCGCAGGCTCTGGAGCATGATGTTTCCCATGCGTCGCAAATTAGCGAAGGCCTGAGAAGCTGACTCCTCTGGGTCACTCATAACGACATTATCTTCAACGGGCTCCTCCTCCTCCCAGCCACGTACTACTCCAAAGTGTCCCGAGGGAGTCAAACTAGGCCTTGCAGATTGCCGCATGTCTTCCTCCTCCTCCTCCTCAAACCCTGCAAAAGTTCCCGCAGAATCGTCCTCCTCCTCCTCTTCCACCCCTGGATCCTGCTCGGGCCTCTGGGAGCTAGGCATAATGGGGTCAGGATTCTCAGGATAAAGGGGGCCTTGAGAGGCAAGGAAGTCCTCCTCTTCCTCCTGCTGCTCTGCCTCCAGTGCCCTGTCCATAATGCCACGCAGAGTGTGCTCCAACAAAAACAGTACCGGTAGGGTGTCACTGATGCATGCGCTGTCCCGGCTGACCATCCTTGTGGCCTCCTCAAATGGCGAGAGGACAGCGCATGCATCCTTAATCAAAAGCCACTGCCGTGGTGAAAAGAAGCCCAGGCGCGCAGAGCCAGTGCTGGTGCCGTACTCGCATAGGTATTCATTGAGGGCCCTCTGCTGCGTGTACAGGCGCTGCAGCATAGCCAAGGTGGAGTTCCAGCGGGTGGGCATGTCACAGATGAGGCGGTGTACCGGCAGGTGAAACTCGCGCTGCACTTCGGCCAAACGTGCAGTGGCACTGTACGACCGCCTGAAGTGACTGCACACCCTTCTTGCCATCCTTAGCACATCCTGCATTCCCGGGTACGAGTTCAAAAACCGCTGTACCACGAGATTCAGGACATGCGCCAGGCATGGCACATGGGTTAACTTTCCCTGACGTAGGGCGGCCAGGAGGTTTGACCCATTATCAGTAACCACCATCCCTGGCTGCAGCTGGCGTGGTGTCAACCCCCTCTGGGCCTGTGCCTGCAGAGCCCCAAGAATCTGAGGGGCAGTGTGCTGCCTGTCCCCTAGACACACAAGCTGCAGCACTGCGTGACACCTTTTGGCCTGAGACATAGAATAGCCCTTTGAACGTTTACGTGGTACCTCATCATATTCAAAGGACCATTCTGCAGAGGAGGGCATGGAGGAGGTAGAGGAGGAGGAGCAGGAGGGGGTAGAAGTGATCGATCTACCCGGATCAGCGACACCACCAGCTGTTTGCAGACGTGGGGGCAACACTGGCTGCAGCACCGAGCCCTGGCTACAATCCCTTCCACTGGCAAGCAGTGTCACCCAGTGAGCAGTGACAGAAATGTACCGTCCCTGCCCATGTTTGCTTGACCAAGTGTCAGCCGTCAAGTGTATCTTACGGCTGACTGACTTGGCCAGGGATGACACTACATTGCCTTCCACATGTTGGTATAGGGATGGCAGGGCCTTACGGGAAAAGTAATGCCGACTTGGCACCTGCCACTGTGGAACTGCACATTTTGCGAAGTCACGGAAGGGAGCAGACTCTACCAGGTTAAATGGTAATAGTTGCAGAGCCAGTAGTTTAGCCAAACTACTGTTTAGACGCTGGGCATGTGGGTGGCGGGGAGTATACATTTTTTTTCGTTCCAGCATGTGTGGAATCGAAATTTGGCGTCTAGATGATACAGCTGGTGGTGTGCTGGAGGTAGATGCGACACTGCCTGCTATATCATCATCCCTGCCAGTGGAGGCTGCCAACAGGTGACGAGTGACTATAGCAGGGCCAGGAACAGACTGATGTGCAGGTGGAGCAGGTGGAGCAGATGGAGCATGAGGAGGAGCGCGAGGAGAACTAGGAGGCCGACTGACCAATCTTTGGCCCTTTTGTGGGTTCTTTAAATGCTCCTGCCAACGGGCCGAGTGGTGGGTTGTCAAATGCCTGTTTAGGCAGCTTGTACCCAGGTGGTTGACATTTTTGCCACGTTTTATACCCTTCTTACAAATCTTGCAGATCGCAACTGTTTTATCTGCATGGGATGTCTCAAAAAAGGCCCAGCAAGATGAGGTGTGTATAGTGGCCCGGGAGACAACAGGTGCGGCCTTAGATGGAGTAGGCCGTCTGCTCTCCCCTCTTGCTTGCTCTGCCTCCTCCTCAACCTCAGACCCAACATCTGACTCCATCAAAGACTGAGCATCAGGCCTGGCCTGGGAGACAACAGGTGCGGCCTTAGATGGAGCGGGCCGTCTGCTCTCCCCTCTTGTTTGCTCTGCCTCCTCCTCAACCTCAGACCCAACATCTGATTCTATCAAAGACTGAGCATCAGGCCTGGCCTGGGAGACAACAGGTGCGGCCTTAGATGGAGCGGGCCGTCTGCTCTCCCCTCTTGTTTGCTCTGCCTCCTCCTCAAACTCAGACCCAACATCAGACTCCATAAAGGACTGAGCATCAGGCTGGAGTAGATGGCCGACACTGTGGTCAAACAGCTCAGCTGACTCCTCTGCCATGTCTGAAATTGGGTCTAAGGGAGGACATGAGGTGGACATGGACTCATCTGTATTTGTTCTGACAACTGCAGAAGACTGACCACTTTTCTCTGCCTGGGTCACTGTAGTTGCAGATGATGCCGATGATGAGGGTTTGTTCATATAGTCCACCACCTCCTGTACATACTGTGGACGTATAGCTTGGCCACTGCCGGAGAACAATCCAAATGGTGGCCTGGCTGAGGACTGACCACCACGTCCACCCCTGCCTCTAGACACCCTAGAAGCTGTGCCCCTTTCCGCAGCAGGGCCACGTATGCCTTTTCTTGGTCTACCAGGCATATTTCTCAATGATGCGTTGGCAACTGTGTGCGGTGAAAAACGCACACTGCTATGCGACCCACAGTTGTCGCTGGATACAGCACAGCAGTTGCGGTTCACGCACAGTAGCAAAGCCTTTTGCACAGTGGACCTAACGCTTTGAACAACAGGCGTTAGGTTGTCACTGATGCGTTGGCAACTGTGTGCGGTGAAAAACGCACACTGCTATGCGACCCACAGTTGTCGCTGGATACAGCACAGCAGTTGCGTGTCACGCACAGTTGCAAAGGCTTTTGTACAGTGCACCTAACGCTTTGAACAACAGGCGTTAAGTTGTCACTGATGCGTTGGCAACTGTGTGCGGTGAAAAACGCACACTGCTATGCGACCCACAGTTGTCGCTGGATACAGCACAGCAGTTGCGGTTCACGCACAGTAGCAAAGCCTTTTGCACAGTGGACCTAACGCTTTGAACAACAGGCGTTAGGTTGTCACTGATGCGTTGGCAACTGTGTGCGGTGAAAAACGCACACTGCTATGCGACCCACAGTTGTCGCTGGATACAGCACAGCAGTTGCGTGTCACGCACAGTTGCAAAGGCTTTTGTACAGTGCACCTAACGCTTTGAACAACAGGCGTTAAGTTGTCACTGTATTTTGCTGCCTAGCAAGCACGTATACCTGCTGTGATAGAGCAGCACTGTGCCACGTGCTCACTAAACAGAACCCTCACACTTTCCCTACAGAAACTCAATTTTCAAATCTAACTAATGTAGTACAAAGTTCCCTAACTACACTAGATATCCCTTTCCACTAAATAGAAAGCTCCATACAGCAGAAGACTGACACTGTCCCTTAAGTTTTTTTTTTTTTTTTTTTTAACTCTAAGAACCAGCACAATCGCTGTATCTAACTACACTGGCTGTAAGCTAAATACAATTCTGCTATATGGAGCTTTAGAACCACTCGATATGTAGGAAATGTAGTGTAGCAAGCAGGAGTCAGACAGAACTGCTTCAACTCTCTTCAACAGGCTCTGGATAACTGTGCTAGGGGTTAGGCGGGGCCATCTTATATAGTGTGGGGCGTATTCACTCCTGATTGGCCTCTGGTCCCCGTAGTCACTCCAATCACGTTCCTAGGAGACTCCTGCCCCCTCATTGGCTTTTGCAGACGTTTCTGGGCCAATCACGGGCTTTTAAAGACCAGTTCCTGTCCCAGTGCATTTTGGGCGGTTCTGGTGGCCGAATACCGAACTTTTGCCGCAAAAAGTTCGGTATTCGGCCGAATATCGAACATCCAATGTTCGGGTCGAACCGATGGTCGACCCGAACCGTTCGATCATCCCTAGTCAGCAGATGTACACATAATCATAAATGATACAATAGATAAAAATATAAAACTCATGGGTATAATATGAACTGATAGAAATTGCTCAGATCCAGTGTTCATTGAAATAATGAACAGATGTTAAAACAGGAATGATAAAGTAGTTGGATAAAACCCAGTGGCGTACCTAGAGCATTTGGCACCCTGGGCAGATCCTATATCTGGCATCTGTAATGTGTTCAAGAGTATTTATTGCACATATTTCACAGCCCCCCATTACAGTGCCCCTTGCAGTCTGTCCCCCCCTCCCTGCAGACATGATACAAGAGATGGTCAGAGACTGCAGACATGATACAAGAGATGGTCAGAGACTGCAGACATGATACAAGAGATGGTCAGAGACTGCAGAAATGATACAAGAGATGGTCAGAGACTGCAGAAATGATACAAGAGATGGTCAGAGACTGCAGACATGATAGAAGATAGAAGAGCACTAGGGGGGCCGGAGAGCACAGAGGTAGCAGAGAGCACTGGAGAGAATTAAGGGGGGGGGGGTGGAAAGCATTGCAGGGGGGTTGGAAAGTGTGAGGGGTGGAGAGCACTGGGGAGGGGGTGCTGGAGAGCACGGGGGGGGACTGGAGAGCACTGGGGGGGGGGACTGGAGATCACTAAGGGGGGAGCCAGGGTGCACAGGGTAGTGGAGAGCACTGGGAGGGGGGGACTGGAGATCACTGAGGGGGGGGGCAGGGTGCACAGGGGGATGGAGAGCACTGGGGGGACTGGAGATCACTGAGGGGGGAGCCATGGTGCACAGGGGGGTGGAGAGCACTGGGGGGGGACTGTAGATCACTGAGGGGGGGAGCCAGGATGCACAGGGGGTGGAGAGCACTGGGGGGGACTGGAGATCACTGAGGGGGGAGCCAGGACGCACAGGGGGTGGAGAGCACTGGGGGGAACTGGAGATCACTGAGCGGGGGAGCCAGGGTACACAGGGGGGGTGGAGAGCACTGGGGAGAACTGGAGATCACTGAGGGGGGAGCCAGGGTACACAGGGGGGGTGGAGAGCACTGGGGAGAACTGGAGATCCCTGAGGGGGGGAGCAAGGGGACACAGGGCGGGTGGAGAGCACTGGGGGAGAACTGGAGATCACTGAGGGGGGAGCCAGGGTGCACAGAAGGGTGGAGAGCACTGGGGGGAACTGGAGATCATTGGGGGGGGAAGGGTGCACAGAAGGGTGGAGAGCACTGGGGGGAACTGGAGATCATTGAGGGGGGGAGCCAGGGTGCAAAGGGGGGTGGAGAGCACTGGGTGGGAACTGGAGATCACTAAAGGGGGGGCAGGGTGCACAGGGGGGTGGAGAGCACTGGGGGGGGGGGCTGGAGATCACTAAAGAGGGGGCAGGGTGCACAGGGGGGTGGAGAGCACTGGGGAGGAACTGGAGATCACTAAAGAGGGGGCAGGGTGCACAGGGGGGGCACTGGAGATCACTGAGGGGGGGGCAGGGTGCACAGGGGGGTAGAAAGCACTGGGGGAACTGGAGATCACTGAGGGGGGACCAGGGTGCACAGGGGGGTGAAGAGCACTGGGGGGGGGAACTGGAGATCACTAAAGAGGGGGCAGGGTGCACAGGGGGGTGGAGAGCACTGGGGGGGGGGCTGGAGATCACTGGGGGGGGGAGCCTGGGTGCACAGGGGGGTGGAGAGCACTGGGGGGGACTGGAGATAACTGGGGGGGGCAGGGTGCACAGGGGGGTGGAAAGCACTGGGGGAGCCAGGGAGCATTGGGGGGAGCTGCAAAGCACTGTGGGGAGCTGAAGAGAACTGGGAGGAGGGGGGCTAAAGAGCACTGGGGGGGGGCTGGAGAGGGGGGGTTGAAGAGCACTGGGGTGGGGGGGGGGTGCTGGATAGCACTGGGGGGCCAGCAAAGGAATTTGTATATTAGGGGCGGTGGGACAGCTGCGTAAAGAGGAATTGATCTTTCCATATATCTCCTGCATCTGTTGAATGCCTGCAGGAGGGAGAGGAGGGGAATCAGTCATTCAACGGACGTAGGAGATATATGAAAAGATCAGTTCCTCTTTATGCAGCTGTCCCGGCCACTTCTCCTATCCAGGACCCGGGGCGGTCCGCACCCCACCCCCCATTGGTACGCCACTGATAAAACCACAGCGAATTAAGACAATGTTGCAACGATGTAAAAATAGTAGAGTGTGATCGAAACATCAAAAAACTTGACGCGTTTCGTGGACTTATAATGCCACTTCTTCTGTTTATTCAATTTAAAGTCCCAAAAGGCTCTCAGCAGCTGGCTCAGGCTCTCAGCGGAGGCTAAGCCAAGGGTCGGTCTAGGCATCTGGGTGGATCCTGACCATATGGTCACGATTTTTCCTGAGCCTGGACTGGCTGAGTACTGTCAGCCTACAGAGGGCATTAGACTGCTGTTGGATGAAAACTTTGGCTATGCTTCTCCTTTAATTTGGTTTGTGAAAAAAGAAGTCAATGTTTTTCTTGCAGATTTCTCAGAAATCATGACTTACTGTATTTCAAGAAATATATGAAAAGTATGGTGCAATTCTGTTCAATGTTTATATTTACAATTTTATACAAAAAGAACCTACTTTTTTTTTTTTTAGTCCAGATACATTATGCACGCTCAGTCACTAGACTAGATAATTGTGGTGAATATTTCTAACCTTTTCCCATCTTCAGTCTCTAGGTACTTTATTGTTTAAGCCATCCTATATTGCTGCAGTTTGACTCATAAAAAATCAAATATGGTTACCAATGTTGGATGTCACATTAGATGTCAAGTAAAGCAACCATGCAAAATAAATAGATAAACAAATAAATACTCTGATCAGCACTAATCAACTCACTCTTTCCCTTTTTTATTTCTGTTATTTTTACCATTATTATTTGAACTTTTTTTTTTATAATTTCTTTTCCTTATTTTATTGACACAATAAAAGATGTGCACAATTGGAAATTATTAGAATATTAGATATAAAATAGAATCTTGGGAAAGCAATTTGTAAAAACGTTCCAATGTTTGTAATAGAACCATAATGTTTGTGTCATTATAAATATGGCATATTATTAAATGGATATAAAACATGCACTTTTTGTCTAAAGGAACACTGATTAACACTAGTTAAACTAATTTTTTTTTTTCATTTTGTTCAGATTGCATAGAAATTAAATAATTTTTGAAAGACAATATTGGCAAGAAAAAGCCTTGTTTGCACCAAAAACTATACATATATTACTTTGTTTCTTTAAATAGTGACAACGCTATTGCCAATGAATAGACATAACTGAAATCTTTAAAAAAAAAAATGAAAATGCTCTGGCACATAAAGGGTATACATGTATGAGAGCTGAAATGGTTAAGCAACACCTTCCAAAGCCATGCCATAATAGGGAGTTTTCTAATCCATTCCAAAAATTGCAGTCATATTATTCAGAAATTAAGTGTGAAATAATGTTATATACAGCTGTATGCTAATAAAGTACATTTTATGATGTATGGAAAGTCTGAGGATTAAAACAACATTCATGTACATAGTGAAAACTTTTTGATGCATACAACTTCCCCCCAAAAAAAATTTCTGGTCAATTGATTGCCCCACTGCCATTCACAGACATTTTTCTTGCATCACTGGGACACTGGGACTGATCATCTGACTCTAGCAGGAAGATCCATCCACCTAGTATTCAAGAGGTATGGGGCTGATTTACTAAAGGCAAATAGGCTGTTCACTTTACACAGAAAATTGCACTTTCTGCAAGGGGTTTCACCAGAGCTTAGTGAATGTGGTGATGTTTCACTTTGCAAAGAGTACATAAGAAAAAAAACATGCTTTTTGTGCGTTGTGAGCGTACTAGTATCTTTAGAAAAATGACAGTGTTTTTGTGGAACCCAGATCATCTCGTTCAATAGTGTCTCACTTAATGTGTTTGAACCCGACTTTTCCCTTGCAAATTAAATGTCCAATCAATAACCCTAGTTAGTAAAACTGCTTTATAATATCTTTTAAAATCTGGGACAGCTAGAACTCCTTATGTTTTGTCTTTACTTATTACTGCATACTTTATTCTTGGTGTAGCAACACCCCCGCAGGAGCTGCTGATTAGATTATTGGGTCTACGTCCTGCCTAACAACCCACAGAATTGGCTCGAACCCTCCCTAGGCACAACTGATCCAGAATAGGACTGGAATACCAAATGGCTACACAGATTGGAATATAACACTTCAATAAATAATAATGACCTGTTACCTCTCTCCAGCTGCAGTCCTTCTGGGTAATACAAGGTGACCACACACAAGCTTGCTTTTAAACAGGAAAGTTATTTACTGTAAATCAAATAAACAGTTTCGATACAGTAAAATATGACTTTGTAAAAGGATATACTGATTAATTAATCAAAGATAAGATAAATACTGTGATATCACTCCTCAACGGCACATTAATTGTTTCAGGAAATGTCTCAGAGCCTATAGGACCACCATCTTAATCACTATTATACTTTTGGAAATAAGGCTCAGCATTCAGTTAGACACAGTACCAGACAGTCAGACCTATCTGAGTCCGCTGTTTCTTCTCTATATCTTCGCTAGCAACGTTGGTGCACTCGCGATTTGTAATCCACATTGAGGATGGGTGATCAATAGAGAGAATGGCAGCAAACAGTTAGTAATCACCGCGGGGTGTCTGTGCAGGATTGGCGGTAAAACTTCTGTGAGAGATGTACTGGGCCACCTGGTATATTGCCTTCTACTACTCTAAGGCTAATCCTGACTAAAGTTACTTCTTTGATAGATAGAGTCAGTTTTTGGGCAGGTGCCCTCTCACCAACAGGACTGTCTCCCAGGAAGCCTCCGCTGCGATCTCAGTCTCCGGCCTCTGTCACCAGCCGCACTAGGTATTTGGGGTGGATGAGTCTGGTCTCTGTAGAACATCGATGGGACCTCCAGGAGGGATCCTCTACTGGAGATGAAACACTGCAACTTAGTCACTTAAGGCCCAGGAGTTTCGGCCTAGCATGCAGCATCAGCCCACAGCGCTGGCATCCTGCTTGTCTCACTGTGTCTTTCCCAAGAGAGTGAGCCTGGCTCCTCCCTTCCTTTATAAAGCTTCCCCCAGAAGGCTGTGCGGTGCAGCAGTGCACCCTGGTACTCTCAAAGCACTATGGGCAATGAAGACTGCTCAACTTCCTGAAAGGAAAATCACATCAAAAGAAATTCCATAGCCGCTGCAAAGTGTCCTTTTGGCCACTAGATGGAGCCGAGTTCCTCTCAAATGTCAAACAGCAGTCTTTTAGAACTTGTATAATGGGAGACCCCGCTACATTGGTTTTTTATGATGCCAAAAAAAACCCAAGCATTATCTTCTTTAATATGTTAAAATAACTCTGTGGTACGTGTATCAGGAGCATTGGGAACTTATAGAGTACTTTTGGTAGGATTCCCATTTTAATCATAATAATACGTCCTATCCAGGAGAATGGTCTTGTGGAGATTTTTATTAATTATTTTTTAATTTCATTTAATAACGATAAATAATTTACTTAATACAGATCCTTCCTTCTATTTTGCTGTTAGTTTTTACCCTAAATATTTAAATTTGTCCTGCTTTTTAAACAGGAATTCTTCCTGTAAACATATTTTCTCTTTCTTATCTATATTTATATTTAAAAGTTCAGATTTCAGGGGTTCATTTTGAAGTTTGATAGGTCCTTGTAATATTTCAGAAGTTTCATTATATTTGGTTGAGTTGATCTAGGGCTGAAAACATAAAAAAAAGTTGTCCGCATATGCTGCCACGTTATGTTCTTCCCCTCCTATTCTCACTCCTTTTATATCTATACAATTTCTGATAGTTGCAAAAAGAGGTTCCAGTGTCAATATGAACAGTAAGGGTGAAAGAGGGCATCCCTGTCTCATTTCTTTGTCCAATTCAAACACTTGGTCAATGTCCCATTTATCTTAACTGCTGTCGTTGGTTGTTTTTATAACAATTTTTGATTCCTTGCATCATTCTTTTTTTTTTTTTTTTAAAGGTAAATTTATTAGTGTTTTGAAAAAGAAATAGAAAACAATGCACAATATACCATATCAGCATACATATATAAGGCATATCAGTACAGCAACAAATTGAGAGCCATGATAAACGTACACATTTATTTTTTTTTTCCACATATAGATAAACTAAACAAAGGGCAACCAATAACCAGCTGGTGATTTGATGCACCTATTATAACAGAACGTAAATATTAAATTCTTGCAGACAAAAAGGACCTCCAAAAGGAACAGACTGTACCTGTATAATAAACAAAACCCATTTGAATGAGTACAAACTAGAGCTGCTTAATCAGACCCAAGGCCCTTATGAGAGTACTGCTACTCAGATCTTGATATCACCAGACACAGTGTTTACCCAGCCTGACCATAATTTGTCAAATTTCTTAGGGCAACCTCTACCAAGATATGTTAATTTGTACACCAGCAAGGCTTTATTGATCAACTCAATCCAAGCTCCCAAACTAGGAGGATCTGAGTTCTTCCACTGTAGCACAATAGCTTTCTTATCATAGGCGAAAAGGAGTCGGAGTATGTACTTTTGGGACTCTCTAAGCTCCTCCTCATCCAAATTACCCAATAAACATCTATCAGGAGTGCAAATGTTAGAAAGAGCCAGCTTAATTTCAATAAATGTACACAATTCACTTTAAAATCTACACACCTATGGACAGTCCCAGACCATATGAAAGAAATCCCTGACAGCTGCTTGACATCGCTGACAATCTAGAGATTGGGATTTTCCCATTTGATATAATCTATAAGGTGTGTAATAAACTCTGTGTAAATATTTTAATTTGATTCATTTGTCTCCTGCCATTATAACCCCAGTAAGTTGGGACCCAACCACCTCTTCCCAGGCCTCGTCATCTAAACTCTACAGGTCGGTCCTCCATTGTAGCTTAATTTTATCAATCCGTGGGGAGGCTACACGTAAGGAGGGAATGAAAATGCAGTGGGAGTCATAGTACTCACTCTGCATGTATGGGGACATGGCAGGACAACAAAAGGTCATAAGGTCCGTTATAGTAGTTATGGATTGGCTAAATAAGCATGAGTAAGGGATTGGTCAGTTTAGGGAAAGAAAATGATTGGTCAGTTAGAAAGAAGAACTTGTTGTTAATTGGTTAAAATTGCAAAATTTGACCACCTTGAAGCTGACTGATTCCTTATAAAAATAGATAAGGTAGTCAATATTTTGGCAGTTAGCAGGAGCAGAGCAGGAATTCGTCCCGCCCTTCCGCCCAGTAATTGGTGTTAGTTGTTGTGAGCTTTGGGTAATGTGTTATTAAAATATTGTAAAAGTTGGGTAACTTGAGCTTCAGGGCTAAGTTAAAGTGGTTATATATATATAATTATATATATACAGTATATATAGGATATATATTTGTTTGCTAATTCGAGCTCTAGGGCTGAATTAGTTGATGTATGTTGTTATGTTAATTTAATAAAAGGCCTCGGCCATATCATACCATATATATGCAAGTCTGAGTGTCATTTAATTATTATTAATAATTATAAGTAAGTAAAATATTTGGAGTTCCGCCTATGTCACCATAGTATCTAGAGATGAGTTGTGTATGTTCTCCATTTATTAGCTCCTTCTCTAATCTCGAGGGATATAAATGAACTGCTCTTAAACCAAACTGCGCTGCTACTGCATGTCTAAGTTGCATATAATGGAACAAATAAAAGGACGGGACCCCAAGTTCAGCTCTGAAAACAGAGAAAGTTTTAAACTCTTACTCGGAGAATAACTGATGGGCATATTTGAGGTCAAACTTCATCCCATTGGATCATTCTTGGTCCAATCCCTAGTTCTTCCAATGTTGCTATCATGAATCCCCAGTCTACCCTGTCAAACGCTTTTTCGGCATCTACTGATGAAGCGAGTACTGATGTGGAGTAGAGCTGGAGGTCCATCTTTTTTTTTTTTGTAGGAGTAACAATGTTCTAACCCCATTGTCTCTTCCTTCCCTCACCGGTACAAACCCAATTTGATCTGTATGTATCCATTCCAGCATTAATCCCTTCAAATCTAGTGGTAAGTATTTTAGCATATAGTTTTATGTCTGGGTTGAATAATGATATTGGTCTATAACTAGATCGGTGCACGATATCCTTATCTTCCTTTGGTATTACTGTAATATGAGCCAACAATGATTCCTTTCACATTTTACTTCCATCTTCTAAAGAGTTCCAATTCATGCATCTTTTTGGGGCTAATTTTGGGGCCCAGGACTCTTTCCTACAGCTGTCTCTTTTAGAGCTTTTAAAATGTATTCCTGAGTTATAGGTCTTTATAATTCTAGCAATTTTCCTTCCTTTAATCTGGGTAACTTGGCTTCTTTTAAGTTAGCTTGTATATTTTCCTTTCTTTCTAGATCATTCATATATTTTGTTGAATGTACTAGTTCTCCTGTCCTATTTTTAATTCTTTATATAAAGCCCACTGTTTTTTTTTCCCTTATTATATTTGCTATGTATTTCCTTGGTATATTTCCCCATTGGTATCTTTCTATGCTTACTTTATCAAAGATTTGCCTTGTTTCCTGCTCCCTTAGTGTGTTTAATTCATCTCTTTTTAATGCTAACACGTGTTGTATATCTTTTCCTTTTCCTTTATTATGCCTTTGATCTAGCTCATATAATTCCTTTAATATTTTGTTTATGTTGTTCGATCCTTCTTTCTTTTTTTGAGTCTCTGTTGATATTAAAACGCCCCTGATATTGGCCTTGTGTGCTTCCAATATCATAGTGTATGATACCTCTTGTGTCATGTAGAAATTGGGTGGAGAGTTGGTATATGTCTGTAAAATACCGGCACAATCTCCTAAGAATTTAATAAATCTAGAAGTTGACTAAGTCTGACAGGGAAGTGGAAATGGTAGGAGGAAGTAAAACTAAAAAGAAAAGGGGGGGGGGGAGAAGGGGGGATAGGGACAAATCTCAGCAGACAAGGAAAATTGGGATTTTAATGTGCCCAAAACATGAAAGAAAAACAGGTCATAGAAAATGTACAAATTTTATTGAAAAAAATAATAAAACCAGACATAAAAGTACAACATATCAGTGGTGTATGCACATAGCGTAACACATCCTACAATCCTATGTATTGACTATTTTATCATATTGACGTTTATGTTATGTTGTTTGTCTATTATAAGGTGTATATTTTGAAAACCTTATAACACATCCGGATCCTGAGGAAGCCAGTGTTGTGGGTGAAACGTGTTGATCCACTGCACTGTAGGATGTGTTACGCTATGTGGATACACCACTGATATGTTGTACTTTTATGGCTGGTTTTACTATTTTGTTCAATAAAATTTGTACATTTTTATGACCTGTTTTTCCTCCATATTTTGGGCACATTAAAATCCCCATTTTCCTTGTCTGCTGGGATTTGTCCCTATCCCCCTTCTTTCCCCCTCCTCCCCCTCTTTTCTTGGGGTTTTTCTACTTCTTGTGTCATATTTATCCTAAAGTAATGCTCTAATTCTTTATTTTCTCTTCAATTTCCCAGCTTGTATTAAGGAATCATTTACTCTATTCTGTATGTCTGCTTTCTTTATTTCCACTGTTACAGGTGCATGATCAGACAAAGTTATTACTTCTGATGTTTTACCCATTGCCTCCAATAATCTATGTTCCACTATTATGTAATCCAGCCTCGAATATGTTCCATGCGCAGGGGAGTAAAATGTCTAATCCTTAACTCTAGGATGTTGAATTCTCCAAATATCCAAGTTGTCCCTTCAGAAACAAAAATCCACCATCTGGATCCGTCTTTCTTTCTCTTATCATGAACCATATATCTTTTGCAAATCCTATCACCACCCCTTTCGCCCTTCTCGCTGTTGAGTCTTCATAGTACCAAATTGGTGTTAAGACCCTTCAAGTTATACGTTAAAAGTTTAATTTTATTCATATTAAATTCCTAATGCCCTTTTTTCCCTTTTCTCTCTGCTTCCTACCATACATGCACCAAATCAGCCTACTCAGAGGTATATAACCTGGGGGTAGGCAGCACACAAGGAGAGAGAAAAGGGAAAACCCAGGGAGAAAAAAAAAAGGCATTGGGATCACCAAAGGGGAGATCCCCCCCCCTCCCTTTCCCCCCCTCTCCCCCCTCTACCTCCCCCCAGCCCCACTCTTGGATCCTAAATATTTACAGCCATATTCTGGCCTTCGAATATATGGTGTTTCCTTTAATCTTTCCTCCACCATTGGTTCTTTCCCCATAGTGTAAGACTCTGATCATGAACACCTGCCGGTGCCCCACCTTAAAGTGGGGTTTGGGTCCAGGAGTGTGCTAGTGCTCTGAGTGTCCTGTCATGTCCTTGTAAATGTTCAAATATCACCCTCATTTATCCCTACTATACCTGGCTTTCTTTAAATCCGAGTTCCATCTAATGCTGCTACCTTTCTCCTACCCTACCTCCCTCCCCAACTCCTATTCCACCCCCTTTCCATTTACCCTTTGTTCTTAATTGAAGTTCTTATGCAATTCCTAAAATTGTGAGTAAGCTATCTGCCTGCTGTCTCTTTAAAGTTCATTATTTCTTCATCTTTTTGGGAATTCTTTGCCATTGCTTTTCTTCTACTGATGTTTTCTTCCTTACATCATCTGTCCATCCTGGTAGATCCGGTGTTTGTAATTCTAATCTTTTACAGAACTATTGCAGGTCTTCTGGGAACCTTAATCTTGCAGATCGGCCATCTTTTTGTCCTATTAGACATGCAGGGCAGGGAAACCCTAGCTATATCTATGTCTGTATCGTATCTGCTCAAGCAGTGGTTTAAGGAGCCTTCTCCTGGCTAGAGTTTCCGGTGCTAGATCTGTAAATATTTGAAGCTTAACTCCTTCATATTCCAATGATGTTATTCCTCTCATCTTCTCCCAGATTTTTGCTTTCTCTTAATAAAATTAAAGTCTCACTATTACATCTCTTGGGACTTCTGCAGCTATGTTTTGAGATTTTCTGATCCTATGTGCTCTTTCTATTTTCAGTGGTACCTCCATTGGTCTACCTAGTACCGGATTGAACACTTTGCTGACTCTTTGCCTTAAATCTTACTTTTCTGCCTCTGGTAGGCCTCGGATCCTTAAATTCTGTCTTCTATTCTGATTCTCCTGATCTTCTACTTTATACCTCATTCTCTTTTGTTCTGCCAGTAGATCTTTCATTTGCTCTTTCAGCTGTGTTATTTTATAAGCCTGCTTGTCCTCTTTTCCTTCTGTCTCCTCTACACGTGTCAGCATATGGCCTAAGTCTTCATGAAATGTTGTCATTTCCTTTTCTTATCGAGTTTTCCAATTTTGTAAACATCTCCACCATTTCTAATTTTGTTGGCATTTGAGAGATTGAGCTTTGCTCTTCCGTCTTGCTTAAATCAGTATCAATCTCCAATCCCAGGTCTTCTCTTGATTGATTTGAGGTTTCTCCCTGCGATTGTCTCATTTGTTTTTCTTCACCCTTTCCTGAAATTCTTCTCCTGTTTGCTCTTTGTTGTTTTACAGAGCCTAGATCCCTTGGACTTCATTCTTATGTCATATTTTTCTTAATTATGCTGGTGTTTTCATTTACTTTTGGGGTTTTTACCTAATTTCCTTTCGTGGTTTTACCTCTCATCATGGAAATTGTTTATTCCTTATTTAAGTATTTAATACCTCCTTTTTATTCTTATTATTCTTATTGTTCTTATTTTTAGCCTTTGGGAATGTCTAGTTCCAGGGGGGAGGGGGGAGTCCTCCATGGTCGCTTTTAAATGAAGGGCAGTTTTTCTTATCTCTGTAATTTGGTAGTTTACGGGCAAAGACAAGAAAAAAGGGGGAAGGGTGCTAACAGTTCTCCAATCCAGAGATGGATAGGAGAGTTGGCTCACATACCACCTTATAAAAATGGGATTTTAAAGGCTGAGAGGCTGTCATTAATTCACATACAGCATACTTTGTATAAAAAGATACAACTTTATTGAGTCCATCAAAAATAGAGAATAAAAACACAATATGTAAATATAAAAGCAGATAGATTCTTCATCCATAGCATATTTGCCATGTTCATAAATAGAAACAGGATACTTGATATGTCCAAACATACCAAGTATATACCAAGACATACCAAGTATCTTTTTTCTTGTCTTTACTATATGGTCTAAAGGGATGTGGCTGTGAATGGTTGTCTTTAGAGCCAACATTGTTCTATTGGTGGTAGTCTATAGGCAGTAGCAGCACTATACAGAGCTCTGTATCTTTCGTTTAAAAAGACTCAGTTCTGTGTTGTGCAGTAACAGTCTTTAAAAAGGAGTATTGTTTTATAACAGCTCTGGATTACTTCTAGGGCAGTTTTAAACCCAGGCACTGTATTTTTTTCCTTTTATGGTGATTTATTAACAGTTCCAGGCACAGCGATCGATTGGACCATGCCCTCTAAACCTCTGAAGAGAAAAAAAGAAAATTTATCAGAGGGAGTAAACGGCTATGTAACTCTCTATTGCCTCCAAAGATTAACCCTTTATCAAGCCCTACAGTGCAATTACCGTGCAATAAGAGCGCTCTTCTGAAGGTTATACCTTCCTGAGTGTATACTTTGTCCCTGGTAGCAGCACTCCATAGCTCTATGCTCCTTTAGTTGTGAATGTTTTAATGGTTAGCACTGTATAGTGTTGTGTTAAAACTCCTCAGTTTTGTCGTCCTTTCCTGTTTCCCTCAAACAGGGGATTTAAAATTGACAGTTAAGGCATTTCAGCTATTTATTTTGTTACTGTGTAGCTCTTATTATGCTGAACAGTGCAATGATCCTTATGACTCACCCCCCACCCGTCTGCTGCTCCTTTCCTCCGGGACTCCCCGATTCAGTGTGTTGGCTGGTTTTCCACTTTTGTAGAGAGCAGTTTTCCTAGGTGTTTATCTAGAGTGTCTGATGCTCGGCCGTTGCACATAGTTATGTGGGCTGTGCCGTAAGGATCTTCCCCCTGTCAGCTCTGACAATCACAGTCAGTCCCGCTCTGCCGCCTTGTCCCACTCTATTTCTCCCTACTCCACTAAATGAGAGCACCTCCAGCTTCCACCTTCTCCTCAGAATGCTGCCATGCTGTCAGGGTGCCAGGAAACCAGACCACATGGAGATGCAGGTAAAATAAGGCAGTTTTTTTTTTGAGCAAACAACAATAAACACACAACAAGAGAAAGGAGCGAGATCAGGAACAGACAGGGTCAGGTCTATAAGCGGGTGGACATCCAAGCTGGGGTTTGAGTCCAGAAGCTGGTAGTCATCCAAGCTGGGTTTGAGTCCAGAAGCAGGTAGTCATCCAAGTCGGGGTCTAGTCCAGAAGCGGGTAGTCTGCAGATGCCAGGTTGTCTGCCGATGCGGGGTCGAGAAGAAGGAGAGTCGTCAGCCAAGCCTGGTCAAACACGGAGGAACACACAGAACAGAAGACTGCTAGCAGTGATGCACCTTGGAGCATAAATGCAAGGGCAAGGACTGCAACCCATCAGGGGATTGATATAGTCAGGTGTGCAGCATCACCACTGTGCAACCCCCAAGCAGCAGACAAGTGATAATGCAGTCAGAGTTTATAAGAGGCTGCAGTCTGCATATGTCCAAGATGGCTGCCAACAGGAGGGGAAGGTAAGACCTTGACAGTAACCTCCTCTCAACGGCCCCTCCTCCACAGAGCAAAAAACAGTTTCTGAGGAAAGCGAGCATGGAAAGCGCAGAGAAGGGCGGAAGCATGAACATCAGCAGAGGGAACCCAGGAGTGCTCCGCTATATGATAACCCTTCCAATGCAACAGAGGTAAGATGCTGCTTACCTCATACTCCTCATGATTGCCCACAGGAATGAGATGAGAACAAGGAAGTGTGGAAGTATAGTGATTGCAAACCAGTGGCTTCAAAAGTGAAACATGAAAGACATTGGAGATACGCATGCCAGGGGGAAGACCAAGGGCATAGGCCACCGGATTCACCTTACGGAGGATGCGAAAAGGCCCAACCAAATGGAGTTCCAGTTTTGAAATGGGCACCCTGAGGTTAAATTTACGGTCGACAATCACACCCTCTCCCCGACCTGGTATGAAATAACAAATAGGCGAAGCACCTCTAAGTGCAATAAGTTTTTAATCCAACAGGCACACACAATATAACTCACATGAGTTACATAATGGTAGGCTTGATCTGATGCTGGGAAATGGTGGTAAAGTCCAATGTCCAGAGTCCGGGAGGAGAGGTGACTAAAGCCGGTAGATGAATCGGAGGACAAAGAAGCTGGCTGTTGTCTTCCGGGACCGGCTGATCTCTGCGTATCAAGCTGGAACGCAGTGTCTGCCGCGTGACGTCACCAAGACCAGAGGGATTGCACGACGCGTTTCAGAGCATGCATCAAGCTCACAGTGAGCATGCGTGCTCTTTTTTAAAGTGTTAATGCAGAGACAGCAGCGGGAGCCAAATTTATACTAACGGAATCAATAAGTGGGAGTATACATTGAAACAAACCACCAATAAACTAAGCTGGCGGCCATGCTAGACGAAGAAACTCTATAAAAGCAGCAGTAATGTCTATACTGATATGAAAAACCACATATACACAGACATTGGCTAATATTAAGAGATATATAAAAAGGTATATATATATATATATATATATATATATATATATATGTACACAGTATAACCTCATCCATAGATAGAAGTAAGAAATAAATACAGAAGAATATGTATTTTATATATATGCGTATTCATGAGATGAAGAATATAAATATAATGTGAATGAAAATAAATGAAAAATAAAAATAATAATAAATAAGAAAAAATAATATGAAGAAAAATAATGATAAATAAATAAAAATAAAATATTATCTTGGTCTTGGTTATTTATTGATAGCCAAACCTTGTCCCCTGGTTGGAGGATCAGTTCACCTTTTCTCTTTTTGTCAAAGATCACCTTGTTAGCTGCCTGCGCCTTGACCCTCGCTTCCTGTAGCAGTTTGCTGTTGAGATTGAGGAATTCAGCGACACTCCGAGCTGCAGGGACCGTGGAGTCCCAGACAACACAAGGGAAAAATGATGGGTGGAACCCGCAGTTGGCAAAGAATGGTGACTGGCCTGTGGCTGAGTGTTTGGTGTTGTTATAGGCAAATTCCGCTAAAGGTAATAATGACACCCAGTTATCCTGGACAAACGTGGTAAAGCACCGGACATACTGTTCGAGAGTTTGATTTGTCCTCTCCGTTTGTCCATTCGTCTGAGGGTGGTATGCTGATGACATGGATAACTTGATCTTTAGGGTTTCGCACAGGAATCTCCAGAACCGGGAGGTGAATTGGACCCCTATATCTGAAACTATGTCCGCTGGGATCCCGTGAAGCCTGATTATTATCCCCTTGACAAATACTTGAGCAGTCTCTGAGGCGGAGGGGGTGTTCTTTAGTGGCAGAAAGTGAGCCATCTTTGATAGGCGGTCAACCACTACAAAAATGACAGAGCAACCTTCAGATGGAGGGAAATCATCTTCCATGGCCTATCTGGGACTGAGTAGCCCCCAGGCCTTACTTTTAACCGTCTTGCTTCGGTTACAGATGGGGCATGCTCCTACATACTGTTTACAGTCCCTTTCTAAATCAGGCCACCAGAACGTGCGTTGTATCAGGTCCAGAGTCTTGTGAACCCCGAAGTGAAGATAATGTAATTCCAGGGAGGCAGGGGACATCCCTTGAGGCTTATTGCATAAGGGACAGCAGGTCAGGTTGAAGCAGCAGAAAATGGTTTTGGGATAGGATGGTGTCTGGCACTGAAGTCTTCTTAGGGTCGTCAAACATCCGGGAGAGCGCATCAGGCTTAACGTTCTTTGATCCAGGCTGGTACATAATGTGGAAAGAAAATCTGGAGAAAAATAATGCCCAACGAGCTTGGAGTGGCTTCAGGCGCTTGGCTGTCCTTAAATATTCGAGGTTTTTATGATCTGTATAGATCAGGGTGTGCTGCCCCTTCTAATAGATACTGCCATTCCTCCAGGGCGGCCTTGATGGCCAAGAGCTCCCGATCACCCACATCGTAATTTTTCTCTGCTGGTGAAAGTTTGCGGGAGAAAAAAGCCACAGGGTGGACTAAATCTTTAAAACCCTGACGTTCAGAAATGACCGCACCTACAGCCCTTTCTGAGGCATCCACTTCAAGAAGATAAGGCAAAGTGGGATCAGGGTGGCTCAGGATTGGTGCGGTGGTGAATAGTCCCTTCAAAGTACTGAAGGCGGCCTGTGCTTCAGAGGTCCAACAGAAACGATTGTTCTGCTTGGTTAGCTGCGTAATAGGAGCAATGATGGCGGAGAATCCTTTAATAAACCTCCTATAGAAATTGGCTAAACCCACAAAACGTTGTACCCCCTTTTTGTCTGAGGGTGCTGGCCATTTCAGGATGGCAGAGACCTTTTGTGGGTCCATCTTGATGCCTGTGGAAGAAATGACTAGTCCCAAAAACTGAAAACTCTGTTGTTCGCACTCACACTTTATTGGTTTGGCGTACAGCCTATGTTGCCGTAGACGGTGGAGGACCTTCTTGACATGTTCCCGTTGTTGGTCCAGGGAAGTGGAAAAGACTAGAATGTCGTCCAGGTAAACAATTACAAAGACATCTAGATAATCTCGGAAAATGTCGTTGACAAAATGTTGAAAAGTAGCCGGGGCATAACAAAGGCCGAAAGGCATCACAAGATATTTGTTATGGCCAAACCTGGTACGGAAGGTCATTTTCCACTCGTCCCCTTCACGAATGCGGACCAGATTGTAGGCTCCCCTCAAGTCCAGCTTAGTAAACAGAGAAGCGGACCGCAGTCTTTGAAAAAGTTCGGGGATCAGTGGAAGGGGGTAACCATTTTTAACTGTTATCTTATTCAGTTCCCGGTAGTCAACACAGGGCCGAAGGGAATGGTCCTTCTTCTCTACAAAGAAGATTCCCAGCCTTGCTGGGGAGGTGGATGGGCGGATAAACCCTCTCTTTAGGTTTTCTTCCACATACTCTTTAAGGGTTCCCAGCTCACGTTCTGATAGATGGAAGATCCGACCGAAAGGAATCTCAGCTCCTGGGAGTAACTCAATTGGGCAATCATAGGGACGGTGTGGTGGGAGTTTCAACCCCTTGTTTGCTAAAAACATCCAGGTACTCGTGGTAGGGTTCAGGTACGAGAGACCGTGTCTCTTTATCAGAGTCGGTGCATAGCAAGATATTGGGAAAACTGAGGGGCATCGGAAGCAGTGGTTCTGGCAGTAGAAAGACAAAAACTTGATGTCTCCGGAGGACCAGTTGATTGATGGGTTATGTGCCTGAAGCCAAGGCAGCCCCAAAATGACTGGAAATAGGGGGGAAGCGATGGCGTCCAAGCTTAGGAACTCCTTGTGAATTCCAAGAGCAGTTACGGGGTAAAGGAGGGGTTTCTTGGGTCACCAATCTGGACTTGATGTGTGAACCATCTGCCAAAAATACGAAGAGTCCTTGTGATGTTGGTCGAAGGGGAATATGCTGTTGTGCTGCAAATGACAAGTCAATAAAGCAGCTGCATGCTCCGGAGTCAATTATTGCGGTGACCGGTACCATACCTTCCGGAAGCTGAAAAAGAACAGACAGAGCCAGGTCAGTAGTGCTGGAAGAGGGTGCCGGATAGCTTGAGGGAGAGACGGAGAAGCACTTACGCAGCTTTGCGGGACAGGAGTGTACATAGTGATTGGCATCCCCACAGTACAGACACAGATTGTTCTGTCTCCGGCAAAGACGTTCATCTGCTGTCAGGGAAGGTCGCATTAGTCCAAGCTGCATGGCTTCCGAGGTGTCCAGTACCGGTGTAACAGGAGCCGAATCCGTAGGGACGGAACAGGTGGGAAAAGGACGTCCGGGAGTGGGTACTCGGGGGAACATCCAGACTGGATGAGACTGCTGGGAATATTGTTCCGCTCTGCGAGCCGACGATCAATCTGGATCGCCAGTGTGATCAGTTCCTCCAAAGTCTCTGGTACACCCACATGGGCCAGCTCATCTTTCAGCCCCTCTGAAAGACCAAGACGGGACCGGTGACGTAAGGCCGCATCGTTCCAGTAGGTGTCTGCGCTTCACCGCCTTAAGTCGGTAACGTAGTCCTCCACAGCTCTTCCATTCAACAGGGTATATGAAGCATTTCTGAGTATGCCATTGAACTTCTTACCCTGACAGCAGAGGTGTGTTGGAATAGTGAGGCTCTGGTGGTTGTCTTTTCTCATGGTCTCTTCGATGCATTTGAAGGACGAGATTGCTGCCAAGGATCTCCCTGACGAGCTTGAGGCTCTCAATTCCTTCCTGATTTTGATTGATACCAGGCCCAGGCAGCAAGTAGCAAGGTCAAGAGGAAGCCGGGTCAAATTATCAGGAACAACAGGTACACAGGAACACAGGATCACAAGGAAGAGCTGAAAATAACAGAGCAATTACCTGGAGTGACTGCTGTCAATAAGCATCAGGTGATGACTAATGATATTAGCTTCTGGATACCGAGAGACACCTGCTGGTGGATGCTGGAACTGCAGCCTATGGATCTGGGAGCCAAAGTGTCACCAGTAAGGATGATCGAACTTTTCAAAAGTTCGGTTCGACCAGAACACCAGAACTTTCAGAAAGTTCGGCCCGGATTTCAGAACCCCATCGAAATCAATGGGACCCGAACTTCGGTAATCAAAAAACACCATTTTGAAGCCCTAAAACCCAATAAATGCCCATAAAAAGTGCCTAGGGTTCTGGGTCATGCCCCAGAGACTATTAATCACACAAAAAAAGTTCTTAAAAATTGTAATTTTTGATAGAGAGACAATTATTTAAAAAAATTATTGAAAAACAAAAAAAAGAGATTTTTTGATTTTGACTTTGGATTTAGTGTCGGGGGGGGGGGGGGGGGGGTCTACAAAGTGTACCTGTAAAGTTTCAGCTCTGTAGCATGTCCAGAACCGGGAAAAAAAAGATTGTTTCTATTAGGTCACTTATAGAACAGGGATATGGCTCCGCTATTTTCACACCTTGCCGGTTTTGTAGCAAGCGTTTTTTTGGGCATTTTTTGGGGGTTATTGGAGGCAGGCATAACATCAGAACTTCTGTGTAGGGGTATATATACACACACACTTATATGTATATATACACATACACATATATAGGTGTGAAAGTAGCAGAACACTATATTTGCGCTAATGAAATAATTAACACCCATATGGCTTCTCTCCTTTCACACCTATATATGTGTATGTGTATATATATATACATATAAGTGTGTGTGTATATATACCCCTATACAGAAGTTCAGATGTTTTGCCTGCCTCCAAAGACCCACAAAAAATGCCCAAAAAAACCCGCCTGCAATAACACACCTGGGCGGTTTTTTTTTGGCGCAGGTGTTTTTTTGGCCATTTTTTGTGGGTCTTTGGAGGCAGGCAAAACATCTGAACTTCTGTATAGGGGTATATATACACACACACTTATGTGTATTTATACACATACACATATATGGGTGTGATAGGAGCGGAGCCATATGCCTGTTAATTATTTTATTAGCGCAAGCATAGTGTTCTGCTATTTTCACACCTATATATGTGTAGGTGTATATATACATACATGTGTGTGTATATATACCCTTATACTCAAGTTCAGATGTCATGCCTGATTCCAAACATGTCCTCAAAAAAGCCCAATAAACGCCTGCAGCAAAAAGCAGGCTGACTGGCGAGAAGCCATATCGCTGCTCTGTAAGTCACATAAGAGAAACAATCTTTTCTCTATAGCGGTCACCCTGAAATGGAAGGGTTTGGTCACCCTGCCATAGCATTCACTTCACCCTACACTACACCACGGTCACCCTGGCACTTAACACTTTCCCTACAGAAACTAGATTTTTGAAGCTAACTATAGTGGAAAATAGCACCCTAACTACACTAGATATCCCTTTCCTCACACTAATAATTGCTAAATGACACTTTTGAAGCAGAAGTAACAGAACTGCTTCCACTCTCTTCCATGTCCCTATATTAAAATGCTAGGAATTTGGCGGGGCTATCTTATATACTGGGGGGCGTATTCACTAATGATTGGCCTCTGGACCCCGTAGTCACTCCAATCACATTCCTAGCATTCTCCTGCCCCCTCAATTGGCTTTTGCTAATGGTTCTGGTCCAATCATGGGCTTTTAAAGCCCATTTCCTCTCCCATTGCATTTTGGTTGGTTCTGGTTGCCGAATTCCGAACTTTTTCAGCAAAAAGTTCTAAATTCGGCCGAACCTCGAACAGTCAATGTTCGGGTCGAACCGATGGTCGACCCGAACCGTTCGATCATCCCTAGCCACCAGCAGGTGGGCCCTTTCTTGACAGTATCCTCCCTCTAAGGAGTGGCCTCAGGATGCTCCTTACAGCCATAGCTAAACCAGTCCATAAAAGACAGTCATCTGTTACACAAGTCCAGAGCAAGTTCCTCATAGACTGAAGAAGTGCCAGGTTACAAGCGAGATGCCCTACTGCCAAGATCCATCAATAGGCAAAGTGTCCCACTGCCCATTTCAGGTGACTGGCTGGGTACTCCACTGCTTGGGTCATGCAACTGGCTGGGTGTCCTGCTGGCCAGATTCTCTGAGACTTAGAGCATCCGGCACTCCAAGTCCCTCAAAACAGCAGGTACTCCAATGCTGGGGTCCCACGGGCTATCTGCAAACTTAGCCCTGGGGTCATGTGACAATACCGGAGCCCAGACCGAAGTGTCTCATCAAAACCATGTAGCTTTCCAGGACCTGCTCCGCAATCCTGTTTAATTTATTCATAAATGATCTAGAGGAGGGGATATCTAGCACAATCTCGGTATTTGCGGATGATACTAAATTAAGCAGGGTGTGGAAACCTTACAAGCAGACCTGAACAAAATAATGAGGTGGGCAACTACATGGCAGATGAGGTTTGATGTTGATAAATGTAAGGTAATGCACTTGGGCGTCAGAAACACGAATGCAAGCTACTCGCTGGGGGGGGGGGGGAACCTCTGGGTGAATCTAAGATGGAAACCTGGGGGTCCAAGTGGACAAGAGGCTTGGCAGTGGCATGCAATGCCAAGCCGCTGCAAGCAAAGCCAACAGAATACTGGCATGTATAAAAAAAGAGGATTCACTCCAGAAATAAAGAGATTATTCTCCCACTTCACAAGACACTGGTCCAGCCACATCTGGAGTATGCCGTCCAGTTCTGGGCACCGGTCCTCAGAAAGGATGTGCTAGAACTGGAGAGAGTCCAGAGAAGGGCAACAAAAATAATTAGGGGAATGGAGGATCTCAGCTATGAGGAAAGACTACAAGCATTGAACTTATTCTCTCTGGAGAAGACACACTTGAGAGGGGATATGATATCAATGTACAAATACTGTACTGGTGACCCTAGCATAAGGAACAAACTTTTCAGAGAAAGGGAATACAATAAGACATGTGGCCACTCACTTAAACTAGAGGAAAAACGGTTTAACCTTAAAATATGTAGGGGGTTCTTTACTGTCAGAGCAGTGGGGATGTGGAATTCTCTTCCACAAGCAGTGGTATCAGCGGGGAGCATCAATAGTTTCAAAAAACTATTAGGCGTGCACCTTAAAGACGACAACATAAAGGGGTATACAATGTACGGTTAACATCAAACACACACACATCATAGGTAAAACTGGATGGACTGATGTCTTTTTTTGACATCACTAACTATGTAACTATGTAACATCAAAAGCCACCTAGGTCTGAGGCACTGGTTACCTGAGGCACTGGTTACCTGACCCACGTCCCCTAGTACACCTGGAGCTGTGGCAATCACATCCGGATCATGGCAAGGCACAGATCGTACTCAGCCATTCCCTAAGAGCTTACCATGACCAAGGCCATGAAGGTAAATGCAGCTACCAGTTACCAAGTTTATGTCTGGACCACCAGGCTATAGCACCATAGAAGCAAAACACTGCCAGAGGGACTCAAACGAGGCAACGTCAAATGAATCTCAGGCCAAGCAGCTAACCCATATAAGGCACTTGAGGACTCAGAGCTTTGAGACCCATTAGCAGGTGGACATTTAGCCTTTGAATGACAATCTATCTGAAAAGCTGGTATTGAGTCAGTAGAACCCGGCTGGGTGGTAGGTAGGAGATAACTAAAATCTGGCTTGTCATTGGTAAGAGGATTGTCAGAAGCAGGCTGGACATTGAACATGGGACCATCAAGCTGAACATCTGGCACTGGATCATCTGAGGCAGAGGAAGGCCGGTCGTCAGACAGCAGATTATCATGGGTAGACTTGTCATCGAGCAGTGGACATTTAGAGGCAGGCAGGTTGTTGGAGACAGGATGTCCAGATGCAGGCTGGGCACTGGGCACCGGCCCCTTTGGCTGGGCAGCAGGCACTGGATCAACAAGCTGGGCAGCAGGCACTGGATCAACAAGCCAGGCAGCAGGTACCATATCATCAGGCTGAGCAGCAGGCCCAGGATCCTCAGGCTGGGCAGCAGGCACCGGATCATCAGGCTGGGAAGTAGGCATCGGATCATCAAGCTGGGCAGCAGGCACTGAATCATCAGGCTGGAGAGCAAACACTGGATAATCAGGCTGGGCAGCAGGCAGAGGCACATCAGGCTCGGCAGCAGGCAGAGGCACATCAGGCTGGGCAGCAGGCAGAGGCCCATCAGGTTGGGCAGCAGGCAGAGGCACATCAGGCTGGGCACCAGGCACTGGATAATCAGACTGGAGCAGATTGGTCGGCGGGCAAGCAGACTGGAGCAGATCGATCGGCGTGGAAGCAGACTGGAGCAGATGGGCTGGTGTGGAAGCAGGACTGGATAATGGCAGGATTGTGCAAATTGGGAAAACTTTCATTTCTTTTTAGTTTTAGCCACTAATGTTCTGCATGTGAACGCAGGGCTGTGAGTAGGGGGAGCAGCTAATGGAAGAGAAGAGCTGGGGAATGGTGAAAAAGAGGGAGCAGTTGCTAAGGGGGGTTTTTGTGGGATAGTCACAGACAGCAGTGAAGAGGTCATCTTCAATGGGTTAAAGTCAGGGTAGGTGCAGAAAGTAATAAAAGGGTACTAACAAATAGTTGGTAGCAGGGCATACTGGGCTGCAACTGGCGTTGCTGTGGGTGATGGAGAGGGAGATACTTGAGCAAACTTGAACAAAATTTCAGTTTACATTCTGCTTTTCTGACAAGAGACTGCACTGCATTAATACACTCCATTAGCACCTGTTAGGAACATGCTGAATAGTGCTCAAAGAAATAAGTCGAGTCATCCTCCAATAACCATACCAGTGATTATACCTAAGCCATACTAAAGGGGGGAGAAAAGTCATCACTGCCTTTAGGAATACTGGACAAAGCCAGTTCCGTACAAACCTGAATCAATGGCTGAACATCTCTAAACAACATCCTGCCCTGATCAACTAGGGAATGAGCAATACATTCTAACAGCTGATCTCTGGTCCACTTCTTCAATATCTGGCTGCAGTATTCCTTTCTGTCTGTCACTAGCAAAGAAGAGTATACAACCTACTAAGGATGCTTCTTGCAACAAATAACAGAAGATCCAAGATGGCTTCCCTGTGCAGCCACTTCTGGTCAGGACCGGTCCTTGTTGTTATGTCAGATGCTGATGTGACCATAAATGTGTGGACTGCCACAGAGAATGTCAGGCACAAATACAGTGTAAAGAATATCATTTATTTAAAAATAAGTGAACAACATAAATGTAAACGCACCTCCAATAAACAAAACTGTGTAAAACAAGCCAGATAAATCGCAGATTGTCGCCATTACTCGTTAAAAAAAAAACAACAAAAATTACAAAAATCTTTCCCTTAGTAAACGCAATAACTTTTGCGCAAATCAATCAAAATACGCTTTTTGCGATTTTTTTTACCAAACATAGGTAGCATAAAACAAATTGGCCTAAAATGTTAAAAAAATATATTTTTAAATTTTTTTGGGGAATTTCATATAAAAAAATTTGAAAAATATTGTTATTTTTGCAAAATTGACGCTGTTGTTTTGTTTATAGCGCATGATCAAAAAATCGCACAGGTGATCAAATACCACCAATAGAAAGCTCTGTTTGTGGGAAAAAAAGGACGTCAAATTAGTTTAGGTACAGCGTCGCACGACCGCCCAATTGTCCGTTAAAGTCACGCAGTGCCGAATCCCAAAATAGGCCCTGGTCAGGAACAAGGTAAAATCTTCCGGGGCTTAAGTGGTTAATCTGTACCGTGTACCAGCGTTTTATCCGTTAGCACTAGGCACTTTGGGCAATCATAGCACTACACACTTTGTGTCCAACCTGTTTTTGCACTACCCTTAGCACTTTATCTTTGCACTGCCATATTTATTGATTATTTATCGACATTTCAGTTGTAGACCTTCTTTATCTGCATATGTATTTATGATGAGAAGGTCTGTATTTTATTTGTCTACATTGCCTTTCTGATCTATAGAGATATTTATCTTTGGTTGCTTTTGATTAGATATACCACTTATCACGCAAGAGGTAGCACAGCACTACCCCATACCTTCAATCCTTTATCCTAAACGCAGGTTTTATAAAAAATAAAATATATATTTTACTAAATATTTATTCTTTGTTTGGTTCCTTAATTGAATTGGTTAAGGTGTTCTTTGGACCCATTTCATTTACAAGCTCTAGGGTACCTATACTGTTTTTTTATTTTATTATGTATTTTATTATTTTTAAACCTTTTTTTTCCAAGAAAGTGAACTAGCAGAGGGGACCTTCGCAAAAGTACATAATATAGAGATATGGGCACTGCATGCAATACAGAAGGTATGAAATACAGTGGTGATTGAATGTTTGGGCACCCCAGGTAAAAATTTGTATTAATGTGCATATAGAAGCCAAGGAAAGATGGAAAAATCTCCAAAAGGCATCAAATTACAGATTAGACATTCTTATAATATGTCAACAAAAGTTAGATTTTATTTTCATCATTGACACTTTCAAAATTACAGAAAACAAAAAAATGGAGTCTGCAGAAGTTTGGGCACCCTGCAGAATTTATAGCATGCACTGCCCCCTTTGCAAGGCTGAGACCTGCCAGTGTCATGGATTGTTCTCAATCATCGTCTGGGAAGACCAGGTGATGTCAATCTCAAAGGTTTTAAATGCCCAGACTCATCTGACCTTGCCCCAACAATCAGCACCATGGGATCTTCTAAGCAGTTGTCTAGAAAACTGAAACTGAAAATAGTTGACGCTCACAAAGCTGGAGAAGGCTATAAGAAGATAGCAAAGCATTTTCAGATGTCAATATCCTCTGTTCAGAATGTAATTAAGAAATGGCAGTCATTAGGAACAGTGGAAGTTAAAGGAAGATCTGGAAAACCAAGAAAAATATCAGACAGAACAGCTCGTAGGATTGTGAGAAAAACAATTCAAAACCCACATTTGACTGCACGATCCCTCCAGAAAGATCTGGCAGACACTGGAGTTGTGGTACACTATTCCACTATAAAGAGATACTTGTACAAATATGGTCTTCATGGAAGAGTCATCATAAGAAAACCTCTTCTACGTCCTCACCACAAAAATCAGCGTTTGAACTTTGCAAATGAACATATAGACAAGCCTGATGCATTTTGGAAACAAGTTCTGTGGACCGATGAGGTTAAAATTGAACTTTTTGGCCAGAATGAGCAAAGGTACGTTTGGAGAAGAAGGGGCACAGAATTCAATGAAAAGAACCTCTGTCCAACTGTAAAGCATGGGGGTGGATCAATCATGCTTTGGGGTTGTATTGCAGCCAGTGGCACAGGGAACATCTCATGAGTAGAAGGAAAAATGGATTCAATAAAAGTTCACAACATTTTGAATGGTAACTTGATGCCATCTGTGAAAAAGCTGAAGTTAAAGAGAGGATGGCTTCTACAAATGGATAATGATCCTAAACACACCTTGAAATCCACAGGGGATTACATCAAGAGGCGTAAACTGAAGGTTTTGCCATGGCCTTCAAAATCTCCTGACCTCAACATACTGTAATTGAAAATCTATGGATAGACCTTAAAAGAGCAGTGCGTGACAGACAGCCCAGAAATCTCAAAGAACTGGAAGACTTTTGGAAGGAAGAATGGGCAAAGATACCTCAAACAAGAATTGAAAGACTCTTGGCTGGCTACAAAAAGCGTTTATAAGCTGTGATACTTGCCAAAAGGGGCAGTACAAGATATTAACTCTACAGGGTGCCCAAACTTTTGCAGACACCATTTTTTTGTTTTCTGTTATTTTGAAAGTGTAAATGATGGAAATAAAATCTAACTTTTGTTGACATATTATAAGAATGTCTAATCTGTAATGTGATGCCTTTTGGAGATTTTTCCATCTTTCCTTGGCTTCTTTATGCACATTAATACACATTTTTACCTGGAGTGCCCAAACTTTCGATCACCACTGTACACTGCTCAAAAAAATTAAAGGAACACTTTGAAACACATCAAATCTCAATGGGGAAAAATATCATGCTGGATATCTGTATTGATATGGACTAGGTATTGTGTTAGGATCGAAAGGATGCCACATTGTTTAATAGAAATGAAAACTATCAACCTACAGAGGGCTGAAATTCAAAGACACCCTAAAAATCAAAGTGAAAAAATGATGCAGCAAGCTAGTCTATTTTGGTGGAATTTCATTGCAGCAACTCAAAATGGTACTCAGTAGTTTGTATGGCCCCCATGTGCTTGTATACATGCCTGACAACATTGAGGCATGCTCCTAATGAGACGAGAGATGGTGTCCTGGGGTATTTCTTCCCAGTTCTGGACCAGGGCATCACTGAGCTCCTGAACCGATTGAGGTGCAATCTGGCGGTTTGGAAGGATTGAAACATAATGTCCCAGAGGTGATCCATTGGATTCAGGTCAGGCAAGGGTGGGGGCCATTCAATGGTATCAATCTGTTCATCCTCCAGGAACTAACTGCATACCCTTTACCACATGAGGCCGGCATTGTCGTGTACCAGGAGGAACTCAAGACCCACTGCACCAGCGTAGGATCTGATAATTGGTCCAAGGATTTCATCTCGATACCTAATGGCAGTCAGGATGCCATTGTCTAACCTGTAGAGATCTGTGCATACCTCCATGGATATGCCTCCCTAGACCATCACTGACCCATCACCAAACCGGTAATGCTAAACAATGTTACAGGCAGCATAACATTCTCCATGGCTTCTCCAGACCCTTTCACGTCTGTCACATGCGCTCAGGGTGAACCTGCTCTCATTTGTAAAAAGCATAGGGTGCCAGTGGTGGACCTGCCAATTCTGATGTTCAATGGCAAATGCCAATCAAGCTACATGATGCCAAGCAGTGAGCACAGGGTCCAATAGAAGATGTCAGGTCCTCAGGCCACCCTCATGAAGTCTGTTTCTGATTGTTTGGTCAGAGACATTCCCACCAGTGGCCTACTGGAGGTCATTTTGTGGGGCTCTGGCAGTGCTCATCCTGTTCCTCCTTGAACAAAGGAACAGATACTGGTCCTGCTGATGGGTTAAGGACCTTCTACGGCCCTGTCAAGTTCTCCTAGAGTAACTGCAGGTTTCCTGGAATCTCTTCCATGCTCTTAAGGCTATGCTGGGAGACACAGTAAACTTTCTGGCAATGGCACGTATTGATGTGCCATACTGGAGGAGTTGGACTGCCTGTGCAACCTCTATAGGGTCCAGGTATCGCCTCATGCTACCAGAAGTGACACTGACCCTAGCCAAATGCAAAACGAGTGAAAAACAGTTAGAAAAGATGAGTTGGGAAAAAAAATGTCAGTGGTCTCCACCTGTAAAACTATTCCTGTTTTGGAGGTTGTCTCATTGTTGCCCATCTAGTGCAACTGTTGTTAATTTCATTAACAGCAAAGCAGCTGCACAATTATTAAAAACTCCCTCTGCTACTTAACTGACCAGATAAATATCCCAGGACTTTAATTAACTTGATGCTATACTCTGATTAAAAAGTCTTCCTGTAATTTTTTTGAGCAGTGTATATAGTTATGAGACACTGAAATGTAAAGCATAAGTATATGGTACTGTGTGAAAGAGAGAAGCATAAAAAACTGTGTTTAAAAGAGAATGATGAGGCATTGTATGTAATACAAAGGTATGAAGTACTTTGTGCATTTTAGAGGTATGAGGCAATGTGTGTAAGAAAACTGGAGTGCCCCAAGGAATCACATGCAAACATGGAGGGACCATACATTTTATCCACCCTCACGTTTAAATGAAATACAAAAGAGCCACGTGGCTGGGAAAGTTAAACTAGTGGTTTATGTAGAGCAGTGGTCTCCAAACTGTTGCCTGGGGGCCCGTTGCAGCCCTTTGCTTGCCTTTATTCTGCCCTTGGGGCAATGTTTCTCTCATTGATACAAGAAAATATTCCTCCCCCTGACACCAACAATGGGGCACCATTCTTCCTACTGACACCAATAATGAGGCACTATTCTCTCTACTGACACCAATGATGGGGTACTATTCCTTCCTCTAACAATTATAAGAGACTATTCCTCCCACTGACACCAATGATGGGATACTATCCTTCCACAACTAATGATTGGGTACTATTCCTCCCACTGACACCAATGATGGGGTACTAGGCCTCCCACTGACACCATTCGGCCCCCCTAAAGTCAGACGGACAGTAAAATGGCCCCTTGTTTAAAATGTCTGGTGACCCATGGTGTAGAGTAATGATTAAAAGCAATACATAGCAGCCATAAAAATACACTTTTCACTGACATGCTTTCATTATGCTCTGTGGTTTTCAGGCTTAACCTGGGGTACCCTTAGAAGTGCCTTGATATGTTAGATGGCACCTTAGATTCTGCTTTCCAGGTAAACTTATGCAAAGATCATGATGCGATTGGTGGACACTAGGGATGAGCTTCGAGTTTGAGTCGAACATAAGTTCGACTCGACTCGAACATTGGCTGTTCGCTCGTTTGTTGAATGATGAATAAATGGCCTTCTTCGTGGGAACTTTGAGTTTCCTGCATTATCATGGACTCTGACCTCAATAAATCACCTGCTGGCTGGGGGATTCAAACCACCGTTAAACTTGCTTAAGCTGAGCTGAGTAAAATTCTATAGTTAATAAATGCATTGCTGGCAGGGAGAGAGATTTTTGCTTTTTATAGTTTGTTGAGATCCGATAGTGCAGTGTATACCACAAAGTTATGTATATATATATATATATATATATATATATATATATATATATATATAGATATATATATATATCGGCACTTCAGTTTATATCAGTTTATGTCAGTATTGCTGAAAAAAAACGGCGTGGGGTCCCCCCCTCGGGTCTGGTATGGATTTTAAGGGGAATGCGCCAAAATAAAAAAAAAACAGTGTGGGGTTCCCCCTAAAATCCATACCAGATGCTTATCTGAGCACACATCCTGGCTGGCCAGGATGGGGGGGGGGCGAGTGAGCGCCCCCCCCCAGCCTATACCATACCAGGCCACATGCCCTCAACATGGGGGGGTGGGTGCTTTGGGGCAGACCAAAGCACCTTGCCCCCATGTTGATGGGGACAGGGGTCTCTTCCCGACAACCATGGGGAAAAGTATACAAAAACAAAATGAAGACAAAGGCCAGTTTTGGAAAAGTCCTTTATTAAAAAATAAAAGACATCAGTAATTTATTCACTGCACCTGAGCAGTACATTGTGAGGTGGCTTGTGATGTCAGGTCACTATAAAAGAGCTGTCAAAATCAAAGCAGCTCAGAGCGTGTGAAGCGTCCGGAGAAGCAGGAGCTTCTTCTTCTTATTTTTTTTTTTTCTATTTTTCAGGCGGACTGATCATCGGGCGGGGGGGGGGGGGGCACTATTTTTTTATTTATTAATAAAGGGCTTTTCCAAAACTGGCTTTTGTCTTCATTTTTTTGTACACTTTTTTGGTGAATGTGTCGGGGTATGATGTATCTGATATCAATTCACATAGGGGGGGCCTGGATCTGGGGGCCCCCTTTTTAAAGGGGGCTTACAGATTCTGATAAGCCTCCCCCACAGACCCCCACAACCACAGTCCATGGTTGTCAGGAAGAAACCCTGTCCCCATCAAAATGGGGGATAGATGCTTTGGGGTGGGGGGCAGAGCCCCCCTACCCCAAAGCACCCACCCCCCATGTTGAGGGCATGTGGCCTGGTATGGTTCAGGAGGGGGGTGCTCGCTCACCCCCACCCCCATGCTGTGTGCTCGGATATGGGTCTGGTATGGATTCTACGGGGAACCCCACACTGTTTTCTTTTTTTAACTTTGGCGTGGTTCCCCTCGGGTCTGGTATGGACTGGGGTGGCATGCCGTTTTTTTCATTTTTTTTACCTGTATTGCTGGCAATACATTACAGCCGCAAGCAAGTTTAAATGACATTTTTTCCTTTAGAAATGTCAGTATTGCTGCAGCAGTCTACAAACATTGCACAAATGCGCTACTTTACAGGCACATTAGGGGGCCTCCAGGCACGATATTTAAAGGAATTTTTCATTTTTATTGTTTCACTTTAAGCATTAATAAAATCACTGCTCCTGTAAAAACAATTGTTTTTAAAAAACATTTTTACATTGATTCATGTCCCCCAGGGCAGTACCCAGGTCCCCATACACTTTTTTTGGGCCAATAACGTGCATTTAAGCCTTTAAAATTAGGACTTTTGGTTTTTCATGTTCGTGTCCCATAGACTTTAATGGAGTTCGCATGTTCGCTGGAACATTTCCCCTGTTCGAAATGTTCTGGTGCGAACTGAACAGGGGGAGTGTTCGGCTCATCACTAGTGGACACTGCTCTTAATAGTACATCAAATTATGGACACAGTGGGGTTGATTTACTAAAACTGGAGAGTGAAAAATCTGGTGCAAATCTACATAGAAACCACTCATCTTCCAGGTTTTTTTTTTGTCAAAGCTTAATTGAACAAGCTGAAGTAAGAAGCTGGTTGGCTACTATGCACAGCTGCACCAGATTTTGCACTTTCCAGTTTCAGGTAATCATCTCCAGTATAACATGAATATAAAAATGTCTCTCAGAATGAAGGAGGTTAACTGTCCCAGGTTTGGATTAACATGAAATATGCACCAGATAAAGCCTTTTGACCATGGAACTTAGTGGAGGTTTGATACATTAAAACTTTTTTTTGCTTGGCCTTACATCAGTCAGACCTATGATGTCAATGTTGGAAGAAACACTGTAGCAAAAAGATGAATGCAGCAGCAGACAGATTCGTTTTTTTAAGAATCTTCTCTTTAATTTGGAGTAAAGTAAGCAGAAAGGAGAGCACAGGAAGAGGAAAGATTTAGGGGCTAAGAAGAAAAACAACCAAAAAAGCTTTTTCAAAAAGCTTGGCAACAAGAGGGGTAATCAACCGACACAGGGAAAATGCCAAATTTTCAAGAAGATGGAAGTACCTGTAGCAGAGTTTTTTCAGCATTAAGGAGTCAATGTTAAGATAAGAAAATCAGTTAAAATAATATTTTTTGTTACTTAACTATCTATAAAAAAGTTTTTTTCACAAACGTCTTATATGCATTATGTGGACTGCAAAACCATAAATATTGTTCATATTTTAGTTATTCCTCTAGACAAGCCCCTATATTCCCATGGCAGCTTGTATACTTGCCCCATCAAGTAAACCCCACTCATATGGAGGTTTTTATATCTCCCAAAATCACCACACCATCATGAGGTTTTCATCTTTTCCTCCCTCCTGCTCTCCTGAATACTTTGTACTGCTGTTAAAACTTTTATATATACCTTATATCTACTATTGGTTTATTATTATTTTTCTTTGACATACTCCTTGCGATATATATTGATGTAAATAAACTGCAACCTAACATATATATGTAAGTTCACTATCTATAGTTCAATGTCAGATCATTAAGCACCCGGCATGGAAAGTCCCTGTTTGTATTTGACAGGGGCTAACGTTTTGAGTACACAAGAGCTATACCATCCTCTCCCCCGATCCCTCCCAGGGATCAGTACTCATCCCTCTCCGTGTCGACGGCTGAAAGTATGCCCCGACGGCTTCCCTGGATGTGTGAGCCGCCCGGCGGCGCATGCGCAGAGGAGATATGGCCGCGTGACGGACGTCACATGCCGAACACGTGCGGCACCTAAGGCGCATGCGCAGACCGGCATAAAAGGCCGGGCAACTGCTGTCCAACCTCACTTCCCTCGCCGAGAGGGAGAAGGAAGGACCTAGGAGCTGCTGTCCTCTTGGTACAAGAAAACTCTACAACTGTAAGTTTTTCCCTCCACCAACAAACATACCCAGTTCTACTTTGGAACTTTCACTATGAAATAAATACTTTTGAAATACTTTTTACAGCAAATTATTTATTTATATAATTTTTTGATCATTTCCATATCACAATATTTTTTCAACTAACAGACGGATAAGATACCCCTCCCTCTATAATGCCCTGCAGGCTAAGATGGGACCCCCAAAGGTATCCATAAACCATCCCCTTGGAGCATGAACCAATCCTGGTTGCTCCATTTTGTCAGTCAACTTACATCACTGTAAGTTTCAAACCACCTTTCCTTTACATATGTTTTTCCAATACCTATCTTAAATCATCATTGATTTTCTTTTATTATTTTTCCAAACATTAATTCAACAATTTAAACACCCAGCCATGTACCATTACAGGATGCACTCATAAGGTTCTCGTTGCTAAATGAAGGGCAAATGAACTATACATGGAACAGAACACAAAAAATGTATGTATATATATTTTCTTGATATACCAACGGCCAGGGCCGCTGTTAGAAATCACGGGGCCCCGTACAGCCTACCTCAGCGGGCCCCCAGACCCCGCCCACCTCAGTGGCCCCCCCCCCGACCCCACCCACCTCAACAAAATGCAGCCTTGGTCCTCAAGTGATATTTATTTTTCTCCTGCCTGTTAGAAATTTGATTAGACTAGTGTTCAAAGACACCTGAGATCATCTCTTTTTAATGAGAATGCTGCCGCTGACTTTAAGGCATACTGTAGATTTTCTTTAAAGCATAAGTTGACCTTGACCACCCCATTTTGGGTGTAACATGTTCCAAATCCTACAGCCGCCACTCCCCCCGCCATTGTAGTTCTCAAAGAACTACAATGGTGCTGTGGAGCACCGTGGTATTTCTTTGATTTTTTCCTGTCAGTGTATCTGCAAGCCCATACGGGATGTACAGGTACACAGATATACTGACGATCTGAAGAAGAGCTACATGGCACCAGGGATCTGCTGATTGCTGGTGCAATGCTTTACAGGCTCCAAAAGAAAAATAAATAAATGCACATTTTTTAACTGCAAAAAAATTTGCATTTATTATTTTTTTTAAAAGGTGAACTTATCCTTGAAGCTTTAAGATACATCTATGATGCCTTTAAATCAGCTGAAGCATGCAATTATAATTATTTAAAATCTTTATGAGCTATTTCACACTAGCATTGCTCTTTGAAGAGTAATCTGCATTCAGATCTCTCTTCAGAGAGCATTTGGCTGGTGGGAGGAGGCATTGTATCACCTCTTCAGCACCTGTTTTAACCACTTCAAAATCCTGATAACAGTTGAATAGGATCGTGGCCAGTAGGCAACATGGTGGGTGGTCCACTGGGGATAATTTTTGCTGTGCAAAAAGCTTTGCAGTTGTGACATATGTACTTTCCATCCCGCTACCTTTCCAGCATAAGGGCTCTTTGAAACATCTGCTCAACAAGGGATCCGTGAGTGGATTCCCTGCTGAACTGGAGCTTCTCGGCATAGATGTCAGTGTTGAAACATCTGTGCCAGTTCAGTCTATGCCCGCGTATACCACACAGTGGATAGGGGTGGACCTGTGATGGCTCTATGGATGGACAGATGTAAATGGAAATGTGTCCATTTACATCAGGCTATGTTTAATCTGTCATACTTAGGTCTGGAAAAATAGACAAGGATGCAGTCCTTTTCCTTTTTTTTTCGGGAACTGGACATATCCAGAGGTAGGTGGATGTAAACAGACAGCAGTCCTTGTCTATTTTTCAAGACCTAAACATGACAGGTCAAACATAGCCTGATGTAAATGGACACATTTCCATTTACATCTGTCCATTCATAGAGCCATCACAAGTCCACCCCTATCCACTGTGTGGTGTATGTGGATTTCTGTAGACCTACATAGAGGTCTGCACAAAAAAATTGACTGGTGGATCTAAGTGGAATGCTTGGGCAAATATTTATTATGGGGAGTTGTTGGGGGGGTCTTAAAAACACAGCTCAGCCATTTACTTCCCTCCAAACAGAAATGTAACCAAGCATCTCATGCTTATGATTACCATCATTATAATGATCAGAGCACAGCAGCTGCTCTGTTCCTCTGTCACAGTGTCACTGTTGGTTGCTGATTCTGTTATGGCTGTACTGTCTTACAATCTGCAACATACAGTACAGCCATAAAGTTCCCAAAATCAGCACCCAACAGCAATGTGACACTGTGACAGAGCAGCTGCTGTGATCTGATCGTCATTATGATGGTAGGCACACATTGGGGAGTCGGGGAGTGTACCTTCCTTTCTTCCTTAGTAGTCAGTGTCATTGTGTGAGGCTGTGCACCTCCCCCAGCCATCGGATTAAGCCTGCAGTGCCCTCTCAGCCTCCAGCCCACCTCACATCAGTCTCTCCGTCCGTCCACAGAACTTACTGAGCAGGAGCAGGAAGTGTAGAAATAAATCACTCCGCCAGTGAAAACATAGGCAGTGGATGGCTGTGACCGGAACTACATGGGCAGCACATAAGCTTGTCTTCCTGCGCCCCGAAAAAGAAAAAAAAGTCCCTCCTCTGCTCAGTGCTGACATCTCCTGGGCCCCTAATGTTAACCCGATGGGGCCCAGGAAATTACCCTCTGATAAACAAGTTTAAGAAGGTATGGTTTAGAAAAACCTTTATATTTATTTAGGCAGAAACAACTGTAAAGCTGCCCGGGCCCCCCTGCTGGACTGATAGAGCCCGGGCCCGGTACAACAGGGCTGGTTGTACTGCCCTATCAGCGGCCCTGCCAACGGCTAAATCCGGGGAATATTTAAATAATGAATTTATTTTATTTTATTTTTACAGAAATGGTGACAATACATTTATAATCCTTGATAAAGGCTTGTAAAAAGCCGAAACACGTAGGATACGCACCAGGAATTATCTCTGACCAAAACTTCCAAGTCCACAAGCATGGATGAACAGAGATAAACATTCCAATATTATGTCACCATATGACACATGTCACGATACTTTCAACTTCTCTCACTCATTCACTCTGGGTCTATAACCCAGCACAATGAATGCATATATTTATTCTTTATAATTTATGTAAATATTTTCCTTTCCTAAATAAATACAAATACTTTACTTTATATACTTTGTATAAAACTTACTTGCCACTAAGTCCCACCCACCTTGGCTTGAGGTACCAACCAAACATACAAACCCCTATATTCCCTAAACCTATACATCATTACATAGCCTGAGATCATATTCAGATTATGGACTGATTACAGCATATGTACACTTCGCTTGAGTGGGAGCGGTGTCATTTTCTTCAACGTGTTTCACAATGAGGTTCATCAGAAAGGAAATCTGTGGTATCATATGAATTGTTGGTAAGCTTAATATAAAATAACATAAAATTAAAATGTGTATACTGAGTTACATATTAGTAAGATATGCAGTCAATAATTTACAGAGTCTAGTTAGACTTACATATTGTGCATGTCAGGCCATGGCAGGCTTGTAATTGACAAATAAACATAAGCCCAATATAAGTTCCTGATCAAACTCATTGTGACATATATATATTATCCATACAAGACATACAATGAGGACACAAGGCCATACAATACATTTAGAGGAGAAGAGATTTAACCTCAGGCTACGCATGGGGTTCTTTACTGTAAGGGCTACAGAATTCTCTGCCACAAATAGTAGTAACTGCAGGGAGTATGGATACTTTTAAAAGACTCTTGGACATACATCTCAAGGATCAAAACATTCAGGGGTATGGGAAATGATTCACACCTACACAGGTTGAACTGGATGGACTGTTGTCTTTATTCAACCTCAACTACTATGTAACTATGTATGTAACTAGGTGATATAAAAGGAAAACTCTTTTTTAAATGTAGCACTGTCCCCGTGTAGCACTGTGTGTTGACTTCTTAGGCCTATCTCTGATTACCTGCAGACAGTTGCTGGGAGTTTTCACATATCCCTCCTTACTCCTGTTTGCTTGTTATTCAATAAACAGTACAGGGTATTTGGGTTTTTTATATTTATTGGGGAACTTGGATGGGAGAAGGGAAAAGTGGGATACTCCAACTGAACTATTAACAGTAGATAAGGACAACTCTCACTTGGCCTCACCAGATTTCTTGTGGAAGCAGACACACTGCTTTTACCATACTGCCACTTGAATGAAAGAATTCATTCAAAGTCTTCTTGCTATCTCTAGCAGCAGACTTGATGCAACTATTTTATCTTCAGGACACTCTCTAGCATCCTCTGGACTGACACAAGTCCACTGACTCTTCTAGTTGAAAGGATGGCCCTCACAGGACAGGCCCCATGACACAGGTCTGTACTCACAGTAGGCAGAATCAGATCCTTCCCAGTGTCTCCCTTCCAGTCAGCTCTTCAGGACCTCTGGGTTTAGCTTCTTTCTGACTTTCCAGCTCTCAGGTTGACTACCCTGGGCTGCATGGTAACTTCTACAGAGGAGGAGCAGCCACTCCCTCCCTCTGGGACTCCGTTCTCCAGCTGAAGACCCCAAGCACATGGGCCCCTGGCATTTGTACAGTCACCCAGCATGCAAGGAGGCACTTTTCTCTGTCAGTAGCCAAGGGTAACAATGCCTGTGCCCTCACTTGTCAGTTTTCATCCCACTGTCCAATATATTTCTTATTGGACCAGTGTGAAACATTCAGACAAGCTGAGCTGCACCTGAGCACAATGAGCAGACCCTATCCATAGATCCTGCTCTCTGGTAGGCAGAGAGCACTCCAAATTTACCTGGCAATCTTCCTGGTATGCAGAAAGACCCAAAAACAATACTTTCTTCTAGCACCTACCAAGGAGGGTGCTACATGAAGATATTTAAACAATAAAAAATATTATTTAAACTGAAAGTGGTTGTAAACGCTTAATGTTTTTTACCTTAATGCATTTTCTGTGTCCAGGATCCTCTGGGAGACAATATCCAGATCATATGTGCAATTATATTTTTCAACAAAGAATAGTGTTTTGTAATTTACACCACTGTTGGTCCTCCTTTACTACTATTTCCCTTGAGTACCCCTCTGGGTTTCTCTTGGGGTTTTTCTCTCCTATAGTGTTTGTTTCAGTTGTGGAGATACCCAGTCCTACTTGGATGAAGCAGTGACTTTATATCCTCTTTAATATGAGATGGTTAAGGCCGCTGTGTGTTTTTAAATTTTCCAGTCTATGTGCAATATTTTGATCCCATTTGGATCTATCTTGTGGGCCTTATAATATTGAAATTATTATAAAATTTAAAATGAAGTGATATTTCCCAGACACCATATTTTGGAGAGTGAGTCTTTTGTTTAGAGTGCATCTGATTACCAAGAGTTGGGGATGGCGTTTGTTTTGGGTGATGACCTGGATGATGAGATTAGAGCCATGTTTGAATGTGAGCTAAATGAGACAGTGTCCTCTGAGACTAATGATATTAAACAGTTGTTCAAGGAACATAAAAAAAAACGATTACTAAATCTCTCAATGGGAACTGGGATATCCTCTCCTTGGAGTCCTATATTAGTCACAAAGTTATCCCGAGAGGTTTGAGGGAACGGGTAGTTCCCGCTATCTATTTGCACAAAGATAGATCCTTAGAAAAAAGGAAGAACCAATGTATCAATCATGGGGTTGAGGTGATGAAGCTAATTGTTGGGGAAGAAAAATTACAGTTTCTAACACTACAGGAACAGATTATGGAAAGCAGGGATAGACTTGAACCACTTAAAGACAAAACAGATTTTGTAAAGTTAAATGATCTACTCAGGGCCGGTGCCAGACTATTTTACGCCCTAGGCAAGACCAGCTACTTGCGCCCCCCCCCCCCCAAAAAAAAAGAAAAAAAAAAGGGGTTAAAAACTCCTCTATGTCATACCCAGAGATCCTGATCTGATGCTTCCTCCATGTTATGCTCTCATAGCTAGTGACCCCCATATTCCTCCATGTCACACCCGGGGATCCTGATGTCCCTCCATGTCACACCCAGGGACCCTGATGTTTTTCCATGTCACACCCTGGTACCCCAATATTCCTCCATGTCTTGCTGTCATACCCACTGACCCCAATGTTCCTCCATGTCACACCAGGGACCCGTGTTCCTCCATGTCATGCTGTTATACCAAGTGACCCCAATGTTCCTCTATGTCAGACCCTGATGTTCCTCCATGTCACACCTGGGGACCCTAATGTTTCTCTGTGTCACAACTGGGGACCCCATTCCCCCATGGCACACCCAGGGACCCCAATTCCTCATGGCTCACCTGGTGACCCTAAACCCGTTACACCCGGTGACCCCTAAACCCCATGTCACACCTGGTGACTCCGATTTCCCATGGCACACCTGATGACCCCGATTCCCTTTCATACCAGGGATGCTCCATGTAACACCCAGGGATCCCCTGTTCTGGGCACACTCACTGGGCAGTATGAAGAGAGTGGCCCGCACTCTGCCCTCTTTCACTGTGATCCTGCTGATTCCTTCTCCCAGGACACTCCTCTCCTGGACCACAGTGCTCACCACAGCTCCAACTGGCTCCTGGTAGAGGAAAAAGCAGCAGTCAGAGAGCTCCACACTTATTTAATTGCCAACCTCCTCAGACCCTTCCGGTGCCTCGTCGCTTCTGCTCCAGTAAAGGTTCCGCCCTCCAGTGCCGAGCTCTGGCTCAGGTTCAGCTCTCCTCAGCTCCCTGCTTAATACCGACCCAGGGAAATGAACAGCTGCCCATCAGCTCAGTGCAAAGAGTCACTTCCTGCCCGGGGTTAAGGCCGCTCAGCTCCAGCAGAAGAGGATCATCATTCAGGCAGCACGCTGGTGGACTCACTTCCTGCCTCTTGGGGCCCCCCAACAGTGGTGGAAAGCCAGGGCCTGGTAGTTCCGCACTGCCCAACACACCTGGCATCTTCCACTGCCCCTACTTCCTCCCCCACGGCCGCCCCTCCCCTCAGCTCACAAGGATCATTCATGATGGAGAGAGAATGCCGGCTCATGTTTGCGCCCCTAGGTGGCATTGCTCCCTAGGCGGCTGCCTAGTTTGCCTAGTGGAAGCATCGGCCCTGGATCTACTTAGGAAAGAAGTGGATAGAGTTCAGAGGAATTTGAAAACCACCAAACATTCAAAGTTTAAACGGGACCTAGAAGACTGGGCAATGGGGGAAATTTTTGACCTCACACCAAGGAGAAGCAGGAGTAGATCCAGACAGCGAAGTCACTCACCAAGGACTGGATCAAATACAGGATCAGGACCCTCGGAAAGCGATGATGATGAACATAGATCGGTCACTTTTTTAGATTGGGGAACCACTGGGAGTGAGGATCCTCCCTCCCCCAGAGGTATTCTAAAACACAAAAAAATGGTTGATGTAGGAGGAGGAAAAACCAAAGATCAATGATTTGGGGGTTTATAAGGATCTATGTCTCTCTCTTAGAAGGGTATATTATAGGCTTTTTTATTCAGATGGAGCAGTGGCTGCACAAACATTGTGTGCCTCTGATCCGTCAGAAAAGGAGGCAATTGAGGCATTGGTGTCTCTTATGGAGGAAGGTGGAGAAACCTCTGAAGAGGATGAACAGCCACATACAGATCCTTGGAGGACACAGTCCAATATCAAAATGAAATCCACATCTATCCACCAGTTTAGGAATAATAAACGGCTGGGGGTTTTCTTGGATCTGGTAACAGAAGAGCTTAAAAAGTTGCCCCGGGAAGCTCATTATATAGACAATCTTTCCTTAGATGAACGTAGGGCACTACGTGAACTACGTGAAGCTGACAAAATAGTGATTAAAAAGAGAGATAAAGGAGGGAATATAGTTCTTCTATCGGAGGACATGTATGAAAATGAAATGGTTTGCCTCCTGTCTGATGCACTTACCTACAAAAAATTGGAATATAATCCCTTTCCTAAACTTGTTGTGTCTAATCAATAAGAAATTACTATTTGCTTATGAAGCGAATCCAATCAATAAGAAAGAATTTGAGGGTGGAGGAATTCAATATCCCCACCTGTCAAAACTAGGTACCCGCTCCCCCCCCCAAAAAAAAAAAAATGACATGTCAAAAGCGGAAGTTCCACTTTTGAGTGGAACTCCGCTTTCATGATACTTTGGTAAAATCTGAATTTCAGAGGAAAACCAATAGAAACTGGCTTACGGATCTCCCTGAGCTAAAAGGAATGTTTGCCTGTGGCCACTGTAACATGTGTAAATTTGTGGATAAGTCAAATTCTTTTTCTGACTCTGAAGGCCACAAAAGTTTAGAAGTAAACAATTTATTAATTGTGCGACCTTGAGGGTATATTTTAGAGTGCCCCTGTAAGAAAATGTACATTGAAAAAACTAAGACCCAGTTGCGTGTGTGATTTGGTGAACGTTTAAAGTATTCAATTTAAGGAAGAAACACCTATAGACCTGTATTTTGCTGCAGATAATGGGGGAACCTCCCTTGGTCTAAAAGTAAAAGGTTTTTTTGGACTGCAACTTCACAGTCGCAGGGGTGACTATGACACGGTTCTACTTCAGAATAAAAAATCGTGGATTTTTAGACTAGATATACTCTGGCCCCCAAAGGGTTAAACAATAAAATGAGTCTAAAGGTGTTTTTGGAACCCTAACCTATATAGCCTCTTTACTTTCCAAGTTGGGACTTTGAATGAGGTGGGACCAGACCATAATAGATATATATGTAATGAAAGGGACACAGGATAATGTAAAATCGTATGTTTATTGCAAGTCTATAGACCAGATACTAATATAGCCAAATGTTCACTGAAACCGTGTAGCCCATGGTAATGGGGTACACCTAAATGAAACAAAGGTAAGTATACAAGGTCCAAGACAGAGGTACATGGTAATACATTATTATCCTGGTACATACAAATAGGTACATAAAGCATAAACAAGGGGTCATAAATACACAGTATAACAACAATAACTTTTAAAAGCTGACATAGCCTGTGTTGAACTCAACGCGTTTCGTGAAAAATATCACTTCGTCAGGAGTAGGCATGTTGCAAGGTCTAACGAGAATATACATGAATAAGTAAAATGAAATAGAAATAAAAATAATAAACGAGTAGAACCACATAACCCTGTTAGGGGGGTAGAGCTTACACTGGGGTGGCGTGAAGTCCAGGGGATTGGTCTCACCCGGGAACTGAGGGGGCAAAGCCTGCGTGCGCCGCACAGTCATACCAATAAGTGCTAAGTGAAGTGAGATCCTCCAGAAGGGGTCGTAATATAGCCTCCACTGATGGTAAAGTATCCATCTGTAGGATGAATAGGGGTAATATAGATGTAAGAAAGTAATACTAATAATAATAGTAATGGTTGTACAAGGGAGCTGTTAATGAGATCCAGAGGAGCCAAGAGAACAAGAAAAGTGTAGCCAGTGATGATTACAAGGTAATGCGGAGAGCCACCAAGTAATATGGGAATATATAAGTAAACCACCTATGGTGTTAAGGATAGTATCTATCATAGTGGACCACCAGATAATAAAGGGTGTGATATAGAGAAAGTGGGAGCAAATAAGATAATAATGAAAGGGAGATATCCAATGTAAGATCCCCAAAGAGTATCCATGTGAGATTGTAGATGGGCAAAACCAAGGAAGTATGCCAAAAGGGTGTATAAAGAGATAAGTGTAGGAAACCAAAATGGAGTGATAGGTACCTGGGCAGGCGCAAAGGCAGGGATTGCACCCAGCGTCACACTGCTGCACAATAGTATGAAGCCGCCAAACCGACAGAGACGTCAGTGGAGCCTCCGCATTTATGCGCAAGATGGACAGCCACGTGACAGGACCTGGGCGCCACATTGTGACGTCATATCCCGCACGGGAATGCGTGGCGCCGATGAGCTGCGGCCGCCACCCGGCCTCCCAGCCTAGACCCCGCCCAACAAGGTCGGGGGGAGGGAAGGAAAGGAGGCGGAACAGGAAGCGGACGGAGCCCATCGCAGTTCCCGGGGAAGACACAGCCCCGGAACACACATAAATCCGGAGGGCTTGTACCTAACATAGTCATAGTAATATTAGTAATTTGTAAGGAAAAAATAAAAATAAATAAATTGACAAAACGTGTATATAGGGCCAAATTGTAAGACCAGATATTAAAGGTGTGCATGCAGCTAACAAAAAATTGTTGTAATAAAACATAAAAATAGCGCTGGTAAACCACACCTCCATCCCTAAATCAATTGTTATGGGGGAAGGGGGTTGGGACTTTAAATGAGACTCCTGACCACCGGAGTCTCCATCCCTATTTGCATGAAAGCAAGAAAATAGAAGCAAAGTTGGGACTTTGAATGAGGTGGGACCAGACCATAATAGATATATATGTAATGAAAGGGACACAGGATAATGTAAAATCGTATGTTTATTGCAAGTCTATAGACCAGATACTAATATAGCCAAATGTTCACTGAAACCGTGTAGCCCATGGTAATGGGGTACACCTAAATGAAACAAAGGTAAGTATACAAGGTCCAAGACAGAGGTACATGGTAATACATTATTATCCTGGTACATACAAATAGGTACATAAAGCATAAACAAGGGGTCATAAATACACAGTATAACAACAATAACTTTTAAAAGCTGACATAGCCTGTGTTGAACTCAACGCGTTTCGTGAAAAATATCACTTCGTCAGGAGTAGGCATGTTGCAAGGTCTAACGAGAATATACATGAATAAGTAAAATGAAATAGAAATAAAAATAATAAACGAGTAGAACCACATAACCCTGTTAGGGGGGTAGAGCTTACACTGGGGTGGCGTGAAGTCCAGGGGATTGGTCTCACCCGGGAACTGAGGGGGCAAAGCCTGCGTGCGCCGCACAGTCATACCAATAAGTGCTAAGTGAAGTGAGATCCTCCAGAAGGGGTCGTAATATAGCCTCCACTGATGGTAAAGTATCCATCTGTAGGATGAATAGGGGTAATATAGATGTAAGAAAGTAATACTAATAATAATAGTAATGGTTGTACAAGGGAGCTGTTAATGAGATCCAGAGGAGCCAAGAGAACAAGAAAAGTGTAGCCAGTGATGATTACAAGGTAATGCGGAGAGCCACCAAGTAATATGGGAATATATAAGTAAACCACCTATGGTGTTAAGGATAGTATCTATCATAGTGGACCACCAGATAATAAAGGGTGTGATATAGAGAAAGTGGGAGCAAATAAGATAATAATGAAAGGGAGATATCCAATGTAAGATCCCCAAAGAGTATCCATGTGAGATTGTAGATGGGCAAAACCAAGGAAGTATGCCAAAAGGGTGTATAAAGAGATAAGTGTAGGAAACCAAAATGGAGTGATAGGTACCTGGGCAGGCGCAAAGGCAGGGATTGCACCCAGCGTCACACTGCTGCACAATAGTATGAAGCCGCCAAACCGACAGAGACGTCAGTGGAGCCTCCGCATTTATGCGCAAGATGGACAGCCACGTGACAGGACCTGGGCGCCACATTGTGACGTCATATCCCGCACGGGAATGCGTGGCGCCGATGAGCTGCGGCCGCCACCCGGCCTCCCAGCCTAGACCCCGCCCAACAAGGTCGGGGGGAGGGAAGGAAAGGAGGCGGAACAGGAAGCGGACGGAGCCCATCGCAGTTCCCGGGGAAGACACAGCCCCGGAACACACATAAATCCGGAGGGCTTGTACCTAACATAGTCATAGTAATATTAGTAATTTGTAAGGAAAAAATAAAAATAAATAAATTGACAAAACGTGTATATAGGGCCAAATTGTAAGACCAGATATTAAAGGTGTGCATGCAGCTAACAAAAAATTTTTGTAATAAAACATAAAAATAGCGCTGGTAAACCACACCTCCATCCCTAAATCAATTGTTATGGGGGAAGGGGGTTGGGACTTTAAATGAGACTCCTGACCACCGGAGTCTCCATCCCTATTTGCATGAAAGCAAGAAAATAGAAGCAAAGTTGGGACTTTGAATGAGGTGGGACCAGACCATAATAGATATATATGTAATGAAAGGGACACAGGATAATGTAAAATCGTATGTTTATTGCAAGTCTATAGACCAGATACTAATATAGCCAAATGTTCACTGAAACCGTGTAGCCCATGGTAATGGGGTACACCTAAATGAAACAAAGGTAAGTATACAAGGTCCAAGACAGAGGTACATGGTAATACATTATTATCCTGGTACATACAAATAGGTACATAAAGCATAAACAAGGGGTCATAAATACACAGTATAACAACAATAACTTTTAAAAGCTGACATAGCCTGTGTTGAACTCAACGCGTTTCGTGAAAAATATCACTTCGTCAGGAGTAGGCATGTTGCAAGGTCTAACGAGAATATACATGAATAAGTAAAATGAAATAGAAATAAAAATAATAAACGAGTAGAACCACATAACCCTGTTAGGGGGGTAGAGCTTACACTGGGGTGGCGTGAAGTCCAGGGGATTGGTCTCACCCGGGAACTGAGGGGGCAAAGCCTGCGTGCGCCGCACAGTCATACCAATAAGTGCTAAGTGAAGTGAGATCCTCCAGAAGGGGTCGTAATATAGCCTCCACTGATGGTAAAGTATCCATCTGTAGGATGAATAGGGGTAATATAGATGTAAGAAAGTAATACTAATAATAATAGTAATGGTTGTACAAGGGAGCTGTTAATGAGATCCAGAGGAGCCAAGAGAACAAGAAAAGTGTAGCCAGTGATGATTACAAGGTAATGCGGAGAGCCACCAAGTAATATGGGAATATATAAGTAAACCACCTATGGTGTTAAGGATAGTATCTATCATAGTGGACCACCAGATAATAAAGGGTGTGATATAGAGAAAGTGGGAGCAAATAAGATAATAATGAAAGGGAGATATCCAATGTAAGATCCCCAAAGAGTATCCATGTGAGATTGTAGATGGGCAAAACCAAGGAAGTATGCCAAAAGGGTGTATAAAGAGATAAGTGTAGGAAACCAAAATGGAGTGATAGGTACCTGGGCAGGCGCAAAGGCAGGGATTGCACCCAGCGTCACACTGCTGCACAATAGTATGAAGCCGCCAAACCGACAGAGACGTCAGTGGAGCCTCCGCATTTATGCGCAAGATGGACAGCCACGTGACAGGACCTGGGCGCCACATTGTGACGTCATATCCCGCACGGGAATGCGTGGCGCCGATGAGCTGCGGCCGCCACCCGGCCTCCCAGCCTAGACCCCGCCCAACAAGGTCGGGGGGAGGGAAGGAAAGGAGGCGGAACAGGAAGCGGACGGAGCCCATCGCAGTTCCCGGGGAAGACACAGCCCCGGAACACACATAAATCCGGAGGGCTTGTACCTAACATAGTCATAGTAATATTAGTAATTTGTAAGGAAAAAATAAAAATAAATAAATTGACAAAACGTGTATATAGGGCCAAATTGTAAGACCAGATATTAAAGGTGTGCATGCAGCTAACAAAAAATTGTTGTAATAAAACATAAAAATAGCGCTGGTAAACCACACCTCCATCCCTAAATCAATTGTTATGGGGGAAGGGGGTTGGGACTTTAAATGAGACTCCTGACCACCGGAGTCTCCATCCCTATTTGCATGAAAGCAAGAAAATAGAAGCAAAGTTGGGACTTTGAATGAGGTGGGACCAGACCATAATAGATATATATGTAATGAAAGGGACACAGGATAATGTAAAATCGTATGTTTATTGCAAGTCTATAGACCAGATACTAATATAGCCAAATGTTCACTGAAACCGTGTAGCCCATGGTAATGGGGTACACCTAAATGAAACAAAGGTAAGTATACAAGGTCCAAGACAGAGGTACATGGTAATACATTATTATCCTGGTACATACAAATAGGTACATAAAGCATAAACAAGGGGTCATAAATACACAGTATAACAACAATAACTTTTAAAAGCTGACATAGCCTGTGTTGAACTCAACGCGTTTCGTGAAAAATATCACTTCGTCAGGAGTAGGCATGTTGCAAGGTCTAACGAGAATATACATGAATAAGTAAAATGAAATAGAAATAAAAATAATAAACGAGTAGAACCACATAACCCTGTTAGGGGGGTAGAGCTTACACTGGGGTGGCGTGAAGTCCAGGGGATTGGTCTCACCCGGGAACTGAGGGGGCAAAGCCTGCGTGCGCCGCACAGTCATACCAATAAGTGCTAAGTGAAGTGAGATCCTCCAGAAGGGGTCGTAATATAGCCTCCACTGATGGTAAAGTATCCATCTGTAGGATGAATAGGGGTAATATAGATGTAAGAAAGTAATACTAATAATAATAGTAATGGTTGTACAAGGGAGCTGTTAATGAGATCCAGAGGAGCCAAGAGAACAAGAAAAGTGTAGCCAGTGATGATTACAAGGTAATGCGGAGAGCCACCAAGTAATATGGGAATATATAAGTAAACCACCTATGGTGTTAAGGATAGTATCTATCATAGTGGACCACCAGATAATAAAGGGTGTGATATAGAGAAAGTGGGAGCAAATAAGATAATAATGAAAGGGAGATATCCAATGTAAGATCCCCAAAGAGTATCCATGTGAGATTGTAGATGGGCAAAACCAAGGAAGTATGCCAAAAGGGTGTATAAAGAGATAAGTGTAGGAAACCAAAATGGAGTGATAGGTACCTGGGCAGGCGCAAAGGCAGGGATTGCACCCAGCGTCACACTGCTGCACAATAGTATGAAGCCGCCAAACCGACAGAGACGTCAGTGGAGCCTCCGCATTTATGCGCAAGATGGACAGCCACGTGACAGGACCTGGGCGCCACATTGTGACGTCATATCCCGCACGGGAATGCGTGGCGCCGATGAGCTGCGGCCGCCACCCGGCCTCCCAGCCTAGACCCCGCCCAACAAGGTCGGGGGGAGGGAAGGAAAGGAGGCGGAACAGGAAGCGGACGGAGCCCATCGCAGTTCCCGGGGAAGACACAGCCCCGGAACACACATAAATCCGGAGGGCTTGTACCTAACATAGTCATAGTAATATTAGTAATTTGTAAGGAAAAAATAAAAATAAATAAATTGACAAAACGTGTATATAGGGCCAAATTGTAAGACCAGATATTAAAGGTGTGCATGCAGCTAACAAAAAATTGTTGTAATAAAACATAAAAATAGCGCTGGTAAACCACACCTCCATCCCTAAATCAATTGTTATGGGGGAAGGGGGTTGGGACTTTAAATGAGACTCCTGACCACCGGAGTCTCCATCCCTATTTGCATGAAAGCAAGAAAATAGAAGCAAAGTTGGGACTTTGAATGAGGTGGGACCAGACCATAATAGATATATATGTAATGAAAGGGACACAGGATAATGTAAAATCGTATGTTTATTGCAAGTCTATAGACCAGATACTAATATAGCCAAATGTTCACTGAAACCGTGTAGCCCATGGTAATGGGGTACACCTAAATGAAACAAAGGTAAGTATACAAGGTCCAAGACAGAGGTACATGGTAATACATTATTATCCTGGTACATACAAATAGGTACATAAAGCATAAACAAGGGGTCATAAATACACAGTATAACAACAATAACTTTTAAAAGCTGACATAGCCTGTGTTGAACTCAACGCGTTTCGTGAAAAATATCACTTCGTCAGGAGTAGGCATGTTGCAAGGTCTAACGAGAATATACATGAATAAGTAAAATGAAATAGAAATAAAAATAATAAACGAGTAGAACCACATAACCCTGTTAGGGGGGTAGAGCTTACACTGGGGTGGCGTGAAGTCCAGGGGATTGGTCTCACCCGGGAACTGAGGGGGCAAAGCCTGCGTGCGCCGCACAGTCATACCAATAAGTGCTAAGTGAAGTGAGATCCTCCAGAAGGGGTCGTAATATAGCCTCCACTGATGGTAAAGTATCCATCTGTAGGATGAATAGGGGTAATATAGATGTAAGAAAGTAATACTAATAATAATAGTAATGGTTGTACAAGGGAGCTGTTAATGAGATCCAGAGGAGCCAAGAGAACAAGAAAAGTGTAGCCAGTGATGATTACAAGGTAATGCGGAGAGCCACCAAGTAATATGGGAATATATAAGTAAACCACCTATGGTGTTAAGGATAGTATCTATCATAGTGGACCACCAGATAATAAAGGGTGTGATATAGAGAAAGTGGGAGCAAATAAGATAATAATGAAAGGGAGATATCCAATGTAAGATCCCCAAAGAGTATCCATGTGAGATTGTAGATGGGCAAAACCAAGGAAGTATGCCAAAAGGGTGTATAAAGAGATAAGTGTAGGAAACCAAAATGGAGTGATAGGTACCTGGGCAGGCGCAAAGGCAGGGATTGCACCCAGCGTCACACTGCTGCACAATAGTATGAAGCCGCCAAACCGACAGAGACGTCAGTGGAGCCTCCGCATTTATGCGCAAGATGGACAGCCACGTGACAGGACCTGGGCGCCACATTGTGACGTCATATCCCGCACGGGAATGCGTGGCGCCGATGAGCTGCGGCCGCCACCCGGCCTCCCAGCCTAGACCCCGCCCAACAAGGTCGGGGGGAGGGAAGGAAAGGAGGCGGAACAGGAAGCGGACGGAGCCCATCGCAGTTCCCGGGGAAGACACAGCCCCGGAACACACATAAATCCGGAGGGCTTGTACCTAACATAGTCATAGTAATATTAGTAATTTGTAAGGAAAAAATAAAAATAAATAAATTGACAAAACGTGTATATAGGGCCAAATTGTAAGACCAGATATTAAAGGTGTGCATGCAGCTAACAAAAAATTGTTGTAATAAAACATAAAAATAGCGCTGGTAAACCACACCTCCATCCCTAAATCAATTGTTATGGGGGAAGGGGGTTGGGACTTTAAATGAGACTCCTGACCACCGGAGTCTCCATCCCTATTTGCATGAAAGCAAGAAAATAGAAGCAAAGTTGGGACTTTGAATGAGGTGGGACCAGACCATAATAGATATATATGTAATGAAAGGGACACAGGATAATGTAAAATCGTATGTTTATTGCAAGTCTATAGACCAGATACTAATATAGCCAAATGTTCACTGAAACCGTGTAGCCCATGGTAATGGGGTACACCTAAATGAAACAAAGGTAAGTATACAAGGTCCAAGACAGAGGTACATGGTAATACATTATTATCCTGGTACATACAAATAGGTACATAAAGCATAAACAAGGGGTCATAAATACACAGTATAACAACAATAACTTTTAAAAGCTGACATAGCCTGTGTTGAACTCAACGCGTTTCGTGAAAAATATCACTTCGTCAGGAGTAGGCATGTTGCAAGGTCTAACGAGAATATACATGAATAAGTAAAATGAAATAGAAATAAAAATAATAAACGAGTAGAACCACATAACCCTGTTAGGGGGGTAGAGCTTACACTGGGGTGGCGTGAAGTCCAGGGGATTGGTCTCACCCGGGAACTGAGGGGGCAAAGCCTGCGTGCGCCGCACAGTCATACCAATAAGTGCTAAGTGAAGTGAGATCCTCCAGAAGGGGTCGTAATATAGCCTCCACTGATGGTAAAGTATCCATCTGTAGGATGAATAGGGGTAATATAGATGTAAGAAAGTAATACTAATAATAATAGTAATGGTTGTACAAGGGAGCTGTTAATGAGATCCAGAGGAGCCAAGAGAACAAGAAAAGTGTAGCCAGTGATGATTACAAGGTAATGCGGAGAGCCACCAAGTAATATGGGAATATATAAGTAAACCACCTATGGTGTTAAGGATAGTATCTATCATAGTGGACCACCAGATAATAAAGGGTGTGATATAGAGAAAGTGGGAGCAAATAAGATAATAATGAAAGGGAGATATCCAATGTAAGATCCCCAAAGAGTATCCATGTGAGATTGTAGATGGGCAAAACCAAGGAAGTATGCCAAAAGGGTGTATAAAGAGATAAGTGTAGGAAACCAAAATGGAGTGATAGGTACCTGGGCAGGCGCAAAGGCAGGGATTGCACCCAGCGTCACACTGCTGCACAATAGTATGAAGCCGCCAAACCGACAGAGACGTCAGTGGAGCCTCCGCATTTATGCGCAAGATGGACAGCCACGTGACAGGACCTGGGCGCCACATTGTGACGTCATATCCCGCACGGGAATGCGTGGCGCCGATGAGCTGCGGCCGCCACCCGGCCTCCCAGCCTAGACCCCGCCCAACAAGGTCGGGGGGAGGGAAGGAAAGGAGGCGGAACAGGAAGCGGACGGAGCCCATCGCAGTTCCCGGGGAAGACACAGCCCCGGAACACACATAAATCCGGAGGGCTTGTACCTAACATAGTCATAGTAATATTAGTAATTTGTAAGGAAAAAATAAAAATAAATAAATTGACAAAACGTGTATATAGGGCCAAATTGTAAGACCAGATATTAAAGGTGTGCATGCAGCTAACAAAAAATTGTTGTAATAAAACATAAAAATAGCGCTGGTAAACCACACCTCCATCCCTAAATCAATTGTTATGGGGGAAGGGGGTTGGGACTTTAAATGAGACTCCTGACCACCGGAGTCTCCATCCCTATTTGCATGAAAGCAAGAAAATAGAAGCAAAGTTGGGACTTTGAATGAGGTGGGACCAGACCATAATAGATATATATGTAATGAAAGGGACACAGGATAATGTAAAATCGTATGTTTATTGCAAGTCTATAGACCAGATACTAATATAGCCAAATGTTCACTGAAACCGTGTAGCCCATGGTAATGGGGTACACCTAAATGAAACAAAGGTAAGTATACAAGGTCCAAGACAGAGGTACATGGTAATACATTATTATCCTGGTACATACAAATAGGTACATAAAGCATAAACAAGGGGTCATAAATACACAGTATAACAACAATAACTTTTAAAAGCTGACATAGCCTGTGTTGAACTCAACGCGTTTCATGAAAAATATCACTTCGTCAGGAGTAGGCATGTTGCAAGGTCTAACGAGAATATACATGAATAAGTAAAATGAAATAGAAATAAAAATAATAAACGAGTAGAACCACATAACCCTGTTAGGGGGGTAGAGCTTACACTGGGGTGGCGTGAAGTCCAGGGGATTGGTCTCACCCGGGAACTGAGGGGGCAAAGCCTGCGTGCGCCGCACAGTCATACCAATAAGTGCTAAGTGAAGTGAGATCCTCCAGAAGGGGTCGTAATATAGCCTCCATTGATGGTAAAGTATCCATCTGTAGGATGAATAGGGGTAATATAGATGTAAGAAAGTAATACTAATAATAATAGTAATGGTTGTACAAGGGAGCTGTTAATGAGATCCAGAGGAGCCAAGAGAACAAGAAAAGTGTAGCCAGTGATGATTACAAGGTAATGCGGAGAGCCACCAAGTAATATGGGAATATATAAGTAAACCACCTATGGTGTTAAGGATAGTATCTATCATAGTGGACCACCAGATAATAAAGGGTGTGATATAGAGAAAGTGGGAGCAAATAAGATAATAATGAAAGGGAGATATCCAATGTAAGATCCCCAAAGAGTATCCATGTGAGATTGTAGATGGGCAAAACCAAGGAAGTATGCCAAAAGGGTGTATAAAGAGATAAGTGTAGGAAACCAAAATGGAGTGATAGGTACCTGGGCAGGCGCAAAGGCAGGGATTGCACCCAGCGTCACACTGCTGCACAATAGTATGAAGCCGCCAAACCGACAGAGACGTCAGTGGAGCCTCCGCATTTATGCGCAAGATGGACAGCCACGTGACAGGACCTGGGCGCCACATTGTGACGTCATATCCCGCACGGGAATGCGTGGCGCCGATGAGCTGCGGCCGCCACCCGGCCTCCCAGCCTAGACCCCGCCCAACAAGGTCGGGGGGAGGGAAGGAAAGGAGGCGGAACAGGAAGCGGACGGAGCCCATCGCAGTTCCCGGGGAAGACACAGCCCCGGAACACACATAAATCCGGAGGGCTTGTACCTAACATAGTCATAGTAATATTAGTAATTTGTAAGGAAAAAATAAAAATAAATAAATTGACAAAACGTGTATATAGGGCCAAATTGTAAGACCAGATATTAAAGGTGTGCATGCAGCTAACAAAAAATTGTTGTAATAAAACATAAAAATAGCGCTGGTAAACCACACCTCCATCCCTAAATCAATTGTTATGGGGGAAGGGGGTTGGGACTTTAAATGAGACTCCTGACCACCGGAGTCTCCATCCCTATTTGCATGAAAGCAAGAAAATAGAAGCAAAGTTGGGACTTTGAATGAGGTGGGACCAGACCATAATAGATATATATGTAATGAAAGGGACACAGGATAATGTAAAATCGTATGTTTATTGCAAGTCTATAGACCAGATACTAATATAGCCAAATGTTCACTGAAACCGTGTAGCCCATGGTAATGGGGTACACCTAAATGAAACAAAGGTAAGTATACAAGGTCCAAGACAGAGGTACATGGTAATACATTATTATCCTGGTACATACAAATAGGTACATAAAGCATAAACAAGGGGTCATAAATACACAGTATAACAACAATAACTTTTAAAAGCTGACATAGCCTGTGTTGAACTCAACGCGTTTCGTGAAAAATATCACTTCGTCAGGAGTAGGCATGTTGCAAGGTCTAACGAGAATATACATGAATAAGTAAAATGAAATAGAAATAAAAATAATAAACGAGTAGAACCACATAACCCTGTTAGGGGGGTAGAGCTTACACTGGGGTGGCGTGAAGTCCAGGGGATTGGTCTCACCCGGGAACTGAGGGGGCAAAGCCTGCGTGCGCCGCACAGTCATACCAATAAGTGCTAAGTGAAGTGAGATCCTCCAGAAGGGGTCGTAATATAGCCTCCACTGATGGTAAAGTATCCATCTGTAGGATGAATAGGGGTAATATAGATGTAAGAAAGTAATACTAATAATAATAGTAATGGTTGTACAAGGGAGCTGTTAATGAGATCCAGAGGAGCCAAGAGAACAAGAAAAGTGTAGCCAGTGATGATTACAAGGTAATGCGGAGAGCCACCAAGTAATATGGGAATATATAAGTAAACCACCTATGGTGTTAAGGATAGTATCTATCATAGTGGACCACCAGATAATAAAGGGTGTGATATAGAGAAAGTGGGAGCAAATAAGATAATAATGAAAGGGAGATATCCAATGTAAGATCCCCAAAGAGTATCCATGTGAGATTGTAGATGGGCAAAACCAAGGAAGTATGCCAAAAGGGTGTATAAAGAGATAAGTGTAGGAAACCAAAATGGAGTGATAGGTACCTGGGCAGGCGCAAAGGCAGGGATTGCACCCAGCGTCACACTGCTGCACAATAGTATGAAGCCGCCAAACCGACAGAGACGTCAGTGGAGCCTCCGCATTTATGCGCAAGATGGACAGCCACGTGACAGGACCTGGGCGCCACATTGTGACGTCATATCCCGCACGGGAATGCGTGGCGCCGATGAGCTGCGGCCGCCACCCGGCCTCCCAGCCTAGACCCCGCCCAACAAGGTCGGGGGGAGGGAAGGAAAGGAGGCGGAACAGGAAGCGGACGGAGCCCATCGCAGTTCCCGGGGAAGACACAGCCCCGGAACACACATAAATCCGGAGGGCTTGTACCTAACATAGTCATAGTAATATTAGTAATTTGTAAGGAAAAAATAAAAATAAATAAATTGACAAAACGTGTATATAGGGCCAAATTGTAAGACCAGATATTAAAGGTGTGCATGCAGCTAACAAAAAATTGTTGTAATAAAACATAAAAATAGCGCTGGTAAACCACACCTCCATCCCTAAATCAATTGTTATGGGGGAAGGGGGTTGGGACTTTAAATGAGACTCCTGACCACCGGAGTCTCCATCCCTATTTGCATGAAAGCAAGAAAATAGAAGCAAAGTTGGGACTTTGAATGAGGTGGGACCAGACCATAATAGATATATATGTAATGAAAGGGACACAGGATAATGTAAAATCGTATGTTTATTGCAAGTCTATAGACCAGATACTAATATAGCCAAATGTTCACTGAAACCGTGTAGCCCATGGTAATGGGGTACACCTAAATGAAACAAAGGTAAGTATACAAGGTCCAAGACAGAGGTACATGGTAATACATTATTATCCTGGTACATACAAATAGGTACATAAAGCATAAACAAGGGGTCATAAATACACAGTATAACAACAATAACTTTTAAAAGCTGACATAGCCTGTGTTGAACTCAACGCGTTTCGTGAAAAATATCACTTCGTCAGGAGTAGGCATGTTGCAAGGTCTAACGAGAATATACATGAATAAGTAAAATGAAATAGAAATAAAAATAATAAACGAGTAGAACCACATAACCCTGTTAGGGGGGTAGAGCTTACACTGGGGTGGCGTGAAGTCCAGGGGATTGGTCTCACCCGGGAACTGAGGGGGCAAAGCCTGCGTGCGCCGCACAGTCATACCAATAAGTGCTAAGTGAAGTGAGATCCTCCAGAAGGGGTCGTAATATAGCCTCCACTGATGGTAAAGTATCCATCTGTAGGATGAATAGGGGTAATATAGATGTAAGAAAGTAATACTAATAATAATAGTAATGGTTGTACAAGGGAGCTGTTAATGAGATCCAGAGGAGCCAAGAGAACAAGAAAAGTGTAGCCAGTGATGATTACAAGGTAATGCGGAGAGCCACCAAGTAATATGGGAATATATAAGTAAACCACCTATGGTGTTAAGGATAGTATCTATCATAGTGGACCACCAGATAATAAAGGGTGTGATATAGAGAAAGTGGGAGCAAATAAGATAATAATGAAAGGGAGATATCCAATGTAAGATCCCCAAAGAGTATCCATGTGAGATTGTAGATGGGCAAAACCAAGGAAGTATGCCAAAAGGGTGTATAAAGAGATAAGTGTAGGAAACCAAAATGGAGTGATAGGTACCTGGGCAGGCGCAAAGGCAGGGATTGCACCCAGCGTCACACTGCTGCACAATAGTATGAAGCCGCCAAACCGACAGAGACGTCAGTGGAGCCTCCGCATTTATGCGCAAGATGGACAGCCACGTGACAGGACCTGGGCGCCACATTGTGACGTCATATCCCGCACGGGAATGCGTGGCGCCGATGAGCTGCGGCCGCCACCCGGCCTCCCAGCCTAGACCCCGCCCAACAAGGTCGGGGGGAGGGAAGGAAAGGAGGCGGAACAGGAAGCGGACGGAGCCCATCGCAGTTCCCGGGGAAGACACAGCCCCGGAACACACATAAATCCGGAGGGCTTGTACCTAACATAGTCATAGTAATATTAGTAATTTGTAAGGAAAAAATAAAAATAAATAAATTGACAAAACGTGTATATAGGGCCAAATTGTAAGACCAGATATTAAAGGTGTGCATGCAGCTAACAAAAAATTGTTGTAATAAAACATAAAAATAGCGCTGGTAAACCACACCTCCATCCCTAAATCAATTGTTATGGGGGAAGGGGGTTGGGACTTTAAATGAGACTCCTGACCACCGGAGTCTCCATCCCTATTTGCATGAAAGCAAGAAAATAGAAGCAAAGTTGGGACTTTGAATGAGGTGGGACCAGACCATAATAGATATATATGTAATGAAAGGGACACAGGATAATGTAAAATCGTATGTTTATTGCAAGTCTATAGACCAGATACTAATATAGCCAAATGTTCACTGAAACCGTGTAGCCCATGGTAATGGGGTACACCTAAATGAAACAAAGGTAAGTATACAAGGTCCAAGACAGAGGTACATGGTAATACATTATTATCCTGGTACATACAAATAGGTACATAAAGCATAAACAAGGGGTCATAAATACACAGTATAACAACAATAACTTTTAAAAGCTGACATAGCCTGTGTTGAACTCAACGCGTTTCGTGAAAAATATCACTTCGTCAGGAGTAGGCATGTTGCAAGGTCTAACGAGAATATACATGAATAAGTAAAATGAAATAGAAATAAAAATAATAAACGAGTAGAACCACATAACCCTGTTAGGGGGGTAGAGCTTACACTGGGGTGGCGTGAAGTCCAGGGGATTGGTCTCACCCGGGAACTGAGGGGGCAAAGCCTGCGTGCGCCGCACAGTCATACCAATAAGTGCTAAGTGAAGTGAGATCCTCCAGAAGGGGTCGTAATATAGCCTCCACTGATGGTAAAGTATCCATCTGTAGGATGAATAGGGGTAATATAGATGTAAGAAAGTAATACTAATAATAATAGTAATGGTTGTACAAGGGAGCTGTTAATGAGATCCAGAGGAGCCAAGAGAACAAGAAAAGTGTAGCCAGTGATGATTACAAGGTAATGCGGAGAGCCACCAAGTAATATGGGAATATATAAGTAAACCACCTATGGTGTTAAGGATAGTATCTATCATAGTGGACCACCAGATAATAAAGGGTGTGATATAGAGAAAGTGGGAGCAAATAAGATAATAATGAAAGGGAGATATCCAATGTAAGATCCCCAAAGAGTATCCATGTGAGATTGTAGATGGGCAAAACCAAGGAAGTATGCCAAAAGGGTGTATAAAGAGATAAGTGTAGGAAACCAAAATGGAGTGATAGGTACCTGGGCAGGCGCAAAGGCAGGGATTGCACCCAGCGTCACACTGCTGCACAATAGTATGAAGCCGCCAAACCGACAGAGACGTCAGTGGAGCCTCCGCATTTATGCGCAAGATGGACAGCCACGTGACAGGACCTGGGCGCCACATTGTGACGTCATATCCCGCACGGGAATGCGTGGCGCCGATGAGCTGCGGCCGCCACCCGGCCTCCCAGCCTAGACCCCGCCCAACAAGGTCGGGGGGAGGGAAGGAAAGGAGGCGGAACAGGAAGCGGACGGAGCCCATCGCAGTTCCCGGGGAAGACACAGCCCCGGAACACACATAAATCCGGAGGGCTTGTACCTAACATAGTCATAGTAATATTAGTAATTTGTAAGGAAAAAATAAAAATAAATAAATTGACAAAACGTGTATATAGGGCCAAATTGTAAGACCAGATATTAAAGGTGTGCATGCAGCTAACAAAAAATTGTTGTAATAAAACATAAAAATAGCGCTGGTAAACCACACCTCCATCCCTAAATCAATTGTTATGGGGGAAGGGGGTTGGGACTTTAAATGAGACTCCTGACCACCGGAGTCTCCATCCCTATTTGCATGAAAGCAAGAAAATAGAAGCAAAGTTGGGACTTTGAATGAGGTGGGACCAGACCATAATAGATATATATGTAATGAAAGGGACACAGGATAATGTAAAATCGTATGTTTATTGCAAGTCTATAGACCAGATACTAATATAGCCAAATGTTCACTGAAACCGTGTAGCCCATGGTAATGGGGTACACCTAAATGAAACAAAGGTAAGTATACAAGGTCCAAGACAGAGGTACATGGTAATACATTATTATCCTGGTACATACAAATAGGTACATAAAGCATAAACAAGGGGTCATAAATACACAGTATAACAACAATAACTTTTAAAAGCTGACATAGCCTGTGTTGAACTCAACGCGTTTCGTGAAAAATATCACTTCGTCAGGAGTAGGCATGTTGCAAGGTCTAACGAGAATATACATGAATAAGTAAAATGAAATAGAAATAAAAATAATAAACGAGTAGAACCACATAACCCTGTTAGGGGGGTAGAGCTTACACTGGGGTGGCGTGAAGTCCAGGGGATTGGTCTCACCCGGGAACTGAGGGGGCAAATAGGGATGGAGACTCCGGTGGTCAGGAGTCTCATTTAAAGTCCCAACCCCCTTCCCCCATAACTCTTTACTTTCCAGTTATTGAGTGAATGAAAGTCTGAATCTATACATTTTTAATGTTGTTTCTCCTTTAAGCTATAATACGCTTTGTAGCTGGATGCACTTTGTTTGAATGGGGGTAATTGTGCCTTGAATTAATAAAAAGTAACTCGTCAATCACCTTGTTGGTTTTTATTCCTACCACTAGATGGCGTAATGTGATGCTGTGATTTTTCCCATGTTGATTGTGGGTTTCCGCTATAAACAGATGAGAATTAAAAGCGTCACTATGTCCTGATGAAGCGTACATGACATATGCGAAACGCTCTGACGTCAGAAGCACACCGGATCTTACGTTCCAGCATGCGTTCCACCGGCTTCCCCAGCTAGTTCTAGTTTATGTCAGATGCCGGCAACGAACCCTATACGAGCTCTGGTGATAGTAGACAGGTGTTCCTGTCACCATGATCATATCAGCAGCACACTCGATCTGGCACCTCTACCTAAGTAGCGACCCGAAAGAAACTTAGATCACAAGGTGTAAGGAGGACATTTACTGGGTATTGAAGAGTGGTGAGAAGCCTGTGGGCACTCTTAGATCATTGTATCTTCCACAAATCTTCACCTTTATTATGCCTCTGAATGGACTGTTACTGCAGTGGTTGTTACGAGTGCATTACTACCCAGTAATAGCAGAACCTTGAATTGGGGTGCATATAGCTTGACTTGTGGGACTAAGCCAGCTGTATAGTCACTTGTGGGAGGCGATCAGGAACTCTGTATCATCAGCAGCCTGAGCTTTCACACTTGTGTGGAGCAAATAGTTGATTATCCATTCAGATGTTATCTTTCTGCCATGGTCTTTTGTTACCGGGACTGGCTAAGGGCCATCTCTTTAGCATCCAACTTACATGACTCTTAAATACCTGTGTCCACCTTTGGACTGGAATACTTGGGTTATCATACCCCATGGCCATGTGGACTTTCTTCTTAAGTGATAGTTAGACCACATCACATTTTATTCACCAACATTAGCAGGTTTGGAGGCAGTGCCCCGGTGCTACGCCAGCTAGAGTGAATGGGCCCTGTATGAATGCCTTGTCTGTATAAATGTTGTCTGTGTGGTTTTTAGTAGGTGTCTGGGAGACAATATCCAGATCATATGTGCAATTATCATTTTTAATAAAGAATAGTGTTTTGTAATTTACACCGTTGTTGGTCCTCTTTTACAACAATTTCCCTTGAGTACCCCCTCTGGGTTTTTCTTGGGGTCCTTCTCTCCTACCCCTTCCTATACTTACCTGAGCCCGATCTCAATCCAGCACGGTGCATGAGAGCAGCTCCCGCTGCTGTCAATCAAATCTTATGACGAGGGAGCAGGGGTCAAAGCCCTGCTGTTTGTGTCTACGTACACAGGCGGCTGGCTTGGGAGGGAGCCCAGACAAGTACCCCCCCTAGAAAACGGCTTGCTAGCCGGGTTACTCAAAGGCAAGAAGAGCCAGGAGCGCTGGTGGGGGACCACAGAAGAGGAGAACCAGGGCTGCTTTGTGCAAAACCTTACACAGAGCAGGTAAGCATGACATACGTATGTGTTAAAAAAAAACAATCTAATGGTTTACAATCACTTGAATTCTCATCTTAGTGTTAGCACTCCATATGCAACAATTTGTTTGATTTTTGGTTTCCGAAGAAAAGGTTGTTTGGAAATGATATCTCAATTTATTGATATTGTGAAGAGCAGCAGTTCATTGAGGTGTCAATGTGGCCAACAAACTGCTCCTAAACCATGATTGACCTCTGCCTGTGAAAAGACCTTTGGACTTCAGTGCACAAGGAAGTGGAGCTCCAAAAAGATGGTCGGAACCATATATTAGATGTTCCTCTTGGTTCTACTCTTCTATTTTTAGAAGGGTCTGCTAGTCATCTAAACTAGATTAACTTTACTAAATAAATGTTTTGACTTAAAATGATCAGTAAAGTTGCCCTTTTAAAATCACAGAGCTTCTGCAGTATATGCTACAATGTGCAGCTGTTCTTCTAATATGAAACACAGGCACAGAGGTTAGCTACAAGAGCCCATATTATGGCAGTATGCCGTGATTACTAAAATCTTTATTTTTTTTTTTTTTTGAGGTTTGCTAACATTTTGTCATATTGATTACCATTTGGTCCTCTTGAAAACTGGAGGATGTTTCAAACAAATTTCAAACTAAATCAAATAACTGTCAACCTGGCTGCATTATACGTCTCTTCATTCAGAACTTTTGATTCCGTTTTCTTATACAGTCATCCACATATTTTATCACTAAAATTATTTCACAATCCACTTTAGAGGCTTCTTTCCTGCACAGCGTTTTTCAATTAAAATACAAGCCAATTTTTTTTTTCGCATTTGTTTACCATTGTTGCAAAGTTGTTTCTCTTTCCTTAACGAAAAGGAATTTTGTAATGAGCCTCTTGCTATAAAGAAATATGACAACTGCAAGTGGCTACGCCACCATTGCTGCTAAGAATGTTTAGTTCCACTGAAATTCAAGCACATTTGTCCCCTGTATTTGCTTGAATATTGAGACTGATAGCAAGAGGAATAGCCGAAAAATATGATACTATTTTTTATTATTAATATATATTACTGGCATAAAATAATGGAAGCCACCATATCATATGCACTTGATCTTACTAGGAAAGGGAAATGGAACAATGGTGTGTAGTAGTGGTGTGTAGTACAGTGTTAATTTCGTCGACTAAAACCGACTAAAACGTTTTCGTTGACTAAATTAACACAATTTTAGTCGACTAAAATACGACTAAAACTAAAACAATTCAGATGACTAAAATACGACTAAAACTAAAATGGCATTTTAGTCATAAGACTATAACTAAAACTAAATAAAAAATTGACATCATCAAAATTAACACTCCTCTGCTGGCCATTTCTATATCGGCAACACAATTCCATCCAGAGCATGTAATAATAGCACATTAAAGTTTAAACATGTATTGCACCACTGTATACGCATAAGTAAGGAGCATCTACTAAGCTGCTGAAAACTAAACAATTAAGAAAAAGGCTTTCCTTATATTTTTCCCTAATATTTAATGTTGGTAATATATTCAGGTAATATGTGCAATGACATGACAGCCAATGGAGTTTACAGCAGTGTTAATTTCTTCAACGAAAACTTTTTCGTCACCGGCATTTTTCAACTGACAAAAACGAGATGCAAAGTATAGCACATTTTCGTCAAATGATAACTATGACGAAAATCAAATCCGTTTTCGTTAACGAACGAAAACTAAACCAGGAATGTGAGGCAGGGACGTTTACCCAACTTCCGGTTTTCACGAGCTCCGCCTGTGTGGCGTCTGGCGGGGCGTGCTCCGTGACGTCCGACGTGAGGAGTGGAATACTACAAGAGAGTCGACTCGAGACCAGTCACCTGACGTCACCAGAGCACTGCAGCTGCAGCACTACAGCCAGACGCGCCAGGCCCGACTCATCACACGGCACCTGGCACCCGGCCACCACCACATCCTGAGCAGAGCACCCACTGTGAGTTAACAGCCAGGCCAGCTATTACTGCCTCCCTGAGTCCCCTCAGACCACTCACCAGTCACCACTGGCATCCGATTCCGCCATCCATCCAGGACTGTGTGCGTGCATATAGGCCGCTGAGGCCCGCCCGGCCCATCCTGTTCAACAACTTCAGTTCAGAGTCAGACCAGAGACCACCCTTAAACCTGAGACCCCCATCCAGCACTCTGAGCAGCACTGTGTGCACTCACTGCACTGACTGCAGGCAGCAGCATTACAGGCCTCCTCTCTGACCTGACCATGACCATTTAGATGACTAAAATGAGTTTTAGTCGACTAAAATGTAGGGCATTTTAGTCGACTAAAATGTAAGATGTTTTAGTCGACTAAAATGTACTGGAGTTTTAGTCGACTAAATACGACTAAAACTAAAACACTTGCAGAAGACTAAAATGGGACTAAAACTAAAATGCCATTTTAGTCCTAAGACTAAGACTAAAACTAAATTGAAATTTGCTGCCAAAATTAACACTGGTGTAGTAGACCATAACCACTTTTCATCAGAAATAGAAGTCAGATGAATTACACATTTTAAAGAAAGCTTATTTATTGTGGCCTACTGCACTCTAGAAATGCTAATTTGGCCTAATAAAAAAAATATTTCCACGTAATAGTTAGTGCAGTGTAATAACTATTGTAGCTAGTCATTTTGGCATGGCACTCTCTTCCTTTTGGTTAGAGGCTCATTACTTTGCTTCCTGTTACGGTAGTTGTTTTAGATCGGTCTAGTTGAGACCAAGCATGATAAAAATAAAGGGTTGCTGGTTGCTAAACTATCTTTAATTTTTTAGAGGTTCTGTTAATAGAACCCCCCCCCCCCCCAAAACTAGTCCTGGCAGCTTGGGAATACTTAAACATAACTGCAGTAGACTCCAATACCTAGCCACTATGTCCAGATCCCATGTATTCTAAGGGGCAAAGCTCCAACACTGCTTGGTATGGTGTTGGAGCTTGCTGCTAAACCTTTCTCCTCTTTTCCTCTTTACACACACTTCGATTGACCGGTAATTATGATAGGCTGCCTCACTGGCCAATAGGAATGTGGCCATAACTGCATGGCATAGAGGATGTTTTGGTTATATACAGTAAATACACTTGCACTGTAGGTAAAAAAAAAATTTGCAAGGCAGTAATCAGAGTTATTTAAAATTAGGACTTCACTCTCCCGATCAAAATTAATTATTTTTAATCCTTTTTTAATTTTTAATCATGCTGCTAGCATTAGTACTAAGTAATAGATAGGAACATATATCAAAGTTGTTTTTTTTTTACATTTTTTCAGTTACTTTCTGGTTTCTTGCCTAGGCAAATAATGTCATACATCCCAGGAGTCTTCAGGAGAAGAGGAGAGGTTTTCTCAGCATGCTTTCTTGAGCTAAGGGCAGATGAATTCCAGGATGTAAATGCCATATGAATCATTTGCCCTTACTCAAAATGGCCACGGCCAGAAATTCTTGGGTGTTGTTTGTCAAAGTTATTTCTCAACAAAATAAAACAGAGACATGGATGGATGTGGAGTTTGCTTTGAATGATAAAAATTTATTAAATAGTGTTTTTGGTTTGTGATGCACAGATGCAGTGAAGATCCACTTTAATCACTTCACTTTTTTTGCACACATGTAAAAATCTGCATTTTTGGTTATAAAATTACTGAAAACTCCCAGAACATTATGTTTTTTTTTTTCAATCCGAGGACTGGAAGCATAAAAAGATAGTTATTACAAAAATATAATAAAACAAATTTTAGTGTAAACACACACAATGTAATACCCCTTTTTTGTAAAATATAAAAGACGAGATTGTGTGAAGTAAATAGATACCAAACGTGTCAAGTCTTAAAAATGCGTGCACCTGTGATCGTAAAAAAACTTCGTAAAAAAACAATGTTATCCAAAAGTCTCTATAGGCGATGCTTTTAACCACTTTACCTCCGCTCACATGGAGGCTACTGCGGCAAAGTGCCGCGATCCCGTCCAGCGACGTAGACCTACGTCGCTGGACTCCGCCCCTTGCCACCGGAGGCTCGCTCCCGCTGTGTTGATTCACAGCGGGAGTCGGGCCAGCGGAGGAGCAGCGGCGAGTCTGGAGATCCGCCCACTGTGTGTAAACACAGCGGGCGGATCTCCATAGTGACAGGGACTGACAGATCGGAGTGTTCAGCATAGCTGGACATCCAATCTCTCCTTCTGTCACACAGTCACCTCCCCCCCCACATGTCAGTAAGCACCAGGCATACATTAACCCCTCCCTCTCCAATAAAATTAACCCCTTCCCTGCCAGTGTCATTTTTACAGTAACAGTGCATATATATAGCACTGATTACTGTAGAAATGTCACTGGTACCCCCAAAAGTGTCAAAAATGTCAGTCAAGGGTCCGATCTGTCCGCCCCAATGTCGCAGTCCCGCAAAAAAAATCGCAGATCACCGCCATTACGCGTTAAAAAAAACCCACCAAAAATGACAGAAATCTTTCCCTTAGATAGTAAACGCAATAACTTTTGCGCAAACCAATCAAAATACGCTTATTGCGATTTTTTTTACTAAACATAGGTAGCAGAAAACAAATTGGCCAAAAATTTAAAAAAAATTTGATTTTTACATTTTTTTGGGGGGAATTTCATATAAAAAAATATTGTTATTTTTTTCAAAATAAACGCTCTTTTTTTGTTTATAGCGCAAAAAGTAAAAATCGCACAGGTGATCAAATACCACCAAAAGAAAGCTCTGTTTGTGGGAAAAAAAAAGAACGTAAATTTCGTTTGGGTACGGTGTCGCACGACTGCGCAATTGTCAGTTAAAGTCGCACAACGCCGAATCGCAAAAAGTGGCCTGGACGGAAGACAGCAAAATCCTCCGGTGGTAAAGTGGTTAAAGCCTTTACAGCTTATCAGTTTAAGGGTAAGTATGAGCTCTGGTGCTAGAATTATTGCTCCTACTCCAACATTCGTGGTGATATCTCACATGTGTGGTGGGATCATGCAGAGCAGCAAGGGTTATGTTTATATATATTTTGTTTTCCTTTTTTTAAATTTTAAATTTAAAATTTTTTTTTAACTTTATAGCTATCACAAGTGGTTAACAAACCCAAATGTGATAACATTGTGAAGGTGACAAGTACGCTTTATAGAGACCTTGGTTGTCTAATAGGCCTAGGAGCATGCAGTCTGAAACTGGAAGTGAAAAAATTATTCTTGCTTCCATGTTCAACCCCGGTAGAGGAGATTTAGGAACAGATGTTCTTTGGTCTTCTACCTCATGCTATTTTGAAGATTGCAGTGGTGTGATGCGCCTCTGTCACCTTTAGTCCATACTTCTCTAGCATGATCCACGAGAGTGGGGAGGCATTTCAATTTGGTGAGTGTCCATTTCAGGCATTTACCCAGCACGGTGGTGGTGGAGAGTGGGGTGATCCCCCTAATATCACGTCCAGTTACACTCCTTGGATTAACACTGATGTTTATTTATATGTTCAAGCTTGTGGACTTTTTTGGACTGTCTGCTGATGATTGTTTGGTTTTATGCTATATGTTCATTCAAGATTCAGTGCCATATGTAGTTCTATGTCCTGTATAGGCCTGTGAACATCTGTGTGGTGGAGAGTGGGTTCCACCACCCCTGCGCTACTGAGATTTGTGTTATATACTATATGTCTTTGTTGTATATCAGATTCCCATTTGTTTACATCCTGAACTTATTGCAGCTGCTACTGGATAGTGAAAGGAGAAGAAAAACAGCGATAAGCTCATCTTTCTGTCACTCTGCTTTCTCCTCCTCTTGTCAGCTCATGAACCGATTGGCTCCTTGTTCTACCTCTTCCTCTTAAACTCCAATCTCACTGTACAGAAGCTGTAAGAGGCTGATACTAGGGCAAATGTGGATACTGTTTGCATTCAAAATTATGCTAAATTACATTATTGATTAGAGGAGAAATAATCTTTTTTTTCTTTTTAATCTACCTGGAGTTCAACTTTAAAGTCTAAGAAAGTATTGAAGACAGGGAAAACCAGACAACTAGTATTTTTCCCCCAATGTAGGTTACCTTTACAGGAGATGTATGGGGTTGTTTAAAAATAAATACATACTCACTTTTTTGCTGCAGCATCGGTCTCATGCTGCAGTTGTCCCCCCACCAGCTCTAAGCCTGAGAACCGATGATCGCTCAGTTCTTGGTCAGATGGAGCAGAGAGCGGTAACTATCACTCACCACTCTCCACTTGCTCATAGGGAGGCAGGGTAAGGGTCAGGTGAAGCTGGCATCAGCTCTCATGTGCTGAAAATTTGCTAAGAGCTGAGGCCAGCTGTCAATCAGGCAAAACAATATGGTCAGAATCCTTCCAGAGCCTGGAGCGGCTCTGTGATGTCAGCTGACAGTGGACTTTACCCCATTCTCGGCTGATTTTGGGTCACAAGATTGCAAAAGAAAGTGCACTCCTGTGGGCCCCAAGAGAAGGATGACCAAAAAAGCTTTAGCCATACTTCTGTTTTATTGAAATAGTTATTTACTAATTATTTGAGTGTTTCTCTTTATTTTTTAGAGGGTCTGTTAATTGAATCCCCCCCCCCCCCCCCAAAAAAAAAAAAAAAAAAAACTAATGTCGGCAGCTTGGAATATTTGAACATAACTGTAGTAGACTCCAATATCTTGCCACTATGTCCAGATCCCCTTTATTCTGAGGGGCAAAGCTCCAACACTGCTCGGTAGTGTTGGAGCTTGCTGCTAAGCCTTTCTCCTCTTTACACACACTTTTATTGACTGGTCATTATGATAGACTGTCTCACTGGCCAATAGGAATGTGGCCATAACTGCAGGTCATAAATGTTGTTTTAGTTATATAAATATACTTTTGCTGTAGGTAAAAATATATTGCAAGGCAGTAATCAGATTCTCTTTAAAAGTTTAACTATCAATCACCACTCTCCACTTGCTCGTAGGCACCCAGGGGTAAGGGTCAGGTGAAGCTGGCATAAGCTCTCAGCCATGTGCTGAGAGCCGAAGCCAGCTGTCAATCAGACCAACAATATGGTTGGAATCCTTCCAGAGCCTGGAGCGGCTCTGTGATGTCAGCTGACAGTGAACTTTAGCCCATTTTTGGCCGATTTTGGGTCACAAGATTGCAAAAGAAAGTGCACTCATGTGAGCCCCAAGAGAAGGATTAGCCATACTTCTCTTTTATTGAAATAGTTATTTACTAATTATTTGAGAGTTTCTTTCTAATGTAATTGCGTAAATACAGAACATTCCATTGCAAGTGGGAAAATGTGCTGTCTGTGTCTTGAAAATAAAATAATCTATCATCATGGAAATGTAGTATGGCAGGCATCTAAGGAGATGAAAGATCAAAATATGCCAAATGTTAAAAAGTACAGGGAGACCTTGTTTCCTACAGCATATGTGCGTGCATCATTACAAGCCATTCTGGGAGCAGCATCTATTGATTGATTACCTAGTTGATTTAATAACAACTGACTGCATAGAAAGGGCTATGAGCAACAGTCTTTATGCGTAGATACTCAAATAGTTGAATATTTGGGTATTTCGCTTTCAAAATGTATATTCCCATTTAAAAGTACCCTTCACCAAGCCTCTTTACAGTTCTTTTCTATATTCTGAGCAGAGCGTCTTGCTTCCAAAATAATGCTGACGGTCCCATAGATAGTAGGGGGGTGGTGAACTGCATTAAAATTAATACGAAGTGGGTAAAAAAGAGAAGGGATAGGAGAGCCCAGCCACAAAACCTATGAACAATACAGGACCGGCTCTTACATAGTTACATAGTCAGGTTAAAAAAAGACACAAGTCCATCTAGTTCAACCAATAAAAAAAACAACAAAAAAAGTCATACAATCCCATATACACAATCCTTTACCCACAGTTGATCCAGAGGAAGGTGAAAAACCCCACCAAAGCATTATCCAATTTTTACAGCAGGGGAGAAAATTCCTTGGCTTCCTGGCAATCGGATATTCCCTGCATCAACTTTACCTAAAAATGTTAGTACACAGTTATATTATGTACATTAAGGAAATAATCCAGGCCTTATTAACCGGTTGCCGACCGCCGCACGACTATATACTGCGGCGGTCAGCCCCGGCCAGGCAGAGTGACGTATCGGTACGTCACTCGCCTGTCACTGACTTGCGAGCCTATAGCGGGCGGGCGCGCGCCCGCCGAGGCGCGCGCCCGCCGCGGCTCGTTCACAGGCAAGTCAGTGCGTGTGACCGGCGGACTCGATGTCCGCCGGCCACACTACGATCGCTCCTGTGAAGGGAGAAAGACAGAGCAGCTTGTGTAAACAAGCTGCCTGTCAGTTCTCCCTGTGTAAAAGTGAAGATCTGACCGTTCTACTATGTAGAACGGTTGATCTTTGCTTTTACACCAATAGCCATGTCCCTACACAGTAGAAAGCACGCCCCTAGGACACACTTAACCCCTCCCTGTCCAATAAAGTTAACCCCTTCCCTGCCAGTGTCATTTTTGCAGTAACAGTGCATATGTATAGCACTGATTACTGCAGTAATGTCACTGGTAACCCCAAAAGTGTCAAAAATGTCAGTCAAGGGTCCGATCTGTCCGCCGCAATGTCGCAGTACCGAAAAAAAAATCGCAGATCGCCGCCATTATGCGTTAAAAAAAAAACCACCAAAAATGACAAAAATCTTTCTCTTTGTTAGTAAACGCGATAACTTTTGCGCAAACCAATCAAAATACGCTTTTTGCGATTTTTTTTACCAAACATAGGTAGCATAAAACAAATTGGCCGAAAAATGTTAAAAAATTTTGATTTTTACTTTTTTTTTTGGGGAATTTCATATAAAAAAATGTGAAAAATATTGTTATTTTTGCAAAATTTACGCTCTTTTTTTGTTTATAGCGCGTGATCAAAAAATCGCACAGGTGATCAAATACCACCAAAAGAAAGCTCTGTTTGTGGGAAAAAAAGGACGTCAAATTAGTTTAGGTACAGCGTCGCACGACCGCGCAATTGTCCGTTAAAGTCACGCAGTAAAAAATCGCAAAAAAACCCCTGGTCCTTTAGCAGCCAAATCCTCCGGGGCTTAAGTGGTTAAAGCAATTTAGTGAGCTGGCCAGAACCACCTTTGGAGGGAGTCTATTACACATTTTCACAGCTTTACTGTGAAGAAACCTTTCCGTATTTGGAGATGAAATCTCTTTTCCTCTAGATGTAAAGAGTGCCCCCTTGTCCTCTGTGATGACCTTAAAGTGAACACCTCAACACCAAGTTCACTATATCAGTGGTTCTCAATTCCGGTCCTCGGGACCCACTAACAGGCCAGATTTTAAGTATTACCTTGGGGGATGCAGACTAGAATACTGCAATCACTGAGCAGCAAATGAGATCACCTGTGATGTAATTTAGTTATCTTGCAAACCTGGCCTGTTGGTGGGTCCCGAGGACCGGAATTGAGAACCACTGCACTATATGGCCCCCCTTGTGTATTTGTACATGTTGATCATATCCTCCCTCATCTCCAGTTGTGAAGCTCTCTCTGCTGCATGAAGCAGAGAGAACTCCGCAGGACAGCACAAGCTCCACATCATGGTTTGCATTTTATGGATGGGCTGTAATATGATGGGCTGTAACATTTGCAGTGTGTATAACCCTGAAGAGTATAATGGACAGCTTATAATGATATCTGCTGTTCATTAAAACGAGAACCCTTGTTTAAGCCTACTATAAACAAGGAAGTTGGGTAAAATAATTGGAGAATACCTAACAATCAACAACTGTTAAGATAATGAATACTTTGGTCATGAGTATGTATTATATAATATCGTGTACAGAGTGCAGGGGATAGGAGTATGTAATGTATAGAGTTTAGGGGTCAGGGGTCTGTAAAGTACAACACCGTGTATATAGTTTAGAGGTCAGAAATAATAGACAGCATTGTGTATATTGTTAAGATTCAGAAATGGTGATATGCTTTGATTTGCTCTGAACATGGGTTTGGCTGAATCTGGAAGGCAGCTGTCATTCATGAGCCAATGAGCTACAGCTGGGATATTCCCTACCCTGCACTTCAAAAGAAGGGGGAATGCTGTTCAATATCATTGACCTAACACCTGCGGCTGTGTGTTAAGAAATCCCCTGCCCACAGCTCATTGGCCTAGCATGAACAGCTGACTTCAGGATTTAGCTGAGTATGAGTTCTAACTGAACCTAGAGCTGAACCAAAGCTCTTTCCTAGGCAGGAATATGTAATGTAACGAATGCAGGTGTCAGGGGTATACAATATACGAAGTACAGGGATTAAGAGCATTTACTGTAACGTACAACACAGTGTACAGAATACAGTAATCAGGAGTATACAACACTGAATGTAAAAGATGTATCCTAGGAGGAGGTGTTGTTGCAGAGGCTCAAGTTGGTAATATAATTTAGCCACATGACATTACAAGACTTTTACTAATTTGTCAGGAGTATACATGTGGAGTACAGGGGTCAGGAGTATGTACTGTACCTTACATCTCAGTGTACAACATGCAGTGGTCAGGATTATGTAATGTATAGCTCAGTATGCAGAGTGCAGTGATGAGGAGTATGTAACATTAAATGTAAACAATGTATCCTAGGGGATGGTGTTGTTGCAGGGCTCAAGTTGGTAATATAATGTAGCCACATGACATTAGAAGATTTTTTACTAATTTGTCAGGAGTATACAACATGTGGAGTACAGGGGTCAGGAGTATATAATGTACCTTACCTCCCAGTGTACAAAATGCAGTGGTCAGGATTATGTAATGTATAGCTCAGTATACAGAGTGCAGTGATCAGGAGTATGTAACATTGAATGTAAAAGATGTATCCTAGGAGGAGGTGTTGTTGCAGTGCTCAAGTTGGCAATATAATGTAGCCACATAAACAAATATGTATACAGCGCTATATAAAATCAAATAAAGTGACAATGTGCATCATATAAATCAATAAACTCGCTTAAAGTGCAATATATATTCCTCTTAAGTGCAATATATAATATATTCCTCTTAAGTGCACTTTAAGCGAGTTTATTGATTTATATGATGTACATTGTCACTTTATTTGATTTTATAAAGCGCTGTATACATATTTGTTTATAGTTCATTTCTTCCATTAGTGAAGGAGGTTTTATACAGCTGCTGCATTCTCTTTATGTGCCCCAAATTATTGGGTCTTAACACTACACCACTTTATATTTAATTGCGCTGATTTACCTTTTTGCATAATGTAGCCACATGACATTAGAAGATTTTTACTAATTTGTCAGGAGTGTACAACATGTGGAGTACAGGGGTCAGGAGCATGTACTGCACCATACATCCCAGTGCACAAAATGCAGGTGTCAGGATTATGTAATGTACAGCTTAGTATACAGAGTGCAGTGATCAGGAGTATTACCATTGTATGTAAAAGATGTTTCCTAGTAGGAGGTGTTGTTGTAGAGGCTCAAGTTGGTAATGTTGGTAGCCACATGACATTAGAAGACTTTTACTAATTTGTCAGGAGTATACAACATGTGGAGTACAGGGGTCAGGAGTATTGACTGTACCTTACACCCCAGTATACACAATGCAGTGATCAGAAGTATGTAACATTGTAAGTAAAAGCTGTATCCAAGAGGGAGGTGTTGTTGCAGAGGCTCAAGTTATTAATATAATTTAGCCACATGACACTAGAATATTTGCAGGTTATATATTAACAGTAATCTCCAGTCAAAAGAGGGTGCTGATGTACTTGCTAAAATTCCCTGTTTTATGATCTTTTTTTCTGTTTATGTACATGATGGTTTCAGTTCAACAAACAAGTTTCATGCCAGTGAATTTCTTTATAGGCTGCTGTATTAATAGTTGTATATTAAATACTTTTCATTCTTCAGCATACTGTAGAACACAACTCTGCATTATACTGCTCTTTCATTCTCTGCTATCAAAGAAACAACAGAAAAACAGAGATAGAGACAAAGCAGTGTATTTAGTATATTGTTTAATCACATGATCTCTCAGGGTAATCAGAGTGCAAAAAATTGACATTTAGGTTACTTTATGACAAAGCAGTAAATATAGAAATAGGGGAATCCATAGCGGAGAAGGATCTGGGTGTTCTGGTTGATCCTAATCTTAATAATAGCATGCAATGCCAAGCTGCGGTTTCCAAAGCAAGCAAAGTCCTTTCTTGTATTAACAGAGGCATGGACTCCAGAGAGAGAGGTATCATTTTGTCCCTGTACAAATCATTAGTAAGACCTCAGCTGGAATATGCCATTCAGTTTTGGGCACCAGTTCTCAAAAAGGCTTTCGGGGAACTGGAGAATGTGCAGAGAAGGGCAACCAAACTGATAAGAGGCATGGAGGAGCTCAGCTGTGAGGAGATATTAGAGGAACTGAATTTATTCTCTCTTGAGAAGAGGAGATGAAGGGGGGATATGATCAACATGTATAAATACATAAGGGGTCCATATAGTGAACTTGGTGTTGAGTTATTCACTTTAAGGTCAACACAGAGGACAAGGGGGCACTCTTTACGTCTAGAAAATAGATTTCCTCTGCAAATACGGAAAGGTTTCTTTACCGCAAGAGCTGTGAAAATGTGGAATAGACTCCCTCCAGAGGTAGTTCTGGCCAGCTCACTAGTATATATATTTATAAAATGTATAATATTTATAGGTAAAGTTGATCCAGGGAATATCCGATTGCCTCTCGGGGGATCAGGAAGGAATTTGTTTTTCTGCTGCTGTAGAAAATTGGATAATGCTTTGCTGGAGTTTTTTCACCTTTTTCTGGATCAACTGTATAGGATTGTATATGTGGGATTTTATGGTTGGGTTTTCTTTACAGTTTTTTTTTTTTTCAACCTGACTAACTATGTAACTTTGTAACTTAAATCAAACATTCACTGTTGGTGAATCAAATACTGTCAATTAAAAGAACTTTAGACAAAAATAATGTTTTCTAATTCTGCAATGTAAAAAAAAGTTGGATGTGGCAATTTACACTTCACGGATTGCTGAGTTATCTTTAATATTTACCCTTTCATTCATATTTAGGAAGTATAGCTCTTGCTATACTTCCAACGCTGTGGCAGGAGAGCCGTGACTCTTATACCCTAAAGCTGGGTTGTCATTAGTCTGCCCCTCCTTTCTCTTGCCCATTCACAGAATGTGTTGTATTCTTTGAACAATCAAGTGTTCTGTGAATGGGCAAGGAAAGGGAGAACAATGAAAAATGCAGCCACTTTTTGGTACGCAAAGAAAGTGTAATTATTACAGATAGTACAGCATTTCTTAAAGTGTTATTAAACCCACAACAGGAAAAACAGTCTGTATATGCAGTAAAGCATGCTTGTTATACTCACTGTGGAACATAAGGGGTAATCCTCTGCATTGTGTAAAAAGGCTGTGTGATCCTGTCTTCTCTGATCCTCCCCTTGTTCCACAGTCGCCAATCCATCTGCTGATACTACAGAGCCTTTGGAGTCACTCTGAACATGCTCAGTTTGGTGTGTATTGCTAGAAAGTTTTATTTTTTTTGGGATGGTGAATGCGATCAGCACAGGGCCAATCAGCACTGTCCAGAGGGCCAGGGGTCCTTCAGCCTCATAGGACAGTCAGAGGAGAATGAAAACTCTTCCTACAAGCTTTAAAAAAGACACTGATAGAGGTCATAAGACAGCTATATACTGCTGATGATAAATGGTATTTAGCAGTTTACATTTACAAAAATAATCGCATTTCCATGTTCTGTGTACTGTGGGAGACCTGCTTTAGTGAAAGCAGGGTCCTGGGTTTAGTAACACTTTAAAGTACCATACACCTCATCAGTTTTAACTTTGTTTTACGTTGCAAATCTTAAAAAAAAACTAAAAAACCTTGTGTGGCATTTTTGAGATAAAAACATATTCACCTGCAATGAATGTTTAGTAAATGCTATATTTACCGCTTTAATAAAAAAAAAAAAAGACCCTTTGTATTCCCATAAAAAAACTTTAGATTTAAAGAAGCAGCTTCTATACTCTATACTGTTTCCTACATCTCATTATTATATAGGTATACCTTATATCCAGTAAATCACAAGCCTCATCTTAGAACTTCCAGCAGAGGCCCAAAGACTAAAAACTGAGCCTGCCAATGAAATCCTACCAGTCTTGCTATGCATCTTTCCATCACTCATAACAGGTAGCTATAATATGTCCACAAGGTAATGTCTCACCAACTGATACAATAATGGGGGAACCATCCTATACTTTCTTATGTTCCTCATCAAGCACCACCCCTCAGTTTAAACACCAATGAGACTCCTCCTGCTCAAAGGGAACCGGGGAAGAAAAAATAAAGGGACTTTAAATGTGCCACAAAGAGGTCATATATATATATATATATATATATATATATATATATATATATATATATACATATATATCATCCACAATCTTTAATGTACAATGAACAAGCCAAGATATATTATAAATACTATATTATAAATGGCCCCTATATGGATCATACACAAATCTGAACACAATACATTTACTTTATGCAATTATTTTCTGTATGGTATCTTGAATCAACACATTTTGTGAATAGCTTGCTTCCTCAGGATCCATGCCTCATACATACATGCAAATGACCCATTCTCAGTCTACCAGGGGCTTAAGGCTCTGTTTCCACTACCGCGGCTATGAAGTTGTGCTACTTCTAGCGCGACTTCGTAGTGAAAGTTGTTTGCGGCTCTCAGTGCGACTTGTCCCTCATTATAGAGGGAAGTCGCACTGAAGTCAGCCCAAAAGTAGTGCACGAACTACTTTTGAAGTTGCCGCAACTCAAGTCGCGCCAGTGAAAACGGGCCAAATTGAAATCAATGGCTTTTGACTTGCTGTGTCAAGTCGCACAGCAAGTCGCAATAGTGGAAACGAAGCCTTAGTGATGACATAAAGTAGTATAGTGTATATCTATAGGGCGAAACCAGAACTCTTCCAGATGAGGGGGGGGGGGGCAGAGAATTCCCATCAACAACTGGTATCCACACCTATAATTGCCTAGATCCTCAGTAAATAAATGAATCCCCATTCTCTTAACCACCCCCATATACTTCAGTATATTAAGCATGTGAAGAATATGGGACCCACATTCATGTCTCCAATGGATTATTTACAGCAGACTGTCAGCAGTTCATGAAACTCCAATATGGCACCAAGGCAGAAAAAGGTTAATAAACAAAAGTGGAGTTACTCTTTAAGGAAGGAAAACTTTGCTTGGTCCCATTATTCAGAAGTGAAAACATATAAACTGCATTTGCATCTGTTTTTAATTAGCATTGCTATTCTGGAAAGGGAACTGTGCAACCTCAGGAAGAAAAATTCTGACTATGACCATAGGAACACCATTCCTTTAGTCAAGCATGGAGATGAAAACATGATGCTTTGGGGCTGTTTCTCTGCTAAAGGTATAGACTGACTTTGGTGCATTGAGTGGCCAATGGATGGGGCTATGCATTGTAAAATCTTGCATGAGAACCTTCTTTCCTCAACCAGAACTGGGAAGATGGGTCTTCCAGCATGACAATGACCCATGCCAACAAAGTAGTGGCTCAGGAAGAGGCACATTAAGGTCATGGAGTGGCCTAGTCAGTCTCCAGACCTTACTCCTATAGAAACTTTATGGAGGGAGCTGAAACTTTGAGTTGCCAAGCAACAGCCAAGAAACCTTAAGGATTTAGAGAAGATCTGTAAAGAAGAGTGAACCAAAATCCCTCCTCCGATGTGTGCAAACCTGGTCACTAACTACAAGAAACGTCTTACCTCTGTGCTTGCCAACAAGGGTTTCTCCACCAAGCCCTAAGTCATGTGTTGTTTGGGGATCAAATACTTATATTACTCACTGAACTGCAACTCAATTTATAACATTTGTATAATGTGTTTTTTTTCTGTATTTTTGGTTGATATTCTGTCCATTTAAAATACACCTTTGATAAAAATTATACACCCTTAATTTCTTTGTAAGTGGGAAAACCTACAAAATCTGCAGGGGATCAAAAAATGATTTCCCCTACTGTATATATACACCCTTAAAGTGCTTTTACTATTTACTCAGAATAACATACATACATACATACTGTTATTTTGGAACGATGAGTTTAATGTCCTATTGCATAATATTTCAGATTCAATCAGACTCCTTGGAAGTAAATCTTTTTCAGTTCCCAGAATATAATTATTATTATTTATTTATTTTTGCTTTCAACAATCTGACTTCTTTAGAAGTTACATATGAGTCATACTAACTCTTCTGAGAAGAATCATGACTCCAATTTGTGAATGTGCTGTCTGTGGAATACTGAAAAGCTTCTAGTCTAGATACAAGCAATAGCCAATAAACTCTGGCTCTTCTGATAATGTGTAAATCTCAGAAGTCGTGTAAACCACTCTTCTGTCTGTTTTTGCTCACAGCTTGATATATCTACTGTATGTGTTTGCACTTATGAACTCAGCCAGCACTGATTCTTCTTGAAAAATTAGAAAATGGGGCAAAAATGGGGGTACATGCTTTCTCTGTTACGTACAACCCAGATTGTTTCTGCCTTACGTTTCACCTTTGCTCCAACAATAGGCTACATAATAAACTTGTTCAAGAACAGTTAAGCTTAGTATTCAGCAATGACCCCATACAATCATAAATTCATTTTACTTTCCTCCCTATAAGATAATTCCCTTTTAAAGTCCATTAAAGACCAACTCATCATCCTAAAGGTATGGGTTCCTGTTCTTTCTAAAAACTGTTTGTAAATGTTTTAAGCATTAAACCTAAACCTGTTTGTCTTAAAGAACCTCTGTCCCCGAAAAATGTAATGTATTCCTTGCATGTGGTTAATACTTGTAACAATAGATTTCAGTGTATTAAAGCATATCTAAAACCAAATCAAAACTATTATATATCACGGAATTCTAGTCCTTAGATGTGGTGGCGACTTTGTTTTTCTTTTTTCAGTCTCTTTAGCTTTTTTTTGACCTGGTAATCCTTTAAATAACACATTTTCTATTCCTTCATGTCTACACTTTTTTTCTCTGTTGTATCTTTGGGGCCAGTGTACAGCTCAGTATACAAAGTGCAGTGATCAGGAGTATGTAACATTGTATGTAAAAGATGTATCCTAGGAAGAGGTGTTGTTGTAGAGGCTCAAGTTGGTAATGTAATGTAGCCACATGACATTAGAACAATTTTACTAATTTGTCAGGAGTATACAACATGTGGAGTACAGGCGTCAGGAGTATGTACTGTACCTTACATCCCAATATACAAAATGCAGTGATCAGAAGTATGTAAAATTGTAAGTAAAAGCTGTATCCAAGAAGGAGGTGTTGTTGCAGAGGCTCAAGTTATTAATATAATTTAGCCACATGACACTAGAAGATTTGCAGGTTATATATTAATAAACAAGCAAAAAATTGGGGGAGCAAACCCTGAACATGTATATCTAAAGCCAGTGCAGCTATGGACCAAGCAACATGTATATTAAAAAAGAATAGCGCACACATGCAAAAGAAATGACTATCAAATATGGAGACAATCCATAAATAAAAATGGGGATTTAGTCCCACCATATGGCCATATCGTGCTCAAGCCCACCACTGCGTCAAAGTACCCCATTATCAGTGGGTCCTACACTATCCATAAAAAAGGGGTGAATCCAGCCTCTCTTACCCTTGGAGACAACACTCCTTGCTGAGAAGGTGTGCTAATGCACTACAGGGGACTCCTCCTATATCTACTTGATAGTAGACACCAATAGAGTACAGGTGTGTTTGGGGGATGGGATGCTCAACCTCAGAAGTCTGGTCAGACCGAATACATAATAAACAAGCAAAAAATTGGGGGAGCAAACCCTGAACATGTATATTTAAAGCCAGGGCAGCTATGGACCAAGCAACATGTATATTAAAAAAGACCAGACTTCTGAGGTTGAGCATCCCATCCCCCACACACACCTGTACTCTATTGGTGTCCACTATCAAGTAGATATAGGAGGAGTCCCCTGTAGTGCATTAGCACACCTTCCCAGCGAGGAGTGTTGTCTCCAAGGGTAAGAGAGGCTGGATTCACCCCTTTTTTATGGATAGTGTAGGACCCACTGATAATGGGGTACTTTGACGCAGTGGTGGGCTTGAGCACGATATGGCCATATGGTGGGACTAAATCCCCATTTTTATTTATGGATTGTCTCCATATTTGATAGTCATTTCTTTTGATCAACGTCTGATCCGTTTTTTTGACCAATGAAAAATAGGACATTGACAGAAGCGGATGAAAATGGATGTTAACGGATGATCATCCGTTGTCATCCATTTTTACATAGAGATGCATTGATGTCCATTTTTCATTCGTCTACGGATGGATGAAAAACGGACAAACGGACCTATGTGTGAAAGGGGCCTTGAAACACCAGTACAAATTCAGGTGCTACATCCAGCACCAGTATAGCAATAATCTCCCCCTCTCCACTCTCCTGATCTCCTGAAAGTGGAGGGTTAGTTTCTGTACGTGATGATGTCACCGACCCAGGCCTACATGGTGTAACATGTGACTGGCTATATGTACAAATTACAAAGAATATCTAGTTTATCTAGGCATTTTTAGGAGTATTTACTAAATGGAGGGATCCAAATTAAAGAGAGAAATGACTAAGAATAAAACCAAATTGGTATACATATAGGACACCCCATGGACTTAAAGGAGAAGTATAGCCAAAGCTATTTTGGCTATACTTTTCTTATGGATCACAGGAGTACAGTTAGTTATGCACTCTTGGGATCCGTTTTCAGCAAACAGCAAGCTGAAGCCCCCTGTCATAGAGCCGGTCCAAGTTCTGCAAAGATCTTGACCATATGGTCAGGATCACCCCCTCCACAGCCATGTGCTCCATTGAGCGCTGGATGGGAGAGCAGAAAGCCAGTAACTGACAGTCCTGGCTCTCTGTTCAGAGCGGAGGGGAGAAAAGAATGATCAGTGTTTTATGATCACTCAGTTCTCACTGCATAATCGGCGGGGGACAGAATAGATGCCGCATAGCATCGATGCTGCATCCACCTAGGTGAGTATATATATTTTTTTCCAAATCCCATTCTTCTCTTTCAAAATAGATTTAAATTGCTACATGTCAAACAATTTGAGTGTAATATATAATTAGCATGTATGTATTTTTTATGATTATACATTTGCTCCGTGATCCAGTTCTGATGCTCATGTGCCCATTGTAGGCACTTTTGGCTGTGGACACTGGTCAGTATGGGCATCCAGACTGGTCTGCAGCTATGCAGCCCCATGCATTACAAACTGCGATGCACTGTGTATTCTGACACCTTACCATCAAAAACAGCATCACATTTTTTCAGAAATTATGTATAGTCTACTGGATTACACAGCCTTTACTTCCTGTGGGCATCCATGAGCCTTGGCTGCCAATGACCCTGTCACCAGTTTTCCTGTTCTTTGGTCAGGACCATTTTTGGTAGGTCCTGACCACTGCAGACTGGGAACATCTCACAAGATCTGCAGCTTTAGAGTTGCTCTGACCCAGTCGTCTAGCCGTTACAATTTGGCCCTGGTCAAAGTCATTTGAATCCATACACTTGCCCATTTTTTCTTCTTTCAACACATCAATTTCAGGGACAATATGTTTACTTGCTTCCCAATATAGCCTATCCTTTTTAGATGCCATTGTAATGAGATAAGCAACATTAATCAGCAGTCATAATTGTATGGCTGATCAGTGTATATACACATACACCATATACATAAAACAGGAAAAGAAATTGCATTTGATGCAAAATCTTAATAGTTTCCCATCAAGAAAAAAAAAAAACTGGTCCTTAGATACAGTACAGCTGCTGACCAGACTACTGAACTGTGTTTTAGATGTGGTAAAATGTGGCATAAGAGCTGGAGCACATTGGTTTTATTATATTTGGTGAGGTTTTTTTTCCAGCTTATCCATTTTCATGGTCTGCTTTAGTGCTGTAGTATTTTCTTCAAAGTCTATGCCATACTATTTCGAAGGCAATAGTTCCAGTGGAAATTCTTTCTCCTTTGAATCTGGCCACACAAACAGACAATCTAATATTCTCATGCATTCTTATGTTTGATAAATTATTTCATCTAAATATAAAACTAAACTGCGAGGGAAGATAAAAATGCAACCCTTGCAAATAAAGTTACAGTACATCTCTATCATCTGGCAGCAATATGCCTGCATTTAGAATTAGCAATCCAATATGCTCAATGAAATATTTAGTCTATGTATCTTCTACAAGCAAAACGCCAAAGAACCCATTTACTAGATACATAAAAGCATTGTAGAAAATAATGTAGGGAACCATCCTGTTGTTAAATCCTAAACCAGCCAAAATGTTTTTAGTTTAACCACAAGCCCTCTGAAAGGTTTACCCCTCTTCATGACCAGGCCATTTTTTGCGATACGGCACTGCTTTAATTTAACTGACAATTGAGTGGTCATGAGATGCTTTACCCCAATAAATTGTATGTCCTTTTTTCCCACAAAGAGCGTTTTCTTTTTTGGTGGTATTTGAACACCTTTGCGGTTTTTATTTTTTGCACTATAAACAAAAAAAGACCTACAATTAAAAAAAAATATATATATTTCTTTCTTTCTTACTTACAACTTAGGCCAATATGTATTTGCTACATATTTTTGTTTAAAAAAAAAAAAAAATTCCAAAGGCGTATATTGATTGGTTTGCGCAAAAGTTATAGCGTCTACAAACTATGGAATAGATTTATGGAATTTTTTTTTTTACATTTTTTTACTAGTAATGGCGGTGATCAGCGACTTATGGTGGGACTGCGACATTGCGAGGCCAAATCAGACACTAACTGACACTTTTTTGGGGACCAGTGACATTATTACAGTGATCAGTGCTAAAAATATGCACTGTTACTGTACTAATGACACTGGCAGGGAAGGGGTTAACATCAGGGATGATCAAAGGGTTAAATGTGTTCCTAGGGAATGCTTTCATACTATGTGGGAGGTGCCTTTACTATGGAAAAAACAGAGATCTGTGTTCCTTTCTCACAGAACGATGATCTGCCTTGTTTACATCGCCATTCTGCCTGTCCCCCAAATGATCGGTGGACATCGTGTCTGTCAGACACGCTGATTGGCTCCCGCAGCACCTTATCACAGCGGTAGCGGGTCGCCAGCGGCACGTGTGCTCGCCTAAGACCCGGAGGTGCAGGATCACCTACAGGTACATGATTCTGCTTAGGGGAGCTGCTTTGCCACTTTATTTACAGTATACTGTCAGCAAGCAGTTAAAGCCCCATACACATGATCAGTAAATAAAACAAAAAATACCGCTTTTAAAGCGATCGTACAATAATTTCATCATTAGTACACAGCTTTTGTCTGAAATTATTTGAGGGGACAAACAAGAAAACTTCTCATACGATACCAGATGGTACGTTTTTCGTTAAGTCAGTACAGTTTTTGTCTGAAAAACAATACAAATACAATACACTACATTACATCACTTCCAAATTTTTATTCTGTCATATGAGAATTTTCATATTTTAGTTACCTCTTCATTTTTCGAAACGAAGACTAGCATAAAAAGAAAAGACGATCATTAGTCCAATAATCTCATCATGTAGGCTTTATATTAGTTTGGAAAATGATTAGAACCTCGAACTTTTAAGTAAACTTCTACAGGAGAAACATGGAGGAAGCCTATGCTGACTTCTCATTCTGCAAATGCTAGTTGCCTGTTTTACCCTCTTTCTTAAAGCAGAGGTCTGGTTTCTCTAATACAGAAATACAGACCCCCTCCTCCTCACCTAATGACTTATGGGTGCTGTTCAGTGCAGTAGCATTGTGAGCCTAGGCTGATGTGATGACTTGCCCCAGATAGATGTATCCATGATAGAGGTCACAGAAAGTGGGTTGGATTATGGCCATCATTTAAACATCATTCAACTCAAAAGAAAGGTGTGAAAGAAGAAAATGGTCGCACACCACCACGGAATCCAATGAAGAAACGTTCTTTACTCACATGAATGGTACAAGGTACAGCAGGGTAGGACAGTAGACGCATTTCACATGACTGCTATGTGCTTGTGAACTACTCTGACTTTTCTAATCTGCATCTTTATTCTGGGTTAGGCTCCATTCACATATTGGCATTTCAGATCATCGGCAGAATTGCCGCGATTCTGCCCACAATCCCGAACCACCACAAGTCACAGGACGCCCGTGCGATTCCCGTGTTTTGCAATGGTACCCCAAAGGCAGCGTGATTTTGCCTCGATAGTCGCCCCAAGGCAAAATCTTGTACTTGTTCTTGTACTTCTTTTGGGCAACAGGCGCCCCGCGATTCTGCTTGCGCAATTTTACCGTGATTCGTCGGGCAACAATGGCACCAAAATCACGCTGCGCTTGGGGTGCCATTGCAAGTCACAGGAATTCCGCGACTTGCAATGGTTCGGGATCACGGGCAGAATCGCGGCAATTCTGCCCACGATCCGAAACATCTATATGTGAATGGAGCCTTAGTGACTCGCACCGACCTAGTGCAATACCATAAAATATTTATTGGAAAATTGTTAAAACCACATCATGCATTAAACTCACAGTAGGCTATGTAAAAGCAAAAACCAGAGACCGCAGGACCATGATCCTTAGTAATAACAGGCGAACTTGAAGGTGTCCATAGTAGATTAGCTAGTAATAGAGGCAAGCAACAGAATTAAAATTCATTAATTTATTACAAAAAATATTCATAAAAAGTCCAACATGGACACAATTGACATAGAAATTACATAATACAATGCATGTGAGGATGATCTCAGGAGGGTGTCCAATATTAGACGCGTTTCGCGGGCTATTGGAGCCACATTAGCTTCTTCAGGAATACGAACAGAGATACATCTTCCACAACTTTAATGACAAAAGATTATATCAGTACAATAGCAAAGTAACAAAGTGTTACTTTGCTATTGTACTGATATAATCTTTTGTCATTAAAGTTGTGGAAGATGTATCTCTGTCCGTATTCCTGAAGAAGCTAATGTGGCTCCAATAGCCCGCGAAACGCGTCGAATATTGGACACCCTCCTGAGATCATCCTCACATGCATTGTATTATGTAATTTCTATGTCAATTGTGTCCATGTTGGACTTTTTATGAATATTTTTTGTAATAAATTAATGAATTTTAATTCTGTTGCTTGCCTCTATTACTAGCTAATCTACTCCTATAAAGTCCCATCACATTATTAAACAATGACTGGCTATTGGGACCAGTCACCATTTGTCCCTTCATTGACCTTTATATGATTCTAGGGATGTGGAATGCATTTAGTAGCTCAGACTCGCTCACATATTTTTCATATTGTTGTTATTATATATATATATATATATATATATTTCTTCAAATTTTTTGTTCGGTTTATTATGGGATGTTTATTTTGCGTTTTGGTTTAGCGCTGCACTTTCTTTGATTATCTGTTTATTGCAATGACATGTCCTTTGTAGTGCGAGCAGCTAGAGATACACTGAAATTAGCACATTTCACACATTTCACACTATAGATATCCTATAAACATATGAAAACCATATGCGAAAACAGGTCGTAGTAAACTGCAGGCGTTTTAAAAGAAAAACAAAAAAACCCTACAAGACAGTGGCATAATGTGCTAATATGCATCACCTACCAGTGCATTATAAAAAATGCTTACCTTAGAACAAAGCCCTCCAGCGACAGGGCTTCCATCTTCACCCAGTCTTCCTTCCGGGTTCGCATGCTCTAGCTGTCTGACTGACCGAGCCACAATGACATCACGGCTGCAGCACAGAGCTCTGAAGGAACAGCACAGGAATTCCGTCCCTTCAGAACACATGCGCCAATGATGTCACCGTCTGCATGCAGTGTGAATATCTCCTGAACAGTACAAGTTTAGGAGATATTCACTGTACCTACAGATAAGCCTTATTATAGGCTTACTTGTAGGTACAAGTTTAAAAAAACCTACTTAACTTCCACTTCAATACTTTTTTGCAAAATGTTAGCTGCACCCTCAAAGGTTCAAATTGCTCTTGGCCCATAAGATTTCTTTATCCCTTTCTAATAATATCCTAATAAGGTACTATCACACTATCCATCCCCCTAACTCTGAACTCCCCTTTAACCCTAGCCTGCTAACTCTCATTCCCTCAATATATCTCTAAATAAAACCTTAAAGCAGATCTTCACTGCATCTGAGCACCACAAACCAAAAACACTATTTAATTCATTTTTAACATTTTTTTTTTTTTTTACACTTGGGGGCTTATTTACTAAAGATGTAGAGTGCAAAATCAGGCTCACTTCTGCATAGAAACCAATCAGTTTCCAGGTTTTATTGCCAAAGCTTATTTGAACAAGCTGAGGTTCGAAGCTGATTGGCCACCATGCACAGCTACACCAGATTCTGAGTGCACCAGTTTTAGTAAATCAACCCCTCGGTGTTTACAAGCTAAAATCATTTTTTTTTTGCTAGAAAACTACTTAGAATCCCCAAACATGACATATTTTGTTTTAGCAGAGACCCTAGAGAATAAAATGGAGATCGTTGCAATATTTTTTATCACACCGTATTTGCGTAGCGGTCTTCCAAACGCAATTTGTTTGGAAAAAATCACTTTTTGAATAAAAAATAAGAAAACAGTAAAGTTAGCCCAATTTTTTTCCATAATGTGAAAGATAATGTTACGCCGAGTAAATAGATACACAACATGTCATGCTTTAAAATTGCGCATGCTCACGGAATGGCGACAAACTTTGGTGTTTAAAAATCCCACAGGCGACATTTTAAAAATGTCTACAGGTTACCAGCTTAGAGTTGCAGATGAAATCTAGGGCTCCAATTATTGCCCTCACTCTAACGATCGTGGCAATACCTCACATGTGTGGTTTGAACACCGTTTACATATGTGGGCAGGGCTTCTGTATGCGTTCGCTTCTGCGCGTGAGCTAACGGGGACAGGGCACTTTTCCTATTTATTTTATTTATTATGTTTTATTTTTACACAGTTTTTTTAAAAAAAAAATGATCATTTTTATTCCTATTACAAGGAATGTAAACATTCCTTGTAATAGAAATAGGCATGACAGGACCTCTTTATTGTGAGATCTGCGGTCAAAAAGACCTCAGACCTCACAACTACACTAAAAAAGAAAAAAAAAAAAAGGTTAAAAAAATTGGCTCTTTAAGCCGGTTGCTATGCAATGACGTTTGATGTCGCTCCGGTCCTCCAAGACCATAGAGTTGAGTGAGGGCCATCTTGCCCTCATTCGACTTCCTGTCTAAGAGGATCCGGGACCGGATCATTTTCCCCACTGCCGGCAGGTCCGTTAAGTGGGGAAAAGGACCAGGACGCGGCGGGAGGGGGTGCACCTCTTCCGCCGCACCGTATGGTTGATACCACGGTGAATCCGCCGCTGGGACCACCCTTACCTGAAAGCCGATTGCCAGCCGTTTTCAAACATTCCAGGGTTATGGCAGCAGTTAGTATCAAAGGACCGATGTAAATTGACGGCGGGTGGTCGGTAAGTGGTTAACCACTTGCCGACCGCCGCATGACTATATACTGCGGCTGTCAGCCCCTCCTGGGCAAAGCGACATACTGGTGCGTCGCTCGCCCATGAGCCGCTAGGGGACGAGCGCGCGCTGCCAGAGGCGCGCTCCAGCCCCCGCTCATCCTCTGACATCCCTGCACGAGTGACCAGCGGCTCCGAGGTCACTCGCGATCTCCCGGAGAGGGAGAAAGGCAGATGGCTGATGTAAACAAAGCCGCCTGTCATTCTCCCTGATGTAACTGCAGAGACTATACGATCCTGCTATGTAGGATCGTATGTCTCTGTGGTTACATCACAAGCCACACCCCCCCACAGCTAGAATCACGCCCCTAGGGATACATTTAACCCACTGATCAAGTTAACCCCTTCCCTGCCAGTGTCATTTTTACAGTAACAGTGCATATTTTTAGCACTGATCACTGTAGTAATGTCACTGGTACTCCCAAAAGCGTCAAAAATGTCAGTCAAGGGTCCGATCTGTCCGCCGCAATGTCGCAGTCCCGCAAAAAACAATCACAGATCGCCACCATTACTAGTTTAAAAAAAAACAATAAATATGACATAAATCTTTCCCATAGTTAGTAAACGCAATAACTTTTGCGCAAACCAATCAAAATACGCTTATTGCGATTTTTTTTTAACCAAAAATATGTAGCAGAATACAAATTGGCCTAAAATGTTAAAAAATTTGATTTTTTACTTTTTTTTGAGAATTTCATATAAAAAAATGTGAAAAATATTGTTATTTTTTCAAAATTGTCGCTCTTTTTTTGTTTATAGTGCAAAAAGTAAAAATCGCACAGGTGATCAAATACCACCAAAAGAAAGTTCTGTTTGTGGGAAAAAAAGTACGTCAATTTCATTTGGGTACAGCGCTGCACGACCACGCAATTGTCCGTTAAATTCACTCAGTGCCGAATCGCAAAATAGGCCCTGGTCTTTGAGCAGCCAAATCCTCTGGGGCTTAAAGAGGTTGTAAACCCCTTTTGTTTACATTTACCTATAGGTAAGCCTACATTAAGGCTTACCTATAGGTGCCATAAATATCTCCTAAACTTGCACCGTTTAGGAGATATTTACAGTGCATGCAACTGATGACGTCATCCGTTCCTTCAGATCCCAGTGCCGTGAACGCCGGCTCCCACGCGCATGCGCTGGAGTGATGTAATTGCGCCTCCGGCCAATCAGATGGCCGGAGGACGAGATTCAGGAAGCAGGACGGCCGGACATGTCCGCCGTCCTGTCGGCACTGAGGGGGCTTCGTTTTTAGGTAAGCACTTCATAATGAGCTAGTATGCGATCCATACTAGTTCATTATGCCTTTGTCTTTACAGGTTTTTTTTTTCCAACATTTTTTAAATTGGTTTACTTCCTCTTTAAGTGGTTAAAGCAAACTCCTCCATCCTTCCATGTCTCCATGCTTGTAAGAAATCACTTTGAAAAACACCCCCTTAGCATTTCTGGCCATGGCCATCTTGAGTAAGGGACAATGATTCATGCAGCATTTACTTCCTGCCCTTAGCTCAAGTATGCATGCAGGAGAGAGTGCTGAGCTGTGAAAATCCCTCCTCCCCTCCTGAAGACTCCTGGGATGTATGACATAATTTGCCTAGGCATGAAACCAGGAAGTAACGTTTAAAACAAAGTAAATATGATATACTTTCCTATCTATTTACTAATGCTAGCAGCATGAGGATTAAAAATAATCAATGTTAATTGGGGGAGTGAAGTTCCACTTTAACCTATTACCTAGGTCTAATTCAACACTTGTCAAATGATGGAATAATCGGATACGTACTTATGCATCAAAAGTATTGGCATCCAATACTGCACCAAGAATACCAGTACCCAAAGAGCAATGCCAAAATCTCCTCAGAAGGAGTAGTGAAAAATAGAGTTTTCCTAACTGCAATATTTTTCTTTATTTAGCGCTCACTTGGCCAAGTAGGAAATACAAAGGAATAATAATACATAATTCTTATGTTTTAAGACATGCAGCACCACAGCACATGTCTAAAGAGTTTCAGTTACCTTATTATGTTCCATCAAGGAAACAATTTTTTTCATCATTTGAATACCAATGATGATGTTGGCCTTGAAATATCAAACTCCACCATGTGTCCTATACTGTAAAAGTCATGCAGTCCTTAACAATACAGGGCTGTGCTGGCTTCAGATAACTTGCTTAGTTATCTGGCAACTACCCCCTCCCAATCACACCCTGCCTCTTGGACATGCCCCCTGCTCTAGCACAGCCTGCATCTTTCCTGTGGCTAAAGAGACTATGCAATACAGGCACACTGTGTGTCTGCACAGTGTCCTGTAACCCCACCCCTCAGTATAAGGAAGAAAAGATGCATGGTCACATGACAGAACTTTTTAACCTTGTAAAAAGGTAATAAAAATCATTTCTGAAACCAAGTTAATTAATTTATGGTGCCTGCATTGTTTAACCACTTAAGCCCCGGAAGAGTTTACCCCCTTCCTGACCAGGGGGTATTTTGCGATTCGGCACTTCGTGACTTTAACGGACAATTGCTCGGTCGTGCGACACTGTACCTAAACGAATTTGACGTCCTTTTTTTCCCACAAACAGAGCTTTCTTTTGGTGGTATTTGATCACCTGTGCGATTTTTTGATTATGCGCTATAAACAAAAAAAGAGCGTCAATTTTGCAAAAATAACAATATTTTTCACATTTTTTTTATATGAAATTCCCCCCAAAAAATTTAAAAATCAAAATTTTTTAACATTTTCGGCCAATTTCTTTTATAATACATATGTTTGGTAAAAAAAATCGCAAAAAGCGTATTTTGATTGGTTTGCGCAAAAGTTATCGCGTTTACTAACAAAGGGAAAGATTTTTGTCATTTTTGTTGTTTTGTTTTTTTTAACGCGTAATGGCGGCGATCTGCGATTTTTTTTGCGGTACTGCGACATTGCGGCGGACAGATCGGACTCTTGACTGACATTTTTGACACTTTTGGGGTTACCAGTGACATTACTGCAATAATCAGTGCTATACATATGCACTGTTACTGCAAAATTACACTGGTAGTGAAGTGGTTAACTTTATTTGAGAGGGAGGGGCTGTGTGTGTCCCTAGGGGCGTGATTCTAACTGTGATTGGCTGTCTGTTGAGCTGTAGAAACAGTGATCAACGGTTCTACATAGTAGAACTGTGTGATCACAGTTTCTACACAGGGGAGAATGACAGGCGGCTTGTTTACACAAGCTGCCTGACTTTCTCCCTCTGCAGTGGCGATCGCAGAGTGACCGGCGGACATCGGGTCCGCCGGTCACACGTGCGGGGGGGGCGTGACCACGCGGGAGCGGGAGCGCGCCGGCGGCGGCGCGTGCTCGCTCCCCAGACCCTCACAGGCTAGCGACGTAGACCTGTATTAGAAAGTGCCTATAACATTGTATGTTCACAACTATATTAGCCGCTTGCTAACCATATAACTTATATATACAGTGGCAAAGCGTTTCTGCTGCGCAGGATCACATACCTAGTACATGATCCTGCACTTCCGGGTCCGGGGCACGTACGCGTGCCGCTGGCGATCCGCTACTGCTGTGATTGTACACAGTGGAAGCTGATCTGTGGGTGCCGCAGACTCAATGTCTGCCAGCACTGGCTGATCATTAGGCAGAGAGGCAGAATGGGGATCTGCCTATGTAAACAAGGCAGATCACTGCTCTGTCAGTAGGGAAGGCATTGATCCTGTGTTCTTGCAAAGCAGGAGCATGGTTAAATGCCTTTCCCTAATAAAAGCACCTCCCACACAGTGAGTAAACACAGGCTAGGTACACAATTAATCCTTTGATCGCCCCTGATGTTATCTCCTTCCCAGCCAGTGTCATTAGTACAGTGACAGTGCATATTTTTAAGCACTGATCACTGTATTAGTGTCACTGGTTCCCAAAAAGTGTCAAAAGTGTCAGTTAGTGTCCAATTTGCCCGCTGCGATATCAATGTCCCGCTATAAGTCGCTAATCGCCACCATTACAAGTAAAAAAATAAATAAATAAATAAATACAAATTCCATAAATCTATCCCATAGTTTGTAGGCACTATATCTTTTGCGCAAATCAATAAATATAGGCTTACTGGGATTTTATTACCAAAGATATGTAGCAGAATACATATTGGCCTAAATTGATGAAGACATTTGATTTTTTACATTTGTTTTTACTGGATATGTTTCATAACAGAAATTAAAAAAAAATATTTTTTTTCAAAATTGTTGGTCTTTTGCTGTTTATAGCATAAAAAAATTAAAGACACAGAGGTGATCAAATACCACCAAAAAAAATCTCTATTTGTGGAAAAAAAAAAGGACATCAATTTTATTTGGAAATAGCGTCGCACGACTGCGCAATTGTCAGTTAAAATAACACAGTGCCCTATCCCAAAAAAATGGCCTGGCCATGAAGGGGGTAAAATCATACGGAGGCCAAGTGGTTGATTGGAGCTCAGAGACTGTGGAAATTTTTGAAAAAATATATTATAGCTGTATATTTTATTATATGACAAATTGATGCAGACTTCAGAAGTTACTGAAAAGTCCAATTTGAGTGGCCTCCTAGCCATGCCCGCCACAAGTTTTCAGACAGAGGATGAAAAGCTCCTCAACACCCCCTTATAAATTACTTTTTTATTAACATGTTTCTACTTTCAACACTAGTTTCCAACAATCAAAAAAAATAAAAAAATCTAAAAGTTTCTAGCAAAATCTCATAAAAATATGTGATGTCGTTTTTCCATCTGTAAATCTAACATAAGAAAGGCTAATGAGCCTCTAGAACTGTGCGTTTGGACTTATATATTTATATATCTGGTTTTACAATTTCATTTCTGAGTACTTTCATTTAAATATAATTTCCTCCTTCACCAGAATGGTAAAATAGATCTAGGTCTAACATATATATTTCTCACATTAAGTAATGTAACTTTCCTCTGTTAGCTCCTGTCCTTGGGTAACCTTTGCCAGTAACACAAGTTGGAAATGTAATTTTGTTGTGTGTTATATCCTAATAGAGATGGGGATTTGTAATTTGCTAAATGAAAAAATAGTTGAGACCGAATTTTTACATTGCGGTGAAGAGGGTGTGGACGTGTAAAGCTATGTATTGTTTGGAACATTAAGAAGGAATAACAAACAGTTTAATCAGCTCTAAGATTTCTGCATAATCCACGCACTAAAAAAATGTTTTTTCTAAGGATCCTTTGACACAGGCTTTCCAATCCGGTCCCTGTCAGTTTTTCAGGTGGACCTGATTGGATGCTCCATGCACCCCTATGGAGCAGTGGATGCAGGGCCGATCCTGGGCTGGTGCACGGGGTGCACTGCACCCAGGCGCCGCGAGCTGAGGCAGAGGAGGGGCGCCGAAGCTCCAGTGACAGAGTCCTTCCCTCCTCCAGCGGCAGTGGTGGGCTAGCGGTGTTTACGGCCGGTGTGAAGGAGAAGGCAGCTCCTTCAGTCCACGCTGCTCGTGGGGCGGGGGCGGAGCCGCAGCGGGAAGAAGGTAAGTGCCCAACTCGAGTGTGTGTGCTGTAGGATAACACAGCACACACTGTACACGGCTCGGCTCCTCACTGAGGTGCACTGTGTGTGTGGTGTGTGTTCCTATGTACATCTCTCTGCTGCTGCACATCCATGGACGGCACTGAGCACATAGAAGAACATGCACAGCGTGCTCTCCCTCCTTCCATCATATCACTGTACCTGCTGGATGCTGCTCTCCTCCCTCCTGTGCGCTCTACACACTCCGGAATAGATTACTTCCCTCGTACGGGCTCCCACACCTGGCCCTCCACCTACTCTCATATACAGCAGGCACACCGCCACAGGCCCCCTCACAGCTGCCATGAATCCCCGCTCTACAATGTCTACAAGGGGAGGGCCTGAGGATGTGCACACTGCGCTGCGCCTGCTCCTATTCTGTGTGAGGGGATGAGTCCCATGTACCGTGAGTCATTGTATGAGGGGACGAGTCCTGTATAGCCTCATAGCAGAGTACATGAGGCATGTGTATGAGGAGACATGTCCTATGTACCCTGCTCCCACCCGCCCTGGAATGAGGGGGGCCCTGCCTGAGCCCTCTGTGCCCTGCTCCTCAATGTGTGAAGGGACATGTCCCATATAGCCTGATAGTAGGGTACATTAGGCATGTGTATGAGGGGATATGTCCTATGTACCCTGCTCCCACCCCACCCTGGAATGAGGGGGGCCCTGAGCCCTTTGTGCCCTGCTCCTCAATGTGTGAGGGGACGTACCCCATATAGCCTGATAGTAGGGTACATGAGGCATGTCGGGGGATGGGGCAGCTGCATATGGAGGAATTCATCTTTCCCTATTCTTGCTGCAGCCACAGAATGTCTGATTCTCCTCCTCTCAGCGGCTGCAGGAAGAATAGGGAAAGGTCAATTCATCTATAGCTGCCCCATCCCCCTCCTATACAACTTCTTTTGCTGCCCCCCAGTGCTCTCCAGCCCCCCCAGTGCCCTTAACCCCCCTCAGTATTCTTAACCCCCCTCAGAGCCCTTAACCCCCCCTTCAGTGCTCCTACCCCCCCCCCATTGCTCTTAACCCCCCTCAGTGTTCTTAACCCCCCCCCCATGTGGGGGGGCCAGAAAAATTTCTGCACCCAGGCGCCTGTGACCCTAGGATCTGCCCTGAGTGGATGTCAGCGGTGACATCTCCGTTGACACCCACTGCTATCCGATCAGGTCCTGTCCGTGAAATCCATACGGATGGAAACCCTATTTTCCATTGGTCTGGAGGATCAGATCAGATCGGATCGAATGGGATCGGATGAAAACGGACAGGCGGTCCATTTTCATCCAATCTCTCATAGAGGAGAGTGGGGATCTGACAGGTCCGTATCAACACAGTGAGCGGAGACAGACCTGTCATTCGCCTGCTCAGCAGGGATTGGCGGATCGATCCCTGCTGAGCAAAACGGAGTCCGCCGGGCGGAAAGCCCGTGTGAAAGAACCCTAAGAAATCCATCTAGCCATTTTTCATTCATCCTTGCATACTTCTGTGGTGAGTATACATGTATGTCCACCAATGTAAAACACTCTCAAAAAGCGAGGCTATGCTCTGCCAACCGTATACTGTACCTATACTGCAGCAAGGTGGCTCTCCTGTGTAAAATCACGTACCTGTACGTTTTTCTGCACTTCTGGGTTTGGGACACGCACGCGCACCGCCGGCGACCCGCTCTTGCTGTGATTGGACACAGCGGGAACCAATCAGTGGGTCTGGCAGATGCGATTGTTCAGGACACAGGCAGAACAGGGGTCTGCCAATGTAAACAAGGCAGATGGCTGTTCTGTTAGAAGGGAAGGCTGTGACCCTGTGTTCCCTTAGTAGAAGCACCTAGTTAGCAAGCACTCCCTAGGAACACATTTAACCCTTTGATCGCCCCTGATGTTAACCCCATCCCCTGCCAGTGTAATTAGTACAGTGACAGTGCATATATTTAGCACTGATTACTGTATTCGTGTCACTGGTCCCCAAAGAGTGTCACTTGGTGTCCAATTTGTCCGTCGCAATGTCACAGTCCTGCTATAAACACTGCCATTACTACTAAAAAGAAAATTCTGTAAATTTATCCCATAGCTTGTAGATGCTATAGCTTTTGTGCAAACCAATCAAAATATGCTTATTGGGATTTTTTTTTTACCAAAAACATGTAGCAAAATACATATTGACCTAAATTGATAAAGAAATTTGATTTTCCCCCCCCCCCCATTCTTTTACTGGATTTGTTTTATAGAAGAAAGTAAGAAAAATTGTTTTTTTTTTTTTTTTTCAAAATGTTGGTCTTTTTTCTCCTCCTGCTGTAGCCCTTGATTGTTTTATCAGAGCGGCGGGAGTCATGTGACCGGCCTGAAGCGACTTCACAAAAAGGTATTTAGAGCCTTTGTTTCTTACAAACAATTATATAGTGCAGGATGGGACCTTAAAAGAGAGGCGCTGGCCGTGACATTGTACTTTTTTTATTAACAGCAGCGAGGGGGGGGGGGGGCGGAGACAGAGACACAGGCTCAGAGCTGACAGGCAGGGAGGGGAGGGGGGAGAGCAGAGAGGAGAGCTGTGGATGATGGAGGCACGCAGACAGACCACGGTAGTCAGGGCTCAGTCATGATTATTGTGGTCAGGGAGGGCAGAAACTGGCAGGATCAGCCATGTTTTTTACAGTATCCAGAGGGGCAGGTTACACAGCACAAGCACTGTGCTGTTTAACCTGCTATAAGGAAACAGTGTCTCTTTTTATTTTTTAGGGTAACAAACACTTCAAGTTTGATTAATCGTGGTAAAACCAGGACAGTCCCTTCTCTGCTCTGATCTTTGGGCTAAGAGAAGGCCTTTAATTAGAAAAATGTTGGTTTCTCTGGGATGATACTTTCAGGAATTATGTCTTTATACTCTATTCCCTCTGCCAGGGAGTATACTAATGGTATGATCTCTGAAAAGTTCTCCATAACTAATGGTACCATGCAAAACAAGACACCTTAACAGTTTTTAGAAATGTGTCTTTTTTTATTTTAAAGTGGTTGTAAAGTCACATCTATTAATTACTTTGATCCTCACTGTTTTAGGTCCTTGTTCAGTACAGTGTGTGTGTTTTCTTAAAATGATAACGCTAAATACCTTCTTTGCACAGTGATGCTGTGCAGTCACATGTCCTCCCTCTGCTTCTCTTATATATAAGAGACTACAGTGGGAGGGGCTGAGATTCCCTTCTGATGTATGCAAGATGGGAGAGGGAGGACACGTGACTGCACAGCAGCACTATGCAAAGAAGGTCTGTAACATTATAAGTAAGAAAACACTCACACTGCACTAAGCATGGACCTAAAACAGAGGATACCAAAGTAATAAATATATATTTTTTTACAAGCACGGGAGCAGCTGCAACACATTGTATTACTGAAGGCAGCGGGGGGGGGGGGGGGGGGCAGGGAGGAGATTGGCTTTATAGTTCACACACAGACATGAAAATTACAGGGAGAGAGGAAGGGATGCAGAGACGCTCAGGAGAAAGTAGGATGATGGAGGCACATAATCTGACCATGCTATCATGGATCAGCAGCCATGATTAGCATGGTCAGTACACACAGGGGAACACAGGAACAGGCAAGATCAACCAGGTATTGTACAATATGGAAAGGGCCAACTGACAATGCAAAAGCACTATGCTTTATATACCATGCCTTAAAGGGACAGAAACTTTAATTTTTTTTTTTTTTTTTTAGGTTACAACCATTTAACACATCAAAGATAAAATATTTCAACAACCATACTTAACCATTGTGGGACTTTATCAGTACCAGTTCACACCATTCTATTATACAAAATTGAGCACTTCTTTACATGAGGTAAAGGGGTTGTAAAGGCAAGAGGTTTTTACCCTAATGCATTTTCTGCATTAAGGTATAAAAAAAAAATCTTCCAATAACAACACCCCCTAAACACGTATCCTAGTCCTGTATTGAACCAGCGCTGGTCCAAAGTTCAATTATTTTTTTCCCCTCTCTGTGCTCTCACAAACTTGGCTGTTAGCAGCGAGAGCCAATGACTGCTGCTGCTATCATTCAAATCATGTGAGGATGGTGTGAGAGGGTAGGGCCAAGCTGCGCCGTGTGTGTCTAAGGACACACACAGCCCGGCTAGGGGGAGAACCCGCACATTTTCCGCACCCCCTTAAACACATACCCTAGTCCAGTATTGAACCAGCGCTGGTCCAAACTTCAATTATTTTTCTCCCCTCTCTGTGCTCCCACAAACTTGGCTGCAAAGCCCCGTACACACGTACCGATTGTCGGCCGTAAATATTCAGCCGACGACCGATCGGCCTATTGTAGGCTTGTTAATATGATGCTTCCGACAGCCGACAGTGCATTTTCGGCCGAACAGAATCTGTTGTGCAGACTTTAAAATTTTTGTTGTCCGCCACCAGAACGGCCGATTGTTCGCCAGTCAGTACAGATTTTGGCCGACAGACAGCAGATTAGCAAGACTGGGCATGCTCAGAAAAGAAAAAAGACAAGGAAAGTTAACCATCACATGACATCACTTCTGCAGTCGGCTGTTGTTGGCCGACAAAATTCGTGTGCAGTCTTTTGCAGTTTTCAACAGACACGACAGCCCTGGACAAAAGACGGCCGATCGTTCGGGTGACGATCAGTACGTGTGTACGGTGCTTAAGCAGCGAGAATTGCTTCTGCTGCTATCATTCAAATCATGTGAGGTTGATGTGGAGGGTGGGGCGGAGCTGCGCCGTGTGTGTCTAAGTATGCCAGAAAGCCAGAAAAGCAAGCAAGAAAAGGAGGAGCCAAGAGCACCAGTATGGGATCCCAGAACAGGAGGTTATACTTTTGTATAACTAAGTAAGTATAACATGTTTGTTATTTTAAGAAAAACAGCCTTTACAACCACTTTAAGATATTTTCTAGAAATTATGTGAGCTACACTGGTTACATATGTACTGTGATATTGTGATGAGTAGATGTAGATATGAATTTTTTGTTAGTATGATTCTAAATTGGTGACACCTTGTAACTTCTAAGGCAACACGCTTTATATTTAATACCTTTTCTGCATACTTTATAACATTAATAAAGAGTCAGTGTGGCTAACTGTGGTTAGCTTTTCCGTCTAGCAGCACTAGGGTGGTCGGTTTGAATCCTAACCACGGCACTACCTGCCTGCCATTTGCATGTTCTCCCTGTGCCTGTATGGGATTCCTCCCACACTTCGAAGAAATGCTGAGAGTTGGCTTGATCTGGGTCAGATATCAAACATAAAAAAACAAGCTTTCTCATATCTTAAGAGCTAACGCGTTGCGTTTATAAAAATTCTAGAAACCCCTGCTCTGTTTGTGCCATTTAAGGCAACTTCATGCAAACGTTCAACCAATAATGTTTTATTTGAGGTCTACCTATGGTATTTGTTGCACTCATAGGGGTTGGTTTACCAAAGGTAAATAGGCTGTTCACTTAGCAAGGGAATTTTCACTTTGCACAGAATACCCAATCACATGCAAGAAAAATAAAAAATAAAAAAAACGCATATTTGCTTGCATAAATGGATGATGGAAGCCAGCAAAGTTTCACCTCATTCATTAAGCTCTGGCAAAAATTCCCTTTGCAAAGCAAGCAGTCTATATGCCTTTAGTATATTATATAGTTACATAGTTAGTGAGGTTGAAAAAAGACACCAGTCCATCCAGTTCAACCTATGATACACTCACTGGAGGTAGCAGATAAGGCTCCAATCACACCTTGGCGTTTGCTGTGATTCAAAACGCTGTGCAAAAATGACAAATCACACAGCACTTGTTCAGGTGCCATTCATTTTTAATGGCACCTAAATTCGAGTGCGATTTTGCCATCATTCTGCTGCAACATGCAAAGCTGGTCGCTTAAAAAGGAGCAGGAGCTTCTTTTGGGTGACAGCTTTGAGCATTGTGGTTTGCCGCAATTGCAGAGCAATTTATCAGCTGAGAAATTGCAAAATCCCCCTTGTGTTTAGGTGCCATTGAAAATGAATCGCACCTAAACAAGCGTTGTGCGATTGGTCATTTTTGCAAAGCATTTTGGGATCGCAGGCAAAATTGCAGCAATTCTGTCTGCAATCACAAACGTCCAGGTGTGCATGGAGCCTAATGCTGGCCATACACGTATAGATTTTTTTTCGGAAGTTTTTTTTTTAAGAAAATGAGTTTGTTTTTTTCTAATCGTTAGTGGGCTCAAATCAATGTCTGTTTTTGACTGCAGTGATGGGAAAATTCAGAGGGTCAGGAAGGAAAACCTTTCTCGGTCAACTAATTTTCGGGCAGTGTTATGTGGTTATCGCTCAGAAATAACATTTATTTATTTTTGCACTAATATATATGGTTGCACGATGGACATATGATTGCACTGTACTTATGCACCTTAATATTTATGAATTTGTATGAACTTTGTAACCTTTTGATCACATTGTGCACTTTATTTACTAATTTTATTACAGTATACACTGATTTATTATTTATATATACCTGTTAGCGCTGCCTTTTGATCAATTTTAGTTATTCTGGTGTTTTACCTAGTGAGTAGCAGCTTCAGGATACACAAAATAATTTATTTATGATATTTATTAATATTAACGATTTATACACTTTTTTAGCGCGGGTTTTAATCTTTTTAGTTTTACACAGAAATAACATTTGTTTTAAAATTGAATGTGAAAAGTGAAAGACAATTTCGAATGACGTTTGTCCATTCATCGAATGTTCAAAGAATTTTTGTACGAATTCTCGCCCAAAAATCTATACATGTATGGCCAGCATAAGGCTCGGTTTCCACTAGTGCGGCTACGAAGTCGTGCTACTTCTAGCACGACTTCGTAGCGAAAGTAAACTGCGGCTTCGTCCCTCATATATAGAGGGAAGTCGGCTCAAAAGTAGTACACAATTTACTTTTGAAGTCGCGGCAACTGAAGCCGCGGCAGTGGAAACTGACCCCATTGAAAACAATGGGTTTTGACTTGCTGTGCGACTTGACATGTGTCAAGTCGCACCGCAAGTCGCACTAGTGGAAACCGGGCCTAAGGGTTATAATCATGAGTTAATTGGGTTATTTTTTTCTGCCAAGGGACTAAACTCACAACAGAGATGAAAAAACTGAAAGATTATTTCCAGTCCAGACAAATGACTTTAATATCCACAATTTCTGCAATATCTACAATGTCTATAATTTGTTGTATAACAGTGACACAAGCCAGATTATTTCTGAAAAAATCTGGTTAACCACTTGCCAACCGCCCGCCGCAGTTGTACGGCGGCAGTCTGACGCTCCCAGGCAAAGTGCCATACATGTACGGCGCTAGCCTGGGAGGAGCTAGGGAGGTGCGCTCCCCCCCCTGCTCGTCGGCTGCGGAGTCAGTGCGTGTGCCCGGCGGCTCCGATGGCCGCCGGCCACTCACAATCTCCCTCTGCAGTGAGAGAAGGACAGACTGCTGATGTAAACACAGCGGTCTGTCATTCTCACTAAAGTAATCACACAGGCTATGTGATCCTGCTATGTAGGATCGTCTGTCTCTGTGATTACATCACAAGCCACGCCCCTCCACAGTTAGAATCACACCCCTAGGGACACACTTAACCCCTTGATCATCAGAAAAATTAACCCCTTCCCTGACAGTGTCATTTTGACAGTAACAGTGCATATTTATAGCACTGATTACTGTAGTAATGTCACTGGTACTCCCAAAAGTGTAAAAAATGTCAGTCAAGGGTCCGATCTGTCTGCCGCAATGTCGCAGTCCCGCAAAAAAAAAAAAAACGCAGATCACCGCCATTACTAGTAAAAAAAAAAAAACAATAAAAATTACATAAATCATTCCCGTAGTTAGTAAATGCAATAACTTTTGCGTAAACCAATCAAAATATGCTCTTTGCGATTTTTTTTACAAAATATATGTAGCAGAAAACAAATTGGCCTAAAATGTTAAAAAAATTAGATTTTTACATTTTTTTTGAGAATTTCATATAAAAAAATGTGAAAAATATTGTTATTTTTTCAAAATTGTCGCTCTTTTTTAATTTATAACGCAAAAAATAAAAATCGCACAGGTGATCAAATACCACCAAAAGGAAGCTCTGTTTGTGGGAAAAAAAGGACGTCAATTTAGTTTGGGTACAACGTGTGCAATTGTCCGTTAAAGTCACGCAGTGCTGAATCGCAAAATAGGGCCTGGTCTTTGAGCAGCCAAATCTCCCGGGGCTAAAGTGGTTAATATGGTCATAAATGTCTTGTCCACATTATTTCTTCCACTGTTCCTGCCAACTCCTCCTAATTCTTTTTTTCATTTATATTTGTTGTATAACTGTGATTATATTTTGTAGGTATATATGTGTTTATGTGCTTTGCTATGAAGTGGATATAGCAGTAATTTTACATCTCTGCATGAATAAATTCCTGATAAAATTTTATTTTTATAAAAAATGGCTGTAGATGATGTGCCACGTCCCTAAAGTATAGTTTATCTAACAGAATTTGAATTGTGACTTTACTGGTACAAAAGAGGGCAAACACATACATACTGTAAAAATAGCAAAAAAGTGTATTACAGATATAAAAACACATATAAAATATCAATATAATCACATATAATATTTTATTTTATATGTTTTTCTTTTATATCTGTATTAAACTTTTTTGTATTTTTACAGTATTTCTGTGTTTGCCCTCTTTTGTACTAGTAAAGTCACAATTCAAATTCTCTTAGATATAAATTCATGGTCACAATACACATTACAAAAACCTCCCTCTTTAACAAGGACCGACATGATATGATCAGTCTGGTGCAGGCAGGAGGATGCATTTTCTCAGCCTCCTCTCCCCCAGAGTTCAGACCGCAACACAGTCACCCTGTAGTCAGACTGGAGAGATTGCAGCGGCAAGCTGATCTGTTGAAGACATTTGTGAACAGAGCCAAGAACTGTACAAGCTCCAGGATTTATATTAAAGTGTTATCTCTGAGTCAGCATTTCAGTCCAGGAAGTAAATAGTGACCCTAGATAATGACTGAAGAAGGATGGTTTCATCTTTCTGTGAAGAAAAGAACATAATGAATAACTGTAAGCATTTACACATTATTTAACCACTTCAATACCGGGCACTTTTACCCCCCTTCCTGCCCAGGCCAGTTTTCCGCTTCCATTGCTGACGCACCTTGAATGAAAATTGCACGGTCATGCTACACTGTAAACAAACTACATTTTTATAATTCTGTTTACACAACTAGAGCTTTCTTTTTGGTGGTATGTAATCACCATTGGGTTTTTTATTTTATTTTTTTGCTAAATAAACACTAAAAGAACGCTATGTTTAAAAAAAAAACACTTTTTTCTTTGCTTCTGGTATAGAATTTTTCAAATAAATAATCGCTCTTCAAAAATTTAGGCTAACATGTATTCTGCTACATTTCTTTGGTGAAAATAACCCAAATCAGTGTATATTATTTTGTCTGTAGGTAAGACTAAAATCCACAAATAAGTCCACAAACTATGGGTACATTACATTAATACAGTGTTTTCTCTTTAAAGTCTTTAAAGTGGTTGTAAAGGCACAAGGTTTTTTGCCTTCATTCATTCAATTCATGAAGGTGAAAAACCGTCTGTGTGCAGCAGCCCCCCTAATGCATATCTGAGCCCCCTCTTGATCAAGCAATGTTCACGAGAGCCTTGCTTCTCCCGGGTCTCGCAATCCTTATTGGCTTTTGGCAGTAATGGGAGCCATTGGCTTCCACTGCTGTCAATCACAGCCAGCGAGTCAATCAGAAGATGGGGGGCAGGACCGCACTGAAACTCTGGGATGGACACACAGAGCCGCTGATCGGGAGAGTGTCTGCTTGGGTGCCCCCAATGCAAGCTGCGACCCGGAAGGAGGAAGGAGCTAAGAGTGCTGGCATGGGACCCAAGAAAAAGAGGATCGGGGCTTATCTGTGCAAAACCATTGCACAGAGCAGGCAAGTATGACATCTTTGTTATTTAAAAAAAAAAAAAAGACTTTACATTCACTTTATTGTAAAGTTTTCTTTGAGTTGATTCCTTTTTTTTTTAACTTCTGTAAACAATTTAAGAAAGATTCAATGTAATTTTCTTACAAGATCAAATTATCATTATTTTGACCTGCTGTTGTGGGGCCCTTAAACAGATTGGGGCTCATAGTTCGGGGCCTTCTTAGCAACCCCACCTACCAGCTTTCAATTAGAGCAGGAGGGGACCTGATGGGGAAGTAGTGTCCCTGAATCCCCTACAGGCTCTGCCCATCCTGCGACAAAAGTTCCCGTATACTGCTATCATACTTAGTAATGTCACTGCTCAAAGCCTCCTGCAAGCTATCCCACCAGCTCTCCCTCCTCTCTAGTTGCTGGTCCCTCAAAGAGAACATCTCACTCTGTCCATCTACAGTGATACAAAACCCTGGGCCACAATCTATGTTTATTAACCACGTCTCTAAGTACAAGCTTCAGTTGCAATCCCTGCCTGTTGGCCATGCCCCATCTGACGCTTTTCACCAGGATTGAGCCTACTCTGGCTAAAACACATCAGAGGGACATGGCCAACATGTGGGGACTGTAGCTGAAACATGTACTTTCACTTTGACACATGATTGATAGACAGGGTGCAGCCCATGATCATTCTATCATTGTATCTGGATACTGTGCTGCCTGTGTGGCAGCTGCACAACGATGGAGTGTCCATATGGACAGTCAAGGCTCAGTGTGCCTCTACATTACAAATGTTGGTGCTTACATCACATTCATGTATCTATTTCCAACAAGTATATTAATTTGCGGCAAGCACCAACATTTGCCGTGCAGAGGCATGAAGAAATTCTAAAGAGTAGGCCTGCGGAATATAATCGACGAATCGATGCATCGCGATGCGACCCTTCGCAATTCTGCATCGATTCGGGGTGACTGCAAAATCGATTAGCTAATGATGTCACTTCCGGGGGTGGACGGCGCTGGCACTTGATGAGAGTGGCGGCGGCCGGGCTTGCGGAACACGGAGCTCCTCGTGGGAGAGGAGAGGAGGAGAGCGGAGCCTGCAGAGCAAACTGCCCCCCGACCCACGGACTGCCGCCCCCAATGGAGTGGCCGAGGAGGCCCTGCCCACCCTGCTTTCTGCCTGTACCGTGCACGCGATATCCGCTACGAGTCCGAGCTCCAAATGCCGACATCATGAGGCTCATCAACCTTACCAGGGCCTGCTATACTACAACTAGGGGGACTACAGAGCCCAGCATTCCTCCTTACAAGGGCCTACGGTACTACAACTAGGGAGACTACAGGACCCAGCCTTCCTCCTTACCAGGGCCTGCTATACGACAACTAGGGGGACTACAGAGCCCAGCATTCCTCCTTACCAGTGCCTAAGGTACTACAACTAGCATCAGGTAACTCTTCTAACCTGATGCCCGTGCCTGCCATGATCGGTCTCATCAGTGCGCAGCATGCCCCAGCCCGCCCGGGTTCCAGCTTCTCATAAGAGACGTCACGTAAGTAAATCAACTCTTCATTCATTCTGCATTGTGAATGTCCTCCTATAACAGCGATTCCAGACTTTAAAAATGGAATGAATCATTAAAGGAGAAGTGGGGGACCCTGCCTAGTGCCTTGTTTGTTCTAAAGGGAATATATGGAGGACCCTATGTGGTCTGCTCTAATGGGGGATCTTTGAGGGGACCTGCTCTACTAAAGGGGGATCTCTGCGGACCCTGCACTAAAGGGGATCTATTCCATAGATCCCCCTTTAGAGCAGGGTCCCCATAGATCCCCCTTTAGAGCTCAGTTCCCCTGGATCCCCTTTAGGGCAGGCCCAGGCTCCCCATAGATCCCCCTTTAAAGCAGGGTCCCCATAGATCCCCCTTTAGAGAAGGGTCCCCATAGATCCCCCTTCAGAAAAGGGTCCCCATAGTAATCATGATGCATCGTGATGCATCGTGGAATCTAATCGTATCGAATCGTTGCCTTAATAATCATAATCAAATCGAATCGTGAGGTAAGTGAAGATGTGCAGCCCTACTAAAGAGTGCCCACAACACTCTTTATGAAATCCCTAGTGTATTCCTACCATAGAATGCAAATATCTCGCTGCTGGAAAAATCTAGCCAAATCGTAAAAATTATTTTCATCTTTCTTTGCAAATTATATACTTCTTTACATATGTCTTTAGTTACTTCAGTATTCTCAGTTGTGACAATATTTGCAAGGGATTATATTTAGCGGCGTATTTATAAAAAGTAAAAATGCATGTATACTCGTTATGTGTGAATGGGGCAAAAAAATATTATTAGTAAGATATTTCCTGTGCTTGGTAAAAGTTTTTCATTGATTTAAATTGGAAAATAGCACTTTTGACCACTAGATGGCTCTAAATGTCATAGGAATTTCCTAAGGTCCTTGATGCCATCTAGTGGTCAAATGTGCTATTTTCCATTTTAAATCAGTATCATAGCAATTTCCTATGATACTTGGCATCAACTATTGGCTAAATGCAGTATTTTTTATGTTTTTATTTTAAATGCACGAAAAACATTTGAACGACACAGGAATAGCATTTGTTTTTGCCCCATTTGCACAGAACGAATGTACACGAACTTTGAATGTGTAAATTGCTATGTAATTGTTTTATAAATACTCCCCCAAAGTACAGTAAGTAAAGTATATTCTCATACTTTTTAGACAAAATATAAGCTTGGTGTTTTCCATGAGAAACAAGCAAACTGGTGGCTGCCTATGACCATGTGAAACTTGTAAAACAACACAATCCCCAGGGGACTTAGACTGCTCAAAGATACTCACTTAAGAATAAGAAGGAGATTGTAGAGAGACTAAGAATCAATTGTAACTGTAAAGGATTTGTGCAGATTTTATGAGCTACATTCAGATTACTTTAAGGATACTTAATGGGAAAGTAAACCAGTTAAAATGTATGTTGGAGCCATTTAGAGTAGTCAAAATCATATGTAGACAGACACAAGGAATGGAACAAATTGGTAACATAGTCATGCTGCATGACATATGATTCACAAGAAAAATAATCAGAAGGCAATTAAAAACACGTGGGGAAGCAATGAGAATGGAATTCTTCTAAAAATAAAGTCAAACAACTGCAGGTGGTAGAGATTAATTGTTACCTTTAAGTGCAGGCGTCATGGCCTTAAATATTTTAAGCAATATTAAGCCCAAAAACCAAAATCTAATATATTGCAGCTTGCCAATCCTTAGATGTGGTGGCTGCATTAGTTTCCCTTTACATCACCTGGTCCAGGGGAGGACTGGGCCAGGGGGCAGGGGGGCAATTGCCCCCTGGGCCGCTCTGATGCCCAGTAAAAAGGCTGCACCGCTTCTGCCACAGACATGCCTCAAGGTTTCCTGGTGAATAGAAGTAAAAAGTCCCTGCCGCTGACCTGAGTGCGAGTTGAAAAGGACAAAATGCTGCCCCTGCCCCCAAGATGGATGGTGTAAACTGTGTCTGAGCAGAGGCCGGTTCCATGCCCCACTGGAGACTCTTCTGCCCTGGCCAGCCCCAACCGAGCTGTCCCACCTCCCCCTGCTGGCCAGGTCGGGAACCCAGATTCAGCCGGTAAGTAGAGAACATCTGGAGCAGGGCTTCAGCTTGGAATGGGGTTCAGGAGGAGGATTGGGAGAGTGAGAGGGGGTTGAGGGAAAGTGGGAAGGGGGCCGAGTCGCTGCACCATGGGCCTCTGGTTTATACGTGCCCCCCGGGCCGAAAGTTGCCAGTCTGCCCCTGACCTGGTCAGTAACACACCTCCTGTCTTAGGACATCTGTGTTCTGGATGAAGTAGTGAAGCAGACACCTTTGGACCACAGCATTGTGATATACTGCGGCAGGGCGGCCCTCCTGCACGAAATCACATACCTGTATGTGATTTCATGCACTGGGTCTAGGGTGCACGTGCGACCCGCTCCCGCTGTGATTGGACACAGCAGGAGCCAATTAGCGGGTCCGGTGGACGCGATGTCCACGGGGACCCACCGATCGTTCACAGGAGAGGCAGAGCGGTGATCTGCCTATGTAAACAAGGAAGACTGCCCTTCTTTCAGAAATGAAGATTGAGATCTTGTGTTTCGTTAAGCAGAAAGACAGATCTCTGTCTTCCTCCAGTTAAGCCATCCCCCACACTGTTAGAAAGCACTCCCTAGGAGCACACCTAACCCTTTGATCGCACCTGATGTTAACCCCTTCCCTCCCCTGTCATTAGTACTGTGAGAGTGCATTTTTTTTTAGCACTGATCACTGTAGTAATGTCACTGTCTCCAAAAAAGTGTCAAAAGTGTCAGTTAGGTATCCAATTTTTCCGCCGCAATGTCGAAGTTCTGATAAAAATTTCTGATTGCCGCCATTATTAGTAAAAAAAAAATAGTTTGTAGACGCTATAACTTTTGCGCAAACCAATCAACAAACGCCTTTTGGGATTTTTATTTTTACCAAAAATATGTAGCAGAATACAGGTCTTTCTCAAATAATTAGCATATTGTGATAAAGTTCATTATTTTCTGTAATGTACTGATAAACATTAGACTTTCATATATTTTAGATTCATTACACACAACTGAAGTAGTGCAAGCCTTTTATTGTTTTAATATTGATGATTTTGGCATACAGCTCATGAAAACCCAAAATTCCTATTTTAAAAAAATTTGCATATTTCATCCGACCAATAAAAGAAAAGTGTTTTTAATACAAAAAAGTCAAACTTCAAAAAATTATGTTCAGTTATGCACTCAATACTTGGTCAGGAATCCTTTTGCAGAAATGACTGCTTCAATGCGGTGTGGCATGGAGGCAATCCGCCTGTGGCACTGCTGAGGTGTTATGGAGGCCCAGGATGCTTCGATAGCGGCCTTGAGCTCATTCAAAGTGTTGGGTCTTGCGTCTCTCAACTTTCTCTTTACAACATCCCACAGATTCTCTATGGGGTTCAGGTCAGGAGAGTTGGCAGGCCAATTGAGCACAGTAATACCATGGTCAGTAAACCATTTACCAGTGGTTTTGGCACTGTGAGCAGGTGCCAGGTCGTGCTGAAAAATGAAATCTTCATCTCCATAAAGCTTTTCAGCAGATGGAAGCATGAAGTGCTCCAAAATCTCCTGATAGCTAGCTGCATTGACCCTGCCCTTGATAAAACACAGTGGACCAACACCAGCAGCTGACATGGCACCCCAGACCATCACTGACTGTGGGTACTTGACACTGGACTTCAGGCATTTTGGCATTTCCCTCTCTCCAGTCTTCCTCCAGACTCTGGCACCTTGATTTCCGAATGACATGCAAAATTTGCTTTCATCCGAAAAAAGTACTTTGGACCACTGAGCAACAGTCCAGTGCTGCTTCTCTGTAGCCCAGGTCAGGCACTTCTGCCGCTGTTTCTGGTTCAAAAGTGGCTTGACCTGGGGAATGCGGCACCTGTAGCCCATTTCCTGCACACGCCTGTACACAGTGGCTCTAGATGTTTCTACTCCAGACTCAGTCCACTGCTTCTGCAGATCCCCCAAGGTCTGGAATCGGTCCTGCTCCACAATCTTCCTCAGGGTCCGGTCACGTTTTCTCGGTGTGCAGCGTTTTCTGCCACACTTTTTCCTTCCCACAGACTTCCCACTGAGGTGCCTTGATACAGCACTCTGGGAACAGCCTATTCATTCAGAAATTTCTTTCTGTGTCTTACCCTCTTGCTTGAGGGTGTCAATGATGGCCTTCTGGACAGCAGTCAGGTCGGCAGTCTTATCCATGATTGCGGTTTTCAGTAATGAACCAGGCTGGGAGTTTTTAAAAGCCTCAGGAATCGTTTGCAGGTGTTTAGAGTTAATTAGTTGATTCAGATGATTAGGTTAATAGCTCGTTTAGAGAACCTTTTCATGATATGCTAATTTTTTGAGATAGGAATTTTGGGTTTTCATGAGCTGTATGCCAAAATCATCAATATTAAAACAATAAAAGGCTTGCACTACTTCAGTTGTGTGTAATGAATCTAAAATATATGAAAGTCTAATGTTTATCAGTACATTACAGAAAATAATGAACTTTCTCACAATATGCAATTTTTTTGAGAAGGACCTGTACATATTGGTATAAATTGATGAATAAATTAAATTTATTTTTTTTTTTAAATATTGGCTATGTGTTATAGCATAAAGTAAAAAATATTGTTTTTTTTTCCCCAAATTGTCACACTTTTTTGTTTATAATGCAAAAAATAAAAACCGCAGAGGTGATCAAATACCATCAAAAAATAGCTCTATTTGTGGGGAAAAAAGGGACATGAATTGTATTTGGGTACAGCGTTGCATGTCCGTGCAATTGTCAGTTAATGTAACCGTGCCGCAGTGCCGTATCGCAAAAAATGGCATGGTCACTAAGGGAGGTAAACCTTCTGGGGCTTAAGTGGTTAATTTGTAGGTTTACTTTTTTTTTTTTTGTGAACTTGTGTAGATTTCCTCTGTTTTTTTGTTTTTTTTTGCCTTTCACCAGCATTGTAAAAATGTATTGATAAGTAAATATTAGCGTCATCCCCAATTAGCAGTAGGCAAGTAATACACAATCCATTTTGATATATAATGTCATTTAACGTTTCTTTTTTTATTCTTTTTTTCCCCCGTTGTTTCTGTGGGAGGAAAGGAGAGCTGTTAACCGGCAAGCCTGTCTGGACATTGTTTTCACTGATAATCAAGGTACTGATCATCAGTGCCCTTATTATTAGTGCAGCCCACTCAGTGCCAGCCAGTGCCCATCAGTTCTGCCTATCAGTGCTCATCTGTTCCGCCTATTAGTGCCCATCGGTGCCACCTATCAGTGCCCATCAGTGCTGCCTATCAGTGCCTCCTCATCAGTGCCAATCATTGCCACCTATCAGTGCCCATTAGCACAGCCTAAATGTGTCCATAAGTGTGTATCAGTGCCGCCCATCAGTGCTGCCTCATCAGGTGCCTCCTCATCAGTGCTGCTTCATCAGTGGCAACCAGTGCCCATCAGTGCAGCGTCACTAGCACATATCAGTGAAGAAGAAAATCTACCTATTTGCAAAACTTTATAATAGAAAAGAAAAACTTTTTTTTCTTCCAAATGTTTGGTCTTTTTTCGTTTGTTTAGTAAAAAATAAAAAAACCCAGTGGTGATAAAATACCACCAAAAGAAAGCTCTATCTGTCTCACAAAATGATAACCTTTTTGGGTACAATGTAGCATTGCTGCACAATTGTCATTCAAATGCAACAGCATTGAAAGCTGAAAATTGGCCTGGGCAACTGCTCGGTAGGCAGGTGTTTAATCAATAACAGACCCTCATCAAGGATAGAGGTTCTAACATGAATTTTGGGGGGGCACCCTATAATCTTTAGTAACTCTAGGTGTAGGATACACTATAGCAAAAAGGATATTTTAGAAAAAAGAAAAAAATATTTGCCAGTAATTAATATTTTCTTAAAGTGTCATTAAACCAAGACTATGAGTGTTTATACTCACAAAGCCACTAAAGGGTTTGTTTTATGTAGAGTGAAATATACCTAGTGGATCCTGATTTCAACAGGCCTTCCCATCTTCTCATTGTCCCCACTGAATTCTGAGATTGTGTAGAGCAGCTGGTGTCCTCTATGGAGCATGCTCTGTTTCAGTTCCCTTCTAAGCACCTAATTTCCTTCTTTTTCCCACAAGACTATAGAGTTACACTTGGGCATTTACACAGCGGTAAATTACACTCCCCTCCCTCCTCCTCTATGTCCTTCTATTGCTAAACACTATGGGGATGGGACATAATACGCTGATAGATTACATTCACTAAGAAACTCACAAAAAAAGCTTTGTTTTAATAAAAAAAAAGTATTTCATGTATCCAATGTAATTGCTAATACCTGTATTAAAAAAAAAAGTATGGATGCACATGCTGTCTGAACAAAATGAAAGCTAGTGTCAATCACCTTGGCCTACACCATATTAATGTACAAAAATGCACATTTAAGATTCAATAAAGATTTTGTGGGAACTGTAAAATAGTTATCTGTTATTTATAATCGAATTTAAGTTGATCTTCTGAAAAAAAAAAAATTTTATGTGACTGGCACAACACCAATCAGGGCTGACCAGACAGACTCACATTGTAGAGAGCATACATCAGCAGAGTAATAAAAGACCTTCCCAAGGATCTTACCCTGCAGATGCCAAAATACAGGGAAGGATTATGTGACCACACAACAGCACAGCAGGAATAGTATTTTTTTTAAAAATCCAGTGCATGATATACAGTATATGATTTATGTGAATGAATTATAGCAAGTGACACTTTTCTGTTTAGGATCACTTTCAGGGTCTGGTATGTATTTTGATTTATTAGGCTTTAGGGATAATTCAGATCATTTTGACAGGCTGTAAAAAGCTGAGTCATCCTGTGAGTTTGCATTTCTATAAACTCAAGACACATTTTCTTTCTTATGAACTCATCTAGAAGGTTTGACTCAATTTGGTCACGATGTTTGGCCCATATGAATCAGGTAAGCTAGGTTACAGGCCTGCCTAGGCATAGCTGTAGTGTTCAGGTTGTTAAAAGCAGGCCCCATATGCAATGCTGAATATCTGCCGACCGCAACAATGGTTTTTCACTTATTTACTGTATTGACTATATTTAGGTATGCTTTATTTTGTTTTGTTTTTTTCTTTTTCTTTGTTATGTATTTTGTGGTTATTTTTGGCCTGTTATGCTTTTTTTTAAATATGCTCTTTTTATATATGTTTTAAAAAATACAATCAAAAATCAAAACTGATATAATATAAAAAAAAACTCAAGTTAGCCAATACCTAGTATCACTCAAACTCCAAACTTACAGTTGGCAGTATAGAAATATAATATTATAATATAAAAAAATAGAATATATTTATAAAAAATATACATAAGATGTTATATATATATAATATAAAAATATATATAAGATGTTCTCATTTCCTAACATAGAGCCCTTGACAAATTTGTATTACCAAAAAGCAGGTACTACTGCTATATCATCTAGAAGAGTCAGAAGTTAGAAGTTGAGGCTGTAGAGCAGGGCTAACCCAAACATACCTTGGTTTGGCTTGAGGCAGGTTCACAGAATATGACTAAAGTTCAGATGCTCAATCCACAGCCTGTTGAAGTCATAGAGAGCCGAATGTAAAAAAAACAGCAATAGGCAAGAGAATGTCAAACAAATGGCATGAGGGGAGCTGCGCAATGCCCTAAGGGACATGTACCATAGCAAATAATTTTTTTGAACTTTCTATTTGGTGTTGAGCAGCAATCTTAAAAATGCTTTTAGGTCAACATTAAAAATGTTAAATTGCCTGAAATAACACCTGGGGGTATGTCCTTGACATGCCTTTAAAGTTGGCACATCAGAACGATGTATACAACCTACTACAGCAAAAAAAGAGTCACCTTCATATCGCATGCAGAATAATTTAGTGAATTGCCCTCTATATATGGCCTATTACTAATGGCACCCTAAATGAGGAAGCAAACTCACATTTGTCGAGTGCAAAAAATGAGTGACAAACACCAAGTAAAAAATGTGCAAACCACAACATTCAAAAATGCTCCATAAGATACTTTGAAATTGAAATCAATTGGCTCCCCTATGCATGTCATGGGAAAAATGCACCAAACAAACTTGTATTCAGTATTGCTTGGACCTTGAAGAAAAGGACATAATCCAAAAGCTTGTCCTGAAAAATTGTATGTTAGTGCAAATAAAAAAAGTAACACAGACAGTACTCAATTGTTTCTGTTGCAAGAGCAGTAATACGGATACAATCAGGGCCGGCCTTAGGTGTTCAGGCGCCCTGTGCGAGCTAATCCTGTGGCGCCCCCCCCCCACGCATTTTCTTGCACCTTTTTTATGATCACTAATAACTTAGCCCCCCTTACATCAGAGACCCCCCACACAGAGCCCCCTTTACATCAGAGACCCCCCACACAAAGCCCCCCTTAATTTAGAGGCCCCCTACATCAGAGAGCCCCCCCCACACAGAGCCCCCCCTCACAAAGCCCCCCTCACATCAGAGACCCCACACACACATCAGAGACCCCCCCCCACACAGAGACCCCCTCACATCAGAGACCCCCACACAAAGCCCCCCTCACAAAGCCCCCCTCACTTCAGAGACCCCTCCACACAAAGCCCCCCTCACATCAGAGACCCCACACACACATCAGAGACCCCCCCCACACAGAGACCCCCTCCCATCAGAGACCCCCACACAAAGCCCCCCTCGCATCAGAGACCCCACACACACATCAGAGACCCCCACATCAGAGAGCCCCCTTACATCACAGACCCCCACACAAAGCCCCCTTACATCAGACCCCCCCGTGGAGCCCCCCACATCACAGACCCCCCACACAAAGCCCCCCTTGCATCACAGACCCCCACACACAAATCCCCCTTACATCAGAGCCCCCCCTCCACACAGAGCCCCCCACATCAGAGAGCCCCCCTTACATCACAGACCCCCACACAAAGCCCCCTTACATCAGACCCCCCCCATGGAGCCCCCCACATCAGAGAGCCCCCCCTTACATCACAGACCCCCCACACAAAGCCCCCTTACATCAGAGCCCCCCTCCACACAGAGCCCCCCACATAAGAGAGCCCCCCCTTACATCACAGACCCCCCACACAATGCCCCCTTACATCAGACCCCCCCCATGGATCCCCCCACATCAGAGAGCCCCCCCCTTACATCACAGACCCCCCTTACATCAGACCCCCCCATGGAGCCCCCCACATCAGAGAGCCCCCCCTTACATCAGACCCCCTCCATAGAGCCCCCCACATCAGAGAGCCCCCCCTTACATCACAGACCCCCCTTACATCAGACCCCCCCATGGAGCCCCCCACATCAGAGAGCCCCTCCTTACATCACAGACACCCCCTCACACAGAGCTCCCCACAAAAAGCCCCCCCTTACATTTTTTTAAAGGAGAGAGTCCTCACTTACTCCGCTCTCTGCAGCTTTTTTTTTTCTTTAAACTTCGGGACGGGAGAAGGAGAAAGGGCGGGGCGAGGAGGAGAAGGGGCGGGCGAGGAGGAGCTGACGATCTCTCCTCTGGCGTCAGTGCAGGGAGGGAGGAGAGATCATCAGCGTGGCAGGATCGGAGCGGAGGCTGAGCTGTGTGTGATACACAGCTCGCCTCACTGCTGCATCAGTAGGGGGGACAGAGGCACAGCCGCACAGCGGGAGGTAAGCTGCGGCCGCGGCCTGTGTTGACCCTGTCCAGGCCGCGGTCGCCGCTCACCTCCCGCTGTGCGGCCTGAATCACCTGATCTGCGAGCTGTGATGGCCGCACGGCGCCCTTGTTGCCCATGGCGCCCTGTGCGGCTGCACGGCTCGCACACCCCAAAGGCCGGCCCTGGATACAATCACTTTGTGCCCGGAAGTGAAATTGGTGTATTTACACCCTCCATCTCCCTAAGCTGGACCTGGATTACAAGAACACTGACAGCTGAATGTCTCTCTTCCATGTACTTGTATTTTTTTTTTAATGGGAATATAAAAACATGCAATTGACCATTCCAGAATGGTCTACTGTGTGGTTCAATCCATGCACTTGCATAAAGCTGGCCATACACTATGTACAAGTTCCTTTAGATTTAACAGAACAGGAGGACCCACCTGAACAATCTATTCAATTTTTATCAAATTAAGCTGGCCTTTGCACTATATAGTTACATAGTTACATCGTAGTTAAGGTTGAATAAAGACAATAGTCCATCCAGTTCAACCTGTGTAGGTGTGTGTGTGTGTGGCCGTAATCATTTCCCATACTCTTAAATGTTTTGATCATTGAGATGTATGTCCAAGAGTCTTTTAAACGTAGCCATACTCCCCGCAGTTACTACCATTTGTGGTAGAGAATTCCAGAGTCTTGTAGTCCTAACTGTAAAGAACCCTCTGTGTAGCCTGAGGTTAAAACGCTTCTCCTCTAATCGCATTGTATGGCCTTGTGTCCCCATGTATTCCTTGCGACTGAATAGTTTTTTTTCTATGTCGAGATCACAGTTGGGGTATTTGTAAATATTTGTAGGCGCTCTTCATAATTAAGGTCCTCTAATCCCCTAATTAGTTTTGTTGCCCTTCTCTGGACTCTCTCCAGCTCCAACACATCCCTTCTGAGGACTGGCAACCAGAACTGGACAGAATATTCCAGATGCGGTCGGACCAGAGTTTTATAAAGTGGTAGGATTATAGTTTTATCTCTGGAATACATCCCCTTCCTTATGCATGCTAATATTCTGCAGACTTTGGCAGCTGCAGCTTGACATTGCATGCTATTGCTATGTCGATCTTCTACTAGGACTCCCAGATCTTTCTCCATTTTTGATTCCCGCAGAGGTTCCCCCCTAGAGTGTATTGTGCTTTAATGTTTTTAGTCCCCAAGTACAATACCTTACACTTCTCCACATTAAACCTCATTTGCCATGTACTTGCCCACTCTGTTATTTTGTTCAGGTCATTCTGTAAGATTTCTACATCATTATGTGAAGTTATTGCCCTGCCCAATTTTGTGTCATCTGCAAAAACTGAGATCGAGCTAATGAACCCATCCTCAATGCTATTTATGAATAAATTGAACAAAATTGGTCCCAGGTCTGAGCCTCGGGGGACCCCACTCAACACCCCAGACCAGTCTGAGTACACGTTATTAATTACCACCCTTTGGACACGCCCCTTCAACCAGTTCCATATCTAAGAGCAAACATTGTGGTCAATGCCTGCAGACCTTATTTTATAAATTAAGTGTTTGTGGGGAACTGTATCAAACGCCTTAGCAAAATCCAGGTACACCACATCCACAGGTATCTAGTTCACAGCTCACCTCCTCATAGAATGTTAACAGATTGGTTTGACACAAACGCCCTTTTGTAAACCCATGCTGATTACTGCTGATGATATTGTTGTCTTTAGCAAACTCTTGGATATAGTCCCTTATAATCATAGTTACATAGTTACATAGTTACATAGTAGGTGAGGTTGAATAAAGACAATAGTCCATCCAGTTCAACCTGTGTAGGTGTGTGTGGCTGTAATCATCTCACATACCCCTGAATGTTCTGATCCTTGAGATGTAAGTCTAAGAGTCTTTTGAAAGCCACCATACTACCCGCAGAAACCACCTCTTGTGGTAGAGAATTCCACAATCTTGTAGCCCTAACAGTAAAGAACCCCCCACGTTGCCTGAGGTTAAAACGCTTCTCCTCTAATCGCATTGTATGCCCTCGAGTCCTCATGCAATCCCTTCGAATGAACAGCTTTTTTTCTAAGCTGGGATCCCCATTAAGATATTTATAAATTGCTATCATGTCCCCCCTCAGACGTCTCTTCTCCAGGGAGAATAAATGGAGCGATTGTAGACGCTCTTCATAGTCAAGGTCCTCCAATCCCCTAATTAGTTTAGTTGCCCTTCTCTGGACTCTCTCCAGCTCCAACACATCCCTCCTGAGGACTGGCGACCAGAACTGGACAGAATACTCCAGATGCGGTCGGACCAGAGTTTTATAAAGTGGAAGTATTATAGTCTTATCTCTGGAATACATCCCTTTCTTTATGCATGCCAATATTCTGCTGGCTTTGGCAGCTGCCGCTTGACATTGCATGCTGTTGCCTAATCTATCATCAACCAAGACTCCCAGATCCTTCTCCATTTTTGATTCCCCCAAGGGTTCCCCTCCTAACGTGTATTGTGCTTTTATGTTTTTAGTCCCCAAGTGCAAAACCTTACACTTCTCCGCGTTAAACCTCATTTGCCATGTCCGTGCCCACTCTGTAATTTTGTCCAGGTCATTCTGTAGGATATCTGCTTCATGCTGTGCAGTTATTGCTCTGGCCAATTTTGTGTCATCTGCAAAAACTGATATCGAACTACTGATCCCGACCTCAATGTTGTTTATGAATAAATTGAACAAGGTTGGTCCCAGGACTGAGCCCTGGGGCACCCCGCTTACTACCTCAGACCAGTCTGAGTATGCGCTGTTTATTACCACTCTTTGGACACGCCCTTTAAGCCAATTCCGTATCCAAGAGCAAACCCTGCTGTCGATACCTGCAGATCTTATTTTATAAATTAAGCGCTTGTGGGGAACTGTATCAAACGCCTTAGCGAAATCCAAGTACACCACATCCACTGGTCTCCCCCTATCTAGCTCACAGCTCACCTCCTCGTAAAATGTTAATAGATTGGTTTGACAAGAACGCCCATTTGTAAACCCGTGCTGATTACTGCTGATGATGTTGTTGTCTTTAGCAAACTCTACGATATAGTCCCTTATCATCCCCTCCAGAAGTTTACATACTATTGATGTCAAACTGACAGGCCTATAATTTCCCGGGATATGCCTCTGGCCCTTTTTGAATATCGGAATCACGTTAGCTTTCTTCCAATCCCCTGGTACATCTCCTGTCCTAATACTGTCAGCAAAGATCAGGAACAGTGGTCTGGATATAACCTTACTGAGTTCCTTGAGTACTCTCGGATGTACGCCATCCGGGCCTGGTGATTTGTTTGTGTTGAGTTTATCCAGCCTTTCCCTGATTTCACCCTCTGTTAGCCATAGTGGCAAGTCCTGTGTATTACTACTAACCAAACAGTCATGGTCAGTGTACCCCTCCGTTTCCTGTGTAAAGACTGACGAGAAAAAAGCATTCAGCACGGTTGCTTTTTCAGTGTCCTCTGTAACCATCCTCCCATCATTGTTAATTATGTGTGCAATATGCTCTGCCCTAGTTTTTTTGCTGTTGATATATTTAAAGAATTTCTTTGGGTTTTTTTTACTATCCTCCGCTATTTGTCTCTCAAAGTTGATTTTAGCCATCTTGATTTCTTGTTTACTTTTCTTATTTGCCTCCTTGTATTGCTCGAAAGCCGATACTGTGCCCTCTGATTTATACTTCTTGAAGGCCAATTTTTTTCCCCTAATAAGTTTTTTGACGCTACGGTTTAGCCAGCCAGGTTTGGCTTTGTCTCTTCTAAATTTATTTCCCATAGGAATGCACTGCAAGATGCCTTTGCCTAATATGTTCCTAAAGCATTCCCATTTTTCCTCTGTGGTCAGGGATCCCAGGGTTTGGTCCCAGTTTACCCTTTCCATCAATGAGTACAATTTTGGAAAGTTTGCCCTTCTGAAGTTTAGGGTTCTTATGTTCCCCACTTGCCTTGTTATATTGTTATTTATACTAAATGTGATCATCCTGTGATCGCTAGAGCCCAGATTGTCCTGGACTCCTACCTGCGAGATTAGGTCTGGGTCATTAGTGATCAATAGATCCAGGACTGCATTTTCTCTAGTCGGAGAATCCACCAACTGTGACATGTAATTATCCTGTAAGGTTTCCGTGAATAGGCGGGCCTTCTGTGAGTGTGCAGTCCCCTCTTCCCAGTCAATGTCGGGATAATTGAAGTCCCCCAATATGACGACTGATCCAAATTTTGCCACTTTACTCATTAGTGCTAAGAATTCCAGCTCTACCTCCTCCCCTTGGTTAGGTGGCCTATAGCAAACCCCCACAATTACTTTCCCCTTTTCTCCTTCCCTATGGAGTTCAACCCACACAGATTCTAAATCCATGCTCATCCCATCCGTAATGTCACTCCTTTCTATCACCTTTATATTGTTCTTGACATAGAGACATACCCCTCCCCCTCTTTTTCCTACCCTGTCCTTCCGGTACACCGAATACCCTTGGATATTGGCCAGCCAGTCATGTGAGGGGTCGAACCAAGTCTCTGTTATTCCCACAAGGTCTATGTCCTCCTCATGTACCAATATTTCCAACTCATCCATTTTATTAGCTAGGCTCCTGGCATTAGCATATACCCCTCTTAGTTTTACGGAAGTTAAGCGCAATTGGCGGTTATGTTTATTCCTGTTTGGTCTGAGATTTTCCCGCACAGACCTGCCAATTGACATTGTGGACCTACTGTCGCTGCTGACCCTACAGCTGCCTTCAGTCCTCTGCTCCCTCCTGACTGACTCTACTTCTGAGCCCTCCCCCCTTCCAGAAGTTTACATACTATTGATGTCAGGCTTACCAGCCTATAATTTCCCAGGATATGCCTCTGCCCTTTTTTGAATATCATTATCACGTTAGCTTTCCTCTAATCACCTGGTACAATTCCTGTCAAAATACTGTCAGCAAAGATCAGGAACAGTGGTCTAGATATAACATTACTGAGTTCTTTGAGTACTCTTGGATGTACGCCATCCGGGCCTGGTGATTTACTTGTGTTAATTTTATCCAGTCTTTCCCTGATTTCACCCTTTGTTAGACATAGCGGCAAGTTCAGTGAATTACTGCTAACCATACAGTCATGGTCAGTGTACCCCTCCGCTTCCTGTGTAAAGAATGAGGAGAAGAAAGCATTAAGCACGGTTGCCTTTTCAGTGTCCTCTGTAAACATCCTCCCATCATCGTTAATTATGTGTGCAACATGCTCTGACCTCGTTTTTTTGCTGTTGATATATTTAAAGAATTTCTTAGGGTTCTTTTTACTATCCTCCACTATTTGTCTCTCGAAGTTGATTTTAGCCATTTTGATTTCGTATTTACATTTCTTATTTGATTCCTTGTATTGCTGGAAGGCTGATAATGTGCCCTCCGAATTGTTGATGGTAGATCTAAAGGAGATTATTCAATCAGATTGTACTGTGTATGGCCACCTTAGGGAAGAAGTAGGAAAGGCAGTGGAAATAAAAAAGAGGTTGTATATTAACGAGGGCAGTGTGATATACAGAGGTAAAGCACTCCCTATTCTGTGCATGATGGGATATGAAGTTTCCTAGATGGTCACATGATGTTACAGAAAGTTATAGGCTCAGAAATCACCTAAATTTTGAACCGAAAGGCTGCCATGGGCTAGGTAACTGAGAGATAAGCACATTGGGGTAGCTTGGGCAGAAAATACATAAGAAAAGGCTTCTAATTATTATGAAAAGTAAAATTCTGCCTGAAAAGGTGAATTTAGAATTTAATTGTTGGTAAGAGTTCTGATTTAGGTATTCCAGAAGATTACTTGAATAAACATTTTTTTCTGGGAGATTTTACAAGCACAAAATGAAAACATACAGTATGCGAGCGACTCTGATTGGCCTATTCTTAAGCAAGTAATTTGGCATTTTGCTTTTGTCGTAAATTTTTATTTTACTGTATTCATAGTCATATGGGAAATGATAGCACAAAGGATTGAAAATTTTTCAACGTGAAACCTAAAATGCTGGAAATGTCCAGTAAACAAATTTACACAATAAGGAGAAATGGAGTTAATGTGAACTGTGACTGTCTAAATAACTTACAATAAACAACATGTGCAAGACAGAATTAGAAAAGAAAAGTTTCTCTGGAAAAAGGTTCTGTTTAGAATCTTTCTAAAGACAACTTGGCTTTTATGGAAAACTTGAGAAACATTTTGAGCCCTACAGTGGAACTTTCCTTTCCATCACTGAAAAGACAGAAGAATTGAATTCCACAATGGAGGAGCAAATCAGGCACATTAAAGATTGGGAAGGATGCACAAAGGTTTGGCTTCTAGTTTATTTCTGAAAAAGTGGAATCTGAAGACTGGAAACTGTGACCTCATAAACTTAGTTTTAATTAGATCTTGGTTTGCAACATAATAATTCTAAAAATATTAGTTGAGAAGTTTTACTAGGTAGAATATATAGTGCCCTCACTACTTTTAAATATATACAATGGCTTGATGTTTTTCCCAATTTTTCAAAAAGTCTACAAAATATTACTTACAATACCTATCACAGTTGTTTTAGGAGGCTTTTAAATAAATAAATAAAATGCTTAAAGTAAAACTATTTTAGACTCCAGAAATCAAAAACTGCTAGGAGGTGTTATTTATTTTATTTTTTTGCAGAAGAGACATGCAAATTATTTTTGCCAAAATTCTTCATCCTCTTTCTTCTAGCAACTTTCTAATTTCTGAACATTGTATGGCATATGTGTTGTGCAGTGTACACTCCTGGCTCATTACTGGCATCTGTAATGGAGTCTGATGTGTGGGCCAATGTATTTCTTGTGCACATGCGCAGGGGTTGATCCATAAGTGACCACCCAGTAGCAAAAGAAGAGCTATGATACACTTGAAAGAAATTTTGGAGAAGATGGTAGCGAGAAATGGAACAGCTACTGGGACTTTGATATACAAGGTAACAAGTGCAGCACTATAATAGCAATGTATAAATGAAGATCTCAGAAAACATATCTTATGCATCAATAAAGTGTAAATACCAAGTGTCAAAAAAGGAGAAAAAGGAGAAAAAAATAAACAGTTCATATATGTGAACATAAAGTCCAAAGTGAAGGGGTTCCAGTGTACTTTTATAAATGGCAGTGTAGACGGTCCATATATAACACCCAAACATGAATATCCACCACCGAAGATGGGTGTTGTGCTTACCGGAACATATGGACTCAGATACTGTGGTACTGAGTCAATAAAACATGTGTGATCCTGATTCTGGTCACAGAAGCAATTTGAAGAGTCTCACACCACCACCTCACAATAGGAAAGCTGCTCACTCAATAGTGCATTCCCATGGACCATGAAAACACAAAAAGGCCTCCACATAGTGTAAAACTGTATATATTGTATTTAATAAAAGAAGTAGAACACTTACATCATAACCAAAAGGTAAAACGCTTGTCACAATCTCCAACAAGAAAACGACATGTAGGATGCAATGGCCTGGATAGAGTATGGACCTACTGTGACATTGAACCTGACAACGCTGGAGGAGGCCACTCTATAGGTAACTGTGCTATATAATGCCAGTATGTTGTGCAAGACCACCCCCTATCTAGTAGACTTAATTTCTAAATTTTAAAATTTACTTTGTCACAAGGGAGATTAAATTGATTTCACATTGCCTTTACTGAAAAAGATATTGACGAATCTGAAGTACAAAAATCCTTCTTTGCAGAAGAGGTTATATGTTTATACTCTGTACATACAAATGTACTAGTAGGGCACTATTATTTCTCTTGGAGAGGTTTTCTACCTTCACATATGAAATAGAAGTCTATGTGCATCTTCACTTCTGCTAATAGGTGGTGGCGATCCCCCTGGATTAACCCCAGAACATCAGGTAACTAAGAGTGGCCTGCCAGTTTGTTTTTTCCAGGGGTGATATTTTACAATGAGATCTCCTTTTTTCTGGGCAGACACATAGAAAGTATAGAAACACATTTCCTTCCATAGTTTATGAAGTCTGCCTTAAACCAGAAAGAGTTGAAAAAGGGAAAACATTAACCACTTTTAGACCGGAGGATTTGGCTGCTCAATGACCATGCCCTATTTTGCGATTCAGCATTGCGTGACTGTAACAGACAATTTCGCGGTCGTGCAATGCTGTACCCAAACGAAATTGATGTCCTTTTTTTTCCACAAATAGAGCTTTCTTTTGGTGGTATTTGATCACCTGTGCGGTTTTTATTTTTTGCACTATAAACAAAAAAAGAGCAGCAATTTTGAAAAAAATAACAATATTTTTCACATTCTTTTATATGAAATTCTCAAAAAAAATGTTAAAAATCTAAATTTTTTAACATTTTAGGCCAATTTGTTTTTTGCTACATATTTTTGGTAAAAAAAAAAATCGCAATAAGCGATTTTATGCAAATGTTATTGCGTTTACTAACTACGGAAAAGATTTGTGTCATTTTTATTGTTTTTTTTTTACTAGTAATGGCAGTGATCTGCCATTTTTTTGCGGGATTGCGACATTGCAGCGGACAGATCGGACCTCTAACTGACATTTTTGACACTTTTGGGGGTACCAGTGACATAACTACAGTAATTAGTGCTAAAAATATGCACTGTTACTGTAAAAAATGACACTGGCAGGGAAGGGGTTAACAGTATGTGTGATCAAGGGGATAAATTTGTCCCTAGGGGCGTGATTCTAACTGTCAGGGGACGTAGCTTGTGAAGTAATCACAGAGACATGCGATCCTATATAGCAGGATCACATAGCCTCTGTGATTAATTCAGGGAGAATGACAGACGGCTGTGTTTACATCAGCCGTCTGTTCTTCTCTCTCAGCTGCGGGAGATCACGATTGCGAGTGGCCGGCGGCCATTGGAGCCGCTGGTCACACGCACTGGCTCCCAAGCTGATGAGCGGGGGCAAGAGCGCGCCTCTGGCAGCGCGAGATCGCCCCCTAGCTCCACCCAGGCGAGCGCCATACATGTACGGCCCTTTGCTTGGGAGCACCCCCATCAATGCAGAGTGACCACAGTGTGCCTCCATCAATGCAGAGTGACCACAGCATGCCCCCTTCAATGCAGAGTGACCAGCATGCAGAGTGACCACAGCGTGCCCCCATCAATGCAGAGTGACCACAGTGTGCCCCCATCAATGCAGAGTGACTACAGCGTGCCCCATCAATGCAGAGTGACCAGTGCACTTACCTGTCTTCTCCTCAGTCCTCCACATCTCCCGAGTCATCCTCCTCCTCATTGACCAATGGCAATCGTTCGCCTTTCGGCCAATCAGGAAACGGGTCTCGGAGCCACTTCCTGATTGACCAGGAGGATAATCCGTGTAGGAGGAGAATCCGTGTGACAAAAGCAAATATTTATTCACTATTGTCCCACAATGGGCGGGCTCAGGGCGCACTGCTCTGCACCCCGGGTCCACCCTTTTCTGAAGCCCATTGAACTCCATGCATCCGGCACCCCTGCGTGTAGATTAGGGGGCCGGACGCATGCATAGTGGGGGGCGGTGCCCCTGCGCCCCCAACTCACCGGCCGCCACTGATTCTCGCGTTGTGATCCTGTAAGGGGTGGGGACGTGTATCAGGTGGGGGTGGAGTGGGGAGGTCCAAGGCGCCCACTAAACTTAGTGTAACGCTCTCGCTGCGAGCCATTGAGGGGCGGGGACATTCAGGAGGCGGAGAGGGGCGGTCCCAGGTGCCGGAGGTGAAGAGGAGCTGTACTAAAAAATGCAGGCTGCACTGTGAACGGCAGCAGGCACTGGGCTGTCACTCTACATTCCCCATACAGCACAGCCCGGTTCTTACTCGCCCTCCTCATCATTCCACTTGCAAAATGTGAGCAGGCGAGTGGAATTTTTGAGGACTGAGGGTAGTATAAAAATTTCAAATGATGTCCTTGATGATGTTCCTGTGCTGGCTCCTTTAAACGGCTTCTCAATGTTCAAGCAAGAAAGGGCTTGTAGGTTACTGGAGAGGAAACACAAATGCCATCTTAGTGTAGAACATCAAGCAATTTATTAGACAAGATATACAGGTACTCACAATTAAGTATGAGTTACAGAATGTATGGCACTGTGGAGCAAATCTCCCTGTGGGAAGGGATACATCAGGATCAGGATGGCATCTGCAGCTGGTGTGGATGTCTCCGATGGCTGTCTGTACTTCCACTAGTCAGCGCTGGGTCCCTGTGGCTATCTGTGACGAGTACTTCTGGGTGCAGGGGGGGGTTGCCAAGATGCCATCCTGATGTATCCCTTTCCACAGGGAGATTTGCTCCACAGTGCCATGCATGCTACAACTCATTTTTAATTGTGAGTACCTGTATACCTTGTCTAATAAATTGCTTGATGTGTTACACTTGTGTTTCCTCTCAGTCTCCATAAAGAGTTCCTGTCACTGCCCAAAGCTGTCATATGGGGGTTTGTTCGCCCCCTTGTAAAAGCAATAAAGTTAAATGAAAAATTATTAAAAGTGAAAAAATAAATACATTTTAAAAATAAATGAAAATAATTAAAAAAATAAAAATGAAAAGCACAACAACCCCTGCGCATACACACAATTGCAAACGTAGGTTCGGCATGCATATCTAAATTGTGATTGCATCTCACAGATGAGATATCATGGGGAACATCAGAATGTGAGCTATAATTCTGGAGCCCTAATTCATCTAAAAATGATAATCTATAAAGGCTTTTAAAGCTTCACCTTTGGACAAATTTAGGTACTGTAGTTTGTTGCCATTTCACCGGTGGGCAGAAACTTAAATCTTGACATGTTCAGTATGTACGGCATTTAATCAATACAACATCATCTTTAATATTTTTACCAAAAAAGCTGGTATTATGTTATGTGCACTAAAATTCATTAAAGTGTATTTTTAACAAAGTGTAAATTCTCACCAGTCAGTGAGTAGCAGCAGGCAGGAAAGGACATGCACAATTTTTCCATATACTGTGTCGAAGTAGAACATATTCTCACAACTTGACAGGTGGTTATTAATGTAATTTTACTGTTGGGTTTAAAGTTGTTCACTGTGGGGTTGATTTAGAAAAGACAAATAGGCTTTTCATTTTGCATGGGAAGTTGCAGTATACAAATAAATTTTCCCTATAGCTTCATGAATAGGGAAGGCATGGAAGGGACGGGAAAGGAAGGGAAGGGAAGGGAAAGGAAGGGAAGGGAAAGGAAAGGAAGGGAAGGGAAGGGAAGGGAAGGGAAAAGAATGGAAGGGAGAGGAAGGGAAGGGAAAGGAAAGGAAAGGAAAGGAAAGGAAAGGAAAGGAAAGGAAAGGAAAGGAAAGGAAAGGAAAGGAAAGGAAAGGAAAGGAAAGGAAAGGAAAGGAAAGGAAAGGAAGGGAAAGGAAGGGAAGGGAAGGGAAGGGAAGGAAAAAGAATGGAAGGGAAGGAAAAACAATGGAAGGGAGAGGAAGGGAAAGGAAGGGAATGGAAAGGAAAGGAAAGGAGAGGAAAGGAAGGGAAGAGAAAGGAAAGGAAAAGAAGAGAAAGGAAAGGAAAGGTAAAGAAGAGAAAGGAAAAGAAAGGAAAGGAAAGGGAAGGGAAGGGAAGGAAAGGAAAGGAAAGGAAAGGAAAGGAAAGGAAAGGAAAGGAAAGGAAAGGAAAGGAAAGGAAAGGAAAGGAAAGGAAAGGAAAGGAAAGGAAAGGAAAGGAGGAGAGTGTTTACTCGAAATAGGATACCCAAACACATGCAAGAAAAAAAATAAAAACAGCATTTTTGCTTGCACATGATTGAATGATGGAAGTCAGCAGAGCTTCCCCTCATTCACTAAACTCAGGGAAAGAAAAACCCTTGCAAAGTTAACAGTCTTTTTTCCTTTACGAAATCAAACCGACAGTCCGTTACCTTATGTTATAACTTGCCTGTTATTAAGATGGAGTGTAATTAAAAAGTATTAATTCTTTACTTTTTTCACCTTTTTTGTTGTGTTTCTTCTTTTAATTGCATAATTATGTTATATAAGCATGCCTTTCAATATATGCAACTGCACGTGTGACATAGAGGGCTCTAGGCCACTATTCCTTCTTACTGACTGTAAATTAAGCACTAAGCAAATACATCAATGAGCACATCCATAAAAGTACCACATTTCTTTTTTTTTTTTCCAAATGTAATTTTTATTGAGAGTTTAAAATGGGGTTATACATCAAAAATTAACACATTACACTATTAAGCGGAGAAAAAAAAAAACATAATCTCATTGCATATAGTAATTTGTCCTAAAAAGAAGGACAAACACATTACGTTCTACCTTATACCACAGATCAAATACATGTAACACTTCAAATAAAGTTGCTCCCTCTTCCACTATCACTGTGTAATCCTAAAATTATAATCTTCCCCATCTATCCCATTTCTAATAATAAAGAAGAAAAGAAAGAAAAAAAAAAGGGGGGGGGGGAGGGAAAACAAGTCCCCTCTCCACATGACCAATGGCAGAAACAATCAAGGATCCAAATGACCAATCCAAAGGGTACTCATCTACTGTTCATTAACCAAGAAGGACTGCAACTTTTCTCGAGAGGACAAACATATTCCGTGCCTCCCATGTCTCATTATAACTCTTTCTTTTATGTTGGGCTGTCAATATCAAATCTTCCATTCTATTTATTTCTTCTACTTTCCGCATCCAGCACACAATTGTTGGAGGAGCTTGCTTTTTCCAGCTAAGGGGGATACAGGATCTAGCCGCATTCGAGAGATGACAAATAATTGATTTTTTATATTTTTTTTTTCCCGAACCATAGTCAAATGTAAAAGAAAAAATGCCGGATCTTCTGGAATCTCTTTTTCTGTAAATGTTTGCATAATCTCTCTAACCTCCTTCCAAAAATGTAGAGAGGGGGGAGGTGTGGGACTTTAAATGAAGCGCACGATGGGTTGTGTCGCGCGCCTCCATCCCTGTTCAAGTAGAAATAAAGAAGGGTTGGAACTTTATATGAGAGACACGACAAGGCTGGTTGGACAAAAATAACACATTTATTGATACATACATTTATACAAACATGACATGTAAAATATATTAAACCAAGACAGTAGAAAAGCTGGTAAGTGGTCCCCAGTCCAGGTTCATAAGAACCATCATGGCAAAGTACCAAAGGAAAAAAATAGTTGACTGTAACCATAACATCAGCAGACTCGACACGTTTCATGGACTAGTATTGCCACTTCATCATGAGTAGATTTATGAAATGTGTCTATAAAAAATACATATATGAGTATAAAAAAAAGCAACAATGATGATAAGAAACTGGAAGGGGGAGGGGGAAAGGGGGACAAAACCCCCAAATTCCATAAACCTACACTGCAGCTCAGGCATAAGCGGCACTGAAGGTAAATGCATGACCCTGAGCTATGTGATATTGTTTGTAGGGTATATTTAATAAATTATAAACTTTAGTGCTTGAGAGAAATCCCCTTCGTCTGAGCAATATTTTTCAAAAGATGCTAACTGACGACTATAGCTTTCAGGATTAGGGATTGAATATGGAAAATGATATAGTTGGCAAGCATTCCAAAAAGGAGGTTTAAAAACGTCTTTATCACTTACTAATGTCTCCATTGAGGACCATTTATCCTCTCTTAAGAATTGTAAGGCCTGAAAAAGACCTGCCCTTTGGAGAGAGCTGAAAGGCTGTGTATCAATACCTAAGGAAAATTGAGGGTTCCCTAAAATAGGGTATAGCAGCACATCCCATGAGGAGAGGGAGCTCTGAGAACAGGCTACAAAGCCAATTTGTAAGGTATTACCTATAAGAGGATGGGATTTCAACTTTACCAGACGGTAGGTAGTCATAGCACCAAAGAGCTCTTTTAACCTCCCTGCCGGTATGATTGTTTCCGATTTTAGGTGCTGAAAGCAGTACAATTATTTTGCTAGTAATTCTTAAGTTTGAAACACAAAATCATAAATTATAATATAATAAATAAGTACATACGTGTATATATATATCTATATATCTGTGTGTATATATATATATATATATATATATATATATATATATATATAAAAAGTACAGTAAAACTGCGTTGTGTTTGTGTGTTTTACTTTTCAAATTTGCCGCCAGTTCCACCCTCCTTCGAGCGTCACGTCGCAGGAGACGGAAGCCGGGGCTCACAGCAACGGGCGGAAGATCTGGACGCCGTATGCTGCAGTGACACATGGCGGGATCCCGGGGACAAGGTAAGTACCCTCTACCAGGATCCAGCGATGCTCCCTGGCGGTACACTGAGTGTGGCTCGGGGTTACCACTAATGGCACTGAAATTCCACCCTGAGCCACACTCGGAAATACCTCCAGGGAGGTTAAAAGGTATAGTCGTTTGTGCCTGTTCAAGTTGTACCCATAGTTTGAATTCACCATTACGGCACCAATCTGTTTGTCTGCGGAGGTGTGCAGCTTGGTAAAATGTATGAATATCTGGAAGTGCGACCCCTCAATATTTTTTAGGAAGGGTCAACAATTGTCGTGAAAAAATTTTTTGTGACCAGAAAATTTGATAACTAAAGAATGAACTTGCCTAAAATACTGAATGGGGATCCGAATAGGCAATGCTTGAAAAAGATACAGGAATCTCGGTAATATAGTCATCTTAAGCAGGTTGCACCTGCCGAACCATGAATTTAATCCTGTGTGCCATTTCCACAACTGGAGATGGGTTGCAGGCAAAAGGGCAGGAAAATTGTATGCATACACCTGAGAAACATCGGAGGGTATGGAAGTGCCTAAGAAGCACCAAATTTCTCACTGCCTCTGCAGTAGCCACAGATATAGAGTAATATGCTCCTTTCAGCTTGTGTTTCTCTGTAGACAAACTAGTTGTGTAGCTGCAACCAGTGGCGTAGCGTGGGTTGTCAGCACCCGGGGCAAGGCAAGTAATTTGCGCCCCCTAACCCGTGGGATTTTAGCACTCGAGTCTCTTCCACTAGTTTAGTTAAAGAAACCCTTACCCTCTAAGCACATGTATTGTTTGTTATGAAAATACTGATGTAAGTAAAATGCATCTAAATACAATTTTGAATGACCAGTGTGCCCCCTCTCAATGCAGAATGACCAGCGTGCCCCCTTTCAATGCAGAGTGACCAGCGTGCCCCCTTTCAATGCAGAATGACCAGCGTGCCCCCATTCAATACAGAGAGACCAGCGTGCCCCCTTTCAATGCAGAATGACTAGCATGCCTCCTTTCAATGCAGAGAGACCAACGTGTCCCCTTTCAATGCAGAATGACCAGCGTGCCCCCTTTCAATGCAGAGAGACCAGCGTGCCCCCATTCAATGCATAGAGACCAGCGTGCCCCCTTTCAATGCAGAGTGACCAGCGTGCCCCCTTTCAATGCAGAGTGACCAGCGTGCCCCCTTTCAATGCAGAGAGACCAGCGTGCCCCCTTTCAATGCAGAATTACCAGCGTGCCCCCTTTCAATGCAGAATGACCAGTGTCCCCCCCTTCAATGCAGAGAGATCATTGTGCCCCCTTTCAATGCAGAGAGATCATCATGCCTCCTTTAAATGCAGAGAGACCAGCATGCCCCCTTCAATGCAGAGAGACTTACCTGCAGTGGCTGCTTCTACTCAGTTCCCCGCGTCTCCTCGAGTCCTCCCGCCCCCTCCTCGGCCAATGGCATGCGTTCGCCTTTTGGCCAATCAGGAAGCGGGTCTTGGACCCGCTTCCTGATTGGCCAGGAGGAGGATCCGTGTAACAATAGCAAATTTTAATTTGCTATTGTCACACAATGGGTGGGCTCGGGGCGCACTGCTCTGCGCCCCAGGTCCACACTTTTTGAGGCCTATTAGAGCCTCTGGCTCTAATCAGGTGATTAAAAAAAAAACCCATTCTATGACAGCGCCAGGCTGCTGACTCACTCGCTGCTAAACTGACTGAGCAGTTAGGAGAGGCAGCATAGGCGGGGCTTGGCTTGCAATGCCACCCCACCCTACACCAATGGACAGGTGAGGCACAGTCCAACCCGCCCCAACCCGCCATTTTCAGCCATAGGGCGGCCGCGCTGGACATCTCCCAGCCTAAAGATGGAGGCAGCCGCAGACAGTGTGTGAACTGTGTATGTCAGAGTTAGACAGACAGAGTGACACTGCGGATGCGCCCCCCCAGATGTTGCACCCGGTGCGGCTGGCCCCCCCTGCACCCCCCACGCTACGCCACTGGCTGCAACTGTTCCGATATAAACAAATATATAAAATGTTATAAAACATCAATTCCTTGTGGATGAGCATTGTTTATATCTGGAATCTATTTACTCTACATGTTAATATTTATTTCTTTACAATACAATTTTATGCTTACTCTTTGGTAACCATTTACATTTAATAAATAAACACATATATTGTATTTCAAATGATATTTTAATGAAAAGAATAATTTCAATAATTTCATCATTCGAAATACAACCTAGATTTGTAGATGACAATTTAAACCAAGTTAATGCCTCTTCGGCAAAAATAAAACATTCACCATACACAAGCGAAAGAGATCAAAATTAGTTTTTAAATTAAAGCAAAAGAGGCAAGCACTTACATGAAAAAAACACATTGCTCAAGTACAGCTAAACAGAAGCAAAATAAAGTGATACAATTTACTATTACTGATTGTTTATAGTAGTCTAAAGGAAGTATAGTGCAAGAGTGTATGGTCCAAAACAAATCAGAATCTCACTGAGAGTTTTAGTGTTCTGGAGAGATTACATGCTGGTGATGTGAAGTCAAGTCAATGAAAATGCACTGGATCAATGCACTTGATCAAATCATTCATAAATAAAAGACGCTCGACCCTTTAATGATCATTGGTAATCAATACCTAGATGCTCAGACTAAATTTAGCAGCATCAGTAAGCACTGCTTACGTTGAGGGTAACACCATAACTAACTTGTATACCTAATTAAATTTTACGGACATATTTTTTGGTACATTTTTTTTCAGTCACATGGAATCAATGGAAGATTATTTTCTTAAAAGCCACCAGTAACATTTATTTATCAAGCTATATCAATGTCTTGAGTGCCATACATCAAAATAATAGCAACATCTTGCAATGTATAGAAAAAAATCAAACCAAATATAAATGCATATGTTGACACTTGGAAAGTTACCAACCCCCTAGCTTAAAACATAAATCTGGGAAACATTATAGTATTTGTATTACTTTTAACGGATTTCTAAAACAATGAAAAAAATAGTGTCTGCAGTGGAGCTCTGTTACTTTACAAAAAGCTACTATCAAGCTTACATCTCTCACGAAATTTGTGGAAAGTCCCCAGATGATTCTGAGAAAATACATTGAGCTGATGAACCTCTGATGCCTTTCCTTTTTCTTTTTTTATAAGTTTCATCTTATAAAAGCTACACATCTTGAATGAATATAGAATAATCAGAGGTCATTGATGCATAAATTCTCAGACCAAATTTAGCAAAATTAGTATGTGTTGAATTAGTATGTGTTGATTAACCTAACCATAACTTTATAACACATTTACCAACCTAAATATAAATGTTGCATTTTTTTGAAGAAAATAAAGGGCTTTTATTTTATACTATATTTTAATAGATATCTTGCTCATGTTTTTAATATAGCCTGACAAATTTGACAAAAATGTTTGTTGGTTTGAATTTTTTTTTTATTTTGGACACAGCACTAGAAGAAATAATAAACATTAAAGGAAATCTGTATGAATCAAATAAGCATGGAAACGTATTTTTTTTGCATACAGAGCAGAATATACCATAAACACATCACATGCATTAACTATGCCCGTGTAAGGGAGTCAGTATCATTCATGACTGTCATTTTGATTGCCATGGTTGCCTTCCAGTTAGAGCAAATAAACTGAGATTGTTTAGTTGGTTGTAAAATGTTTTCATAATGTGGGCTCTAAGAAATTCTGGGAGAATGAAGAAGAGAGGAAATACACTCTATTTCTGAAAGTATTGGGAAGCCTGCCTTTACACGCACATTAACTTTAATGGCAACCAGTCTTAGTCCGTAGGGTTCAATATTGAGTTGGCCCACCCTTTGCAGCTATAACAGCTTTATCTCTTCTGGGAAGGCTGTCCACAAGGTTTAGGAGTGGGTCTATGGGAATGTTTGACCATTTTTCAAGAAGCACATTTGTGAGGTCAGGCACTGGTGTTGGATGAGAAGGCCTGGTTTTTAGTCTCCCCTCAAATTCATCCCAAAGGTGTTCTGTCTGGTTAAGGTCAGGACTCTGTGCAGGCCAGTAAAGTTCCCCAACCTCGCTCATCCATGTCTTTATGGACCTAGCTTTGTGCACTGGTCCAAATCATTTGGTGGAGGGGGGATTATGATATGGGATTGTTTTTAAGAGTTGGACTTGGTCCCTTAGTTCCAGTGAAGGGAACATTTTAGGTGTCAGCATACCAAGACATTTTGGACAATTTCATGCTCCAAACTTTGTGGGAACAGTTTGGGAATGGCCCCTTCGTGTTCCAACATGACTGTGCAAAAACAAGGTCCATAAAGTGTTTGGGTTGGAAGAGCTTGACTGGCCTGACCTCAACCCGATTAAACCCCTTTTGGGATGAATTCGAGCAGAGACTGCGAGCCAGGTCTCTCGTCCACATCAGTGCCGGACCTCTAAAATGTGCTTCTGGTAGATTGGTCAGACAGTGCCATAGACACACTCCTAAACCTTGTGAACAGCCTTCCCAGAAGAGTTGAAGCTGTTATAGCTGCAAAGGGTGGGCCAACTCAATATTGAACCCTATAGACTAGGACTGGGATGCCATTACAGTACATGTGTGGATAAAGGCAGGTATCCCAATACTTTTGGTAATGTAGCGTATGTGCAAAGAAGAGGAGAGTTAATCTAGAGAAAGAGAAGGAGATAGGAAGGAAAGGATAGAGGGAAGTATAGATAATCATTATTGATTCTCATCGTAGTTAACCACCTTAGTGTTATCCCCGAGCTTGACTCGGGGTGGATTTTTTAGGCTAGGTTCGGTATCCCCGAGTCACGCTCGGGGTGGATGTGCAGAGCGTGCAGCTCTGTCCCTTACCTTCTCCTGGCGATCCAGCGATGATCTCCCATTGCTGTGATCGCCAGCCGAGATCCCCGCCGCTCGTCCGTCGGTCTGATGACTTCCTGGTTCCATTCCCTGCAGCAGCAATGCTGCATGGGAGCGGAACTGGGAGGGAAATTCAAACGTTGCACAAAACACATGTATATAATAAAATTATATTATTGATTACATTATAATTCATGAGTTTGTGTTTCAAATTTATCACATCTGGGATGTCTACTAGAGTCTTGTTTTGGTCAGGTTTAAGTCAGTAATTACTAAGAATTGTAGGCCTATAATACATAACGCCAAATTTCCATGCAAAAAATTGTACCGATTTTGGTACATAATTCCTGACATAATCATACCGCCTGGTAGGTTAAGAGCCCCCAACTAGTTTCCTCATAGTACAAAAAAAACTAAAAAATGAATCCCAATTTTTGTCATATTGACCGTGAGGGTAGGAGTCAGTGGAGTCTATCATTGCAAACCAAGTGTTGTGATACTTTTCTTCTAGCTTATGGAAAGTGGCTGTTAGGTCTTCTATTCATTCTATTTCATCAATTTTAGCAAACCACATATGTACGAAAGGAATGTACAGTTTGCAGACACAGACCCCCTTTAACAGATGAATGCTCAGTGAGGTCTTTAATTTTGTTTTCATTGGATTCCTAACAATAAATTCATAATTAATAATAAAAAAATCATAATGTTTCATTGGAATTTTATTAGCATGCAACAAATAGCTAATGGGGTTTGTCCCTAGAATTCACAGATGTTAACTGAAAGGCAATTTACAAACCTCAGACAAAAAAGGCTGTAAAGGACAGTACCAGAAGATATATCCCTGGCTTGGTCTGGCATCTCTAGAAAATGCTCTGAAGCTGCGGGAAAGTTTTATGAAGAAGCACTGGAACCTAATATTAGCATGATAATGATTTGTAGTCTTGTTCCTGAAAATGATTAACAATCATGCTAAACTAATGGCTCTAATGATGTGTGGCATTGTGAGGGCCACACCAAGTTTGGATTCCCACTTGTAGTTGTAGGGAGAAGTAAAACCCTCTTTTGGCACTAGTGATGGGCTGAACACCCCCCTGTTCGGTTCGCACCAGAACATCGCGAACATGCAAACTCTATTAAAGTCTATAGGACACGAACATGAAAAATCAAAAGTCCTCATTTTAAAGACTTATATGCCAGTTATTGCCCAAAAAAGTGTATGGGGACCTGGGTACTGCCCTGGGGGACATGCATCAATGCCAAATATATTTTTTTTAAAACAATTGTTTTTACAGGAGCAGTGATTTTAATAATGCTTAAAGTGAAACAATAAAAAATGGAAAATTATTTTAAATATTGTGCCTGGGGGGGGGGGCACAATGTGCCTATAAAGTGTGCAATGTATGTAGCCTGCTGCAGCAATACGGACATTTCTAAAGGAAAAAATGTAATTTAAACTTGCTCGTGGCTATAATATATTGTCGGCTCCCGGCAAAACAGATAAAAATAAATGAAAAAAACGGCGTGGGGTTCCCCCCAAAATCCAGCTCCCCTCCTGGACCATACCAGGCTGCTTGCCCCCAAAGCAACTTTTCCCCTTGTTGATGGGGACAAGGGCCTCCTCCAGACAACCCTGGGCTGTGGTTGTCGGGGTCTGTGGGTGGGGGGCTTATCTGAATCTGGAATCCCCCTTTAACAAGGAGGCCCCCAGATCCTGCCCCTCCCCCTATGTGAATGGATATCAGGCACATCGTACCCCTACTTATTCACCAAAAAAGTGTACAAAAACATATAAACACAAAAGTCAGTTTTTGACAAGTCCTTTATTAAAAAATTTAAATAAAAAAATAGTTTCCCCCGATGTAAATCCATTGCCAATCACGGTGCCCGCCGCACTCGAAAAATAGAAAAAAAAAAGAAAAGACACTCTCGCCTCTTCACACACCTACTGGCTAATGAGCTGTTTGAGCCATGACAGCTCTTTTATAGGAAATAACGTCACATCAGTAATTTATTCACTGCACCAGCGCAGTGCATTATTGGGCGCTCGTGACATCAGAAGTGAATAAATTACTCAATTAAAAGGTGTGACAGTTTCACTGATATAAGAAAAATGTAACACTAGCAGTGCTAACACATGACCAAAAATCATTCATAAAATATCTATAACTAATATAACATATAAAAAATATGATATAATATAATAAATAAATAAATAATAGTGCCCACAGAGAACCGCATGCAATTAATGAAGGTTACAATAACACAACCAAATGATAGACCTAAAAAGTCCAATTTAGGTGCAGATGTCAAACATTGGTGAAATAGATGTGCAAATATCTGTATAAATTAGTGCGCCTCCACCATCAAGCTGTGCCACCCCGTCAGAATGGACACTCACCAGACAGACGATCAGTATAAGCCTGTATATAACAGATAGAATCTCCACCTGTGGACAAGTGCACTGCTGCGGCTTGGCTCCCAAAGGACTCTGTATCTCCAAAAGCAATCATCTCACGCCAACCATGTCATGTAAGTGAAAGCATATAACGGGGACACATAGTGTAATTCCGTACACTTTATTGCAAAAACAATATAAAACCAAGTTCCCCGCTCCCATCAAAATGCTACTCACAAACACAGAAGAAATTCAGGCGTTACGTATGCATAGAAGAATGTAAATCCACCGCTGTTCTCATGCGCCGACCGCTCGGTAACTCAGCAGGCCGGAACTCACAGCGTGGCGTTTTCTCGTTTCTATGGCAACCGCATACTCACGCCGTTACGCGTTTCATCATCACGGACTTCTACGGAGGGCCAATAATAAATTACTGATGTAACGTCAGAAGGGGCGGTGCCACCGGGTGATGTAACCGGGTGTCCCGCCCCTTTCCTATAAAAGAGCTGTCATGGCTCAAACAGCTCATTAGCCGGGAGGCGTGTGAAGAGGCGGAAGCGTCTTTTTTTTTATATATTTCCGGTGCGGTGGGCGATGGGACTGATGATGGATTTACATGAGGGGACACTATTTTTTTTTTTTTTTAATAAAGGACTTGTCAACAACTGGATTTGTGTTTATTTTTTTGTACACTTTTTTGGTGAATGGTTAGGGGTACAAAGGCAGCTTGCTCGGATAAGGGTCTGGTATGGATTTTGGGGGGACCCCAAGCCTTTTTTTTTTTCAATTTTGGCGTGGAGTTCCCCTTAAAATCTGTACCAGACCCAAAGGGCCTGGTATGGGTTTTGGGGGGCCGTTTTTTATATTATTCTGTCATAGGGTTCCCCTTAACCACTTACATACAGGGCACTTTCACCCCCTTCCTGCCTAGACCAATTTTCAGCTTTCAGGGCTCATTGGCATCTATGCTAAATCTCAGTCAGCTTGACATAGCACTGCTCCCTATCTTTAACATTGGCGTCTATGGGAAATCTTGGTCAGCTTGACATGGCACTGCTCCCTGTCTCTAACATTAGCATTAGTGTCTATGGGAAATCTGGGTGAGCTTGACATGGCGCTGCTCTCTGTCTTTAAGATTGGCATCTATGGGAAATTTCATCAGCTTGGGATAGCATTGCTCACGAACTATAAGTGATAAGTGACAGGGACACAAAACTTGGGGAGCACTGAGAGGGGACCCAGACTACAACATATCTATACATTTCAAAAGTGGGGTTGGCCTGTTCAGTAAACTGACTGCACTAAACTAACTCAACACACTATCCACTAACTACGTGCCTAACCTCTATTATCATACACTATACACGGCTGCCGTGTAACCAGCAGCGTTATATAGTGTGGGGGGCGTGGACTTAGCCCCTGAGCCATGATTGGCTAAAGGCAGCCTGCCTTTGGCCAATCATAGCTCTGACAGGACACTGTGCTGTGATTGGCCAAAGCATACAGGTCATGTGCATGCTTTGGCCAATCATCAGTAATTTATTCACTGCACCAGCGCAGTGCATTATAGGGCGCTCATTGGGGGGGGGGGGGAAACTTCCCGCCGATCGCCCCATTTGTTTGTCTGTTCAGCGAACACACGAACAGCCGATGTTCGAGTCAAACTTATGTTCGACTCAAACATCAAGCTCATCCCTATTTGGCACATTAAGAAGCAAATAAATTAGTGACAATAGATGAGGCTTATAGGCTGCATATCAACAAAGTATCTCAAAAGTAGCGAGGGGTCTAGGGAGGAGGTTGCCATTTGGTGTAGTAATTAAAAATGTCAGACCTGGCAGGCAGCCCAGCTGTCTAAAGAAGGCAAAAGTAGATTTTGAGTTGCTTCATAGGAAAGCCATCCATTTAGGGTCTTAATATATAAAAGAGAAGATGGACCCACTGACCTTTTTTTCATAATTTTTTTTTTTTGTTTTAACATTTTTATTCATTTATTTTTTAAAACGAATTTAGTACTACTCCCAAGGGATCTGCTGGAGATGGGTTCCCCTGGGTTACTATTAGCAACAGTAGAACATTCAGACATGTTTCCAAGTGATTTTTACCTCAGACAAGGACCAGTCCAGTTTCTTTGGTTTTTATGTTTTATTAGGGAGGAGTGGGATACTCCAACAGACTAAACTATGCACAATGAGCAGGGATGATCTGATAAATGCTGTTTAATGCTGGTTACATGCTGCTTAACGCTGTTTAAATGCTGAGAAACGCTGAGTTGAGATTGTCATGGCTAGGCCATTTAATGTACTTTGCTTTTACACTGTGAAAGAGTCCTTTAGCTTCCTAGGGCACTCCTTTACTGAGGTAGCTGTCCTCTAAAGTAGACGGTATATCTGTGCAACTTCAGAGCCCTTCCTGCACCCACTTTACCTCCTAATCTTCAGGGCTTAACAACTTTGCACCCCCTTTACCATATCACTCTGGGTTAGATGACTTCTGGATCCCATTGATCCCTCCGGAGTGGTCCCCTCTCTTAGGCAGACCCCTGGGCAGATTCTTGAGTACTCACGATACTGCTTTTCCAGAAGCATTCTGCCCAGCAGCTCCACTTGGTCAGCACACTGGATTCTTCTGTGCACAGCTCAACCCCTGGTCCCTAGGCCGACTGCCTGGACCACCTTCCTCACTCTACAGGAGGAGAGATAGCTGTCTATCCTCCTGGGACTTTGCTCCCGCCAAAAGATGCCCTGACACATGCTCCCTCCCTATTTATGGCCAATCCCAGGATGTATTGCCACATGCCCTCCCACTGGGACTGCCATGAAACAGGATGTGTCACTGGCTAGGTTTCCTCCACTGTCCAACAAGCTCCCTCATTGGACATAGTGGGGACACTCCCTCAGACCCTATGAATCACACTTGGAAACATGTGACAGCAAAACTAACAGATCAGCTCCCCCTGATGAGCAGCAGGAGCAAAATAGATGCTTTTACCTAGCACCTGTCTTGGAGGGTGCTACACTAATAATAACTATTCTTCTTTTTTAAAATACCTTTTTTCTTACTCTGCACTCTGACAATGAGATAAATTGACAGCTTGAGTCAGAAGAGGTTTGTCTACAAACAAATGTCATCTGCTCACCTGATCACCTCACTTCTGTGGTGATCAGCAGCAAGCACTGCTTGAGAATGTTAATCTTCTGATTGCAGGCAAGAATAGGCTATTGCATTAACAACAAATCCATTAACTACGCTTGATATAATATATCTTAGATGTCAATACATCCACTTTACAGTGAACAGATTGATAAAATTGTTGCATTTCACAGCCTGCATAAGTACTTTTTTTTAGCACAAGTTCAAGTGCTTCCCCACTCGTCATGCAAAGGCTATGCTTTATTTTTCTCAATTCTCCTGCATGTGATTGGATGATTGAATCAAACACGGGTTCACTTAACTTCCCTGCATCTCATTTATTTTCACTCATTAATAAATCATCCCGCTGTTTTTGTTTATCCAAATGTAGTTCTTGTCCTCCACATGTTCCTTACATTACACTTATCTCTTGCTCATGGAAAACATTTTTTTCTAAATAAAAGTTAGAGTTACAATCTCAAATGCAGGAACTCTGGTTTAAGGGTTTATTACTGATACCATCAGGGAAAGATATCCTGAAAGATATAGATTTCACATGCATAAGCTTTAAGGAAATTGTAATGCTTCATATTTTCAATTGCAGTAAAAGCTTCCATGCTTTTGTAAAGGAATACTTTGAAAAAATGTAGATCATATGAAATTGTTATAAGCTATTTTATAATTCAGTGCGAATAAATTACTTTTCTATTACAGTCTCAAGATGCTGTCATTTTACACAACTCTCAGGAAAATCAAATGCTCTCTCTTTGCAGTATGATAAGCTAAAAATATACAGAATGTCCTCATACGTCTCATTTAGTAATTGTGTGATTGGCTCAATCAATTTCTCAGTTGACACTGAGATGCAAAATTGTGGACATCCTCTGTAACAGGCTTTTTATTTTAGCTGATATACTTTCTAAGTTTTGTTCCCTGTAAAACATGCATCTATTTTTATCACAACATTGATATTGCCCAGGGTCATTGTAATAAAGTCAGACATTTAAATTAGATATGAGTTTGATACAAGACATAGTGAAGCAAACAACAATTTGCTCAGGACAGAGAAAGATATGAACCTGAAGAAACATCTAGAGGAGGGTTGTTTTTCTCCAAAAAAAAACTCAAGGTAACCTTATGTTATTTGCATTTTACTCCTTATAGAAGGACATTCACATATTTTGTATTGTAAAAATCTTTACTCATTGCACATTGCCAGTTTCTATCTAAGAGGAATATACAATTAAAAGTTTTAGCATATAGCCTGCACATTTCTCAAAACCCCATAATGCTGGCAATTGCAACCAGCTATCAGTGACAAACAAAATTAAACAGATCAAGGAAACTTACACCAACAGTTATTGATTGTATTATAATTTCAGTAGAAACTGTTCACAGTGGGTGGAATACTCCACTTGTGTTTTTAAATCAAAAACTGTTTGAAAGTGCTTGAACCTGCTACAGATTTGCTTAATGTTGGGTCAGCTTAGCCTAGTGCAGTGATGGCAAACCTATGGCACGCGTGCCACAGCTGGCATGCAGAGCCCTCTCTGTGGGCATACGAGCAGTCTTGTGATTGCAGGTAGAGGGAGATCCATGAAGAGTCCAGGTTTGTGGGGGCGAGAGCGCGGCAGCAAACAGCGGCGAGGGCGAGGCGTGGGAATCTATCTGCACAAAGTGAGTGAGTGGGCGGTCCCGCAGCCTCCATGGGGTAGGTGAAGAGATAGGCCGGAGAGCCAGAGAGGGAGAAAAAAAGCTTCACTACCTCCTTGACCCCCGAAGAGGAAAGTGGCAGGCGCAGCATCCCAGGGCCCCCCAGAGCCTGAACTCCTTAAACCTCCCCTCTTCTAAAACACCAACAGTGAGGGAAGGAAAACAGGCTGACTGGGGGCCTGGAAGACGAGGACGGGTGGGAGGCGCAGGCTACAATGGAGCCACTAGAAGGAACAGAGCACACATGGAGACTGGCATGTAAGGTACCAGACATGATCATACACAGACCTACCTGCAGACAGAGACTGGAAGGGGGGGGGGGGCAGAGCAGCTGCTGCAAATACGGACAGAGCTAAGAGTCTTTCTCTCTCGTCTCCCTCCTCACTCTCCTCTCTCTCTCAGTCCCTCCTGTATCTCTCAGCACCCATCCATCTCTTTCAGTCCCCTTCTCTCTTCGTCTCCCTCTCTCAGTTCCCCCTCTTTTTCTTACACCCCTCTCTCTCAGTCCCCCCTCTCTCTCAGTCCCCTCTCTCTCTCTTACACCCCTTTCTCTCAGTTCTCCCTCTCTCTCACAACCCCGTAGCAGTCTGAGCAGTACTGGGTGTCAGTGTTGCACCTGAAGGATGGGGATTGCAAAGTGCACAGGTGAGAGGGGAGCGGGCGCTGCACCTGCCAGGGAAGGCAGGGACACCTAGACGGGCCATTACTGTAGCAAGCCATGTGTGATCTCCTCCTGGGGATCAGACATATGGTGGGGTGTGAGTGGAGTTCTGTCCTCCCCTGTACTCTGGATGCAGTCACAGGACCTCTGGCACGCTGCTCTTGCACCTGTTGCAATTTGGGCACACGGGCTCAAAAATGTTCGCCATCACTGGCCTAGTGTATGACCATTGGATGTCAGACAAAACCATTAGTGGTGTGTTCATATGCAAAACACAAATTTTCTTCAAATTAAATAATTAGGCCTTTTCAATACAAGTGCCTGCATCATCCTGCACAGTCTGTTAGAAAAAGTTGAAAAATAACAGACTTACTAGCTTGATCACCAGTTGAAAATAAAGAAAAAAGCCTAAAAAAAAAAAGAAGAAAGTGGCGGCAGCCACCACATCTAATAATTGGAATGCTCAATTTCTGTGATTCTGAAATGTGTCAGGACTTTTAGTGATAAATTCCTACCATAAGGTTTTATTCATGAGCTGCTGTAGGGTCATCAATCACTATAAGAAATCACTATCACCTGTTTGTTTTATTTGAGTCCCTAAAGATCCTGTAAAAAGCCGGTGGGCAGCCGTGCTGTGGCGGTATCCAGCAAGTGAATTGGCTTCAATCTCTCCAGCTATAAGTCCTATTGACCCCCAGACTGAAATAGCTGTGGGTCCATTATTTCTGGGGAGTAGGGATACAGGAGGGGAGTGACTCACCCTGCACCGCATGATCTGTCTTGAAGCACCTCAGCACTTTTTAACTTGAAACACCTTAGCACATTTTCTGGATTCTTTGGAGGACCTTTAGCACTTTGATCAGTAACTTTATGAGATTTTTTGGAACACTTGAGCACTTTATTGATGTCAATTGATTTTTTTTTTTGCACATGAACACTTTATTTAATCATTTTTATATGATTGTTATTGACAGTAAGCTCTGTTACTATCACTTATATATATTTTGTAGATGAGCATGTTGAAAGAGTTAAATAAGAGTTAAATTCATTTTTCCTGTTTAAGCTTCAATTTCCATGTGTGTTGAGTATATTTAATTTTTTAATAGAAGGTTATTATATTTGCATAAGGTTATGATATACTAGGTGCAGCGCTCTTAATAACCTTCTATAAAAAAATGAAAAAAAAAAAACTATATCAATTAATATCAGTGGCGGCTGGTGCTCAAAATTTTTGGGGGAGCGCAAAAAGAAAAATTTGCGGCAAAAAACGCGGTAAAAAATTGCGTGACTTTGATGCCACACAAGTGTTAAAGGGGCCATCAGTAATCAAGGAAGAGTGCCTTGATAAAGTATTCATAGTTACCCCTAGTTACCCCCAGGTCACGGACGGTGCAAGATTTATCAAGTTACCCAGGCCGGGCCCAGACCAGAGTGCAGATATCCTTATCATGGATGGACCCAGGCCAGGGGAAAACAGGTAGGTACAGGCATGTGAGGTCATGGTGCAAGAAGAATAACATCAAGTTACCCAGGTCGGTCCCAGACCACAGTGTGCAGATATGATTATATATACAGTGGGTACGGAAAGTATTCAGACCCACTTAAATTTTTCACTCTTTGTTATATTGCAGCCTAAGTTCATTCTTCTTCCTCATGAATGTACACATAGTACCCCATACTGACAGAAAAACACAGAATTGTTGACATTGTTGCAGATTTATTAAAAAAGAAAAACTGAAATATCACATGGCCCTAAGTATTCAGACCCTTTGCTGTGACACTCATATATTTAACTCAGGCTTTCCATTTCTTCTGATCATCCTTGAGATGGTTCTACACCTTCATTTGAGTCCAGCTGTGTTTGATTATACTGATTGGACTTGATTAGGAAAGCCACACACCTGTCTATATAAGACCTTCCAGATCACAATGCATGTCAGAGCAAATGAGAATCATGAGGTCAAAGGAACTGCCTGAAGAGCTCAGAGACAGAATTGTGGCAAGGCACAGATCTGGCCAAGGTTACAAAAAGATTTCTGCTGCACTTAAGGTTCCTAAGAGCACAGTGGCCTCCATAATCCTCAAATGGAAGACGTTTGGGACGACCAGAACCCTTCCTAGAGCTGGCCGTCCGGCCAAACTGAGCTATCGGGGGAGAAGAGCCTTGGTGAGAGAGGTAAAGAAGAACCCAAAGATCACTGTGGCTGAGCTCCAGAGATGCAGTCAGGAGATGGGAGAAAGTTGTAGAAAGTCAACCATCACTGCAGCCCTCCACCAGTCGGGGCAAATGTGCAATGTGTGGCTTCTGCTGCATTATGTAATACTCTTACTTTCATTCCCCCCAATACAGAAAGGTCAGTGCTGACAGTCTGGAAATGAAACTTAGCTGGATCATTCGTAAACATTCTTGCATATTTTTTCATGAATGCAAGGTGTTTTGGGATTGGGCCGGGGGACGCTGTGGGAGGGCAGAGGGGGGGGGGTTGTTGTGGGAGGAGGGCAGAGGGGGGGCACTGTGGGAGGAGGGCAGAGGGGGATGCCGTGGGAGGAGGGCAGAGGGGGGGACGCCGTGGGAGGAGGGCAGAGGGGCGGGGACGCTGTGGGAGGAGGGCAGAGGGGGGGACACCGTGGGAGGAGGGCAGAGGGGGGGACGCCATGGGAGGAGGGCAGGGGGGGGATGCGGTGGGAGGAGGGCAGAGGGGGGGACACCGTGGGAGGAGGGCAGGGGGGGGAACGCCGTGGGAGGAGGGCAGAGGGGGGGATGCCGTGGGAGGAGGGCAGAGGGGAGGGACGCCGTGGGAGGAGGGCAGGGGGGGATGCTGTGGGAGGAGGGCAGAGGGGGGGATGCCGTGGGAGGAGGGGAGAGGGGGGGACGGTGTGGGAGTAGGGCAGAGGGGAGGGACGCCGTGGGAGGAGGGCAGAGGGGGGGACGCCGTGGGAGGAGGGCAGAGGGGAGGGACGCCGTGGGAGGAGGGCAGAGGGGGGGACACTGTGGGAGGAGGGCAGAGGGGGGGACGCTGTGGGAGAAAGGGCAGAGGGGGGGACGCTGTGGGGGGAGGGCAGAGGGGGGGACGCTGTGGGAGGAGGGCAGAGGGGGGGACGCTGTGGGAGGAGGGCAGAGGGGGGGCGCCGTGGGAGGAGGGCAGAGGGGGGGACGCCGTGGGAGGAGGGCAGAGGGGGGGGCACCATGGGAGGAGGGCAGAGGGGGGGGCGCTGTGGGAGGAGGGCAGAGGGGGGTGGGGTGCCGTGGGAGGAGGGCAGAGGGGGGGGACGCTGTGGGAGGAGGGCAGAGGGGGGGAACACCGTGGGAGGAGGGCAGAGAGGGATGCAGCATCTTTTGATTTGGGGGAGAGGGGGGTAAGAGGACATGTATTGGGGGGTGCTTTGGAAGGGGAGATGACCTCCCTCCCCCCACTAGCAGAAGTCCTCTCTCCTCCCAAAGCACCCCTCAATACATATCCTCTAGCCCCCCCTATCACTCCATCATGTGTGCTACTTGCCCTTCGCCCCTTTCAGGTTACTGTCTGTGCCCCCCCCCTCCCCCCTCCACTGTATCTATAACTATACACAGACCTCAGATCATCAGCGCGGCTCTGGCAGTGAAATCTCCCTCCTCCCGGGTTCCTTCTCCTTTCTGTAGTGTTTACATGCGAACATGTGCAGGGGGCGGGGGATGCTCAGTGGGATGTGGGGAGAGAGGAGGATGATCGCTGCGGGCTGCAGATGTCCCCTGTGCCCCCTCCCCCTCCCTTTGGCAGCGCTGTGTGTGATAGTACACACTGACTCACTGACCTTCTGCTGCACACAAGGCTCTGCAAAAACGTTACTGCACTTTGCTACTGCGCTTACTTACCGGTGGTGGTCTGGTCCCGGATCGATCCGATTCCGGTCCGGTGACGGTCTCCTCTCCGCCGGTCCTCTCCGCGCTCTCTCCCGCCGCGTCCGTCCACTTAGGCACCCGACTCGTGACTGACGCACGCGACGTGACGTCAGCGGGGTCAGTATGGGGCCATGGGATGTCCTGGATGATGATTGGTCCAGGCTGTAGACTGGACCAATCACAGCCAGGATATCAGAAAGTGGGGGTGTCCAATCGCAAAGACTTGCGCCCAGGTTTACGCCCCCAGAAGGCAGCCAATCGGCGCATCTTCTGGGACGTAACCCCCCCCCCCCCCTAGCCACCAGTTCCTTCAGGCGAGGCCGGCGAACCCAATTTTTTTTTGTACAACTTTATTTGTGCGTTTTGTAATTTTTTTTTTCTTTTTTTTAGGGGTAGGGGGGCGGCGCCCTGGCGCCCCATATGCACGGGCCGCCACTGATCAATATGCTTTCAAAAATATAACAAATGCTACAATTAAGCCAATAGAGAAAATAAAGTGATGTAAGAAAATATACTTTGCATACAGTAAATTATAATATAAACATCGAGAGAATTGTCCACTTTTCTTAAATACAATACAGTGTTATGTATTGCAGTTCCACACTTCAAATTGTGCTCCTCTCCAACAACCACTGTTCCCAATCAGGTGCACTCTACCTGTACTGATTTAAGCATATTATAGGAGGTAAAAAAGTTTTTTTAATAATGAGGAAGCTATCCCCAGGACTCTTGCTTGGTATAGATGTTCAAGATTACACTCCAAAATACTGCAGGTAACTTCCACTTTTAAAGGTCAAATCCACATTGCCATATAAGCCCATAGAAGAGATAAACAGCTCATAGAGCTCATTGCTGAATGCTGCACATAATATGGAAGACCTGACACTGGAGCATGGAACAATGAGCACTATGAGCTGTTTTTCTCTTCTATGGGCTTATAAAAATGGAAGATACCTGCGGTATTTTAGAGTAGAAACTACAGTATACCAAACAGGAGTCCAGTATTCTCAAGCAAACTAACTGACTATGAAAGATTATAAGGAAGGTAAGATTTGGGTGCTGTCAGTGAGAAGGAGGTGGAGGAGGAAATTGGGGTAAGCGTCAATGGGGGCATTTCCCACTTCCCTGATACAAGGAGAAAGTCATGGGATCTGTTGCCATCATCCCAGTGGGAGCTTAAAATGTTGCACTTTAGAGCCTCTATGCCACATTTCCTGATAGTGGCAGGATTCCCTGCTTTGGAGGCATAGCTGCAGGGGTAAAACCTATGGCCATAGGCTGCCCACCTTTCCACAGCACAGAGAGCAGCAAATGGAGTGGCAAAATCCTATGGCCAGGATGAAGGGTAGGCAGCAGCAAAAAAGTTTTTATTTTGCAAGGGTGTATTTTTTGTTTATTTTTCTAGGGCATTTCTTTTATTTTCAAGGCCCTAAAGCATACACTTGTTGTTCACACAGGCAAAACTGGCTTTTAAATTGCAGCGCGTCACTGCATACTTGAGAGGAAAAGTAGTGCGCATCAAAGCACCACATGTTTATCCCTCCTGTTTATCCCTCCTAATGCAATAGCTGCCATTAAATATTGGGCCCCTTAAAAAAATGTTAGACAGGCCTAAGGTGAGAAGCAGAAGTTCTGCATGTAGAGGTAGTTGGTTTATTTATTGTTTTTATTTGTTGCAGTGTTTTGGGTGCACATTTCTTTTTCTTTTTTCTTTTTATTAAAGGATATGATGTTCCCAAGGAAGTCACATGATGAAACACACGTTGACTAGAAGTGATGTCACGCTGAACCCCGAAGTTATGTATTTCCTGGATTTTAAAGGGGCTCTGCTAATTATACCTGTTTGTGAGAATATTGTATAAAGTGCTTTGTGTTTTAATATAATTACTACACTATGGGAGTTATACTTTTTGTGCATTGAACTGGATGGTGTATATCGGATAAATTGTACCAGTGGGTCCAGCGGAACAATCTTAGGAGGGCTCTTCAACATCAAGAGGAGCATGCCAAAAGGACTCTGATTGGGCCACTACTATATGGATACTTTTAGAAAGCCTTTGTCCACTTTGAGCATGGGTGACATAGTCCACTTTCAGATTAGGCCTTTTCTGACACCTTTCTTTGTTTACATGTAAAAATCTGTATTTTATGCTAGAAAATTACTTAGAAACCCCAAACATGTATTTTTTAAGCAGAGGCCCAGGAGAATAAAATGGTGGGTTTTTGCAATTTGTTATGGCTCACTGTACTTCTACAAAGGTTTTTCAAACACAATTAAAAAAAAAAATACACTTTAATGAATTTTATTGCACACAAACACAATATAATTCCCAATTCTTTGGTAAAGTATAAAGGATGATGTTATGCAGAGTAAATAGATACCTAATACGAGTGCATGTCCGTGGAATGGTGCCAAACTATTATGGCATTTAAAAATCTCCCTAGGTGATGCTTTAAAAGCCTTAAAAGGTTACCAGTTTAGAGTTACAGAGAAGGGCTGGGGCTAGAATTATTGCTCTTGCTCTGACATACATGGCAATACCTCACAAGTGTGGTGTGATTGCCATTCACAAATGTGTGCGAGACCAATGCCTGCGTTCATCTTTGCGTGTGAGCATGGTGGTACAGGGACACTTTAAAAAAAATTATTTTATTGTATTATTTATTTTGATTACATTTTTTTAATACTGTTTCTTTAAAATGTTTATCACTTTTATTGCTATCACAAGGAATGTAAACATACCTTGTGATACCAATAAGCAGGGACAGGTACTCTTTACTAGGTGATCTATTGGACCCCAGATGTCTCCTTTGCCCTTAAAAAAGGGCTTTGTTGACATCCGGAAGTGACAAATTTATCAGAGGTTACGGTTTCACGTACCATAGAGATAATCAGGGATGTTATGATCCCCAATCACCTCTATGGTAAGCCGACAGAACTGCTGACTGGCTGGATGGGAGAGCCTGAAGAGGCACCAGACAGTGGCCTCCTGTAAGGCAATCCCATGGCTAATTAGCTGCTAGGATTGCTTTTACAAAAAAACGTTGCTGAAAAAAAACTGTAAATAAGAACTGCCACACAAGACCTGCCATATATATATATTGTGGTCTTCAAGTGATAAAAGAACAGCACACTGAAATTGCACAGCAAGCTTCCTCATTGGTGACTGATATTCTTACTACTAAGGTACTGTGAATGCAGATTATTATTGTGTAAGTGTATATCTACTTGCTGACCAGGCCTTTTTCTGATACTTGTTGTTTACAAGTAAAAATCTGTGTTTTTTGCTAGAAGATTACTTAGAACCACCAACCATTATATATTTTTTTAGCAGAGACCCTAGAGAATATAATGGTGGTCGTTGCAATTTTTTATGTCAACACGGTTTTTGTACAATCGTTTTTCAAACGCAATATTTTTGGAAAACAAAACAAAACACAATACACAGTATACCCCGATTTTTTGTAAGATATTGAAAATAATGTTATGCTGAGTAAATAGATATCTAACATGTCATACTTTAAAACTGCATGCACTTGTGAAATGGTGTCAAATTACGGTACTTAAAAATCTCCATAGGCGATGCTTTAAAATTTTCTACAGGTTTCCAGGTTAGAGTTACAGAGGAGTGCTGAAATTATTGCTCTCACTCTGACATTTCCGGCAATACCTCACATGTGGCGCGAACACCTTGTACATATGTGGGCGTGACCTATGTGGGCATGATCTAAAATACCCCAAAGCTCTCCTCTATGGTCCCCTGTAAATGGCCTTGTTTACATGGGACCGAAACCGGAAGTGACGTTATGACATTACTCTTGTTCTCCTAGGCCATAGAGATGAGCAGAGGCCATCTTTCCTTCGCTCATCTCTGTGCCCAGCCTCCGCCAGCACTGGATCGGTTCTCGGAGCTACCGATCGCCCAGGGAAGCCCGAAAGCACCGGAAAGTGGCGGGAGGAGGGGCACGACCCCTCTAGCTGCTTCTGAAGGTGATCCAGTGGCAAATATGCAGCTCGGACCACTTTTATCAGAAAGACCAGTGCCTGAGAAAAAAAATTATACTAGGGTTATGGCATCTAGCTGCATCCATAACCCTGGTAATAAATGTCAGATTAATGTCGTATTTTCCCAGTTAGGTGGTCGGCAAATTAATATTATGCATGCATTTGGAAGTTGGGTTAAACTACACAATAATTTTTTTGTTTATGGCTTATACACTGATCCTATGAATAAAGTGGAGGAAAATGTACTGGATGCGCTGTTACATGTGAAGGAACTGGAGCTGACTGGAGGGAATTTGCATTAAAACATTAGCTTGCCCTGCATAAAAAGAGTGGGTCATATATTTTGGAGGAGTATTCTACCTATTTACGTAATTGAGGATTTTATGAATGAACATCATATGAAACGCATTCTTGACCTACGCATGTCTAGTGGGTCATTTTTTTTTCTGGTGAGCATTCTACCTGCTTGGTTATTTAGGGATTGAAAGCTGTGAATGACCTATGATTGGAAGTAATTTGTATGCTCATTTGAATTTGTTTGAAAATCGATTTACTACAATTTAAGGTCCTTTTTCTTCATATAATACATTCCATTGTGACTGAGTTAAAGAGAAAAAGACGTAGCTTGAAGAAAGGATTCCCAAAGAGTTTGGAGTGTGTGAGACTAAACGGAAAAATGTTGTATGATGGGGGTCAAGGGGTCATTAAACTCTGTTAAGCCTCCTTTCCACTTGAGAGATAAGGGTGGTGAAAGGATTCATATATCTAAAGATTTTTGGCATAAGAGAACACAAGACTTATCATTTGTTGATATAGGGGACATTTTTTATTCAGATTTGAATTATTATTTTATGGGACTTCAAAATTATTGTATGTCACTTTCTTGGACAATGTTTATTTCATGATAAGAGAAGTGCACTGTTTTTGGATGTTTATGAAAATACCAATACTCAAACCGAACCCATGGCAGTTCAGCTCATCTCTAATGGCTACTATGGTGCCAAAATTGTGTATTAGTTTGCCGAGTCCATAAACAGGCTGGGTTCACCTTAAAAAGGGAGAAAGATACCTGCGCTCAGAATTACATCAAGATAGCATAGGCAGTCAGCTCAATAGGTAGATTACAAAACCCATACACTGATAGTAATAAAATGGGAGCAGCGCCAAAATTACATATATAAAAAATATGCAAATATACAAAAAACAGTATAGACAAAAGTCCCAAAGTCTTAGATGGAGTTGACGGAGGAGAGGGAGGAAACCAGTCCAGATCATCCAATCACCAGTGTGTAGTAGGGAAAGCATATGATCACCCAAAAGTGACAGTCAAATCTACTTACCAGAGAGTTTGACTCTCAGAGCGGTCAAAAAGCGCCAGAGCATTCCAGAAGCACTTGACATAAAGGATCCCTCAGAGTTCCTCCGGTCTGTGATGACACCCAAACTCTCCACTCACAGGACAATGCAGAAGGACAACAGCAGCCTGAACCACTTAGAAAGCTCCAACCAGAAAGGTAATACCTCAGGAGGACAAAAGCAGGCCAATGGTGTAGTACGTAAAAACAAGCAACTTTGTTAAAAAAGTAATGCACTTACATGGATGTAGATTCAAACAACATGTGAATAAAATCGCGGTATAAATAGAGCGTGCTGCACATCAGATTGCCCGGTCCGCCTTACGCATATCGTCATACACTTCACATCATCACCTTAAACCCATGTTATTTCTAAACCTGAATATCATCCATAAAAAAAAAAATAATATTAATTTGTCCCAATCCATGAATTGCCTTAGTTGCTTTGCACTTCATCTTCTAAGGATTAGTATTTGATAATATAAGTATTTGTAGTCTTGAATTACTACAGTATGCCTTTTGAAGACTGTATCTGTTCAATTTGAAAAAGATATTACAAAGTATGGAACAGCAAGACTAAATATAGTTTTATTCATTTTCTGTCATCATCACCCTATGTCCTTTCTCGCAAATCAAAACGAGACTATTGGGGGGTTGTCTTTTTTTAACTTAAAACTATAGGTAGTTGTAAAGCTCACCAAAGATATTGTTATCTGTTTTAAAATTTCCTTTTTGTTTATTTAATGTGCTATAGACAGTTTTATTGTTTGCTTTCTACACTTGGGAATAGAACATTGGGAACCTGCCTGCTGCAATAATGTAGGGCAAATTAACAAGTTTTTTTTCTCGCAAGAACTTATTTACATTTCCATCGCTCCCCCATTGCTTTCTGCTACTGGAGAGCATAAAGGTAAATATGTTACTTTGTTCTGCATGGGCTAATATTGCTTTAACCACATCCCTTAACTTGGAGTACTCAAATCAACATTCTACATATTAACATGTAGGTGCAACCTGGTGTTCAGTCTAGTATGTTACACAATACTATCCAATTTCCAAAACAAATAAGAGGTTAAAAAAAAAGTCTACAAAAGAAAGTATGAACCCACTAAAGTTTTTAGGTTTACTCCTTAGTACATATTTGGTAAATAATAGTGACTACTTAGACAGCAACATGGGGCTCATTTAACCACTTCAATACAGGCACTGATATGCACTGATATGTGGCACTGATAGGTAGCACAGATATGCAGCATTGGTGGGCACTGATAGGCGGCACTGCTTGGCACTGATAGGCGGCATTGATGGGCACTGATAGGTGGCACTGAGGGGCACTGATAGGTGGCACTGACGGGCACTAATGGGCACTGATAGGCAGCACTGGTGGGCACTGATGGACACTGACAGGCGGCACTGATCGGCACTGACGGGCGGCACTGATGGGCACTAATGGGCACTGATAGGCGGCACTGGTGGGCAATAATGGGCACTGGTGGGCGACACTAAAAGATGGCAATGATGGGCACTTGTGGGCAGCACTGATAGGGGGAGCACTGGCGGGCAGCACTGATGGGGAGGGCAATGGGGGGCTCCCTGAGCCCTGATTGCCATCCATGGTGGCCATAGTGGGCATCCCTGGGGTCATAGTGGGCATCCCTGGTGGTTCTAGGGGTATCCCCCCCCGAGGGTCTGCACTGGTAATCAATGATCTGATTACCAGTGCCGACCCCCCCCCCTGTCAGGGGAGCCGCCAATCGGCGCTCCTTTACTCGTGCCTGTCAGGCACGAACTATGGAAAGCCGATCAATGGCTGTTCCTGTTTACTATGTGACCAGCCGTGATTGGACACGGCTGATCACATGGTAAAGAGCTATGTCAGTAGTCTCTTTACCGAGATCGGAGATGCAGGGTGTCAGGCTGACACCTCGCATCACCGATCGCCGCTCAGAGCGCAGAGCTGTATTATCCTGCCGCCGTCATATGACGTCCGGTCAGGATAATACAACCACATTCCCGCCGTCAATTGCCTATAGGGCGGGCAGGAAGTGGTTAAAGCACATGGGCTAATTTAATATATATATGCATTAAGAAAAAAGAAAAAAGTAACCAATGACCATGATCCCTTAGGCCACCTGATCACAATACAATATACTTTTTTTTTGATTGGTATAAACAACTTCACTTTCTAGATTATCATATTTGCACCACCATCTGCATTAACCAACCAAAAGTCAAGTTGTTATATTTTGAAAGTGGCCATATGATATTATATACTGCTGGCCCAGGCTAAGTGTTCATTAACAAACCCATGTTTAGTATTTAGAAATTATTTTTATGAGCTATATATTGTTTGAAGTAATGCAATTTTTCTCTACATTTATCACAGCATTTCCCGCAAGGGTTCAAAACCCCAAAATAAATATCAATTGGTAATGTTTTGATTGGGCTTAATCTTTAGTTTATATAGGAAACCTGATTGTATAAAATGGGCAAATGGTCACATAAAAATATCTGGTTATATATCTCTAAACTACTTTAAATTGGATGTATTTATGGAATAGAATAGAAGTATTTACCAATGATACAATCTATATGTCTCTCTCTCTCTCTCTTTCTCTCTCAAGTTGGACTAACAAAAACATATTTTTTTAATAAAAAGGCAATTTTAAAGATCAAATATTACCGACGTCAAAGTAGCATCTTAAGGTGGTTGGCAAAAAAAGGTATTGGGATGTGGAAAAGAATTTAGTTCATATGGAAAATGCAGACAGATAATCACTATACTGCGAACCATATGAGCTTTTCCACTGTGACCTTTTCAACTCTCTTTGAGAATTTTAGAGGAAAATATCACCTGTTTAAAGAACATACCATATACAGTATGAATGTGACATGGTTAATATATACATATATATATATATATATATATAATGTTCTATATGTTTCATATATATATAAAAGCTTGAGATTCAACTGTGTGTATCATTTTAAACTACTCGCCTATACACATTTTTTTTTTTTTAAGACTAAGTTTGATGATTTGTAAAAAATGTTGAACATGTGTTATATTCCTCTGAATTTAGAGCCTGGTCATAAACCCCAGTCAAAGTAAACGTATATGTTTTAATGTGTGGCTTAACCTCCCTGGCGGTATGATTATTTCAGATTTTAGGTGCTGAAAGCGGTACCATTATTTTGCATGTAATTCTTAAGGATGAGCAGCCCAAACCAAATTTACATAAGATTTTTTTTTTACTGTGCGTTCTTCTTTATAACATCTCGGGTATGATAAAGTTTGAAACACAAAATCATAAATTATAATATAATAAATAACTATAAATAATAACAAATAATAATAATATAATAATAATAATACTTTTTATTCAATAAATTATAGTAAACAACATAATCAAAAACACTGAAATTTGTTTTGGCCAAACAAGGATGCAATATTGGTAGTCATATTACTTCAGTAAACGTCCCGGGTATGGAAAATTTTAAAACAGGGTACAGCACAAAGTCCAACGTCACAATCAGGACAATAGTACCGTGTTTCTTTACAGATTTTCCTTCCAGTGTCATCACGTTTAGAGCAGCAAACCACACACATCCTTGTGGGTGCAGGCTTCTTTTCTGTTGGTGGAATGTAGTCCATAAAGTGACGACCAGTCAGGCGTTCGGGGTTCACAACACCAGCAGCATGGCAACCGGATCTATTTACAGCCGTTGGTGTTTGGTGCCTGATAAATATCAGTTTCGGCAACTTTACAAACAAAGTCCACATGAACCACAGGCCTGTCACTCTTTTTTTTAGTAGAATAAATGCGTTCCACAAACATTGTTCAAAAAGATGCCTGAAGATTTTTTTGTGATATTTTTTTTGTTGTTTCCGCATTGCCGGATAAAAAGTCATGGCCTGGTCAGCTCTGTCCATATCTCCCATGGTGTTATTGTAATCCATCAACAGTTGTGGTTTCATTATGTCTTTTTCACCTTTTGTGTGTACCATGAGAGTAGAGATGTTGTGAATGGTACTCATTAGGCACACATCTTTTTTGTCGCGCCATCTCAGTGCCATCATTTTGCCTTTCTGCCAGGAAACTATTTCTCCTGCCTTGAGCTTTTTATTGGCAAAGGTTGGTGGCATGTCACGCCGGTTAGCTCTAACGGTCTCATATGCATCAGTCTTCTTTTGAAGAACGAACTCATAGAGTTCTGGAGACGTGTAAAAATTGTCTGTGGTTACACAGTACCCCTGATTCAGCAATGGCTCAATCAACGTAAGAACCGAAGTGGTTGCCATTCCCTAACTGCTGAATCTTTCATTGAATTTGGTTCCTTTCCCGGTAGGACCGAATTCCATATGTAACCAGTGCTGGATTCACATAGCATGAATGACTTTATGCCAAAGCGCTATATACTGTATCCAGCTGAGTCTTCCTTTGTAGGCCATTAGACTTTCGTCCATACAAATGTCTCTATCTGGTACATAGGACTGCTGGAAATTTTTCAAAATAATTTGATAAACGTTCCAAATCTTTTTGAGTTTTGGAGCTGGATGAGAAGTCTCGTCAAATTCATCATTATTTGCAAAGTGCAAATATTTCATAATGAGCGAAAATTTGTATTCAGACATGACCGTACCAAAATAAGGAGTGGTCAGTAATTTGTTGGTGGTCCAATACCACTTCTGCAGGGGTTTCCCCACCATTCCCTTCAGAATAATTAGGCCCAGAAACTTCCAGATGTCCGCTTTTGGTCATCAAGTCCGCACATCGCTGGGCACAGTCGCAGGATCATCGCTAAAATCGCTTTCTGCGTCCGATGACAAACTTCCCCACTAATTGCTATCACTCCATTCTGCAAGTGATTCTGTATCACTGTTGCTGTTTTCCAGCAGGTCATATACTGCTTTTGAGGTGGCGGCGTGCTTTTTTGATGCCATGGTCGCTCTGCAGTTTCCAGACACAAAGTACAGGAAAAATGCAAGAAGGGCAATGGAGAAAGCACTGGGGGGCAAAGTAAGGTCAATTTATTTTATTTTAGTAATGTAATCCAATAGGATTACAATATATCAGTGTGTTTGTGTTTTTAACTTTTTGAATTTGCTGCCGGTTCCACCCCCCCCTGCGAACGTCACGTCGCAGGAGATGGAAGCCGGGGCACAGAGCATTGGGCGGAAGATCCGGCCGCCGTACACTGCCGGGATACATCGCTGGATCCCGGGGACAAGGTGAGTACCCTATGTTTCAGGATCCAGCGATGCTCCCTGGCGGTACCCCGATTGTGACTCTGGGTTACCGCTAATGGCACTGAAATTTAACCCAGAGCCACACTCGAGAATACCGCCAGGGAGGTTAAAGTGGAACTACAGTCTGCTCACATAATTTTTAATAAAAACATATTTGCCATTCTGAAGCTTCCCTCCACACACTTTGCATATTATTTTATATATCCTGTGACTCTGTACTTGCCAGATATGCTGCAGAAATATCCCTCCACTAAGTCTGGCTGCAGCCATTTTAACTGGGGGTAGCTGAAGCTGCTGCCTGTTCACTTCCTGGGTTTACACAGACAAAGTCACACATACACACACACACACACACACACACATATATACACACAGACAGACACACACTACTGCTTGCCCACACATTTCTCTTCTCTCGATGAATAGGCATAATCTCTGCAGTCTCCTGCCTCTCCTCATTTAGCCCTCCTCCAGCTCTGCAGCTATCTTTGGCTTTCCTATGACTCACCCCTCCTTCACTCTCCTGAGAATGATAGAGAGAGCTGTGCATGATGTCATTAGCCTAGGCTAATTACCAGACAAAGATAAACAGAAAGGGAGGCGCCTCTGAGTGTAGACTGTAAGATAATTTAAAGTTAAATAAAAGAATCAAACTCACTTGGGTATACAGTATGTCATACAAGCTTTTCAGGTATATCACCCAAGTGAAGTTCTGAAGTGTAGAGGCTGTATGTGCTCGTGCTGGAGCCGTGTCTGCCACTGGTCATGCTGAATCCAGCTGGCAATATCTGTGAAGAGCGAAACAGCCAGGACTGAGGGGTGGACCACACGCTGGAACACAGCATTGCCCTCTATGTGCTGTGGAGAGGACACTACCAGTGTTGGGGGTAACGAGTTACAAAGTAACGGATTACAGTAACTACATTACTTTTTTTGGTAACGAAGTAACGTAACTAGTTACAATACTAATATTGGTAACTACACTACTTTACTAGGCTATAGGAGGTAACTACACTACTTTACTAGGCTATAGGAAAGCGCTTTCCTGCGTTACCCAAGCCGTGCGATACAATCGTTATTTCGAAGAATAGAGAAGGATGAAGTTTATGACTTTTTGTTGCACTTTATGTTTTATTCTGTTTTTTCAGGTTTTGTTCTCATGTTTCCCAAAGCCTGTGTTTATACAATAAACTCTATGCAGAAAGAGTGTCATGTATCTTCTTCTACACGGTCAATTAAGAACGAGGAAAGTAAAGTAATAAGTAGTGAAGTTACTTTTCAAATGCAGTAACTAGTAAAGTAATCTCGTTACAATTTACAGTTACAATTTTACTAGTAACTAGTTACATTTTTTGAGTAACTACCCCAACACTGGACACTACAGTGTTTCTTTTTCAAGCACGCATTGTAGTGTCCTCCCTACTGCGCATGCTCTGAAAGGCGCTGTGGGCTGGTAATGGGCACATACAGCCCTACACTTCAGAACGTCTCTTGGGTGATACTTCACCTGAAAAGCTTGTATTAAATATACATATGTGAGTTTTATTATTTTATTCAACATTAAATTATCTTACAGTCTACACTCAGAGGTGCCTCTTTTTCTCTTTTTCTTTTACATGTTTTGGGAAGATGCTTCTACTCCCCCCTCTGAAGGATAGCCCTGAAACAGTGGACTTGTTCTTTTTTGGCTAAAGCCATATGGACATTATTACATACGGACTACCATAATATTCGTTTTTAGCCCTATTTATGGACCTGTGAACTAATTTATTCTTAAAGATCCACAAAGATCACAAAAAAGGCTCTGAATTCATTTTCTAATAGAAACACCTATTCTGTGATTAAATTAGAGGACGTTCAGGCTGTCTAGATTCTGGTACAAAAGAGGGTAATAGGAAGGAGCTAAAATTTCAGGTCACTCTGTTGTGAAATGTGAAAAATAATTTCTCCACAATGCCTAAAGCTACAGAGTTAAATAGGGGTTTGGTTTAAAGCGTTTTTGAATATTTTAGTGTGTAAAGTCTAGGCACTGGTTCACTTTAATTAACTATTAATGGGTCTAAATCTATTTATGTTTTCATGCAAATATACACTTCTGCTCAGAGAACAAAGGTGCTCAGCTTTAGTCTCAGTCTCAAACAAATCACTCCCCCTAGATGGATATGATGATATGATGCCCTTGTAGAAGATATTGGAATTTTCTTTTTGGAGCATGCTCAAATTGGTCCTCCCTGGACCAGACTTGGCCAACATGAATAAGCCAAGAAATTTGGAGTGATGGTGAGAAGAAAGAAGTGCCTGGAAGGGAAGGCTGTCTGGCAAGAAGAGCTACAGGGACCAAATAAATGCAACCTATGTTCTGTGAGTGGTAGATTCCTGTTCAGCCAAAGGCTAGGAGAAGAATTTATAGACCTTACAAAGTTGCTTAAAAGACTGCAGTGAGCTGATTATGATTAGGGATTCGATTTGAGTTCATGACCGTGTAGAGTTCGACCAGAATTTAACAGTTTTCTGAGCAAAGTAAATGTCCAGGTCACCTGTCTGATGAACCGCTAGCTGCTGTAGCCAGAAATCACTCATTTAGTGGCCTGAACATGGGGAGATTACATTGCAATGGAGACCATTCCTGGCCTAACACCTTGTCTCCATGTTGATGACATCTTGGTTGTTAAAACCCTGGCAGTCATATAGTCATTGGGTGCTATAAGGTCAACCATAAGTACCATTGACGCTATGCAAAAAACAACATGGGGTTACTCCCAAAATACATACCAGAACATCAGGGATCTGGTATAGATTTAAAGGGGGAGCCAACGTATTGATGGATTTCATTAATCATAATCAACGTGGCTCTAAATCACTGAATGATGTGGTTGATGATGGATTTAAAGTTTGGGACTTTTTTTTTTTAATACAGGACTTGGTCACATTGTTGTGTGTTTGCTTACTTTTTATATATTGTTTTCAATGTGTAACCGGGGGTATTTCTAATTCTAGCCAAGGGGTAGATATTTGGGGGCCCCTTATTTTAAAGGTGACTTCCATGATAAACTTTGGTCAAACATGGAATCCTCCCTAGCTCCCTATAGAAACCTCCAACATAACCATATTGCACTTAAATTAAGACTACCCAATGCACCCTCCAGCTTCCAAACCTTTAATGCAGTGTTTCTCAACTCCAGTCCTCAGGGCACACTAACAGGCCAGATTTTTGGTATTACCTTGGGGAGATGCAGACTAGAATACTGCAATCACTGAGCAGCAAATTATATCACCTGTGATGTATTTCAGTTTTCTAGCAAACCTGGCCTGTTAGTGTGCCCTGAGGACCAGAGTTGAGAAACACTGCTTTATTGTGTCCTTAAAAATAAGGTCCTCTTTCCAGCTAATGACATCCCCTTCACTACTATAACATTTCGGTCCTCATAGAGGTACTGGTATACTTTATCCCACACCTTCCTTTACATCAATGGAGCAATAAAGGCATCACTACCCTTGCAGATCTCCACATGGGCTCTAACCTACACTATTATGAGGATCTATCCTCCCAATACAAGCAAAAACACCTAGGTTTCTTGGTGATTGTGATGGTATCTCACTTCTTACAAACTGTCCAAAATAAAACCCTCCCACACAGCTTTTTGTGCAGACAGTGCAGAGAAGTGGGCTCCCTCTGTCACATATTTTGGCTCTGCAAGTCTATAATCTCCTGTTGAAACAAAGTGTTTGGCCTAATTTCAGACCTTAAATGTCCCTCCAGATTTATGTCTAGCTCTCCTTCACATTGACATAGACTCCTTCCCTCCTCATACTAAAGCTTTATTATTTCACCTCTCTTGAGCTGACAAATTAAGTATGTCTAAGCTTTAGAATTCCTCTATGATCCCCCGCTTTTACTACACTCTAGCTACTCTTAGCTATCAATGTGAAATGCAAAGACTAATCTGTTAAGAATCTGTCATATCTGAAATGTCATAAACATTGGCATTGTTGGCTTACTAACCCTTATTGTTACATAGTTACATAGTTACATAGTTACATAGTAGGTGAGGTTGAATAAAGACAATAGTCCATCCAGTTCAACCTGTGTAGGTGTGTGTGACTGTAATCATCTAACATAGCCCTCAATCTCCTGATCCTTGAGATGTAAGTCTAAGAGTCTTTTGAAAGTCACCATACTACCCGCAGAAACCACCTCTTGTGGTAGACAATTCCACAATCTTGTAGCCCTAACAGTAAAGAACCCCCCACGTTGCCTGAGGTTAAAACGCTTCTCCTCTAATCGCATTGTATGTCCTCGAGTCCTCATGCAATTCCTTCGAATGAACAGCTTTTCTTCTAAGCTGAGATCCCCATTAAGATATTTATAAATTGCTATCATGTCCCCTCTCAGACGTCTTTTCTCCAGGGAAAATAAATCGAGTGATTGCAGCCGCTCTTCATAGGTAAGGTCCTCCAACCCCCTAATCAGTTTAGTTGCCCTTCTCTGGACTTTCTCCAGCTCCAACACATCCCTCCTGAGGACTGGCGACCAGAACTGGACAGAATACTCCAGATGCGGTCGGACCAGAGTTTTATAAAGTGGAAGGATTATAGTCTTATCTCTGGAATACATCCCTTTCTTTATGCATGCTAATATTCTGTTGGCTTTGGAAGCTGCCGCTTGGCATTGCATGCTGTTGCCTAATCTATCATCAACTAAGACTCCCAGATCTTTCTCCATTTTTGATTCCCCCAAGGGTTCCCCTCCTAACGTGTATTGTGTTTTTATGTTTTTGGCCCCCAAGTGCAAAACCTTACACTTCTCCACATTAAACCTCATTTGCCATGTCGTTGCCCACTCCGTAATTTTGTCCAGGTCATTCTGTAGGATATCTGCTTCATGCTGTGCAGTTATTGCCCTGGCCAATTTTGTGTCATCTGCAAAAACTGATAACGAACTACTGATCCCTTCCTCAATGCTGTTTATGAATAAATTGAACAAGGTTGGTCCCAGGACTGAGGCCTGGGGCACCCCACTTACTACCTCAGACCAGTCTGAGTATGCGCTGTTTATTACTACCCTTTGGACACGGCCTTTTAGCCAATTCCGTATCCAAGAGCAAACCCTGCTGTCGATACCTGCAGACCTTATTTTATAAATTAAGCGCTTGTGGGGAACTGTATCAAACGCCTTAGCGAAATCCAAGTACACCACATCCACTGGTCTCCCCCTATCTAGCTCACAGCTCACTTCCTCGTAGAATGCTAAGAGATTGGTTTGACAAGATCGCCCATTTGTAAACCCGTGCTGGTTACTACTGATGATGTTGTTGTCTTTAGCATACTCTACGATATAGTCCCTTATCATCCCCTCCAAAAGTTTACATATTATTGATGTCAGACTGACAGGCCTATAATTTCCCGGGATATGTCTCTGGCCCTTTTTGAATATCGGAATCACGTTAGCCTTCCTCCAATCCCCTGGTACATCTCCTGTCCTAATACTGTCAGCAAAGATCAGGAACAGTGGTCTAGATATAACCATACTGAGTTCCTTGAGCACTCTCGGATGTACGCCATCCGGGCCTGGTGATTTGTTTGTGTTAAGTTTATCCAGTCTTTCCCTGATTTCCCCCTCTGTTAGCCATAGTGGCAAGTCCTGTGTATTACTACTAACCATACAGTCATGGTCAGTGTACCCTTCCTTTTCCTGCGTAAAGACTGACGAGAAAAAAGAATTCAGCACGGTTGCTTTTTCAGTGTCCTCTGTAACCATCCTCCCATCATCGCTAATTATGTGTGCAATATGCTCTGCCCTAGTTTTTTTGCCGTTGATATATTTAAAGAATTTCTTTGGGTTTTTTTTACTATCCTCCGCTATTTGTCTCTCAAAGTTGATTTTAGCCATCTTGATTTCGTGTTTACACTTCTTATTTTCCTCCTTGTATTGCTGGAAGGCCGATACGGTGCCCTCTGATTTATATTTCTTGAAGGCCAATTTTTTTCCCCTAATAAGTTTTTTAACGCTACGGTTTAGCCAGCCAGGTTTGGCTTTGTCTCTTCTAAATTTATTCCCCATAGGAATGCACTGCAAGATGCCTTTGCTTAATATTGTTCTAAAGCATTCCCATTTTTCCTCTGTGGTCAGTGATCCCAGGGTTTGGTCCCAGTTTACCCTTTCCATCAATGAGTACAATTTTGGAAAGTCTGCCCTTCTGAAGTTTAGGGTTCTTATGTTCCCCACTTGCCTTTTTATATTGTTATTTATATTAAATGTGATCATCCTATGATCGCTAGAGCCCAGGTTGTCCTGGACTCCTACCTCCGAGATTATGTCTGGGTCATTAGTGATCAATAGATCCAGGATAGCATTCTCTCTAGTAGGGGAATCCACCAACTGCGACATGTAGTTATCCTGTAAGGTTTCCGTGAATAGCCGGGCCTTATGCGAGTGTGCAGTCCCCTCTTCCCAGTCAATGTCGGGATAATTGAAGTCCCCCAATATGATGACTGATCCTAGTTTTGCCGCTTTACCTATTAGTGCCAAAAATTCAATAATAATGTTCTGTTATGGACTGATCACAAAATACTAGTTTTGTTGTAGATTTTGTATCTTATTTGACTTAGTTTATCTTGCTCTGGTCTCTGGTTCCTTTCCCCCTTTTCCCTCCCTTTCCCAAGTCTCACACCTGATTTTTCCCCTCCCCCCCTCACCCCCTCCCTTATTTTGGCGGTGAGCTTATTAGTGAAGATGTTTCATGTAGACTTTTTCTTTTCTACTCCTAGGTCTATTCTATTTTTACAGTATATGCTCAACTTGTGTCATCCATTTGTCTCACCATCCCCTTCCCCTGTTGAAACCCTTATAAAACCTTCATAAAATATACAGTCAGGTCCATAAATATTGGGACATCAACACAGTTCTAATCTTTTTGGCTCTATACACCACAGCAATAGATTTTAAATGAAACAAACAAGATGTGCTTTAACTGCAGGCTTTCAGCTTTAATTTGAGGGTATTTACATCCAAATCACGTGAACAGTGTAGGAATTACAACAGTTTGTATATGTGCCTTCTACTTTTTAAGGGACCAAAAGTAATGGGACAGATTACCAATCATAAATCAAACTTTCACTTTTTAATACTTGGTTGCAAATCCTTTGTAGTCAATTACAGCCTGAAGTCTGGAACGCATAGACATCACCAGACGCTGGGTTTCATCCGTGGTGATGCTCTGCCAGGCCTCTACTGCAACTGTCTAAAGTTCCTGCTTGTTCCTGGGGTATTTTCCCTTCAGTTTTGTCTTCAGCAAGTGAAATACATGCTCAATCGGATCCAGGTCAGGTGATTGACTTGGCCATTCCATAACATTCCACTTCTTTCCCTTAAAAAACTCTTTGGTTGCTTTTGCAGTATGCTTCGGATCATTGTTCTTCTGCACTGTGAAGTGTCATCCAATGAGTTCTGAAGCATTAGGCTGAATATGAGCAGATAATATTGCCCAAAACACTTCAGAATTCATCCTGCTGCTTTTGTCAGCAGTCACATAATCAATAAATACAAGAGAACCAGTTCCATTGGCAGCCATACATGCCTACGCCATGACACTACCACCACCATGATTCACTGATGAGGGGGTATGCTTTGGATCATGAGCAGTTCCTTTCTTTCTCCATACTCTTCTCTTTTCATCACTCTGGTACAAGTTGATCTTGGTCTCATCTGTCCATAGGATGTTGTTCCAGAACTGTGAAGGCTTTTTTAGATGTTGTTTGGCAAACTCTAATCTGTCCTTCCTGTTTTTGAGGCTCACCAATGGGTTACATCTTGTGGTGAGCCCTCTGTATTCACTCTGGTGAAGTCTTCTCTTGATTGTTGACTTTGACACACATACACCTACCTCCTGGAGAGTGTTCTTGATCTGGCCAACTGTTGTGAAGGGTGTTTTCTTCACCAGGGAAAGAATTCTTTGGTCATCCACAACAGTTGTTTTCCGTGTTGCGTACTTTCTTTTTAAGGATGTTCCAAACAGCTGATTTGGCCACACCTAATGTTTTTTATATCTATTTGATGGGTTTGTTTTGTTTTTTCAGCCTAATGATGGCTTGCTTCACTGATAGTGACAGCTCTTTGGATCTCATATTGAAAGTTGATAGCAACAGATTCAAAATGCAAATAACACACTTGAAATTAACTCTGGACCTTTTATCTACTCCTTGTAAATAGGATAATGAGGGAATAACACACACCTGGCCATGGAACAGCTGAGCAGCCAATTGTCCCATTACTTTTGGTCCCTTAAAAAGTGGGAGGCCCATATACAAACTGTTGTAATTCCTACACCTTTAACCTGTTTTGGATGTAAATACCCTCAACTTAAAGCTGAAAGTCTGCAGTTAAAGCACATCTTGTTTGTTTCATTTCAAATCCATTGTGGTGGTATATAGAGTCAAAAAGATTAGAATTGCATCGATGTCCCAATATTTATAGACATGACTATATATTTAAACTAAAGGTAGCTTCCAGACTCTGATAAGTTCATACCCTACTGACCCCCACATACCACCCCCACATCCCCACAAAAAGCCCTTGTCCCCATTAACAAGGTACCTTCCCCAAGTTGAGGGTATGTGGCCTGCGATGGTTTGACAATTTTGGAGGGAACCGCACACATACTGTATTTTTGTTTTGTATGGTGTCTCCCTTAACATTTTCAAGGGGAACCTCACAGCTTTTTTTTGTGGGCAGCCCTTTTGGAATCCATACCAGACCTTTATCTAGGATAAAGGTCTGGTATTGATGAAGAACAAAGCATGCCTGGAAATGTAATTTGGTGGCAAATAAAATTGTATTTTTTCTTGTAAATGTCACTTTTCCTTTGGTACTTCATACATATGCACCACTTGCATGCAGATGCAGGTTTAAAGCATGTTTAAGGCCCCTTCATAAGGCCCCAAGCATGTTAACCTAAGGAATTGTGTAAATGTATGTTCCCATTAATCCCTTTAAAAGATCTGCTCTCTGCTGAATGTTATTTTTATAAAATGTATTTACATCAGTACATGTCCCTATGGAAGTGCCCATGCCCTTTTTCTCCATATTGGACTTGAAAAAGGCCAGAAAAAAATGACAGGATTCAGAACCCTTAGGCTGTAATGGTTTTCCACTATGTTGTGGGTTCCCAAATTTTTTCAGATTTTTATTTACAGGTGTTCACAGATTTTATGATCATTGGATTTTGTCATCAGTGATTTTACTGTACATGCTGATAATAACTGCTGTGATCATATTTCTGTGTAACATTCATGCTCAGATATAAGCCCAGTTTGGAGACACATTTAGCTTATGCCTAGTACACACAATGGGAAAATCGGACAAAAAATATCGCTGTTAAAGTGATCATACGATAATCTGATCACTATTACACAGCTTTGGAGAGCCAATCACCACAGTTCATACGAAATTATCACACTGAACAAACACGAAAATGTTTCTTGTACGACACCAAATCCAACAATTTTCGTTTAATCAGTACAGTATATATCCAAAAAAAAAAAACAGTGACCAAGACTGCACATGCTCGAAAATTAAAGAATACATTACAATGTAATACAACACATTACATCACTTCCAAAGTTGTATTCTGTTGTACGCAAATTTTCCTAATTTTTGTAACCTATTGGTTTTCGATATGAGATGCAAAAAAAATGGACAATCATTCGTCCGATATTCTCATTGTGTGCTATTCACTTTCTCACCTCTATACATATAGGAATCCATACAGAAGCCATCTGATGTCCCTCACAACTGGCATTACCCAAATGTAACCCCAAATCTCACACTACCCTTCTAAAGCATGCCCCAGCATTATTATCAATGTATACACGTGGAGTGGGAAAATGATGGGTGGAGATAGGGGAAGTTCTGTAATCCAGCAGGCATAGCTAACAACACTGGTTCAAATTTCAGTGCAGTAGAGGTTCTCTAAGTTGTCAGCTAGTTTGTAGCACTTTTTTTTTTACTTACCTCACTTTAATGAGCTTCTGTACTTAATTGTCAAATGTATTAAGACACCTGCCTTTACACGCACATTAACTTTAATGGCATCCCAGTCTTAGTCCATAGGTTTTAATATTGAGTTGGCTCACCCTTTACAGCTAAAACAGTTTCAACTCTTCTGGGAAGGCTGTCCACAAGATTTTGGAGTGTGTCTTTGGTAATGTTTGACCATTCTTCCAAAAGCGAATTTATGAGGTCAGGCAATGATGTTGCACGAGAAGACCTGGCTCGCAGTGTGTACTCTAATTCATTCTAAAGGTGTTCTATTGGGTTGAGGTCAGGACTCTCTGCAGGCCAGTGAAGTTTATCCACCCCAAACTCGCTCATCCAAGTCAATAAAGGTCCATAAAGACATAGATGAGCGAGTTTGGGGTGGAGGAACTTGACTGGCCTGCATAGTCCTGACCACAACCAAACAGAACACCTTTGGGAAGAATTCGAGTGGAGACTGTGAGCCAGGTCTTCTTGTCCAACATCAGTGCCTCATCTCATAAATGTGCTTTTGGAAGAATGGTCAAACATTTTCATAGACACACTCTTAAATCTTGTGGACAGCCTTCCCAGAATATTTGAAGCTGTTATAGCTGCAAAGGGTGGGCCAACTCAATATTGACTCCTACGGACTAAGACTGGGATGCCATTAAAAAGAGGAAGTAAAGCTTCCTCTATAACTTGTACCTTTGGGTAAGCCTATGATAAGGGTTACCTATAGGTACTGCAAATATCTCCTAAACATGCACCGTTTAGGAGATATTTACTTTGAATGCAGCCAGTGACATCACTGGCACATGCGCTCTGAAGGAATGGCCGCCGTGCCGTTCTTTCAGAGCCCGCACAAGCACGGGAGTGACGTCAACGTGGCTCCGGCCAATCAGATGGCCGGAGGACGTGAACCCGGAAGGAAGACAGGTGAACATGTTGGCCCTGTCAGCGGTGAGCAGGCTATGCTGCGGGGCTTCATTCTAAGGTAAGTATTTCATAATGAGCTAATATGCGATGCATACTAGCTCAATATGCTTTTGTATTTCAGGTTTTTATTTTTTTAATTTCTTTTTCATGGAGGTTTACAGCCTCTTTAAAGTTCATGTGGGTGTAAAGGTGGGTGTCCCAATACTTTTGACAATATAGTGTATTTGAAGTGATGGGCGATATTTTATATTCTACAGACAAGAGGTTTTGAGATCACATATCAGTCTGGTTCTAGAAAAATGCTATTACAAAATGGGTAAGCTTTAGCCTTTTTAATCCCAGCACATGTGTGATCCAAATTCATTCCTTTGGTGACCAAAACTCATGAGAATGGGTACAGAGAAAAATATAACTCCCTGCCCCCATAAGATCCCACTACCTGATATACTTTGCCAACCGTGTCAACTTTTTTAATGCACTCACATGAAAACTTTCACTGTAAATAACTGCACAATCCTTTTGAATCTAATGTTAAAGTTTACATTATTTTATTTTATTTTTTTTAATCTCTATTGTATTTTATTTTTTAACAAGTCCAGTCGAGGATATGAAAAAGGTAAGCTACGGAAGGTTTTACCCCCTTAATGACCAGGCCTTTTTTTGCCATACAGCACTGCCTTGCTTTAACTGACAATTGCATAGCTGAAACACAGATCTCTCTTTTCCTCCCTGACAGAACAGCGGTCTGCCTTGTTTACATAGGCAAACCGCCATTCTGTCATTCTGTTGAGCGATCGGTGGGTCCCGGGGGCCATCGCAGCCGCCAGACCTGCTGATTGGCTCCCGCTGTGTCCAATCACATATGTGTAATTTTGCACAGCTGGGCCGCCTTGCCGCAGTATATATGTGGCAGTTGGTCTGGGAGTGGCTAAGAGAGTTACAAAATATGCATGATGATGGTTGAAACAGACCATACACCTTAAGGCCCTGTACTTTTATAGTGTAAACATACTATTCTTAAAACGTAAAGTTAGTTTTTATGTACAGTACCTCTAATTATTGATTATTAGAGACAGATACTAGTTAGGAAAATGTCTTCTCACCATTTCTATTTGTACTAAGTTAAAGAGGAACCTCAGTCCCCTTTAGCTTTGCCCCCCTCCCCTCCCCCCTTCGACACTGTCATTTTTGTTAGTCTGGCACATGTGACAAAAGGCTCTGCCCAGCCTTTGGGTCCCAAGAGAGCCCTGCAGCACATCAGCACATACATGGGGAAGGGGGTTCCTTGCATAGAAATGCTGAGCTTTGGGAATCTCATACAAGTTCTGTCTTCGTTCATGTGTGGGAAACTATCCTGATGCTCAGATGTGCCACTGAACTCAAAGCTGTGAGAATAAAAAAAGAAAGGAAAAAAATAAAAAAGGGTGCACTGGCCTAGTGCATTATCCAACAGATGTATTAAAAAATATGAATAAAATTATTATGTTTACTCACAGGTAAAAACACACTCGTCGGGCCACATGTGTGGCTATCTCTCATCAGTTGCTCGAATCACTGAACCTGGGAGTGGGGATTCCTGGATGAGACCCCTTAGGCTCACGCGTTTCAAAGGACTGGCCTTCTTCTTCAGAGCCTACAAGAACCTGGCAGTGGGGGAGGGGTCCTGCATGAGACCCCTCAGGCTGATGTGTTTCAAAGGACTGGCCTTCTTCTTCAGAGCCTACTAGAACCTGTGAGTGGGGGGTCCTGGATGAGACCCCTCAGGCTGGCACGTTTCAAAGGACTGGTTTTCTTCTTCAAAGCCTACTAGGCTCTAGGCTCTGAAGAAGAAGGCCAGTCCTTTGAAACACATCAGCCTGAGGGGTCTCATCCCGGGCTCCCCACTCCCAGGTTCAGTGATTCGAGCAACCGGTGAGAGATAGCCACACATGTGGCCTGACGAGCATGTTTTTACTTATGTTTGTGAGTAAACATCCTTATGATTGTATTCATATTTTTTAATAAATCTGTTGCATAATGCATTAGGCCAGTGAACCCTCTTTCCTTTTTTTATTCTCCCACCACTGTCAGGACAACCCCAGTCCTAGAGGGCAACAAGGCATCTATGAGATTATCCACGATTTGACCAGGCTCCTGTGGCACAGTCAGCTGACTCTAGCGCAGGAGTGTGTTGTTCTTTTCTTTTGGTGTTGTGCCACTAAACTCTGCCAGGACCCAAAGCCCAGTGGTCCATTTGCACATGCACAGAACCTGGGGGGCAAGCATCATTCAATGCCTATGTGAGCTAGACGGAAGTGCTGCATTGCAGCACAAAAATGCTGTATGGATTGAAAAAAATATTAAATGATCCAAATGTGAGAGAGAGGAAGGGGGGAGAAGGCAGGAGAAGATCAGTTTCCACTTAACCGGTCAAGTTATAATTTTGTTATTTAAACAGAATTCACAAGTGCTGCATATCAGGAAATGTTATTCAGTATATCCAAGGTTTTAAACCACAATTCACAAATAATACTAAAAAACAAAAACTAGATTAACTTTTGTTCTAGCTATAAATCTGAGGCTATTTTTGTTTAACACATGGAAAGTAAACAATACAACAAATCCAGAACACTGAAAATAGCCAAAAATAGTTAATGCATTATGGGTAACTCAAGATCCGTAGAGATTAGAATAATCTTACTACTACTGTGTTCTGGGGAAGCATGATACGTCAATAAATAAATGTGATTTTAATGACAAAGCCAAATACTTTCAAGCTCTGTATATGTGAGTAAAAAGTCAGCTTAGTCTAATATGGCTTTAAAGACTATAACAAAAACAAAGCTATTTTGAGTACAAGTGACTCAAATGTGGGCTTAAGTGTTGTGCAAGTGAGAAGAATGCACTTACCTAAACTTCTGAGTATATTCACCCTTATTGATGAAAAACAGTGATTATGAATGTGGTGTCCTACTTCATGAAGCCAAACAGATTTAGGTTATCATGACTCCAATGACAACAATTATTACTAGAAAATGTCAGAATAAGGCAGCAATTACGGCTTGTTTGGGAAGACATTGAAACCACAGTCACTACAAAAAAAGCGTGAAGGGAACGGGTGTCCCTTTCTTGAGAGAGAGAGAGAGAGGGCCAAGCGCCGATCTAAGTGTAGCAATACAGGTAGTTTATTGGACACACAAGAAGAATCTTACTCACAAAGAACTCTGAACGAAGAAATCAAAATCAATGTGCTGCTGTAGCCCATCTCCCAATTTGACATTTCTTGTGGTTTATTAACTTGATCATTTTCTGCCCAGGTTCTTCCTCCCATCTTCCAGTGATCTCTATGAACCTCCTCGACATACTCTTCCTTATCTCAAGCCAACTTCAAAGTAAGTACCAATATATAGGTTCCTATCTGTCCTTATAGTCTTTTTACTTCATTTTTACTTCAATTTTTTTTGCTATAAATCTGGTTCATATAGAGACCTTCTTTTTAACAAACACCCACCAACACCACTGACTCCCTATATACATATATATACATATATATGTATATACAACCTAACAACCCAGTGACCTTGATCTGCGTCCGTTGGAGCATGTGTGTATGTATATACATACGCATTTCCTTTTTTCTCGAGGCGTGTGTGAATACATACATGTATGGTTTTTTGACCTTTGCCATTAAATTAATTCTATTATGTTTAGCAATTTTATACATTTTTTATTGTACCTTTTATACAACATTTGTTTTTTACTTATTTATACATATACATGTGCGTTCACTATACATGCATGCCTTTACCATATGCGTCTCTCCATACATGTACTTGCATATATAGATATGTATACAGGCAATTCCTTTTTTGTACAAGATTTTCCACACACCCCACCCTTCCTTACAAAGACAATCCATCCCCAAACCCCCCCCCCCTACTTCTTTTCTCCTGCTATAATCCACTCCATTCAGCACATACACTCTCCCCCCCCCCCCTACCCCATTCTCCTTTCTCTCCCCTCCCCCTCCCAGATATCCACATTATCCTCTTCCTTTCCAGTCTCACACTCTCTGTTCGCCACTAACATTCCCTTGCCGGTTCGCTTTTCTTCAAATTTTGTCCCTTCTGAGCCCCTGTAATTTGTCTCCCGCACTATTGGCATAAATACCACATCCAAAATGGCCCCTGCACTGCCTGAAGAAGGAGCGGAGCTCCGCAACGCGTCACCGTTCTATCTCCCTGGTGTCTCCGGAAGTGACGTCACGACCATCCGACCGGCGGACCCACGCTGCATCACCACCGCTGAGGATCAGCACGTCCCCTGCCTCGCAACAGGAGATCGCCGCTTGTCCTCTACAGTATCAGCGCTACTGCCTGACCGGACAGTCCACCCTGGATGTGACTTCAGAGACCCCCCACTGCTTTTAAGATGCCTGCTTTTATGCACCCTTTGTGAGCAAGATTCTTCTTGTGTGTCCAATAAACTACCTGTATTGCTACACTTAGATCGGCGCTTGGCCCTCTCTCTCTCTCTTTGGATTTATACAGGGTTGCTTCACCCTCCACAAGCCGGCAGCCAGCAAAGTGTTCAAGCAATCTTACTGGACTTACACCATTTGCCCATATCATAGACTATTGCAGCAACCCGCACAGTCCGAATGCGCCAATCTCTCTCCCCCCCCCGTCCCTTTCTTGCACCATCAGAAGTTTCAATCAGACATCACCTAAAAGATTCTGCAATGATCTCACTCTGGAAAATCCACAGAGCTCTGTGATGTCAGGGCCATGAGTGACCCCTTTATTGAAAATCCATTTAAAAAAAATAAATAAACTATATGTATAGTAAATCAAATAAATAAACGGTATAAAAAGAGAAGGTTAAACTAAAAGAAGTAAAGTACAATTTCCCCAAATCCTTTATAAATTAAATTATAAATTTAACTTGACCACTGCAACTCCCTCCTCATTGGATTACCTTTACATAGGCTATCCCTCCTTTAGTCTGTCATTAATGCTGCTGCCAGACTCATTCACCTTACCAACAGTTCAGTGTCTAGCAACCCTCTATACAAGAGAAATGGCCACACACCAAATAGTGGCTCATGATGAAAGGCATTATTGAACAAGGATGCAAGGTACAGCAAATGGATGGTAGAGGTGTTTCATACAACTCACAGCGTGTTTGTGGGTAGTGAACAAGCACACTGTGAGTCATGTGAAACGCGGTCTACCATCCATTTGCTGTACCTTGCATCCTTGTTCAATAAAGCCTTTCATCGTGAGCCATCGCTTGGTGTGCGGCCATTTCTCTTGTATCCTGTTTGCGGTGGCAATCCGAGGTCCTGCACCCATGGCTGGCTGTGAAGTTCCAACTGCCTGAGCGGTGTACAGCTTTTTCTCTGTGTCTAGTAATCCTCTGCCAACCCCTCCACTGGCTTCTGCTCACCCAATGAATAAAGTTCAAAGTACTAACAACAACTTACAAAGCCATCCACACCTCTGCCCCAGCTACGTCACTAACCTGGTCTCAAAATATCAACCAAACTGCTCTTTTTGGTCCTCCCAAGACCTCCTGCTGCCTAGCTCCCTTGTCACCTCCTCCCAAGCTCCCCTCCAGGACTTCTCACAAGCTTCCCCCGTTCTTTGGAACTCCCTACTCCAATCTGTTCGACTATTTTATAATCGACCTATCTTTAGAAGATCCCTGAAAACTCTTCTCTTTAAAGAAGCCTATCCTGCTTCTAATTATTACACTGTGTTTTTACTTGCTCCATCAGTTCACACCCGACCCGCCCTCTTAGACTGTAAGCTCTAAGAAGCAGGGCCCTCTGATTCCTTTTGTACCAAATAGTACTGTAACTGTAATGTCTGCCTTCATTTTACAAAACGCTGTGCAAACTGTTGCCACTATATAAATCCTGCATAATAATAATAACAAAATAATAATAATTTTAAGTAAAAATAAATCCTTACATAATCTCACTGAAACGACTAACCTCAAATGCATCAAAGTCGGACCAAAGTAGTGCAAGGACTACTCACTACTTGTCTAGTCGCACAGATATGAAGAGTTCTCATTGCAAATCATGGAGTACAACTTGTCATGCGACTTTGCAGTCCCAAGTCGCAGGACAAGTCACACAAATGTGAAAGGGGCCTGAGTGTTACACAGTGATGAAGCATCATCCCACAAAAGCTGCATCTGCAGCCCTCTCTCCTTTACAACCTTCCAAATTAGATAGATCATATGGTATTTTTCAGATTTCAGGAGGCAGGGGGCAGGGATCTAATGTGTAATCTGACACCTGAGTGGAAGAAATTCCCATCTCTACATAGTCTCATAGGGAAACATGCACATCTGAGGTTGTCCATCCACTGATGTCTGCTACAGGAGGGGTGATACATTGCCATTAATAATCTGGTGCTGGCTGTAGAAAACTGTCAGAAGGGACTTAAGCAGAGAGCAGAGTAGGAGAGGACAGCAAGGAACCACACTAGGTGCTTTGAATTGAGGCTAACATTATGACTATGTAATATGACCGTGTAATATGTGAAAATTGGACACAAATATGTGAAAAGAATGTTTCCCTGTTGTATAACGTACAATGATTTTTGTCTTTTTACTCTTAAATGTGTTTTTTATGTGTCTTTGAATAAATGAGCATTTTTACAATTTTGGTTGTTTTCAGTACCAATGAGCCATCCTAGATTGCCAAGTCTCCTTTTTTTTTCCCTTTATTCGATTATTCACTTTGACTAATGGATAAATACTCTCAGAATCCCTTCCACAACCGCTACTGTACATAATTTGAATTGAGGCTAGCACACAATATTGAGGGATTTGGTTTGTTCATTATTAATTTAAGAGGTTTAAAACCACTTTAAGCCTAGACATTGCTCTTAAAATTGAATGCTTTCTGTGATGCCTTGTCTATGTTTTATCTATCTCAGTGCTACCCAAATAAGAAGTTAATAAGCTGCTTTAGGCCTAACTTCATTTACATAACAGGCTATGGGGTAAAAAGTATAAAAAATGCAATACAGCCATGGCCAAAAATTATGAGAATGACACAAATAATAATTTTCACAAAGTCTGCTACTTCAGTGTTTTTAGATCTTTCTTGTCAGATGTTACTATGGTATACTGAAGTATAATTACAAGCATTTTATAAGTGTCAAATGTTTTTATTGACAATTACATTAAGTTTATGCAAAGAGTCAATATTTGCAGTGTTCTTTTTCAAGACCTCTGCAATTCACCATTGCTTGCTGTCAATCAACTTCTGGGCCACATCCTTGCTGATGGTAGCCCATTCTTGCATATTCAATGCTTGAAGTTTGTCAGAACTTGTGGGGTTTTTCTTTGTTTACCCAGCTCTTGAGGAATGACCACAAGTTCTCAATTGTATTAGGTCTGGGGAGTTTCATGGCCATGGACCCAAAATTTCGATGTTTTGTTCCCCAAGCCACTTAGTTATCACTTGTGCCTTATGGCAAGATGCTCCATCATGGTGAAAAATGCATTGTTCGTCACCAAACTGTTCTTGGATGGTTAGCAGAAGTTGCTCTCGGAGGATGTTTTTATACCATTCTTTGTTTGTTCATGACTGTGTTCTTAGGCAAAATTGTGAGTGAGCCCACTCCCTTAGCTGGGAAGCAACCCCACACATAAATTGTCTTTAGGATGCTTTACTGTTGGCATGACACGGGACTAATGGTAGCGCTCACCTTTTCTTCTATGGACAAGGTTTTTTCCGGATGCCCCAAAAAATCAGAAAGGGGATTCATCACAGAAAATGACTTTACCCCCAGTCCTCAGCATCCAATCCTTGTACCTTTTGAAGAATATCAGTCAGTCCCTGATGTTTTTCCTGGAGAGAAGTGGCTTCTTTGCTGCCCTTCTTGACATCAGGCCATCCTCCAATAGTCTTCGCCTCACTGTGAAAGCAGATGCACTCACACCTGCCTGCTGCCATTACTGAGCAAGCTCTTCACTGGTGGTGCCCCGATCCCGCAGCTGAATCATCAGTAGGAGACGGTCCTGGCACTTGCTGGACTTTCTTGGGCAGCCTGTAGCCTTCTTCACAAATGCAATGGAAAAGTGTTTTTATGGGATTAGGTTAATTTTCATGGCAAAGAGGGACTTTGCAATTAATTGCAATTCATTTGATCACTCTTCATAACATTCTGGAGTAAATGCAAATTGCCATCATAAAAACTGAAGCAGCAGACTTTGTGAAAATTAATATTTGTGTCATTCTCAAAACTTTTGGCCACGACTATATATTTATTACTAGTTTTTACTTGTTAATTGTACAGTAAAATTATGTTGTCAAATGCATTCTTTGAATTTTCTATATGCACATTACAATATCCATTTTGTGAATTTTTGTTCTGTATGTCAAAGCCAATTAATCAAGATTATTACAAAGGTTTTTACATATTTTAAATACTGCATCTTTCTGACTGGTAAACAGTGCAAAAGTTGATTTAGACTGAATGAAACTGAGTTGTGCGTAATCCCTTGTAAGATAAACACAGGGGTTTATCTCCTGGAGTCCGTGCTGCAAACCCTTGTCTCTCTTTGCTTCCGGCCTCAGTAATCACTTTCAAATTTCCAGACAGACAGACTTGAAAATAACTGGTAGCTACATTGGATATATGACCTGCTTACAGTGAAAGATATTCTTATCTTTAATACATTACAGAGTCACATAAGGTCCCGTCAATGGAGCTCTTCAGGTATCTACAATTACGTAACATGTAAAAGCTATATTGAAGTACACAAAATCACCTTTAACACCTCTTTTGAACATATGTATTGCAGAGACTCATTATCCAAATGCACACTCTCATCTATACACAAACCACTATTGGAGAGTGATGCTTCAGATACCCCACCATATATTTCCCAAACGGTATTTAAACGACAACATGTGAGGTATCCCTGCGAATGTTAGAGGGAGAGCAATAATTCTAGCACTAGAACTCTCCTGTAACTCTAAACAGGTAACCTGTAAAGGCGTTAAAGCATTGCCCATGGAGATTAAGTACCATCATTTGTCGCCATTCCATGAGCGTGCGCAATTTTAATGCATTACATGTTAGGTATCTATTTACTCGGCGTAACATCATCTTTCACATTATACAAAAAATGTGGGGTATTTATTGTGTTTTGTTTTGAATTCATTAAAATTTATTTTTTTCCAAAAAATTGCTTTTGCAAAACCCCTGCGCGAATACCAAGTGACATAAAAAATTGCAACAATCGCCATTTTTATCCCTAGGGTCTCTGCTAAAAAAAAAAAAAGTAGAATCTTTAGGGATTATAAGTAGTTTTCTAGCAAAAATTACTGATTTAAACTTTGTAAGCAAAAAGTGCCAGAAAAAGTCTGGTCTTTGAGTGGTTATTTTGTCTTAAATTATATTTCTCTCTTATATGCTGACCAAGCTGTCCAGGACTTGGGACAAACTTTATCACTGCCAGAGTACATGGTAACTTTGGTTAAAAAGATGGCTAACTTTGTACATGGCTTAAAGTAAATGTCTTGTTTTTATTCAAAATAACAAACATGGTATACGGTACTTACCCTCCTTATCCTCTGTGCAGTTTGTTTTGCACAGAGTATCCCGGATCCTCCTCCTCTTAGGTCCCTCTTTGGCTCTCCTGGCCCCTCCCTCCTGTTGAGTGCCCCCACAGCAAGCAGCTTGCTATGGGGGCATCCAAACCGAGTCACAACTCCCTATGTCCATTCAGACACTGAGCCTTGACCCGCCCTGCCCCCTCTCTCTCCTTATTGGCTGAATGATTTTGATTGACAGGAGCCAATCATGCCGCGCTGCTGTCTCAGCCAATGAGGAGTCCCAGGCACTCCTGCAACATCGCTGGTTAAAGACGGGCTCAGGTAAGTATTAGGGGGGCTGCTGCATACAGAAGGTTTTCTTTATCTTAATGCATAGAATGCATTAGGATAAAAAATCTTTTGCTTTTACAATCTCAAACTTACAAAAATGATGCTGCAGTTTCTTAAAAGTGACACCTAAACTCTGGTTTAAAAAAAAAAAATCTATTCAAGTCTGTATTCTTAACCTCCCTGGCGATATGATTATTTCAGATTTTAGGTGCTGAAAGCGGTTCCATTATTTTGCATGTAATTCTTAAGGACAAGCAGCCCAAACCAACTATTTACATATGATTTTTTTTTTACTGTGCGTTCTTCTTTATAACATCTCGGGTATGATAAAGTTTGAAACACAAAATCATAAATTATAATATAATAAAAAACCTTTAAATAAGTTAAGGTATATATATATATATATATATATATATATACACATGTGTGCGTGTATATATATATATATATATATATATATATATATAGTACAGTAAAACTGCAGGCAAGGGCACTGGGGGGCAAAGTAAGGTCAATTTATTTTATTTAGCAATGTAATCCAATAGGATTACAATATATCAGTGTGTTTGTGTGTTTTACTTTTTGAATTTGCCGCCGTTTCCACCCCCCTGCGATGCGACGCTCGCCAGAAACAGAAACCGGGGCACACAGCATCAGGCAGAAGATCTGGCCGCCGTACACTGCCGGAATACATTGTGAGATCCTGGGGACAAGGTAAGTAACCTTTTCCAGGATCCAGCGATTTATCCTCTCCCTGACGGTACCCTAAGTGTGGCTCAAGGTTACCGCTAAAGGCTCTGAAATTCCACCCCGATCCACACTCGGGAATACCGCCAGGGAGGTTAACTCAAAATGTACCTTCTATTGTTCTCAGCCTCCTCCAAATTTCCAAAATGTATTTTTGTTGCTTCTGTAATTTGACTTCCTGTTAGGGGCTGACTATGTTCAGCCACCCTCTCTTTCTTGCTCCCGAGATGGACTAGGGACTATGGCCTTCAGGATTTATAGTGTGCATAGAGCAGTGTAAATCCATGACTAAAACTTATTTGCACTGTTTTTTGTGGGTTATGGATTATTTTTTTAGAAAATAAGGATGTCGTATAGGGGTTGATTTACTAAAGGCAAATAGACTGTGCACTTTGCAAAGTGCAGTTTCACTCTGCTCTTGCAAAGTGCAACTGCACTTTGCAAATTGCACAGTCTATTTGCCTTTAGTAAATCAACCCCTCAGTGTCTCCTTAAGAACCCCTGACAATATTGTGGTTTCTACTAACTAAATGTATTTAGAGCAAAAATAAAAGCAGTTCATGTATGGAATACTATCATTTTACCAATAGCACTTCTTTTTTACGATATGCTCAACATTTATGGAACATGGTATGCTATTGTTCAGTTGCCTAAAGCAACTCTGTTGCCAAACCAAAAATCCCTTTAAAAACTGTCACTGTGAAAAAAAAAAAAAGTAAATATATATGTCACAACTGTCACTATTGTATCCAGTAGTGACATGAGGGTTGCAGGGAAAAACCAATGAATACTGCGGGAGACTAGGAAAACATAACTCCTGCCAGTGTTGATTGCTGAAGAACTTTCATCTGCATATTTCTCAATGATAGAACAGTGCTCCATGGTATAAGCAGGAGGGGAAAGGTATTTCATTTCTTTTATCCAGGGATTTGTTTTAATAGCAGCAGAAGCGGCTCTTTAATTAGGCAAATTAGGCGGTCGCCTAAGGCCTCGCACTCACAGGGGCCTCGCAGCCGCCTAATTTGCCTAGTTAAAGAGCTGCCTCTGAGCCTGGCAGCAAGGATCCCCAGCCACCAGTTGTACAATCCGCTTTGATTGAGGGCTGCGATCAGGACCAATTTACCAGAGGGACGGGAGCTCACTGACAGCTCCGGATCACAGCAAGTTAGAGCCACTCAGCAGAGCCAGCACTAATAGTTCCTTCTGCTCCTCCTCCAGCTCACTCCTCCTGTGCTTGCCCTGCCCAGCAGCCAGAAGTTTGAAGCCCAGCAGCCAGAAGAGGAAATATTGATCCATCCATCCAGTCTCTCCTGCCTCCCAGTGAGTACTCCATCCCTTTCTTTCTTTCCTTTTTTTTTTCTCCATCCCTTCTCCCAACCCCCCCCCCCCATTTGTTTAACCCTATACAGACCAGGATCCCCCAGCTTTTTTTTTCTTTACTTTTTTCTTTCTCTATCCCTTTCTTTCTTTCTCCATCCCTGTTTCTTTCTTTCTTTCTTTCTTTCTTTCTTTCTTTCTTTCTTTCTTTCTTTCTTTCTTTCTTTCTTTCTTTCTTTCTTTCTTTCTTTCTTTCTTTCTTTCTTTCTTTCTCTCCCCCTCCCCCTCACCAGCCGACAATATTCCCCACCCCCCTCCAGTCCCCCTGACTCAGTCCCCTTGACACCTATCTATTTGCCTTCTCCCAACCCCCTCCCCTCCTCCTTTGTTTAACCCTATACAGACCAGGATCCCACAGTTTCACTCCAGTTCTCCTCTACCTATGCCTCATCTCCTACCCACTCCCCCATTTTTACCCCCTTCTCCTTTTCCACTAACCCATGGTTCCCAGTCCCATCCCGTTTTTCTAAGGAAGAACCCTGAGGCGTCTTGATACTGCTACTGCTGCTTGTGTGGGTGGGATGTCTACTGCCCCAATCCCTGGTGACCCTCCTCTCCTATTCATTCCATTTGATTGGCACAGTACACATCCCACCCACGCAAGTAGCAGCAGTAATAAGACGCTCTGCCTTGGGATTCTTCCTTAACCCCTGCAAAGGGCTTCAGTGGGGCCTCATGTCTAAATTTTGCCTAAGGCCCCACAAAGCCTAGAGCCGCATCTGAATCAATGGCAGCAGATGTTTTGTAACTCTCTGATTTAGGTGTTAATCTTCTTTATCAGTATTTATATTTTGTAGAGCATGGCCCTGTGTTAATTATGAAAGTTTGCTTTACATTAAGCATGAACCTCTACTTGGCTGTGGTAGCTCCTGTCATGGTTTACTTTTGTAATGTTGCATCAGCGATTGAATCCCTTAGAGAGACAAAACTCACTCCAGTAGCATTCTATGTTACACTGATTATCTTGACTCCAATTCTGGTAGAGTGTGTACAAATGTTATTTAGCATGATCTATTTTTTTATTTGTTTCTCAGGAGCACATCTGTGCTGAGTACATAGCAACTGAGATGAGCACAAGACCCAAGTGTTTTCTTGAAGAACCTGGCTCATAACTTTCTCACGTGGAGAAAACACTCCCATCTGCCCTACTAGCAAGGCCCTCAATGAGAAACACATTAGCTAAATGTCTGCCTTTTGTTTAGTGTTGTCTTTTTCATAAATCCAAGAGTACAAATCCACATTAAAAAAAAAAAAAGCATTTGTGATATATTAAGCTCTCACCTATTTCATTGTCTAATACTTGAATTTTGAACTAAACTCTGTCATTAACCACTTCAGCCCCGGAAGGTGTCCTTTTTTCCCCACAAATAGAGCTTCCATTTGGTAGTATTTGATCACCTCTGCGGTTTTTATTTTTTGCTCTATAAACAAAAAAAGAGCGACAATTTAAAAATAAAATATATACATATTTTTTACTTTCTGCTATAAAACATACTGTATCCAATAAAAATGTTTTAAAAATATTTTAAGAATCAAATATCTTTTATAAATATATTTGGCTACATATTTTTGGTAAAAAAAAATCCCTATAAGTGTATATTGATTGGTTAAATGTGTTTCCTGGGGGTGCTTTCTAACTGTGTGGGGATTGCCCTGACTGAGAGAAAACAGATATTGATGTTCCTGCTTAGCAGGCACACAGAATCTCTGTCTTCCTCCCTGTTAGAACGGCAATCTGCCTTGTTTACATAGGCAAACCACCATTCTGAGTCTCTCAGGAATGATCGTGGGTGGCCGGCGAATAGTCTCTAGCCAATCAGCATGCAATCGCGCCTCCGGCGGCGTGTGCCCCCTGGAGCCCCTACATGAAATCATGTACAGGTATGTGATTTCACGCAGGGGAGCCGACTTGCCGCAGTAAAAGTGCATTAGGCAGTCGGCAAGTGGTTAAAATGGAAGTAAAATTCCATCACTAATTTTTACCTATAGGTAAGCCCATAATAAGGCTTACCTAAAGGTAGTGTAAATATCTCCTAAAAGGGCAACATTTAGGAGATATTTACTGTACGTGCAGCCATTGACATCATTGGCGCATGTGCTCTGAAGGAACTGCCACAAAGGGAGTGCGTTTTTTTTTCAGTCAGTCACCTGAATTATAGGACTGCTTTGTCAGAATAAGCCAAACAGCACAATCATTGTGTAGCATTACCAAGCCAGAAGCAAAGCCTGTTTGGGTAATGAGCAAATATGACTGCCTCCATGTACAATACTAACCATATACAAAAACAAACCTTGGGTTAATATAATATTATTAAACAAAGTAGAAATAACCACAGAACTTTTACAATAAATATGCATTTTTGTGTAAATGTTTTCAAAGCCAAGACTTTTTTTTTTTTTTAATGTGGCATTAAAAAAAAATTGAAAAAATAAAAATAAAAAAAAATATATGTACATATATATATATATATATATATATATATATATATATATATATATATATATAAAATTGCAGCTTACCAGTTCTTAGATGTGGTGGCTGCAATCATTTTCTTTTCTTTAGGCTCATTTCCTTTCTTTTCATATGGTGATTCAGGTAGTAGGTCTGTTATTTTTCAACTTCTTTTACCAGACCAAGCTGTCCATTAAAAGTGGCTTTTCAAGGGTTGAGACAAACCATTCAACACAGACAGGGATGCTAATAATGATCAGATTTTATTTATGTATAACCGTGCTATAGCTGCTTATAAAGTGTTAGTTGGAGTTCAGCTTCCATTTGTTTGCCAGGTCCATCTAAATATGCTAATCTAACACTACACTCCCCCTCAAGACTTACAAATGCTGCTGTCCTAAGGCATCTGCTTTAACACTTCATGCAGAATACAGGATATACCCTGAGATAAGAAGTGTGTTACTGGCTGGATCTCCAGGCGAACTGAAGGAAAAAAGCCTAAAAAAGAAAACTACTGCAGACCTAGCTTATGGATTGGGGTTCTCCTCACAGCTCGATAGGAGCTGAAACAAGACCTCCTGTCTCCTGGCTACAAGATGGGGCACCTCTGACCCCTCGGTGAGACCCTCCGTCTCATGGCTTCTGGCCTGGGGCCCTCTGACCCATCAGTGTGCCCCTCTGTCTCTTGGCTTCTGGCTGGGGAACCTCTGACCCCTCGGTAATCCTTTTCCACAATTTTTGTCTGAGGGATTTGCTTTGGGCATGATAGCCCATAAGTTTGGTGCAATTATGTCGGAGCCTACAGAATTGGCTCTTGGGCATGTTATTTAACCAGCTTGGATGATGACAACTGTTGTAATGCAGGAAGGAATTCCAGAGGTAGGTTTGCTGTAGTTTTTTGCATGAATCTGGTCATTGCCATGATACAGATCTAAATCTAAAAATGCTAAATGTTCATTATCTTGGACGGAAGTAAAAGAAAGGCCCATGTTATTGTTATTGCAATGAGAAACAAAACTAGATATATTGTTAGTGTCCCCATCCCAGATGATGATAATATCATCGATACATCGCCCGTAAAAAACAATATGTGACAGGTATGGATTGTTGGTCCATATATGTTGAGTTTCCCAGCCCATGGTAAGGTTGGCATGGGATGGGGCAAAATCAGTTTCCATGGCAGTGCCATTGATTTGTAAGTAATAATTGTCCTGAAAATGAAAATATTTATGTGTTAGACAAAAGATATGTTGCATCTAGAATGAATTGAATTTGATTTAAAGGGGACAATTTGATAATCCAGCAGAAAGGTTTGAAAAGCTTGCATGCCGATTTCATGTGGAATGGATGTATACAAGGATTGGACATTCAGGGAGAGCCAAGAATAGGTGGGTTCCCATTTGTAGGGGTTCAGTAATTCTAGAAGGTGTAAGCCATCTCAGATGTAAGACTGTAAGTCCTGTACCAGTGGCTGTAAAAAGGAGTCCACATTTTGGGAAAATCCACTAGTAATGCTATCCATAGAGGCAACTCTATGCCTGCCTGGGGGCGTGACGGCATCTTTATGAATTTTAGGCAGGTGGTAAAAATATGGTGTATGATGGTATTTTTTAACTTAAAATGATGCTTTGTTGGAAGTGATAATCTCTTCTTTTTGCCCCTGGCTTATTACCAATGTACTAGCTTCTGTGATAAACGCCGGCAGGGGGTCTAGAGGTAATCTAATGTATGTGTGTGTGTGTATCTCCTAGTAGTCTAGTGGCTTCCCTGATGTATAGTCATTTCTGTCCTGTATTATAATACTTCTGACCTAATCTTCAAGTTTAATGATGATATTTGCGTTGGTTTTAAGACAATCGAGTGCTGAGCTTTCTGCCGGTTTAAGATTGTGCTTGACATGTGAATGTTGTTCTTTGTTACACATTTCCAGAAACTCAGAATATCCAACTCGATAGAATGTTTCTAGACATGGGCCTTTGGATTGGGTGGGGTAAAAATGAGATGGGTGGGCATAAGTGGGCATTGCGGTGACATACTAATGCAGGCGGTGCGGAGTGATTGTCGGCCCAGAAGATTGAGTGTGAGCTGGCAGACAGTCACTCGAGAGTTGCTAGCACCTACGATGGGGGTCCCTGTGGGTAGAGGAAGAGGCGTGTTGAGAGCACTGCTGGGGCTGGGACAAGCAGTGCAGACCTACACCACCGTATGCCAGGCCAGGGAGGCCCACATCTTGGAGGTTAGATGCACAATTGTGCAGGCCGAGTCGCAGCCAGAAGAAGGGCCAGCAATCCCTGCGAAGGCAGAAACCGTTGCTCTCAAAGTGGCAGAGGGGAATCAATGGACTCCAGAGAGGAAGGCCTCTAGTGTGTCCAGTGAGGAAGAGGCTGGAGCCATTGACATAGGGTCACCCAGTTTCCAATGTCGGTTTGGATCCCTGGAAGAGGGTATCGATGTGTGGAAATCTAAAGATGAGATTGAATGGGACTGGGGAACAGAGAAGAGAAGCAGCTCTGCCAGTCCCAGTTCACTTGCTGATGAGACTGAAGGGGCTGTGGTGCGCATGCAATGTGCCAGGAATTTGGGGCTCTGTGAGGCCTATGCCACAAGGGTCCCAGATCTAGCCCCGTCTCGCACCTACACCTATGGATCAGAATGAGGCCTACGACAGTCTTATCAGAAGGGAGGAGACCCTATACACGCCACCTGGGCGAGGAGACTGACAAAAGCTTTCCAGGTTCTCTAGATTTCAATGTCTGATACAGAAGAAGGTGGCCCTGGAATATGGGTATGTCTATTCCTACGCTCCTCAGGAGATTATGGAGGAGATCGCGGCCAAGAGAGAGGGATGGTGCGATGAGGCAGTTTGGGATTTCCTGTACGTTCCCAAGCCGTATCGAAATCGGAAGAGCCTGAGTTGTGGGACACTTTCTTTTCTGTGAAGGCTAATTGGTAGCTAGGGTGGTCCATTTATATTGATCAGGTGGAAGTTCATCACCCAAACGGAACAAGCTAGGCTTGGGCTGTTCGGGTTCAGGACTCTGCCAGAAAGACTGTTCGGATACCTCATCCTGATTACTACTATTGAGGATGCAGAGTTCCCACCCTGCTGGAAGAGGCATTGTGTTACAGGGCTTGTTAGCTCGAAGAAAGTTCACCAAAAAGAGAAAAAAAAAGTTTTTGCTAGGGCCGGAAGCCCTATTTCCCTTCTATCCTTGCAAGAAGGACTGGGAATAAGCAGAACAACTATCACTGTGCAGTTTCTCATGTGAAGGAGGGCCGACCCTCTAACCCATAAAGACTTCTTGTTCAGAGAACTTTAGTAGGCACTTAGCTTTGTGCCTCAGTTTTTGCAAGAAGCCATATCCACTGGATGTTCAGTCAGGATCCTTTGGGCCAATGGGCCAGGATCACTAGTTGCTCAAAGGACACTTTGTGAAGATCCTGTTAGGCCAGTGGGCCAGTTGAAAGGACTTTGTGTGAGTTGTTACCTTGGAAAGAGGAGGTAGAGGCTCATTGTCTCTTCAGAGAAGGGGATGTCAGAGTGAAGGACCCTTGAAGAGATTTGTAAACTCACAAGTTGGACAAGTTTGCTCAGGCTCCAGAAAAATAGCTGGTCGCAGAAGATGTGTTGCCTTGGTGTTACAGAAGGAGAGGACACTATGAACATCAGTCGGGTGGACTCCGCATTTCTTCATTCTGAACTTGTGGGTCTGACTATAATTGGAGAGGGAGAGTGAGTGCCCTGGTGTCTGAGAGGGACTGTGCCTATTATTTTAGTCAACAACATGGTTCTCAGTAGGAACCAATAGTGGAAGTGTTAGATAGTCAGCTTGGCAGGATCTCTTTGTTGTCTATTTCAGGTATACAACAGAACGTCGAGTCAAGCATGCCCTTAGGGGGCCTGGAGTGATGAAGATCTCTACGAGAACGTTACAGTGAGAGATAATGGTGGTGAGAAGGTTGCCTCTGAGGGGAGGGCAGTCTCACCATGAGTAGGTAACAATGTACAATTTGGTGCCCAACTATTGTTTCCTTTGCAGGCTTGCTTAGGACTTCCTGGTCTGGATAGGCCCTCCACTGTTCAATGCAACTTTCTATACAATGTAGATATTGTATTTAGTTTGCTAGATAGGGTCATCCCTTTTACCTGTCAAGCTGATTTTTTTTGGCGTGGGGTGCATTGGTTTAAATGTACCTTGTATGTGTACATAAATGTGTGAATATTTGTAGAGCAGAGATATATATTTTTCCACATAATGTATTGTATCTACTGGCCACATATGGGGTATGCCCCATGGCCCTGTACATATGTTACTTTCCTTTTCCCCTTTTCCAAGTTTGTGGGATACTCTGAAATTTTTGTGCAAAGAATTTTTATAGGGGCGGCTGCCCAGAGCCAGTGAGGACATGACTAATTTTGGCGGGGGGTGTAGCACCCTCCTAGGTAGGTGCTAGTGAGAGAGTATATTTTTGAGCTCTGTCTGCTTACCAGAGGGGCTGCAGGTAAATCTCTATTGCTCTCGTAAGCAGGATCTGTTAGTGAGGTCTACCCACTGTGCTCAGTATGCGATTCATTCAGTCTGAAGAGTGTTTCACTCTGGTCCAATAGGGAGGCATGTTGGACAGTGGGAGGAAACCTGATGAATGGTTGCAAAGGCTTTTGATACAGTCCTGATGATTGGCAGAGGGCAGGTCGCCTCGGTGCATTCTGGGATACTGTATAAAACCCAGGAGCACATGTGCTGCGGGGTCTTTGGCTGGAGAGTGGAGTCCCGGAGGGAGAGGACAGCTGCCTCCTCCTCTGTAGAGGTGCCATGCAGTCGCAGGAAGTTGTCCTGAGGGTCAGAGGGGCAGTTGAGAGGAGCTGAACCCAGAGGTCCAGGAGAGCTGACTGAGAGGGGAGACACTGGAGACCCTGGGACTACAGTATTGTGAATATAGGGACTCGTGTCAAGAGGCCTGACCTGAGGGGGGCCACCACTGCTAGTAGGATAGTCAGCGGATGGGTGTCAGCTGAGGCAAAGAGAGAGAGGGTACTAGGGAGAGTGTCCTGAAGATAACTAGTTGTTCACCAAGTCATCTTAAGGATAAGAGGCTTAATTCATGTTCATCCAAAGTTGCAGGATGAATCAACAGCCTGGCTGTTCCAAATCTATTGTAAAGTAGAGAAGATAGGAGCCCTCAATTGCTGTGAATAGGTAAAGTTGGAGTATCCCACTATTACCTTCTCCTATCCCAATTTTACAATAAACCACAAAACAACCAAATACCCCTTGATTGCAGTGTGAGCCAAGGAGAATCAAGGACTTGTCTTTACTAATGGCTGGGTGTTGGTAACCAGGAGGAACCTACAGAGTGAATATCAAGCAGTCCCTACGGGGGCAGTGCTACATATGTCACAATGGAAAATAAGGGCAAACTGATGGGAATCAAACCTAGTGCAACAATGCTATAGGAGCTGACCAGTCAGATACCATACTGCCCTTGTTCATATCTACTTAAATAATAACCTAATTCTATACTCTGAGGTCACAAACATAAAATGGTATTAGTCATCACAGCTATTTTCTTTCATTTCTTTCGAGAGAAGTAGCACAACAAAACATAGTTTATGGGACACTAATATGACTATAACAAAAGCAGCATTATGCTAAATGTCTTAAAGTCTGCGGTCAGACGGAAATTTCAAGCAACAAAGCTATTTTTTCCCTAATCTTTAGCAATTTAGCAATTCTTAAAAGATTTGCTGTACAGCTCTTGTTACTGGAAATCTTTAATAAATCTCTATTCACACATTTTATGGAGGTTGGATGATGTCACATTCTGTTAATCCCCAATTTATCTGCACAATGCCTGAAATACTGTAGTACAGGAAGTAATAAATAAAGGGAAATATTTATTGAAGAGATGTGGCTTCTGATATTTTCCCATCTGATCTTCAGCCAGCGTTCCAGTTGTGAGCAGTGAAGTTGCAATTACCAGTAAGACACATTCAGCATTTGGCACATGAACACACCCTTCCAGGGAGATTGATAGTACTAACTGAATTGACAATCATTTCAAAGGTGGTAAAAACGAAATGAAACTCCCAAGCTATTCTGCCTAGTTGCATACTGTTGATATATTACAGTGGTGTAAAATCAGAAGTCTGATATCTTTCCATTCCAGTGCAGTATTTAAGTGATTTAATAAGGAATTGTTTTTTCATTGGTTCGCTATTGGCGTTATACGTTCATATATCCAATCAAGTTAACAGAAACCTTTTTTTTTGGGTTGGGGGGGGGGGGGCAGTAGCATTAAATAAGTAAAATATCCTTAAATAGATAACTAAACCAGTTTTTCCTCCTTTCTTGAGTTTGGAGTTCTCCTATGCATCCTGAAACCTATAGACAAATCAGAGCCTTTATTTAGTGATCTGCTTCCCAGATAGCAAGAATAACTTGCCATAAATTTGTGGCAGTGTTAAATTGTAAGTCTGTTAACTTGCTGCACATTTTCACTGGCAAGTTGTACACTTGCAGAGCACTTAAAGCACAAGTATTAGTTGACACTTTTCCAATTTGTAGCAAATTTGCATGGCAAGAGCAAAGTTGCAGTGATGAGTTTACAGCAAGAGCTCTGCAAGTTTACAGCATAAAAAAATTCAGCCACTGAGGTGGGATGACTATTGCACAACATAACTGAACCAGAACTTACAGCAGCCTTGAAGAATGTTTGCAAAAAAAGTTGATCTGCAGTCATGCAATGCGGACTTGCTGCAATTGTGCAACAAACTTGTGAAGCCTGGCAAGTCTAACAATAGCTTAGCAAGTCATTTTCAAACTTGCAGCTCTGCAAACATTTTCAAAATTGCTTGCTATCTGGGTTATAGTCATATGAAGGACTCTGTGCTAAGAAATACTCAAAGCTGACAAGCAGTAACTGGTTTTAAGAGTGTATTTTACAAAGTAATAAGGATAACTTTTGTCAGGCCGTGTAACAGGGCCCAAGGAGCTATTACATTGTTTGTTAGCACATCCAGTGCCCCCAGCTGAAAACCCATAGAGGCCCCTATACACTTATGCAAGCACAACCTAGCTGACTGCTCTATAGATTATTTGAAACATGCCCAACTCCATTGCATAATGTGATAAATTGGTGGTGAGGCTTGCAGGTTGCCTATGTTTCCAAATACATTTTCTATAGTGTATAGATGCATAAAGAATAGTGTCTGCACAGCCTCCGACCAGTTAGCTGCACCACAGCAATACTTCCTAGTGCTTGTGTAGTGCTTGTGGGGCATATTTTCACCAGTTTTTACTAGAAGAGAGAGAAACTAGAGCTAGTAAAGTTTTGTTGAAACATTTTGTTTTGTTTTATTTATTTATTTTTTTCCAAAAGTTTTTATTGAAGAATCAAAGTAAAGCATGTACAATTATAATTGACAATTGAAACAACATTTAATGCTTGTAAAGTGTAACAATAAAGTTTTAAGAGACAGAGAATGAAGCTTTCTTAATTGGGTTGTTCAAAGTGAGAAAAATCACGTGATGCATATATTGAGTTCAGTAGTAATATGAGTGCATATTCGAGCTGAATTAGTTGAAACAAAACATGAATATACATGGAAACGTAACCTATAGGATATAAACCATAAGATGAGGAAAGGTTAACTGATATGCATAATAATAAATCAAGTTATATGGCTCTAAATGATCAGAGTAACTTTTTATCATGAAGGAAGTGACCATCTTTTCCTTTGAAGAAATTGTTGAGTATTAATTGGGAGGATAAATAATGAGACCATCCAAATGGATAGGATACTTATTCCTGTTTGGAAGTGGGGGGGGGGGGGGTCTGTGACCAGCACAGATCCTGTAGGGACAGAGGGGAGGGGAGGAGAGGGGAGGGGAGGAGAGAAAGAGAAAAAAATAATTTATTAGAGTAAAATACTAGAAGTAATGATGTATATATCGAGAAGGATCTCGGGTGCCTTTTCCTCTCAATTATGGTTCATAATTGTTTTATACCATTAGTTTGATTATCTAATGGTTAGTGGGGTGAAATTAATGCTTGCTTCCATCCTTAGTGATGAGAAAATTGAAGGGAGCAGGGTGGAAATTTTTTCTCAAACAAAAAAGCAAATAAATTGTACTTTCTAATAAAATGTGTCATGTCTCTGATGGCAATATCAAATGTACTGACAAGAATTTGTATATGAAATTTGAACAGTGTACAGTGAACTTTATAGGAGTAGAGGGGGCCATCAAGGTGGATTGGAGTGCAGAGAAAAGCAAAAGGGCAGTGTAAATTGCACTAATCACATGTGTGAGTTTATGCATGCTACAAACACAACTGCCCACCACTTTCAGGAGCGTTTCTCCTCCGGACGTTCAGAACATCTGATGTAATTCCTTTTTCTTTTTTCTTTCTTTCTGCTCTATTTTTTGTTTTGTTTGAATTCTATTATTTTATTCTTTGTCCACACATCAAATATTGGTATATTGAATTGTATAATGCTGCTTTTATGTAAATGCTGGAGGTCCCCCAGGATTAAGGGTTAACATCTTTGCCATTTTTGCCCATAGCTGAAATGTTGTGTTTTTTTTTTTTCGTTTTCAAACATAATTTTTTTCATTTTTTAAGGTTTTAGTTTTTTTGTTCTAGTTTTGGGTTTCATTTCAGTTTATGTTTTTTGTTATGTTGTTCACAGCTATCATAATTTCTCCTGTGCTTCTTCCACCCGGCACACGTAATCATCTCTGGTCCTCACCTTGGGTGGGGGGGGGCTAACTCGGGTTTTGGATATGTCCTTCTTCTTAACAGGCTGACAGGCTGATGGGAACTCTCTCTGCCTTTCCGTCTCAATGCAAGTCTGCGCATTATTCTTCCCATTGTACCGCCCTTAACCATCATGGCGTCGCCGCAGGGTTCACTGCTCTGAGTTGACGGCAGGGGATATTGGAGACGCTTGTCTCCAATCAACCTGTCAGTTACATTTTTGCCCACATCTTTCAACAATGATTTTGGCACCCGCCTGCTCCCTACTGATTGGCCCTGTGCAGACACATACCAGACAGACACAATTCCTTCTATGTATACTGTGAGGATTGTAGTGTTGCTCACTGCAGTTGGAGAACAGAGGTGACCGTGGAATACTGCTAAACAGACTCAAACGTGTCGGTATTGACAGACTTAGATTGATAAGATCAGGCTTTAGATACTGATCTATTTCATCCTCTTTTATCTACGTAGTCATTTTTGCAACTGCCTGAGTAGCCGGACCCATCCATTTCTCAAATTCCTCACGTCGGCAATTGCCCTGAGAAGAATCAGTGTTTCCTAGATCCTTGGTTCGCATTGCCGGTACCATTCTTCACCAAACTCTTAACTAACCAGCTCATATCTTCAAATTTACATTTGAAGATATATACTACCCCAATTGTTTGACATGTTGTTCTATGTTTAGGGATCCAGATGGAATTTTTGGGAAGGGCAATTTCTCTACCCCTTAATATAAAGGGACAGTAGTTGCACTTACCGCATGGAAACGATCCTATAGAGGACTCCTTTTTTGGGGCATATGATGTATGATGACTCCGCACCAAACTATTACGGAGTGATTTGGAATGTTTGAATGTAATTTCAGGGTAAGGTTGATATATTTTTGGATCTATTTGTCAGATGTTAATAAGTACCAATATTTATTGTAAATGGATTTAACTTTGCAATGTTTCCTGTTGTATCTAGTTATTATTCTCATGGTCATGCATTGTGTATTCTTTTTAGGTTTGTAGATGAGGGAAGTCCTGTCCTGAGCTACAGCCCTATTAAAAGCCTTCTTGAGGCAGGTTTTGCTATAGCCTCTTGTCAGAAGGCTTTGACGTAAGGCATTATCTTCCTTGTGAAAATCAGTATCCAGGGTACAATTGCACCTGAGTCTTAAATATTGACTATAGGGAATGCTTTGAATTAGCGATTTCGGGAGTGAACTGGTGGCGTGTAAAATGGTATTGCCAGCCGATGGCTTCCTATTACCACCACAAAAGATAGGTGCAATCCACACATCCAGCTGGGTGCTGGAAGATCTAGTTGCCACTTCCTGTGTGGTCGAATTGGTTGTGATCACTGATGGTGAAAGTGCAGAGTGATGCATGGAACTGGAAAGGGAGGTGGGGGATGTATTACTCTGTGACCCTGTAGTGTTGGGTGTCCATTATTTCCATTACTCAGTGCAATTATACATACAATTTAGTCTTGTAGATTTGTTTTTAATCGGAACATGCATTTTCTTAGGAAGTTCGGTTGAGTTATCTCCTTCATTTTTCCTTTTCTTCGATCCCGTGATAGAATTTCCTAAATGTGGACCTATATGTGCAAAAGATACTGATGACAAAGATAAATCAGATTCCATTCCATACAAATTAGTGTAAGGCATCCCTCGATTATGGTAACCCCTAGGGCATCTAAAATGATCCTATGACCATTTATATGCAAAATTGACCATCATATGCTTTGTTCTTCATTTTTATGAGGTCCATTGCATACTTTGTAAGGTGTTCTTTTAGTTTATTACCTCCATCTACATAGTCTGGGAATGAGGTTAACCCCGTATGTTCATCCTGCCAACCCTTTATCTCTTGGTCTAAGTCTTTAATATCAGCATCATATTGATCCATTAGAATCCGTATCATGGTTAGAGAGCATGATTGTAAATTTGATTCTCACATTTGTTTTATTTGGGTTTCTACTCTCCCAATATTAGGGAAAATTTGGATCCATAACCCCCAAGGTATAACCTTGTTATCAATGTATTTTTCAAAGTATTTTTTATGCCAATATAGACGTGTTTTCCTTTCTACTAATCTCTGAAGTCTTACAAAGTATCTGTTGACATCAACCTCCGGTACACTAGTATTGAAGCGAGCATTCTGGACCTCATTTACAAATCCTACCCAGGCAACCCCACAATAGTTAGTAAGTGGACAACTCTCCCTGCTAGAAAAAGCCATTGGGTGTCACAATTTGTCTGGTATACAAATACCCAGACAAAATCCACAGTACACTTTATTAATTTTATACAGTAAATATAGTAAATCACATAAACATTGAAAAATCACAATTGTTTATACTACCATAAATCACAGAGAATTTTTTTTTAGGGTTTCAATATAACCTACTTGGTTTATCTTATGCACCTACAAAGTCCCTAGTGCCCATACTCTATATTTTTCTATTAGTTTGGGATTTTGGTGCTTCAAGGTTTTACAAATGGTTTCACTCTTCTAATGTAATCTAACTCTTTCTCTCTCAATGGCTCTGACTGGGCTGACTAGGGCCTGCAGCAGCAAAGAACTTCCCAGACAAGCCCCCAAATGTAGTACTGCCACATTGGGGGTTGCTTGTAGTTGCATGTTCTTCTGTGCCGCTTTGATCCTGTGAACTGTCCAGCCCTCCTGACACTCTAAGTTCATACTTGTTGTGTATACCTTTAAATGACACACTGAAACAATGCTTTTAGATTTATATATATATATATATATATATATATATATATATATATATATATATATATATATAGATAGATGAGTCACTGGTTGTTGGGATGCTTGCAGGTCCTGGCTCCCTAACAACCAGGAGCAAGCTATTACATTTAGCAATGGTAAAAAAAAAAAAAAACTGCTAATGTTCTACTTCACACTGCAGCTGGTTGTTCACTATGGAAAACACTCGTTCTGCTGTTTGCACAGGATTCTCCATAAAATCCTGTGCTTAGATCCCGCTACTACTAATAAAGTATGGAAAGTAGTAGAAGAGTAGAACAGTGTTACTATGGTTAAACTGAAAAAAAATAAAAACTAAAAAAAAAAAAAAAAATGTTTAAAATGAAAATAAAATGTTTACAAAAATAGAAAAAATAAAATAAAAATGTTATATACCGTATATATATATATATATATATATATTATAACCAGTTGAAGCAAAAAACAAAAACAAACATTTGATTTGATTTCTACCTTCTCAGAAAAATTGTGACAAAAAATTACAACTTCAAAAAGCTCACTATGCCTTTTATTAAATGCCTCACACTGTCTGCTTTCCAAAAATAGTTCGTTTGGGGCAATTTGTACTGTCCTAATGTTTTAGAGTCTCAAGAAATGAGATAAGCTGTCAGTACATCAGAATTGATCACTTCAAATATACATACCATGGTTTGTAAACATTATAACTTTCACACAAACCAATTAATATACACCTTTTGGGATTGTCTTTTACCAAAGAAAGACATTTTGGTCTAAATTTATGGTGAAGTTTGAATTATGACAGAAAGTAGAAAATATTGATTTTTTTCAAAATGATTGGTCTTTTTTCATTTATATTGCAAAAAAAAAAAAAAAAACCCAGTGGTGATCTAATACCACCGAAAAAAAACTTGTGTGAAAAAAAATGTAATTTGCGTACAGTGTTGCCCGACTGCGCAATTGCCAATTAAAGTAGCACAGTGCTAAATAGCAAAAAAATGCCTAGGATCACAAGGGGGTAAAACCGTCCAGAGCTGAAGTAGTTAAGCTTGCGCAAAGTTCACAAAGCAAATTTTTTGTTAAAGAGACCCATGACTGTTTTTAAAGCTGTGATTACCCCAAACAGCTGCAGAGAGAGGCCATGCGATTAAATCAGATAATTTTGAACCCCAAATCAAGATAAATGGAATTCAGTTTTATGGCTGTAGTTTTCTGGCCCATGCTATATATTACTGTGTTTAGTGAAATATATGTATTTGTTTAGGAAACATAATTAAAATCTCAAAGGAACAAAACACAATCCAGTGTTTGCCATTTTCTGTCAGTTCTATTTCTGCAATATGTCATATGTATGTTATTTAAGTGTTTCTTATTGCATATTGTGTTTGAACAGCACCTGCTTCTTTTGGACAGGGCTCTGAGTCTTTTTCTTGGCGGACTATATTTCCTGCAAAAGTCATACAACCTATGGAAATGTTTATGTAATTCTGAAGATGTGTAATTTTCCCAAAATGTATAGCATGGGAAGAAAATATGCCTAATTATGTAATTGCTCAAGGTGTTAAAAGGTTTTTTTTCCCCTTTCAACAGTCAGAAAATGAGCCACAGAACTCTTGTGTGTTTAACTTGCAACTAGATTAATCTGCAGGCATTAGTGTTTGTCTTTTCAGTATTAGGTTAAACTAACGTACAAGTAATAATATACTGCAAATAAATAGAAAAGAGTGATGAGAGTAAGGTTTCATGTACACGGGACGTTTTAAAACCTCTCCTAAGCCCCGGTTCACACTTGTGCGTGTGCGGGGTTCGCATGTAATGTCGGAGCGCACTGCTCCGACATTACATGCGATCAGCTGTGCGGTGCGAGTTTAGCCATACAAACTGTATGGCTAAATTCCCATCGCTCCCGCAGCAAACACGCACAGGAGGCATTTTTGCAGCCGCATCAGGATCGGATCGCACAGCGGTTCACACTTGTGCGATCCGATCCTGTGCGAACTGCACGATCGCACTGCTATATGCGATCAAACTGGGGGTGTCGTTAAGATTACATTGACACCCCCAGCGTATCGCATATGGCAGTGTGAACTGCCGGGGGTGCGTGTGCGATGCGGGAACAGGCTGCGAGTTTGCAGCCTTCCCGCATCGCATCAGTGTGAACCGGACCTTACTGCTGGAACTTGACAGCTAGTAACCGACAATAAAAATGTCAGTTTTACCACGTTTACATGCCGCATTTATGCACGTATAGCTGGGTTTGTTCTTAGAAGCGTTTTTACATTGTAAAATAGTCAGAAATCTATCCCCAATGAAAACCGCTATAACTGAAACGATTATAAACGTGAGTTATTGCATTTAGACGTACTGTTACAAGCATTTGGCGTTTCAACTGCCAATTAACTTCCGTCTGAATGCATTTTGTTTGCTTTAAAAAAAATGCCACTAAACTCAACTGCCTGTAAATGACTATAAACTTCTCAGTGTGCATGCACAGATAAGATAACTTAGAGGAGAGTTCAGGGGCTTCTGAAAAAATGCCCAACTGATCCTAAACGTCCGTTTATTAGCATTGTGTACATGAGGCCTAAAGCCTGGTACACAATGCTATTTTTATTTTTGGTTAAGTCTAGTCAGCTGAGCTAAAATGAAACTGACAGATCTCCATATCAACACAAGCAATGTTGCCCCCGCTGTGCCTTTGACAGGAGGACTAAGGATTTTTGGCCCACGTGTACCCAGGATAAGTCATGTAGAATGTCAGCATGAGTTATACAGCTGTTGGTGAATGGTGTCAAAACTCCATCTTCATACCAACATGTATAGTATACCAAATAAAAATAGGCCTTTCTCCTTTCTAAAAAAGTTACTGTATGTGCAACCAAAGTATGAGCGTATATAGACAACGAACTGACACTTACAGTATCTCACAAAAGTGAGTACAGCCCTCACATTTTTGTAAATATTTTATTATATCTTTTCATGTGAGAAAGTGTCCAAATTGGGCCCAATGAGCCATTTTCCCTCACCGGTGTCATGTGACTCATTAGAGTTGCAAGGTCTTAGGCTTGAATGGGGAGTAGGTGTGTTAAATTTGGTGTTATCGCTGTCACTCTCTCATACTGGTCAGTGGAAGTTCAACATGGCACCTCATGGCAAAGAACTCTCTGAGGATCTGAAAAAAAGAATTGTTGCTCTACATAAAGATGGCCTAGGCTATAAGAAGATTGCCAAGACCCTGAAACTGAGCTGCAGCACGTTGGTCAAGACCATACAGCCATTTAACAGGACAGGTATAGGATTGTCGACCAAAGAGGATGAGTGCATGTGCTCAGCCTCAAATCCAGAGGTTGTCTTTGGGAAATAGACGTATTAGTGCTGCCAGCATTGCTGCAGAGGTTGAAGGGGTAGGGGGTCAGCCTGTTAGTGTTCAGACCTTACGCTGCACACTGCATCAAATTGGTCTGCATGGCTGTCGTCCCAGAAAGCAGCCTCTTCTAAAGATGATGCACAAGAAATCCCGCAAACAGTTTGCTGAAGACAAGCAGACTAAGGACATGGATTACTAGAACCATGTTCTGTGGTTTGATGAGCGCAAGATAAAGACAAAGACAAGTATGTCCTACATACTGTCAAGCATGGTGGTGGGAGTGTCATGGTCTGGGGTTGCATGAGTGCTGCTGGCACTGGGGAGCTACAGTTCAATGAGGGAACCATTAATGCCAACATGTACTGTAAGGGCTGCAAGGGCTGGGACAGTGTTATAATGGGGGATTTTAACTACCCAGACATTGACTGGAGTAATGGCACTGCTGGAACAGTTAAAGGGCAAACATTTATAAACCTATTACAAGACAATTTTATGGTGCAGTTTATTGAGGCCCCCACTAGAAATGATGCTCTGTTGGACCTTGTAATCTCAAACCATGCAGAGCTTATTAATAATGTTCATATAAAAGAACATCTGGGTAGCAGTGACCATAACATGATTTCATTTAATGTTAGCTGTAAGCAAAAAATGCATACAGGAAATACAAAAACACAACTTTAAGAGAGCAAATTTTCCAAGGATGAGGGCTGCTCTCCAGGTTTTAGACTGAGAGGAAATATTGGCATCAATGAGCACAGAACAGAAATGGGAAATTTTCAAAAAGACTTTATGCAAACTCAGTGCAAAGTATATTCCCATGGGTAATACGTTTAAAAGGCTAAAAATAAAACCTATGTGGCTCACGGCCAAAGTTAAAAAAGCTATAAATAAAAAGAAAAGAGCTTTTAAAAAACATAAAAATGAAGGAAAACTATCATTGTTTAATTGTTACAAAGAATATAACAGAATATGTTAAAAGGAAATCAAGGACGCAAAAATTCAAAATGAAAGACAGATTGCAAAATATAGTAGAACTAACCCTAGCAAATTCTTCAAATATATTAATAGTAAAAAGGATAGGTCTGACCATGTAGGCCCTTTACAAAATAATCAGGAGTGGGTGACTGTGGACAAAGAGAAGGCAAATTTATTAAATACCTTCTTCAGCTCTGTGTATACAAAGGAGCATGGGGGAGCTCAGGACTATAATGAGGATGGTATTGACACCGCCCCAAATGATCCACAATGGCTCAAAAGTGATATGGCCCAGAAATATTTAGACAGAATAAGGGTGGATAAAGCGCCTGGACCAGATGGCATCCACCCACATGTCCTAAAAGAATTGAGCGCTGTAATTTCAAAGCCTTTGTTTCTAATTTTTAGGGACTCGTTAAGGACTGGAATAGTACCACTGGATTGGCGTAGGGCCAATGTGGTGCCTATATTTAAAAGGGATCAAAGTCTTTGCCAAGTAACTATAGACCTGTTAGTTTAACTTCTACAGTCGGGAAGATACTGGAGAGTTTAATAAAAGACCACATAGATGAGTTCTTGCTGGAAAAAAATATTTTAAGCAACAGACAGCATGGATTCATGAAAGACAGAAGTTGTCAAAAACCTAATTTCTTTTTATGAGGAGGTAAGTAAAACCTTGGACAGAGGGGTGGCTGTGGATATAGTATACTTGGATTTTGCAAAAGCGTTTGACACAGTTCCCCACACACGGCTAATGGGTAAGGTAAAGTCTACAGGCTTGGAAAGATCAGTTTGTAAATGAATAGAAAATTGGCTAAAAGTTAGAATTCAGAGAGTAGTGGCTAATGATTCTTACTCTGAATGGTCTAAGGGTTTTAGTGGTGTACCCCAAGGTTCAGTGTTGGGACCCTTACATTTTAATATCTTTATAAAAAGTACCATTTCAGTCTTTGCAGATGACACCAAGCTTTGCAGTGGAATTGCTTCTTTACAGGATGTCTCCAACTTACAAGCTGACCTCAATGCACTGTTTCATTGGGCAACTATGTGGCAAATGAGGTTTAATGTTGATAAATGTAAGGTTATGCTCTTGGGGGCTAAGAATATGCATGCATCATACATACTAGGTGGAGTAGAACTGGGGGAATACAAAGCGAAGAAGGATCTGGGTGTTTTGGTAGATCATAAGCCTAATAATAGCATGCAATGCCAAGCTGCGGTTTCCAAAGCAAGCAAAGTCCTTTCTTGTAATAACAGAGGCATGGACTCCAGAGAGAGAGAGATATAATTTTGCCCCTGTACAGATCATTAGTAAAACCTCATCTGGAATATGCAGTTCAGTTTTGGGCACCAGTTCTTAAAAAGGATATTGGGGAACTGGAGAAAGTGCAGAGAAGGGTAACCAAACTGATAAGAGGCATGGAGGAGCTCAGATCAGAGGAACTGAATTTATTCTCTCTTGAGAAGAGGAGATTAAGGAGGGGATATGATCAACATCTATAAATACATAAGTGGTCCTTATAGTGAACTTGGTGTTGAGTTGTTCACTTAAGGTCAACATATAGGACAAGGGGGCACTATTTACGTCTAGTGGAAAACAGATTTTGTCTCCAAATACGGAAAGGTTTCTTCACCGTAAGAGCTGTGAAAGTGTGGAATAGACTCCCTCCAGAGGTGGTTCTGGCCAACTCACTAGATTGTTTTAAAATATGCCTGGATTCTTTCCTAGTTGTACTTAATATAAGTGGGTACTAACATTTTTTTAGGTAAAGTTGATCCAGGGAATATCCGATCGCCTCCCGGGGGATCAGGAAATATTTTTTTTCCCCTGCTGTAGCAAATTGGATAATGCTTGGCTGGGGTTTTTTCACCTTCCTCTGGATCAACTGCGGGTATAGGATTGTATGGTTGGGTTTTCAATGTTTTTTTTTTTTTAATTGGTTGAGCCGGATAGACTTGTGTCTTTTTTCAACCTCACTAACTCTGTAACTATCTAACCTAGGCTCACACTTAACCCTTTGATCACCCCTAGGTTAACCCCTTCCATGCCAATGTCATTATTACAGTAACAGTGCATATTTTTAGCACTGATTACTGTAGTAATGTCACTGGTCCCCCGTAAAAGTGTCAAAAATGTCAGTTAGGGGTCCGATCTGTCTGCCGCAATCACAGATCGCCGCCATTACTAGTAAAAAAAATAAATAAATAAAAATGACACAAATCTTTTCCCTAGTTTGTAGACGCGATAACTTTTGTGCAAACCAATCAAAATACGCTTATTTCGATTTTTTATTTGCTGATCATGAAATGAATGAATTTCGATAAATTGTTCAATGGACATCGATAAATTGTTCAATATCGCCTGATGTGTAAAGGGTTAAAAAATTCCACAGCCAGGTTCAGATGTAGCAACAATGATAGTAAAGGGTTGATCTCACAATGCTCCCAGTGGTAAGCCATTCCCAGAAGGGAGCGAAAACCACACATAGTGCCCTTCCTGAAGGAGCCGCTTAGTATTTTGGGTTCTCTGTTCTGTGCCTCAAATCCAGGAAGCGCCTCCACCCCTCTGGCACACCTGATTAAATTGTGAATCTTCTGCAACCCTAGGTACATTCACAGTTGGAAAATACCCCACACCTGGCTGTAGGTTACTGTAGTAAATGCACACACTCGTATAGTGAGAAGCAAGTTGATTGTATTGAAACCACTTAACCTGAAGACAGTCTGAAAAAAAATAGGCTCACTCAAATAAATTAGATCACAAACAACTTTACAGAATGAAAACTATACCCAGGTAAAGAATAATCAGCTCTTTACCTTTAACTAGGATCAATAGGAAAAATGGCAATAGGTAATGTGAATAAACCTGAAGAGCAAAATAACTTATGTAAAACTACACCATCTTAGAGTGCACTCTAAGGAAAGGGGCCCAAAGTGTGATCCTTCTTTAAAACAAGTAAACGGGCAAGGGCTTAGGGGCAGCAAGAGTTAGGTGCAGTTAAATTGGTCCTGACTCTTCAGCTGGCTAAGACATTGAAGCTTTTTTACCATTGGCGCACTTTGAGGCAGTCTCCAAGGCCTGTTAAAGCTAATATACCACTGACTGTCTAAATCCTAGTGGCCCAGTCCTGGTGATGGCAGTAAATAGTGACAGTCACAGAAAATGGCCACAAGGGCCTTTTACCAATCCCACCACATCAACAATGGTTGCTCACCATTTGTCCCCTCTCTCTCGGTTGACCGTGAAGACTCCAGCAACTGGCACTGCAGGGGCTGTATCTTAGCAGCAGCTCTGTCCTCTGAATCACAGGTCACGGTGCAATACCCCGGTCTCTCTCTCTCTCTCTCTTTCTCTCTCTCTCTCCCTCTCATGGCACCTTCATGGTTGAGCTGTGAAGAAGCGTGGCCCCCTCTCTAGGCTGGCACCCCCTTCTGCACCCATGGTGGAGTTTGCTGACGGGAAGGGCTTTCACTCTGCCCTGACCGCAATGTCTCCCCCCCCCCAAAAAAAAAAAAAAACAGACAAAGGGGACTCCTCGTGGTCTCCTCTTCTCTGCGTCACTCCCTCCTACTGCTCTGCATGCAAAGCTGTAGTCTGTCCCAAATTCCTCCATTCCATCTCCCTGTGGATTGGTCCTCGTCCTCTGCCCAATGGGGAGAGAAACAGAGTGGATGACTTGTTTTGGCAAGTGGCGCTCTACCGTGGGGTTTAATATAAAGAATAGAAAAGATATGTAAGGAAAGAAATAACTCAGGCTACTGGTCCAGTATACAGACCAGCCTTTCTCAACCTTTAAAACATGGAGAAGCCCTTGAAATAACTTTCAGGTCTTAGGGAACCCCTTCCAGTATTCTACAGCACACATCCTGGTGGTCAACAATGGTTCTTTCACTGGTGGAAAGTGAGAAGAATGCACCCCATACAGTAGCTAAACAAATCAATGGTGTTATTAGTTACTTATTTTGAAGAAAGCATACCATGCATCTCAAAGACACTCAGCAAACTGCTCTATGCATCCCAATATGCTCAGCACACAGTACCATGCACCGAAATACACCCAGCATGCAACACTGTGAGCATGTGTACCCTGATAAAATCAGCATACATACCGTCATCTCTTAATACTAAAAATAACCGCACTAGAACACCTAAGAAGAAATTAGCAGCTGCAGCTAGAAGTGGGAAATACCTAGATAAATTAAATAAAATATAGCTGCGCTAGATTTGATAAATGGGAAAAAGATATACACATATAATTGAGAGATGTCAAATAAAGTTAAGCTAAAATACCCCAATGACAGGGTGAAATAATGTAGCCAGGTGTATACAGGTGCACAACTTAATTGAAAAATTAAATAAACACATACAACTCAGTTCTAAGGTCAAATATAACAGTGGTGCAACTTAAATACAGCAAATATAAACATATGCACAGCTGTAGTGAATACAGCTCGGCCAAGTATATCAATAGTGTAACTTAATGAAGTCAGGTGCACAGTATAAAGAACAGATAAATTGAAAATTGTGAAGTCCCAAAAAAATTAGAAGTGTAATAACAGTGTAGGAAAAAGATTGTGAAGTCCTCCACCACAGCAGTGTTAAATGTATTCCTCCACGGTGCCTTCGTTAATGTAACAAGCCCATACGCTTACCAGATGCTGGTAAAGAGTGTGCGGTTCAATCTGATCCTCAATAGGTCCAGGTAAAGAGACCAACAAGATGTAGACTGACTACGGATCAGCGCAGGATAAAGATGCAGCCTTCAGACTGTACTCAAGCAATGAAGGACATAGACGGCTTCCACCGCAGGGTCAGCATATATAAAAGGCAAAAGCTTCCATAGTGAAGTAGGTAAAAACAGTAATTCACTACTACTTCCAAAGCTTCCATTCGGCATGCTGTTACTGACCTGAAAACTTGAAGATTCTTGGTCCCCTATAAAGTAAAAGAAAGAGAGAGAGAAACCGAGCAATATCATCAGCACTATATTATGCTGGCATCATGAAGCTTCCACAAACTTGGTTTTGAATTGTGTGGTTTCTCTAGTCCACTATATATGTGGCTATGGCTTACTCAGATTCATGGGGGTTTATTCGCCAAAAGGCAAATAGGCTGTTCACTTTACAAGGGAGATATCACTTTGCATAGTAATTTTTCCTTAGCTTGGTGAACGTGCTAAAAATTCACTGTGAAGAATACTCAATCAAGTGCAAGAAAAGAAAAAAGAAAGGTATTTTTACTTGCACATAATTGGGTGATGAAACAGAGCTTCACCTCATTCCCAAAGCAAAAAGAAATTTCTCTTGCAAAAGTGAAAATTCCCTTGCAGAATGAACCTCCTATTTGCATTTAGTAAATCCGTTAGCGTTAGTGCGAGTGAGGGGGCCAGGTGTGTTTGACACCGCCCCCCCAAAATAATGGGCACCAGTCTCCACTGTTCAGTTAACTTTTGTCAAAAGAGACGGGTGGAAAATTAAGTAAGCTGAACAGCGAATGCATCCAATTAGATGCAACCATTGTTTGGGTACTCTGAAAGCTTTCAGAATATTAAACTCCGCAGCTACAGATTTGTCCAGTGTATACAATGGAGTAGAGGGATGCCACACTCCCCCAGTCTATGCCCCTTATATGTTTCGTCCTGCTCATGGGCCTTGATAACAGGGACCTCTGTAATCAAGCCCTGTCAATGGGGCAAATGGGGCAAATGGGGCGAGGCCTGGGAGGAGCCTAGGCTAATGCCGCTCCTTATCTAAATCTATAAATGGGTTGATAGGAGTGTGGCATCCTTCTACTCCATATTATACACTTGGCTTGGATGAGCACCATAGATGCCTGAACCCTTTACATAGTGGATCACTGGAGGGGAACATTTGGCGCTTGGAGCTCAAAGTTATTAAATGAGGTTTACATATTCGTCCACCTACGACGTTAGCGTGGATGAAGGAATCTGTTAGAATTCTTTTGCTCAGCTTGCAGGCTAAAAGACAGAAACCTATGCATGTATGGCCCCTTTATAGTTTAATGCTGACATATTTCTCATAGTAACGTATTGAATAGGATAAATGATTTCATTATATTTCCAGAAAACCATTAAAAAAAAAAAAAAAACATTTCAGTAGTTACTTCCAGTAAGCAATCTGGCATAATTATGGACATGCAGTGTTAGTTAAACAGAGTCCACGTGGTTTTCATCCAAAAGCAATTAGGTACTGTTTTCAAAGGTGTGCTCTACAGATGTAATTAAAGAGCATTTTAAAGTAACTACATCACTTTTTAAAGCAGAAGTAAACTCTTTGCATCAACATTACCTATTGTTTTCCTTATATTACTAGCAATAGTAAATAACTAGGAAGGTATTGTATATTTAAATATGCAAATTAAATTAAAGATACTAAGAACAACTTACAAAGCCATCCACATGGATAGCATGTGCATGCATAAAGAAAGGGATGTATTCCAGAGATAAAACTATAATCCTTCCACTTTATAAAACTCTGGTCCGACCACATCTGGAGTATTCTGTCAAGTTCTGGTCGCCAGTCCTCAGGAGGGATGTGTTGGAGCTGGAGAGAGTCCAGAGAAGGGCAACTAAACTAATTAGGGGATTGGAGGACTTTAATTATTAAGAGCGTCTGCAATCGCTTGATTTATTCTCCCTGGAGAAGAGACGCCTGAGAGGGGACATGATTGCAATTTATAAATATCTCAATGGTGATCTCGGCATAGAAAAAAAGCTATTCAATCAGAGGGATTGCATGAGGACTCAAGGGCATAAAATGCGATTAGAGGAGAAGCGTTTTAACCTCAGGCAACGTGGGGGGTTCTTTACTGTTAGGGCTACAAGATTGTGGAATTCTCTGCCACAAGAGGTGGTTTCTGCGGGAAGTATGGTGGCTTTCAAAAGACTCTTGACGTACATCTCAAAGATCAGAACATTAAGGGGTATGTGAGATGAGTACGGCCACACACACCTACACAGGTTGAACTGGATGGACTATTGTCTTTATTCAACCTCAGCTACTATGTAACATCTATGCCCCCAGCTAAATCACTAGTCTTGTCTTAAAATACCAACCTAATAGTTCTCTTCATTGTTCCCAAGACCTCCTGCTCTGTAGCTCCCTCATCACCTCCTCCCATGCTCAACTCCAGAACTTCTCCAGTGCCTCTCCAATCCTATGGAACTCCCTAACCCAAGCTGTCGGACTATCTCCCACTCTGTCCACTTTTAGATGATACCTGAAAACTCATCTCTTCAGAGAGGTCTATCCTGCCCCAACCTAACAACTGAACATGTATTTTCTCTATCAGCTCATCCTTCACAGTTATTACCTTTTGTATCACTTGACCCTCCCTCTTAGATTGTAAGCTCTAATGAGCAGGGCCCTCTGATTCCTACTGTATTAAAATATATTGTATTTGTACTGTCTGCCCTTATGTTGTAAAGAGCTGTGTAAACTCTTGGCTCTATATAAGTCCTGTATAATTATTCCTGGTTTGTGGCCAAAATGATGTCATACATCCCAGGAGTCTTCATAGGCATTTTTGTCTTTCACCTGAAGGAGGAAAGGAGGGGCATTTTTAGCTAAGTATACCCTACTTCCAGCATGCCTGAGCTAAGGGCAGATGGATTCCCAAGAAGTAAATGCTACATGTAGCATCTTCAATATTTACAGCATATAATATGGGTAGACCAATATGGTTTTTTCAGGGCCGATACCGATACCGATATTTTGGTCACAAAGTATCGGTATTGGACGATATGAGCTGATATTCTGCACATTCAATCACACATCCAATGCAGAGTGACCAGTGCCCCCATCAATGCAGAGTGACCAGTGCCCCCATCCAATGCAGAGTGACCAGTGCCCTCATCCAATGCAGAATGACCAGTGCCCCCATTAATGCAGAGTGACCAGTGCCCCCAACAATGCAGAGTGACCAGTGCCCCCAACAATGCAGAGTGACCAGTGCCCCCATCCAATTCAGAGTGACCAGTGCCCCCATCCAATGCAGAGTGACCAGTGCCCCCATCCAATGAAGAGTGACCAGTGCCCCCATCCAATGCAGAGTGACCAGTGTCCCCATCCAATGCAGAGTGACCAGTGCCCCCATCCAATGCAGAGTGACCAGTGAACCCATCCAATGCAGAGTGACCAGTGCTTGGGGATTAAAGTGCCACCTGATTACACAGAGCAGGGTTCTTCTGCTAACCCAGCCTGGGCGCTGTCATATGAAGTCCCGCCTCCTGGACCGGCTCCTATGATAGACGTCACCAGTGTGCTGTCTATCATAGGTAGGAGCCGGTCCAGGAGGCGGGACTTTTTATGACAGCGGTCGCGCCGGGTAAGCAAAAAAAACCTGCTCTGTATAATCAGGCTGCGCTCTAATCCCCATCCCCCCTTCCCCTCTGGAGGCCGATACCGATACTTTCAAAAAAGTGAATATCAGCCTCCGATTAAGCCAAACTGACAATTCATCGAACCCTAGCATATAATCATATAAAGTGTCCAGTGCTTCAATATTTAAAACATATAATCATAAAAAGTGTCCAGTGCTCAAAATATCACTGCACCACTATGATGATCAACGAGATGTCCAGAATTTTGCATGACTCCATTTCTAAATTCCTAAAAATGAGGGAAACTTGGCTATTTTACTCTTACCCCACACTACACCCAGCCAGTTATGGCGCCTTGTAACTCTCTAGTGGATTCATACCAGGGCCTGAGGGATTCCCCACCACCCATTTCCCCCAAAGATGGTTAACACTAGCTTTTATTTTGTTCAGGCGACATCTGCATCCAGGGCTACGTTTTTCAATTTGCAGGTATTAGCAATCGCATTACATATATTTTATACTGATTTATATTAAAACTACACCACAATCTCAGGCTGCAGTAGGGACACAGAAAAGATGGGAAGAATAGCTGAAGGCAGGATCCACCAGGTATAATTCACTCTGCACAAAACAAATGCTTTAGTGGCCATGTGAGTATGAACACTCTGTTGTATGCAGTAGCATGTAATGAGAGTTTTTCATAGCCTGGGTTTAGTGAAATTTTAAAGAAAAAAAAAAAAACAGTTCATAAACATAAAATATCCTCCATCTATAGTAAAATAAAGAGATTGGGGTATGTCTTCCTACTCTAGAGTGCACACCATCCCACTTTAGGAAACTACATCATAGTGTTTTTTTACTGCATGCTCAATAAACCCGCTTACCATAATGACCCTCTTATTAGGAGAAGTCAATAATTGTCTGTGTATAAAGGATCCCCTGTAAAACACTGCAACCATCCTCCTATCCAGGTCTAGGTCAATATCCATAAAAAGAAAGCCAAGGAATCCACATAGAAAAACCGTATATTGAAATGTTATTAAAATAATCAGAGTACTCACAAGCATAAAAAAATAAAAACCTATAACTGTATTAAAGTGGTTGTAAAGTCAGAAGGTTTTTTTATCCTAATGCATTCTATACCCTAAGACAAAAAACCTTCTGTGTGCAGAAGCCCCCCTCAGACCCCCCATAATGCTTACCTGAGCCCCATCTCGATCCAACGATGTTGCAGGAGAGTGTCAGCTGCCCAGGAGAGAGGGGAGGGGCGTACTGCATTTCTGTGGCTGCATTAACACACAGAGCAGCGTCTCAGCTCACATGCTCCATAGCAAGCTGCTTGCTTTAGGGGCACTCAGCAGGAGGGAGGGGCCAGGCGCACCGGCAAGGGACCCGAGAAGAGGAGAATTGGGGCTGCTCTGTGCAAAACCAACTGCACAGAGCAGGTAAGTACAACATGTTTTTTATTTTTTAAGAAAAAGAACTGAGACTTTAGTATCACTTTAGGAAAGAACTCATGAAAGACAAACCAAAGAAAATTCCCAGCTAAACTCACCAACTGCTTACCAACCAAATTAACCTGTCCAACAGTATGCATTAAAAACAGGGATTTAGTTAGCACACATTTGCAAACACATGCGTAAGCTGCAAGGCCCCTTCACGGCATCCTGTATTACTTGCAGACCTAACCCTTCAAAATTTTTGAGAATCTCCACAGTAGGAGCACATACATTCTAATGGATAGATAAAGGGGCAGGTGGGCCTGGAGGTCCCAGAACTCAGACAGGTCTCTTCCGAACTCCGGGAACAGGATCAGGAATGTCAAACTGTTTATACTTCTTGATAAAGCATCATAGATGGTTATTAACCCTCCTCTTATGTTAGGGTCAGAACCGACCCGTTTTCAGGTTTTGAATGTCTATAAGTATCACATAAATTTGTTTATTGCATCAAGATTTTTTTTACTTTGTCAGGAACCTCTATTTAAACAATGTAATAGAAAAAGAATCCTTTTCACTAAATTATAAAATACTGTGGTGAAAATTAAAACGTTTATGGTGTTAGGGTCAATTCTGACCCAGTTATAATATAGGATTTTAGGACACTAATAAGTGCCAAAACTGAAATCATAAACACTCTCTCTGCTTAGTAACACTGACAGCCAATCACCTCTCAACCCTGTGAGCTGTAGTTAGGGAGGGGCCTATCTCTTTGCCTGCTTGTCTGCTTCTCTAAATAAAGTGAAGAAACATAGGACCAATACATTTCAGAGTTGCTGACTTTATTTTACCATTTTTTAAATTTGAAAATGAGAGGCATGCTATCAAAAGAAAGGTCTAAGGGGTCACACCAAAAATATTAAAACCAATCTTTTCAAGGATAAAGAAGCCTAACAAGGTAACCAAGAGGTAAGAAACTAATTGGATGATAAATAATTGTTCAGAGGGTATTTTATGGCTGATTTAAGACACGGGTCAAAACCGACCCGTTAACATCATGGATAGTAACAGAAAGCTAACATAAGAGGAGGGTTAAAACCAGTAAGAAAGATTAAAAAAGTGCATTAAAGTAAATACTATAGTAAATTTATTTAGTTAAAATTGCATTCACACAGTAAAATCTCTAAACACACCATAAACAAGTAAAAAAAAAAACACTGAATACTGGACTTCCTCATATGTCACTTCTGGTCTGCACTGTCACTGCTTACTTTACTACACTATGGGAGCCTTTTGGCTATGCTTACTTTGATGAGAGCTATGCATCATGGCCGTATGATTATTTAGAGGGACCGCATCCTTAATACCCATGGAAAAATCCAAATAAAGGGGGACCCCAGTGGACGGAGGTGGAAGTGTCCCAAAAACTGGGAATAGAGAGCCTGAGGATTGGATTAACATTACGCTGTTATTCCATTAAGTGGAGGGAGAATGAAGGGAGCACGAGGTGTTTATTTACCAGTAGTATTATCATGTGTCACAGTGAAGTGGGTGCACTTACTACCAAGGACGGTTTCAGCATTAATATATTGGAAGAAGGTTGTATATAGACTGGATATTTGTTACTTGGATGGACATTTAGTGTGCACTCTATTGAAAATTTTTTATTTATACCCATTCGTTGTACTTTATATTGTATAAATATATGTACTTTTTCACATATTATTTAGAGTAATTTTGGGCAGCACTACACTACACATTATTCATTTTATTATTTGTACTTTGGGAACACATATTGGTATAAAAGCAGAGGCTCATTTAACAATTTGTTTTGTCACAAATAGTTGGAGTAAATCACATTTTATTCCATTTAACCACAATATACAGTATATATATATATATATATATATATATATATATATATATTTATTTATTTATTTATTTATTTGTTTCTTTGTGTACAGATACATTATATCACCACCTTATTGTTTCAGGTAGCGCAGGAGTTATACACATTTTATTGATATACAGTAAGAAAAAAAAATCTCTTTCTGCTATCTTTGTTCTGAAGTTAAACTTAAAGTGGACATTTCCCCACTTTTTCTAAATATCACAATAGCATGCAGTTCTGCATGCTGATATGAAATTGTCTTACATTCATTAGTTATTCATTAGTAAACAAGTCTTTTTTCTTTTACTTACAATTACTGTTTTTTCTATTACTGGTTGGATGAGAAACTGGTGATGTAACCAGGGCGTCACAGATGCATCCTGGGAACTCTACACCACCACTGCCTCCTGTCTGTAAACTGGAATCTCACAAGATCTCCGAAAAACACTCTGGAATTCAAGGATGTATACGCAGAAAAATGCTATGCAGGTGTATAACACATGTTTAGTACGCTTAACTTTCCGAGTTTAATGTTTTCCTTTTAAACTTTATCATGTAATAATATCATGTAATCATATCCAAAACGCTCCTGTTTATTAATATCAGTTTCCTTCTTTTCAGTCTTTTTCTTCCCATAGGAAATGTACCTGTAATAATATTTGCTTAAAACATTTTTGCTTAAAACATTTTCTTAAATTCCTTATTCAATAGAAAGAATTTATTATTTTACATTCAAACATACAGATAATATCATTATTCGCTGTAGCAGAAAAAAAATACAGTAAAAGAACAATAATGAATAAATGATCTGGAAAAATAAGATAACAATGTGGTACATAGTAGTGAAATTCCTCAGACAGAAAATAACGCATAGATTAGATGTGCTCATAATAAAAGTAAGGGGAAGTAACAATAAAAATAATAAACAAAAACATTTAAATACGTAAAAAAAAAAAAAGGTGGGGGGGGGGCACAGTGTAGGGGATAAGGGTAGGTAGCAAGCATCAAAAATGATAATTGTCACAATTCAGCAACTGGTTTCAGTTAAAGTCTTTCCCTTGTCTGAGTACTTAAAGGTATTCAAATGAAACCATGGTTTAATGTAATCTTCAGGTCGGTTATAGGTGAAGATTATTAGGTCTTCCATTGCATTAATATTATCAATGGTTGACAACCATAATGACAGAGCAGGAGGGTGTGGGTCTCTCCACTTTGAAGAAATACAAGATGTTAATGAGGTGCCACAAAACTGATTTCTCATAGGTTTTAATAGGCATCATAATCAAAACATTTTGAGAAGTCCTCTGTACCTCTTTTGAGAAACATTTTTTAAGTTTCCTATGTAATTTTAGTTTTTCTTATTTTCATAGCTTTTGTAACACCAGTGTTATATATATTTTTAGATACCATCTAAAATATTACTAGACTGTTGTTTAACGTGGTGTCCAAATGTCTCCAAGTTTCAATGTTTGATATGGAATCAGGTCTACTTGTATATAGTAGTTGTCTTTCAAAGTAAATAAATTCCTATATCTGTCACGGTTCTAGTCGTACCCTCCAGACGGCTAGGCGTGGCAACCCCACTGGTGCCTTTCAGAGGTATTGAACCTGTGTCCTTCTGGCTTCTCAGTCTGCAAACTAACCTCTGAGCCACTTCAGGACTTTGGAGAACTCCTGTTTATTCCTGTATTGCCTGCAGCACTAGGGGGCTGGACTTCACCAGAGGCTCAGACCTGTCAGTAACTCTCCAGCTGTATTTGATACCTAATTAACAAGGTATAAGACACTGCCCCTCCCTAAGGGCAGTGTCAGTTCATTGACTCTGGTTTCCTGGTTTGGTTCCTGTTGTTTGAGTTCCTGCATTCCTGTTTGTTTCCGGCATCTGACCTCTGGCTTCACCTGACGGTTCTCCTGCTCTTGTCCTTGCCTGTATTTGGACCTGGTTATCCTGAACAGCCCCCGTGCACAAACTCACAGGCCAGGTGGCTTCTTATCTGGTCACCCTGGTCTGTGTTTGTTTGCAAGGGTGAGCATAAATCTCTGCCTGAAGGACTCCCAACAAAGGTAAGCCTTGACAGAATGAACTGACCACCATGGAGTCAGCAGAGATGTGCAAGATGCTAACCCTGCAAGTGTCCAGCCTGGCCCAGACTGTTTCAGAGCTGCAGCGTGAAATTCTGTTACTTAAAGGCATAGTACGCCCAGTCTCGGAACCTGCATATTCAGAGCCGTTTGTTGTCATGTCTGAGAGATTCGATGGTAGTCGTGCTTCTTTCCAGTGCTTTAAGGTGGACTGCGAAATTCTATTTGCCTTAAAGCCTCGGACATATGCCAGTGACTTTATCAAGGTCCGTGCGGCTATCAATCTGCTGTCTGGATGGATCAAGACATGGGCACACCAGATGTTGCTTGCTCAGAGTCCTGTCCTTGACAGCTGGGTGTCCTTCTTGACTGCATTGGACTCGCAGTGTAAGACCTCTAGAAAACCGTCTGCTCCAAGGTCAGGTTTCAGAGAATCCAAGATACCCAGAGACAGGGAATACCAACACCACACGTCAATGTTGCCATCTTGTGAACCTGTTCATAGAGAAACTCCAGAGGTTTCCCATGTTCCTGCCGACTCTGAAGAACCCATGGAGATAGGTCTCATAAAGACCAAATTGACACCTGATGAAAGAGACCGGAGGAAAGGCCGTGGTCTCTGCTTTTACTGTGGAGAAAGAGGGCACTTTATCTCTCTGTGCCCTACGCGCCCTCCTAGACCTCGGGCTCTCCGTTTGGGTGCTGTTCAGTTATACCCAGTCAGCAATACACCTCTGTCTGTGAATTGCCAACATTGTTGTCACACAAGTTCATGCTCGTCTATGGCCAAAGGTACTCAGACCACTGTGATTGAAACCACCAATGTCCTTCAGGTACCCGATAACGTGACCTCTGTGACACCTCTGTCTAAAGCCCCAGAAAAGGCAACACTGCCTCCTGAAGATGCAGTTCTTATTAGTACCAACACTACTTCAAGCCTGCTCGAAGAAGATATACCACCAGACTGTACCTATGCTTCTGATGATACTGTAGTCTGCAAAAAGGACTTGTGTATATTTGAGGAGGTATTGCGTGCCACATGCTCCACTCCTGCTGAGGAAAATGTTCACGCCCGGCGGGTGTCCCTAAGGGGGGGGGGGTACTGTCACGGTTCTAGTCATACCCTCCAGACGGCTAGGCGTGGCAACCCCACTGGTGCCTTTCAGAGGTATTGAACCTGTGTCCTTCTGGCTTCCCAGTCTGCAAACTAGCCTCTGAGCCACTTCAGGACTTTGGATAACTCCTGTTTATTCCTGTATTGCCTGCAGCACTAGGGGGCTGGACTTCATCAGAGGCTCAGACCTGTCAGTAACTCTCCAGCTGTATTTGATACCTAATTAACAAGGTATAAGGCACTGCCTCTCCCTAAGGGCAGTGTCAGTTCATTGACTCTGGTTTCCTGGTTTGGTTCCTGTTGTTTGAGTTCCTGCATTCCTGTTTGTTTCCGGCATCTGACCTCTGGCTTCACCTGACGGTTCTCCTGCTCTTGTCCTTGCCTGTATTTGGACCTGGTTATCCTGAACAGCCCCCGTGCACAAACTCACAGGCCAGGTGGCTTCTTATCTGGTCACCCTGGTCTGTGTTTGTTTGCAAGGGTGAGCATAAATCTCTGCCTGAAGGACTCCCAACAAAGGTAAGCCTTGACAATATCCTTCCATAGACCCACACTCTTTAATGTCCCAGTTGAAGTCTGATTAAAAAACACTCTTTCTACCAGACCTACCAATGGTGAGCAGGGTGAAAAGGTTGGATAATGAACCTGTGCTAAGAAATTGACCTCCCCTTTTCAACATTTTCAGCCAGATGTCGATAAGAACCGATATATACTATAGTTATATGTTCTTTTACCCAGAAATTTGTGGTGAAAGAACCTATAAGAACAATTTCATGTAGAAATAGATGAAAAAGTATTAACCTTCCTAGCGGTATTCCCGAGCGTGACTCGGGGTTAGATTTTAGAGCCAAAAGTGGTAACCCCGAGCCACACTCGGGGTAGCGCTAGGAAGATCGCTGGATCCTGGTAGAGGTTTTACTTACCTTTTCTCCGGGATCCAGCGAAGAATGCGGGCGGAATGCGGCGGCGGAGCTTCCTCCCGATCGTCTGCGAGCCCCGGCTTCCGTCTCCGGCGACGTGACGTCCGCCGGGGGGTGGAACCGGCGGCAAATTCGAATGTAAAGCACACCAAACACGCTGATTCAAAATAAAAAAAAATCACATTACATTGCCCCCCAGTGCCCTTTCCTGCAGTTTTACTGTACTTTTTATGTAAATATATGTATATGTGTATATATATATATATATATATATATATATATATATATATACATAATTCTTGTGAATGAGCAGCCCAAACCAACTGTGTATATATATATATATATATATATATATATATATATATATATATATATATATATATATATATATATATATATATATATATATATAATAAATGTATACAGTTGGTTTGGGCTGCTCATTCACAAGAATTACATGCAAAATAATGGTACCGCTTTCAGCACCTAAAATACAAAAGAATCATACCGCCAGGGAGGTTAATAAATAATATTCTATGATATCTGAAACTCACTTTTTCTTTTGAAAAATAAGGAATGAATCCAAAATTACAAACAAGTAAATGAGTTAAGTCATTTTGTTCCTCAATAAATGGATAGCCAAAACAAGGCAAATGTCACAAAACCTTTTGAAATAGATTCCGCTGCTCCTGGTGAAAGAGATGATGGCCAAACAGAAAGGGAACCTGGCAGAAAGCAAATAAAACTTTTGACTGGGATCTAATTATAGCATAGTATGTCTCTGGATTGTGTTAGTTTCCCTTTGTGGAAGATTTCTGGATGAAGCTTATGTTTTGTTGTGACATGTGTTGCAGTTTACGAGAGCATAGTCTTGACTAAAAACAATTAGGTTACTAGGAACGTTTTCTTACAACAATCAGACTCACTTAGTCATAGTAAATAAGATTATCTCATGGAATTCAAGCAATGTGGTCCTGTGCAATAAAGAAAATCACATAAAAAATTTAAAAACTGCTTTCAACACAGAAGGTGGTATCAAGGGATCTGTTATATAATTGCATATAATTGCCTACTTGACCTTTCTTTACATAACATTATTTTACCTAACAGGGTTCATTGCTAACCATGTTAAATAATACTCGAGTTATAAAAAAAGATAAAAAAATAGGAGCAAGCTTTGTATAAATATTATGTGACATGTAATTTTGTAATATTCAGATTCAGGATTTCTTAACGGGGATCTAAAACAAACAAATAAAATGTTATATACGTTTTAACATTTTTGTAGTTTTTCAATGTCTTTTAAAATCTGTATCTTTATAAAAGTGGTTCTAAAGTCTCACGTTTTTTTTACCTTCATGCATTCTATGCATTTAAAAAAAAAAAAAGTGTGTTCCCCACGCTTAAGTAGTAATGATTACAAAAAATAACAAAATAGATGCTGCTACTTCAAAAAAGAATATTCCAAAAAATGAGTGAATACACATATACACACATATGTGCAACACCAGTAGCACAACAAACCAGTGACTGCAATGATAAACATCTCCCATCCATCATAGTTGTGTGAATAAAGTGAATACAAAATGTAAAAAAAACAACCAATAATAGAATTGTCCAACAGAAATTGTTAAGTTATTTTTGTGAAAAAGTGAAGAATCCAAAAACAGTGAGTCCAGTGAAGATTAATTCAAATGAGTCACCGCACAACTCCACCACTGTTGTGTATCCTAACTCCCCACACCCATCAGGTAACAAATCACCAGATAATGTTGCCCCCCAAGCCCCCATTCTTATGGTTTGGAAAAAGTTCATTTGATTTCGAGGGATAATGCAGGATCCTTTAGTGAGCTTATTCACTCATCCACCCCTTCTATGGTGAAAATGATTCCGTAGGGTATTCAAAAGTATAACAAGACACAGGACAAACAAAGACGAAACAGACAAAAAGACAAAGACAATTGGGACTTTAAATGAGGCGGTGCCTGCCCAAGGCTAACCACCTCCATCCCTATTAATTGTATAAGGGGGGAAGGGGAATATGAAGGTTAAGAAGGGGGATAAAAGGGATAGTTTAGGTAATCGGCATGTTGATAGAATCTATATAATATGGTATAAATGATATATATGTATAAGTACATGACATAGCATGAATGTAGAATATAGTTTTTAAAGAAGCCGATACCTTATATATGTATAAATGAGGTAAAACGGGAAAAGGGGGGACAGAAACGGGACTTTGAATGAGGTGTGCGGAGTCGGTGGTCACAATAAAAGAATACAGTCATATGAAGATAAAGATTTTAATGTATGTCATATAGAAATTGTATATATAACATAAGCACAGTAATACAAATAACATCAACAATGCATGTGTGAAATGGCACAATCCCAAAGTAATAAAAGGCATCCTAAGTACCAAGTCATGACTCATGGAATACACAATGAGAAAAGTAGATCATAGATAAAAACACATATAAAAGGTAACATGTTATTATTGGTAAGGAGTGCATCCGTATTAGGCTCGACGCGTTTCGTGGATATATTCCACTCGTCAGGAGCCAAGTGCACCCCAAATAATCATTTCAAGGGAAGGTCATTTCAGACAGAATGTTGTGGATGGGTGCTCACGAAGGGTCAAAGAAGTCTGTTCCGGGAACTGTAGGGGCCCTGACTAGGACCCCGACCTGAGCACCTTGGTCCTTTACATTCCCCATCACTGCCCTTGGTGGTTTGGATTCATCCACACTTCAATCTTTTATTCATTTTCTTCACTGTTTTGGCCTTCCCATTTCTCTGATCGTCACCTAGCACTGGGACACTTTTTTCCTTTTCACTCCCCCAGTTTTCACCCTCACTCATCCCTTCACCTCTGGCCTCTTATTTTGCACTTTATTAAACTCAGTCACCATCTCTCACCAATTATTATTGTTGGGTGAGGCCTTTTACTACATTTTCATATATTTTTATATATATATATTTTTTTTTATATATATTTTTTATTTATCGATTCCTCCTTTTTCAGCATCCCTGAAGTTTTTCAGATGATCCAGCCTATCTCCCTCGATCAATCCAATTTATTTAGGTATTTACATCTACCCCTAGATTTACCCTTATACTAATTTAATTATTTCATACCTGTCACTGTATTCACAGTGAAAATCTTCTTTATATTTATCTAACATCCTCACCCTTAGATATCCTTGGAGATCAAGACGTTGATATCATCTCTTAAACATCTTTGTCACCTCCATGACATTATGGAGTGCCTATGTGGTGTGCCTCTGTCCCTAGTCGGGGCCCCTACAGTTCCCGGAACAGACTTCTTTGACCCTTCGGGAGCACCCATCCACAACATTCTGTCTGAAATGACCTTCCCTTGAAATGATTATTTGGGGTGCACTTGGCTCCTGACGAGTGGAATATATCCACGAAACGCGTCGAGCCTAATACGGATGCACTCCTTACCAATAATAACATGTTACCTTTTATATGTGTTTTTATCTATGATCTACTTTTCTCATTGTGTATTCCATGAGTCATGACTTGGTACTTAGGATGCCTTTTATTACTTTGGGATTGTGCCATTTCACACATGCATTGTTGATGTTATTTGTATTACTGTGCTTATGTTATATATACAATTTCTATATGACATACATTAAAATCTTTATCTTCATATGACTGTATTCTTTTATTGTGACCACCGACTCCGCACACCTCATTCAAAGTCCCATTTCTGTCCCCCCTTTTCCCGTTTTACCTCATTTATACATATATAAGGTATTGGCTTCTTTAAAAACTATATTCTACATTCATGCTATGTCATGTACTTATACATATATATCATTTATACCATATTATATAGATTCTATCAACATGCCGATTACCTAAACTATCCCTTTTATCCCCCTTCTTAACCTTCATATTCCCCTTCCCCCCTTATACGATTCCGTAGGGTACATGGAAAAAGAAAAGCTACCCTAGTGCGATATAGTTATATACTCGAACATTTATTAAAATCAACTGCAATCCATTCACATGTTACATTATAAAACAAGCATTAAACGTGAATGCTGGATGAGCGACCTGATACCCAAAGATCTCACCACCTCCATGCTGGGTATAGATCGTCTGGGAATCATTACTCGCTCTCCATTCTGGTAATCCAGTTGCCGTGTATTCACAGCCCGACGCGTTTTGTCACTTCCGATTTCATCACAGCCAATGATGGGGCACTATTTCTCCCACTGACACTAAAGAGGGGCACTATTCCTTCCACTGACACCAAGGATGCGGCACTATTCCTCCCACTGACACCAACGATGGGGCACTATTCTTCCTATTGACACCAATGATGGGGCACTATTTTTCCCACTGACACCAACGATGGGCACTATTCCTCACACTGACACCAATGATGGGGCACTACTCCTCCCACTGACACCATCGATGGGGCACTATTCTTCCCATTGACATCAATGATGAGGTACTATTCTTCCTATTGACATCAACGATGGGGCACTATTCAACCCCCACTGACTCCAAAAAGGGGGTCATATTCCCCCCACTGACACCAACAATGGGGCACTATTCCTCCCCTAATGCCAAAAATGCACTGTTTACTTCCGCTGACGCCAGGGCAATTTCTACTCCCACTGGCAACAGTCCAGCCCCCCCCCCCCCCTGAAGGCTGAAGGACAGTAAACTGGTTCTTTGTTTAGAAAGTTTGAAGACCCCTGGCATATGGTTTTGTCTTTTTTTTAATATATACTAAACAAAATTATAAACGCAACACTTGTTTTTGCCTCCATTTTTCATGAGCTGAACTCAAAGATCTAAGACTTCTTCTATGTACACAAAAGGCCTATTTCTCTCAAATATTGTTCACAACTCTGTCTAAATATGTGTTAATGAGCACTTTGCCAAGATAATCCATCCACCACACAGGTGTGGCATATCAGTATAATTGCACAATTTTTAAATCTGTGTTTTTCTGCATGAGTTTTGAAAATTATCGACTGACAAAATAATAATAAAACATGTTTTTTTATTGGCCTTTTAGCATACTGTAATAAAACTTAGGAAAACAAACTGCAAACTGGCAAAGAGAAATTCATGCAGGTTACGTTTTTCCTCTACGCTGCAGCAAAAAGATCTTATCAAACCTGATTACTTTGTATGACAATCTAATAAATGCTGTTCTCTCCCTGTAGTAGCCGACTGTTTTATACCACTAGGAATAACTTAGATGTGAACAAAGCATCAGTTAGATGTAATCATATCCAAATGTCACTTCATAGAAAGCTGGAATGAAGCCTTCTATATACCTTCTGCAAAAAAGATATGAGCCACATAACATCTGCCATGGATATTACGAGGTGTGACACTGCATAAAAGCATTCGCTTTCTGCATCATCTGTATACAAAAAATGTGGTCAAGAAGACTACAGCCTGTCGGCATATCATACGATGAAAGTTCACGACACCATAAAATGACCTCAGGTGAAACAATAAACAGCTGGCCTGGATAATATGGGGTGTGAAGATCCTTAAAATGTTAATTCAGTTTTGGACAAAGGCATGCAAATTAACATAAATACTTATTTATGACCACCACACTACATCTGTTTGACACATGCTGTACATGGAATGAACTTGGTCTATCTATGTTCAAGGGTTAGTTCACCTTTCCAAAAAACTGACTATACAGGTAAGAGATGTTTTTCAAATAAAAACAAACTGTGCAGCTCTAACTAAAGTTGAATAAGGCCCTTGCTACAGGTGTAGGGCAGGCCATTTACATACCTTACAAAGCCTAACTGGGATACTTTCAGGATGTTGCTAAGACGTTGCAAAGTGGGGCCTAGTCATTACTGCTCACCTCCACCATAGGTGTGCGCAGCCTATCGCATTAAGGTGTGCACCCCTAACATACACACTCATACAGACACACACACACACTCTTTAAATAAATGTAAACAAATATTTTTAAATGTATTTTAAATTTTTTTAATGTTTTAATACATTTTACATCTTTATGGTAGAGATGGTCAGAGGGAAAAAGGGGGGGGGATAGAGAGAAAGATGGGGTGAGAGGTAGAGGGGAGGGGGTGAGAGAGAGAGGGGAGTGAGAGAGAGGGGTAAGGGTGAGAGATAGAGAGGGGGGGTGAGAGATAGAGAGGAGAGTGAGGGCGAGAGAAAGAGAGGGGGTGAGGGTGAGAGAGAGAGGGGGGTTGAGAGAGAGAGGAGAATGAGGGGGTGGAGAGAGAGAAGGGGGGTGTTCAGTATGCCTGCTACTTACAATCATGGCCTCAGGCTGGTCTCCTCCAGGCTGACACTTCTGTACATTGGATGATACACTGGCACCCATGGTGATTAGGGTGTGCCCAGGCACAACTGGCACACTCCTTGTGCATGCCTATGACCTCCATCATTTCTTATATATTAAATATAAAACGAAACCTTCAGGCAACCTAATCCTTTCAATAAAGTTGCCAATAATAATGATCTACTCCCTGTGCTTTTTTTATGTGTAACACATGTAGCAGAAGTTACAACCCAGAATAGTACTTTCTGAAGTACTGGGTCTTGCAGGACTGGCAACGCCATCATGAATAGTCAGTTCGAGATCTAGTTGCTGGCAGGTATCCCTAGCAAGTCAATAAAAAGCAGTCAATACATAAATCCTCCAGTAGAAATCTGTTTACAGTGATATAAAAAATCTGTATCAGTTATTGACTGGCTGCCATGTTGCTATCAGGGAACAAATATGCAAGCTGTTAGGTGGACATTGTGCAGGAAGACGTGGAGTACAACTTGGAGCAACATTTAATGGATGTTGAGGAGGTTAAGGTGGATGTAAATGACTCTTCTTTGTGGAAAAGACATGTATTCCCTATCAAAGTGGACCTGTCATAGTGATGATAAAAATGCTAATGAAGTGTTAAAATGCTGCGCCAAAATTGGTGAAAATCTGATCTTATATTTAAACAAGTTGTCAAATATATCAAGATGCATGCTTGCTGGTGTGTAAAATTCCAAGCAAAGTCAGTATCAAACAGAGAGTTTAGCAATCTGTACCCCGCAAAGACAGAATTGGAGTTTACAGTTTTTCAAGTCTATCCCATGCATATGAATATTGAATGTATCAGCAATTTATCAGGTGTAGGGAAAGGTACAACTGCAAAGACTTGTATAGTAAAGGAAGCCTAGCGATAAGGACACTACCTTTACTACGAGGCACACAGCATACATCAATGTTCTCCTGATGTCATAGAAGCAACACAGCTGCTCACAAGGTAATAAACATTTTTAACATGTTGCTCCAGACAGAATGCTTAGCCATTATTAGGGGGGGAAAAAAAAGGATTGTGAAGTGATAGAAGGCAAGAGTAAGAAAGTGACATAAGAAACACTTTCCAGTTTGGAGATGCCATACAGCAGAGGGTAGAAAGTGAGCAGCGAAGCAGTGCTCTCTTGCCTTCAAACGTACAAACTTGCCAAGAATACTCTTTTAACCACAGCCCCGGAAGGATTTACCCCTTAATGACCAGGCCATTTTTTTAAATTCGACACTGCGTTGCTTTAACTAACTATTGCTTAGTCGTGTGACTTCGTACCCAGATACAATTGATGTCCTTTTTTCCCACAAATAGAGCTTTCTTTTGGTGGTATTTGATCACCTCTGCAATTTTTGTTTTTGTGCTATAAACAAAAAAAGAGCGTCAATTTTGAAAAAACACAAATATTTTCTACTTTCTGTTATAAAACATTCCCAATAAAAAAAATTTAAAAAATCAATTTTTTTTTATCAGTTTAGGCCAATTTGTATTCTGCTACATATTTTTGATAAAAAAATCCCAAAAAGCGTATAATAATTGGTTTGCGCAAAAGTTTTAGCGTTTGCAAACTACGGGATAGATTTATGGACTTTTTATTTTTTAAAATTTTCAGCGATTTTTATCGGGACTGTGACATTACGGCAGACAAATCTGACACTAAGTGAAACTTTTTGGGGACCAGTGACATTAATACAGAGATCAGTGCTAAATAATATGCACTGTTACTGTATAAATGACACTGGCAGGAAAGGGGTTGATCAAGGGGTTAAATGTGTTCCCTAGATGTGCTTACTACTTGTTTTAGGGATGGATTAAACAGAGATAGAGAGAGATCGGAATCACACGATCTTTCCTTGCCTCTCTAACAGGAGAGCCGTCTTACAGTGTTTACATACCAGATGGCTCTCCTGTCAGTTTTGTCGAAGATCGCGGGAGGCCGGCTGCGATCGAGCCCACTCCTTCCGTGGTTTGCCTCCCGCTGTGTCTAGTCACAGCAGGATTGTGACTCTGGGGGTGCACGCTCGCGCCAGCAAAACTGCATGCACATAATCACGTAGATCTACGTGATTATGCACAGCCGAGCCGCCCTGCCGCAGTAAATTTGCGTGGGGCGGTCGGCAAGTGGAGAGCAGAGAGCTGCTGACTGACAGTCACAGAGCTGTGGAAACTGAGCGTTCAGTGGTGTTCGATCGCTCGGTTCTCAATGCAGTGGCACCTGGAGACAGATGCAGTATCGGGTGATGCTGCATCCACCTAGGTAAGCATGAATAGAAAAAATCAGAAGCTCATACTTCTCTTTTAGTGTTTTAACCTAGCTTTCAATTTTCCCAAAGCCGGGTACAGACAGAACAAAATTCAGCCTGTTCAGCAGGAATTTTGAACTTTTTGAAATTTTGACCCTCCCAGACACACTGGAAAACTCTTATTTGATCGGAGACAGCAGCCAATCTTGAGAGAGTTTTGCTGTCTCTCTATCCACCTCGCTTGTGTGGATGGAAGAATCCATTTTTTTGGGGGTTTTTTGATCAGCCTACTGGCTGAATTTGAAAATACTTACCTCTTATACCTGGCCTTACTTTCATTCAAAACTAAAAAAAAAAAAAATAATATTTACTATTTTAACCACTTGCCGACTGCCTAACGACTATCTACGTCGGCAGTCAGCCCCTCACAGGCAAAGTGACGTAGATCTACGTCGCTAGCCTGTGAGGGTCTAGGGAGCGAGTGAGCGCCGCCGGAGGCGCGCTCCCGCTCCCGCGTGGTCACGGACCCCCCCGCGCGTGTGACCGGCGGACCCGATGTCCGCCGGTCACTCTGCGATCGCCGCTGCAGAGGGAGAAAGTCAGGCGGCTAGTGTAAACAAGCCGCCTGTCATTCTCCCCTGTGTAGAAACTGTGATCACACGGTTCTACTATGTAGAACCGTTGATCACTGTTTCTACAGCTCAACAGACAGCCAATCACAGTTAGAATCACGCCCCTAGGGACACACACAGCCCCTCCCTCTCAAATAAAGTTAACCCCTTCACTACCAGTGTAATTTTGCACTAACAGTGCATATGTATAGCACTGATTACTGCAGTAATGTCACTGGTAACCCCAAAAGTGTCAAAAATGTGAGTCAAGGGTCCGATCTGTCCGCCGCAATGTCGCAGTACCACAAAAAAATTGCAGATCGCTGCCATTACGCGTTGAAAAAAAAACCCAACAAAAATGACAAAAATCTTTCCCTTTGTTAGTAAACGCGATAACTTTTGCGCAAACCAATCAAAATACGCTTTTTGCAATTTTTTTTTTTACCAAACATAGGTAGCATAAAACAAATTGGCCGAAAATGTTAAAAAATTTTGATTTTTACATTTTTTGGGGGGGGGGGAATTTCATATAAAAAAATGTGAAAAATATTGTTTTTTTTTGCAAAATTGACGCTCTTTTTTTGTTTTTAGCGCATGATCAAAAAATCGCACAGGTGATCAAATACCACCAAAAGAAAGCTCTGTTTGTGGGAAAAAAAGGACGTCACATTCGTTTAGGTACAGTGTCGCACGACCGCGCAATTGTCTGTTAAAGTCACGCAGTGCCGAATCGCAAAATACCCCCTGGTCAGGAAGGGGGTAAAATCTTCCGGGGCTTAAGTGGTTAAGGTAGAGATTAAGATCCAACCCTTGATAAATAATAAATTATTTTATATTTGTAGTATATTACTGTTATTATTTTTTGTGAACATTCGTTTATGGTTTATTGGATTGATTTATATAAAAATTGTCATTGATGTATACACTTTGTTCATACTGATTGGAGGGTATATACTATACAGTGCTGTATCTTTATAAGATCTTAATTTACCTTTCTTTGCAGTGAGCTGTTTTAGCTGCTAGAGACATTTATTGGAAATGGTGTATGATTTATTTAATAATCTAACAGGTAATGCCATCACAAGGATGCTATAATTTAAAAACATTACTAGGAAATTTAATTACAGTAGATTGAGGCAAGCCCATCCTTGCTGTGGGATTTTTTGTTTTGATTTTGTAAAACAGGCATATACTTTAATGCCAAAACATAATTTTAGGATTATAATTAATTACTATCTGAAAAAGTAGTTTGGCACAAATGAATGCCAATAAATGCCTGTTTCTTTCATTTAGAGCTTGCAAGACATTGCTATAATATCTTTTGAAGAAAGTATATGCTTATATTGTATATACAGTATATATATATTTATCTATCTATCTATCTATCTATCTATCTATCTATCTATCTATCTATCTATCTATCTATCTATCTATCTATCTATCTATCTATCTATAGATAGATAGATAGATAGATAGATAGATAGATAGATAGATAGATAGATAGATAGATAGATAGATAGACGCAATACATACAATGAATATTTGTATTTTTATTGAACTTTTGAAGTTGGCTAGTATGAAACTGAATGAACGATATAAAGACTTTAAAGTTGAACTCCAGGGATTATATATTTTGCATATTACATAGTTTTTTTTTTTTTGCTTAATTTTTTTTCCTTGTACTCTTTACCACATTTACCAAGCTCTGGGGAAAACTCCCTTGCAAAGTGAACAGCCTGCTTGTATTTAATAAATTAACCCCCATAGCTTTTTGGAAAAAAAAAAAAATTAACCCCACAACGTCAGTTACCATAGAAAATAATCCATACGGTATTGTGTTTGAAAGTCTATACTGTATATTTAATTTTAGGATTTGGTACCATCCAGTCAACACTCAAACGTTATATACACTATATTGCCAAAAGTATTGGGACACCTGCCTTTTAGTGCACATGAACTTTAACCACTTCCCTCAAAATGATGTACCTGTACATCATTTTGCTGAAGTGGTTGTATCGGGGTAATACCTGCAGCTTGAAGCATCATTTTTCCAGAGCCAACGGTTGGCTTTTTTGTAATAACAGCCGCTTAGCTGTTATTACAAGCGGCATAAGGGGACATCCCCCCCTCCCGGCGCCCTTCGTCGCTCCACTTCTCCCACAATACTTTAACTACAGTTACTGCTTTTTGATCTAGATTTGAGCATAGTGAGTGTAGTGATTATCCCCAATCAAAACTTTGCCTACCTCACTGCTGTCATTCATGATACACAAAAAGTCCATGCGCATTAAACCCAGTGGGCCAGAACTTTCATCCCATACTTCTCTTATAAGGACTTCAGCCCCTCTGACACACTATGCTGAGTGTGCAAAGCATGCAATATCACAGAAAATCTGTAATATTAACATTTAGTACTCAGTAGTAGAGTTGAGCGGACACCTGGATGTCCGTGTTCGGCGGGTTCGGCCGAACTTGAAAAAAAAAAAGAGTGAGAAAGATCAAAAATATAACAATGGCTGGGTAAGGTCGGTATCCATCTCTATTCTGCACAAGGTACGGAAAAGTCCTGTGGGATCCATGCCTGGTTCATTTTAATGAACGTGAGCTTGTCCACATTGTCTCTGGACAGGTGGCTGCGCTTGTCTGTGATAACGCCCCCAGCCATGCTAAATACACGTTCAGATAATACACTGGCTGCAGGGCACGCCAGCACCTCCAAGGCGTAAAGGGCAAGCTCAGGCCATGTGCCCAATTTGGAGACCTAGAAGTTGAAGGGTTCTTCTGAGGTGCTGGCGGTGCCCTGGCTGCGTTGGCGACCTCTTCCTCCTCCTCCTCCTCCTCTGCCTTGGCCTTGTGCTTCCACTGTGGCCCCGCTGTCAGGTGGGAATGCCAGCAGCATCACGTCTACCAGCGTGCGCTTGTACTCGCGCATCTTGCGATCACGCTCCAGTGAGTGAATTAAGGACGGTACGTTGTCCTTGTAACGGGGATCCAGCAGCGTGGCCACCCAGTAATCAGCACAAGTTAGAATGTGGGCAACTCGGCGGTCATTGTGGAGACACTGCAGCATGTAATCGCTCATGTGTGCCAGGCTGCCCAGAGGCAAAGAAAGGCTGTCCTCTGTGGGAGGTGTATCGTCTGTATCCCCCCCAGCCACGCACCAGTGATGGCCATGAGCTGGCCTGGGTGCGACACTGCTGTGAACATGGTTCCATCTCCTCCTCCTCCTCCTCCTCCTCCTCATCCTCCAGAACTGTGCCCCTGCCGGACAATTGTGTACCTGGCGTTTGTGGGTGCAGGAACCCACCCTCGGAGCCACTTGTGAATGACTGCCCTAAAAGCCATGGAAATGATCCCTCTTCTTCCTCCTCCTCCTCCTGTGCCACATCCTCTTCCATCATCGCCCGATGCGTTTTTTCAAGGAGGCATAGAAGTGGGATAGTTAAGCTGACAACGGCGTCATCGGCACTGGCCATGTTGGTGGAGTACTCAAAACAGCGCAACAAAGCACACAGGTCTCGCATGGAGGCCCAGTTATTGGTGGTGAAGTGGTGCTGTTCCACAGAGCGACTCACGCGTGCGTGCTGCAGCTGAAGCTCCACTATGGCCTGCTGCTGCTCGCACAGTCTTTCCAGCATGTGCAAGGTGGAGTTCCACCTTGTGGGCACATCACATATGAGGGGGTGAGCGGGAAGGCCGAAGTTACGCTGCAGCGCTGACAGGCTAGCAGAAGCAGGGTGAAAACACCGAAAGTGCGCACAGGCGGCCCGCACTTTCTGCAGCAGCTCTGACATATCGGGGTAATTTTTAAGGAACCTCTGCACCATCAAATTCAGCACATGCGCCAGGCAAGGGATGTGCGTCAAACCGGCTAGGCCCAGAGCTGCTATGAGATTTCGCCCGTTATCGCACACCACCATGCCGGGCTTGAGGCTCGCTGGCACCAACAACTCATCGGTCTGCTGTTCCATGCTCCTCCACAACTCATGCGCGGTGTGGGATTTTCCCCCCAAACATGCAAGTTTTAAAACTGCCTGCTGTCGTTTACCCCTGGCTTTGCTGAATTTGGTGGTGAAGATGTTACGCTGACTGGATGAGGAAGCGGAGTAGGAGGAGTTAGGAACAGGATGTAAACTGAAGCGCCCTGCAATCCTCGGTGGTGGAAGGAGATGCGCCAAACAAATTTAAATGGTGTATCTCACACGTACCGATACAGACTATGCCGCAATTTAATTTTTTTTACCCCAAAAGGGTGTAGATTGAATAGCGGAATAGAAAATATGATATAAAAAGGTGTATCTCGGGGGGGCGTGGCTTGCCGGCACCAGAGATGGCCGCTTAAGCCTTTTCTCTGTGAGGACAACGGAGGCTTCCCAGCGACGACGGACCCACCGGCACTCGTTCCACCGCTCACACCGGCTCCGGAGCTTCCCGCGGACGGTCTGCACACAATGTCCCGAAAGAGGAAGGACAATCATCGGCCGCAGAAGCTCACTGCCTTCTTCTCCAGGCCCCCGCAGCGCGCCGCTTCCCGCCAAGATGGCGCCGGCGCTCCCGCGGCCTTCATCTCTCCTCATAGATCGGGGGACATCGGGGATCCATCGGAGGTAATGCCGCCCCAGACTTCCCCATCTTCCCCCACTGGACCAGGAGCATACTCCCCAGCCTCTTCCAGCCCTGCAAAAGCCTGCATGAGGCTGGAGCTGCAGCCCACATGTCTCCCTCATGACAGCCAGGACACTAACATCCTTTCAGCCCCCTCCTTGCAGGCCTCCTTTGCAGACTTTCCGACTACTGGTCAGCCTGTGGTAGATACTACCTTGAAGGACATGTTACTATCCTTCCAATCGTCCCTATTTCAAAATCTGACCTCCCTGTTTGGCAAAATTGCATCTGATGTGCAGGGGATGGATCGCAGACTCACCTCTGTGGAATCGCAGATGGCTGACTGTACTGACACCATTAATGATATCATAGACACCTGCGATGAAACTAGGGATGAACAACTGTGGATCAAAGCTAAGCTGGCTGACTTGGAGAACAGATCTAGGCGCAACAATGTTAAGCTGCGTGGCATCCCTGAGTCTGTCCCTCAAAGTGAACTTCATAACTATGCCAGCTCCCTCATGGCGGCCATGCTCCCTGACTGCTCTGTTATGGATCTCACTATAGATCGTATTCACAGGCTGCCTAAGGCTTCTCATCTCGCTGACTCAGTACCACGGGACACCCTTATGAGGGTCCATTTTTACCAAACTAAGGACCATCTCCTGGCTGCCTCACGACTTCAACGCACACTCCCTGCTCCTTATGAGGGGATACAGTTATTTGCGGATCTTTCCAAATACACGCTCCAACTGAGGAGACAACTCAGCTCCATCACCAAAGCCTTGATGAACCACAATATCCCGTATAAATGGCGGCATCCGGCTACTATTTTAGTCACCAAAAATGGGGTTCCCCACACCATTTCCACTTTGCAAAATGGCATGCAGTTACTTAACTCATGGGGAATTGTACCTACTCCACCCAGGGATGAGCCAATGCAGACCATGGCCTCGGGAACCAGGCAGTCCAGGTACCACCACACTGGGAACTCACACCAGCGCCCGTGAATGCCGGGTGCAGTGGACCCTACAAAGCATCAACTCCCTCCTCTGTTCTCCTCTCAGAGCTCTGATGTAAGACTCTTTCCCCCAATACACTGGTAGCACACCACGTCTGTGTCCCCTACCGGTGCCTTCCATTTTTCAGGTGGACTCTCATCCCTCGCAGCACCTCAAACACTTTTCCACCTACCAATAACGGCTATACGACCGCCTGCTCTGTACCACATTTTTTTCTTCTAAGTTTGCTTTGCAGCCAAAATTTTCCTTTTGTTGTTTGTTTGTATTTGTGGATACTGGTGTTCGCTTTATTGTTCCAGATCCTCCAGTGAAGACGTTTCCCAGCCACTCAGGCCCTTGTGGGACCCGCAGTCATCCGTACACTTCTTGTTCGTTTGGTGTCAATCGTCTAACGTGTGAGTACCCTTGCCAACACTTCTAGCCCGTCCTATACAAGACATGCCGCTCACAGTACTATCTATTAATGCAAGGGGGTTAAACCACCCGGTCAAGCGGAAATCGCTATGGACTACTGCCAACCTCCATAAAAGTGATGTACTATGCGTACAAGAGACTCATTCCTCTCCACTGCCTTACTGCAAACATAACAACTTTCCTTATGTGGTGCATTCCTGCTACACAGCCAAGAAACGAGGTGTGATGATAGCCGTTAGGGACTCGGTCTCTTTTCAGCAACTTGACTTACTTACGGATGCAGAAGGCCGTTACCTTGTCCTTGTTTGTTCCATAAACAATGAGCAATATACAATTCTGAATTTATATGCGCCCAATCAGCGACAGATGCCTTTCATCTCCAAAGTCCTCAAACTTGCCACCAAGATTCAAAAAGGACATCTTATTGTATGCGGGGACTTTAACACCGTCCCTGACGCTTCTTTGGACTCTACTGCCCCTTCCAAACGCCATGGCTCCCGCTTAAAGTCGCTGATCCACTCCTATGACCTTCACGATGCGTGGAGATGTCAACATGCGGAAGAACGTGATTTCACATACTATTCGCCGAGCCATAATACTTACTCGAGAATCGACCTCTTCCTACTGGATAAATGGTTACTGCAACGTGTGCTAGCTTCTGAAATCCATACGATAGCCTGGTCGGACCATGCCCCACTGACACTCACCCTGTCAGACAAGTCACCCCAACAATCTCACTTTGTGTGGCGCACTAACAATTTCCTATTACAACAACCCCAAATCATTGAACATATTTCTGGTCACCTTCGACAATTTTTTGTCACTAATCAGGGCTCAGTGTCCGACCCGGCTGTGGTGTGGAACGCCCACAAGGCGTTTGTGAGAGGATTGTTGATTCAGGCGGGCTCTAGAGAAAAGAGGAAAAGATCTAATCGCATAGATTCTCTCCTTTCTTCTATAACTGACCTAGATTTGAAGAATAAAGCTAATCCTGATCATGGCAATAAGGTAAAACTTACTGCGATGAGACAGGAGCTACGGTCTTTATTGTTGGTGGACTTTGAACGGTTCCACCGCCGGTGTAAAGCAGTGTCTTACGCCACCTCCAATGAAGCCGGGAAGAGCATGGCACAAAAAATTAAGGGACAAAGAGTGAAATCTAGAATCGAATATTTGCACAACCCTTCCACCTCTAGGAAGGAATACAACACACAAGCCATTGCAGACGAGTTTAGTGTCTATTATGAGACTCTATATAACATAAAATGTGATCAGGGGACGCACCAACCCTCTCGGGAGGAAATAGATAAATTCCTGGCTGATGTCTCTCTCCCCTCCCTTTCCAAGGACCAATTAGATACATTAAATGCTCCGTTTACGGAACAGGAAATTGTGGACACCATCTCCACTTTGCCCTCGAATAAGTCGCCTGGGCCGGATGGCCTGTCAGGCGAGTACTTCAAGTGCTTCCAAACAATTCTGACACCTCATATGCTACCTGTCTTCCTCCAAGCCGCTTCTTCCTCTAAATTCCCAGCAGAAATGCTCCAAGCTTTGATCATTACACTTCCTAAACCAGGGAAATCGCCCACCCTTCCACAAAATTTTAGGCCAATATCCCTCCTAAATCTTGACACCAAAATTTACGCCAAGTTGGTTGCTAACAGACTCAAGCAAATTCTCCCCTCCATTGTCCACTTGGACCAATCTGGTTTCACCCCATTCCGCCAGGCATCAGATGCTACCAGAAGACGCAGAGAAGGCGTTTGACAGGATCCATTGGGATTACTTAAGAGCTGTTTTACTCAAGTTCGGGTTCCAGGGCAACATATTGTCAGCAGTTCTTGCACTATATTCAACTCCCTCAGCTAAAGTATACACGGCTAGCATGTTATCGAAACCATTTAGTATTACAAATGGCACTCGTCAGGGTTGCCCACTCTCCCCCTTGATCTTTAATCTTCTCATGGAACCTCTGGCAGCCCATATACGCTCCAGCCCCCTTATATCTGGATTTCGACTAGGATCGGTAACACACAAAATCAGTTTATTCGCTGACGATGTGATAGCGATGCTCACAAATCCCACATCTTCCCTACCTGAAACTTATCGAATATTGAAGTGGTTCAGCGACATATCATACTACAAAATGAACGTGACCAAATCAGTAATACTTGACCTGCATCTTGACTTGACGACTAAAACTATTTTACAACAACAATTTCCATTTTCATGGGCTGATCACTCCATCCCGTATCTGGGTATCCAGCTAACCAAATCGGTGAAACTCCTTTTCAAGACGAACTATGCCCCATTCCTGTCCAAAGTGCACTCTGACCTTCAAAAACTCCAAAACCATGAATTCTCCTGGTCGGGTAGACTTGCGGCGTTTAAAATGATGATTCTCCCCCAATTGCTATATTTATTCCGCACGTTACCTATCCCTCTTCCCAACTCGTACGTCGTGTCCCTATAATCCACTTTACGAGCATATATGTGGCAGCATAAGAAATCACGTTGCGCACATTCGATCATAGCCAAACATAGATTCGCGGGTGGAGCTGGGTATGTAGACTTTCGCGACTATTACCACGCCACGCTGACAACCCAACTTAAAGAATGGTTCCGCTCTACACTCAGCACTAGCTGGGGGCAGATCGAATCCTCTCAAACTCCTCACGTGCCCCTGCGGATCTGGCTTCTCTGCGCCCCATATGGTCCAAAAATCCCAACTTCCTTTTCTCCCCCGATGGTAGCATCATTGGTAGTATGGCGTAAATTGCTGCTCATGACAGAGAAAAACCCTAACTTGATGTCTCCACCGTTACCTTTGGAAACACTCACCCTACTGATTCCTGATATTTCCCTTACAGCTTGGAAAGCACGGGGCATACTGACAATACAACATTTGTTCCACGATACGAAGCTGAAATCCTTTTCGTCCCTTCAACACGCATACCATCTTCCTGCATCTGAACTCTTTTCCTATATCAGACTTAAGCATCTTCTCTCTACCTTACCGACACCATGTTACAGACTACCAAGCACTGTATGGCATTTCCTACTCAACCTATCTGCTGCCTCTAGAGGCATATCACTGATATACCAGACCTTACAAGACAAATCCACATTTACCAAATCGCGTCCTCTTCTTCAATGGGAGGCGGATCTCCACCAATCGTTCACTACTGCTCAATGGCAAACAGCACTGAGACATGCATATAAACACACCAAATGCTCGGCTTTATGGGAGCAAACAATTAAAATCACACTTCGCTGGCACCTAACACCTACCAAATTGGCAAAATTCTATAGGCACTCTTCTCCACTATGTTGGAGGAACTGCGGGCACCTGGGCGACATTTACCACATTCTATGGGACTGCCCGTCTCTCCGTACATACTGGCAAGATGTCTTTCATACAATCTCTGAAATCACGAAATCCCTGGTCACACCCACCGTGGCTCTCGCCTTGCTTAATATCACCATAGAAACATTTTCCCCTGCTCTTAGACACATAGTCACCCATGTTCTTTTGGCAGCTAGATTGTCCATTACAAGGAATTGGAAACGGACGCAACCCCCCTCATTACACGAAGTCCTGGACATGGTACACACCCACAGTATGTATGAACTGATGTTTGCCTCGAGCGGAGGGAACTATCAAAGGTCCCTCTCCTTGTGGCAACCCTGGTCACAATGGTACCACCCTTTACCTACGCCTGCTCTACCCTGAATTTAAACCTAGATCTAGTTGATGGCTAATTGACACCTACTGCTGTTATTATGATGACCCCATGTTTTGCTATTTCTGTCTGGTTGTTATTGACGCAGATTCGTTGCGGTTGGCTGTTCTATGTCATTCTTTACTTGGAACAATATTTCTTTGCAATGTTTCTTGCATTCTTGTATGTTGTATTGAAAAATTTTCAATAAAAACTATTGAACAATAAAAAGGTGTATCTCAGACGTACAAACACAGACTATGCCGCAATTAAATTTTTTTTACCCCAAAAGGGTGTATATTGAATAGCGAAATAGAATTTTTTTTATAAAATGGTGTATCTCACACGTACAAACACAGACTAGGCCCAGATTACAATTTTTGTACCATAAAGGGAGGATGAGGAGTAGGAGGAGTTCGGAAAAGGAGGCAAACTGAAGCGCCCTGCAATCCTCGGTGGTGGAAGATGCACCAAAAAAATTTAAAAGGTGTATCTCACACGTACCGATACAGACTATGCCGCAATTAAATTTTTTTAACCCCAAAAGGGTGTATATTGAATAGCGGAATAGAAAATATGATATAAAAAGGTGTATCTCACACGTACAGACCCAGAATAGGCCCCGATAACAATTTTTTGTACCCTAAAGGCAGGATGAGGAGTAGGAGTTCGGAACAGGAGGCAAACTGAAGCACCCTGCAATCCTCGGCGGTGGAAGATGCTCCCCAAAAATTTGGAAGGTGTATCTCACACGTACCGATACAGACTATGCCGCAATTAAATTTTTTTAACCCCAAAAGGGTGTATATTGAATAGCGGAATAGAAAATATGATATAAAAAGGTGTATCTCACACGTACAGACCCAGAATAGGCCCCGATAACAATTTTTTGTACCCTAAAGGCAGGATGAGGAGTAGGAGTTCGGAACAGGAGGCAAACTGAAGCACCCTGCAATCCTCGGCGGTGGAAGATGCTCCCCAAAAATTTGGAAGGTGTATCTCACACGTACCGATACAGACTATGCCGCAATTTAATTATTTTTACCCCAAAGGGTGTAGATTGAATAGCGGTATAGAAAATATGATATAAAAAAGGTGTATCTCACACGTACAGACCCAGACTAGGCCCCGATTACAATTTTTTGTACCCTAAAGGCAGGATGAGGAGTAGAAGGAGTTCGGAACAGGAGGCAAACTGAAGCACCCTGCAATCCTCGGCGGTGGAAGATGCACCCCAAAAATTTGGAAGGTATATCTCACACGTACCGATACAGACTATGCCGCAATTTAATTATTTTTACCCCAAAAGGGTGTATATTGAATAGCGGAATAGAAAAAATTTTATAAAACGGTGTATCTCACACGTACAAACACAGACTAGGCCCCGATTACAATTTTTTGTACCCTAAAGGCAGGATGAGGAGTAGGAGGAGTTCGGAACAGGAGGCAAACTGAAGCACCCTGCAATCCTCGGCGGTGGAAGATGCGCCCCAAAAATGTGGAAGGTGTATCTCACACGTACAGATACTGACTATGCCGCAATTTAATTCTTTTTACCCCAAAGGGTGTAGATTGAATAGCGGAATAGAAAATATGATATAAAAAGGTATATCTCACACGTACAGACCCAGACTAGGCCCCGATTACAATTTTTTGTACCCTAAAGGCAGGATGAGGAGTAGGAGGAGTTCGGAACAGGAGGCAAACTGAAGCACCCTGCAATCCTCGGCGGTGGAAGATGCGCCCCAAAAATTTGGAAGGTGTATCTCACACGTACCGATGCAGAACATGCCGCAATTTAATTTTTTTACCCCAAAAGGGTGTAGATTGAATAGCTGAATAGAAAATATGATATAAAATTGGTGATTTTTCAATAGCACATGTGAACACAGCAGTGTCTTATGTTTTATGTCACGGTCAGCTCAGCAGCAGGCTATGAAGGGAAAAAAAAAATTCCCCTTTAACTTTGTAATTTTTAAATAGCAGATTAGTACAGACTATGCCACAATTTAATTTTTTTTAACCCAAAAGGTTGTATATTGAATAGTGGAATAGAAAAAAGTATATAAGATTGAAAATCACTCAATAGCACATGTGAACATAGCAGTGTCTTATGTCACGGTCAGCTCAGCAGCAAGCAAGCTATGAAGGGAAAAAAAAAATTCCCCTTTAACTTTGTAATTTTTAAATAGCAGATTAGTACAGACTATGCCACAATTAATTTTTTTTTAACCCAAAAGGGTGTATATTGAATAGTGGAATAGAAAAAAGTATATAAAATTGACAATCACTCAATAGCACATGTGAACACAGCAGTGTCTTATGTCACGGTCAGCTCAGCAACAAGCATGCTATGAAGGGAAAAAGAAAAAAATTCCCCTTTAACTTTGTAATTTTTAAATAGCAGATTAGAACAGCAATCTGTAGTAAAATATAGCTGAACGCTGCACACAACAGACTGATAAAAATATATTTTTTTCTCCCTCCTCCTCCTCCTCCTCCTCCTCCTCCTCAGTGGGCTCAAGTGAGGGCAAAAATATCGTTCACTGCACCACCCCCCACACTGCAAAATCGATGTAGATCGCTAATGGACAATAGTTCTGTCCCTGCCTAATCTCTCCAGCCTGTCCCTAAAATGCTCAAATAACTTTCCCTGTCTACACTCCGACCTGTCCCTGCATTCTTTTCGGGCACAATTTTTCACTCTGTCCCTAATCAGCAGCCAGCACGTATGATGTGTGCTCTGTCCCTACACTACAGCAGAATGACGCACCGCGCTGTGCCTCTCGAACTTATAAAGACATGGGTCACATACTTCTGATGGCCAATCACAGCTACTAATACATTTGTAGGCATGGCTGGGATGGCTTAAGGCACATCAGTTAAACGCTTGTTGATTGGCTGTTGAAAGCCCGCCATTAAAAGCGCGCCATTACATACAAAACAGGAAATAAAATTACCGAACACGGATTTTAAACCCGAACATACAGTAAAGTATTCGGGTCCGTGTCTGGGTAGCAAAAATCCAATTATCCGGTACGGACCTGAATAATACAGTCCGTGTTCGCTCAATACTCAGTAGTAATATTATATCAAAGAAAGCAGGCAGTAAGGAGTTAGTAACGGCAAACTTAATATATTGTCACCTGATATGGTTGGTAACGAAGTAAGCATAGAAATAGATTAACAATGATAACACAATATAACCTACAGGGTGATTTGTAATAAAGAACAGGCATAAGATGAGTCTTGCTGTCTAGATCAGCAAAAAACAGTAGCAATGTCACCTAAAGTGCAGTAGCGAGCACTAATAAAGCTTGATATACTGAACACAGAAACTATACTGCCAAAATGCATTAATGGTAGGCCTAGACCAACATGATGTGCACTCTTCATAGAAATGAAGGAAGTGGGAGAAGGGAACAAAGGGGACTTGCAGGATAGTTTTACAGGAGGGGCAGTTCTTTGTGTTGGTGCACTTAACCACAGTTTTAGTAAACCAGCATGTAGTTTAGGTGCAGTAAACATGCAATAAAGGTGCAGTATACAGCTTGTAGCACTACCTGCGTAGGAGTTGCAGATGTCAGGGTTCCCCACTGCAGCACAGTCAGTCACATAGCAGTTCCTACTTGCATCCAGACACAGAAAACAGTCCTTGAGCTTGTTTTTATTGTTTTTTATTAGGGGATAATAACTTGTATAGGGTTAGGGATTATGGGATGCCCAGCTTGAAAAATGTCCAACAAAACCAGGGACAACCTCCTCCCTATTTATTGCCTTCACTTCTTCCTCCTGCACAAACTTTGTTCCTTTGCACAGCTCCGCTGGGTTCACTCTTTTGGGAATTAACTGCATCAGCAACAGCCCAGGAACTCTCAGTCCCTTGGGAAAAGAAGCACATGTGGAGTAAACTGATTCCTGCAACACTATCTGCTTTCTTGTAGAAACTGGTCCTAGCTCTACATCCCACAGAAATGCTAGCCCACATGTCTACCACTTCACCAACCCACCTGGCTGCTTCTTCTTCCCAATCTACCTAACTGACACACACTGGAGACTTCCCAGTCCAAGGTTATATGAAGTAGTAATAATGTGGCGCTAATCCTATAAATAAAATGCCAGATATCAACTAGATAAAGCAGTCCTTAAGTGTCCACTTCAACAGACAAAAGGTGTAGAAAGCCACAGGCCCCGGAGAACCGCCACCAAGCACACTGATCACACCGCCTCTTACCAAATATGGATGACCCCTATTACAGAGGTCTAGTATGGCCAAAGGATTAAGTGCAGAGAGTGATCCTCCTCTTAGATGACACAGGGCTCACAGGTTCAACCACATGAAGGCTCATGGAATAGAAAGCAAGACACTCCTCATAGTGCAGACTGCATAAAACGTTCAATTGCACGCATGGTTAAAAACACTTACAATGATGTAGAACATAACAAGCATCTTAGCTGGTGTTGAGCGTTCCTCTCCGTGCGGCACTGTGTACCGAAAAAAGCCAAGAAAACGGCCGCCACGTCTCCTCCACGTATCGGCGTGCGTAACCGTAAGCGCTGTCCCCTAGATGACGTCTGCTGATGACAAAACGCGTCGGTTGGCGCTCACGGTGACGCACGCCGATACGTGGAGGAGACGTGGCGGCCATTTTCTTGGCGGTTTTCGGTACACAGCGCCGCACGGAGAGGAAGCCTGTGGCTTTCCACACCTTTTGTCTGTTGAAGTGGACACTTAAGGACTGCTTTATCTAGTTGATATCTGGGGTTTTATTTATAGGAATAGCGCCACATTATTACTACTATTTGCTTGGATCTGTTCATTATTCCAGATTTGTGTGACTGCTTCCCGTTTTTTGATGTTTTAATTTTATCTTATGTGTTTTTAGCGCAGCAATACTGTTACACAAGGTTATATGAAGACTTGAGCACACCACCATCTTCAAGAGAGACCTGCTGCAGCGGGCAGTCTTTACCCTTGTCTGTCCATGCATCGCTCTAATCTACAGATCTACTCATTCTGTGCTCTTTTTGCGCTTCTTGCTCTTTTGCTGCCTCTCTGGAAAGTTTTCCTCCAACTTCCTCCTGTGGTGGGATCCATCCAGGCTAGCCTCTTGAGTTCCAGCTAGAGGTAAAACTCCTCCCCGGCAGGGGTCCCTCAGGGCTGCTTCTCTATCTTCCAACCGACTCCCCGGCTGGCATTGCTCATGTCTATTTAAGGGCTCCTTAATTCCATGCCAGGCCCACTTCCTGGGGACAGGCTAAGGTCCCCTAAATATGCAAGGCAACGCTCCTAGCTTCCGTCCACTCTTTTCTAGAATATTCTACATCTTTCTAGAACCAGGGGGAGGCACCAGAGAGCTGCCAGGATAAGTCATCAAGCCCTAACCTCTAAATACCCTGACCCAAATTCCATGACTCAGGTTTATCCCTGGTTTAGCTTTAACCACTTAAGCCCCGGAAGATTTTACCCCCATTCCGACTAGGGGTATTTTGCGATTCGGCACTGCGTGACTTTAACGGACAATTGCGTGGTCGTGCGACGCTGTACCTAAACGAATTTGGCGTCCTTTTTTTCCCACAAACAGAGATTTCTTTTGGTGGTATTTGATCACCTGTGCGATTTTTTGATCACGCGCTATAAACAAAAAAAGAGCGTCAATTTTGCAAAAATAGCAATATTTTTCACATTTTTTTATATGAAATTCCCCAAAAAAAAATTTAAAAATCAAAATTTTTTTACTTTTTCGGCCAATTTGTTTTATGCTACCTATGTTTGGTAAAAAAAATCGCAAAAAGCGTATTTTGATTGGTTTGCGCAAAAGTTATCGCGTTTACTAACAAAGGGAAAGATTTCTGTCATTTTTGTTGTTTTTTTTTTTAACGTGTAATGGCGGCGATCTGCGATTTTTTTTGCGGTACTGCGACATTGGGGCGGACAGATCGGACCCTTGACTGACATTTTTGACACTTTTGGGGTTACCAGTGACATTTCTACAGTAATCAGTGCTATATATATGCACTGTTACTGTAAAAATACACTGGTAGTGAAGGGGTTAACTTTATTTGGGAGGGAGGGGCTGTGTGTATCCCTAGGGGCGTGCTTTCTACTGTGATTGGCTGGGGCTTGAGCTGTATGGACACTGATCAACGGATCTACATACTAGATCCGAGTGATCAGTATCCTAACAGCAAGGAGAATGACAGGTGGCTTGTTTACACAAGCTGCCTGACATTCTCCCTCTCCCCCGCCGATCGCCGAGTGACCGGCGGACATCGGGTCCGCCGGTCACACGCGCGGGGGGGTCCGTGACCGCGCGGGAGCGGGAGCGCGCCTCCGGGGGCGCGCGCTCGCTCCCTAGACCCTCACAAGCTAGTGACGTAGCCCTACGTCACTTTGCCTGTGAGGGGCTGACTGCCGACGTAGATCGGCGTTAGGCAGTCGGCAAGTGGTTAATTTACCTGCACTACCGTTAGTAGCACACTAGAGGGTGCTCAAAAAAAATTAAAGGAACACTTTTCAATCAGAGCATAGCATCAAGTCAATTAAACTCCTGGGATATTGATTTGGTCAGTTAAGTAGCAGAGGGGTTGTTAATCAGTTTCAGCTGCTTTGGTGTTAATTAAATTAACAACAAGTGCACTAGATGGGCAACAATGAGACAACATCCAAAACAGGAATGGTTTTACATGTGGAGGGCACCAACATTTTTTTCCCTACCTATCTTTTCTGACAGTTTTTTTACTAGTTTTGCATTTGGCTAGGGTCAGTGTCACTACTGGTAGCATGAGGCGATACCTGAACCCTATAGAGGTTGCACAGGCAGTCAAACTCCTCCAGGATACCACATCAATACGTGTCATTGCCAGACGGTTTGCTTTGTCTCCCAGCACAGTCTCAAGAGCATGGAGGAGATTTCAGGAGACGGGCAGTTACTCTAGGAGAGCTGGACAGGGCTATAGAAAGTCCTTAACCCATCAGCAGGACCAGTATCTGCTTCTTTGTGCAAGGAGGAACAGGATGGGCACTGCCAAAGCCCTACAAAATGACTTCCAGAAGGACACTGGTGTGAATGTCTCTGATCAAACAATCAGAAACAGACTTCATGAGGGTGGCCTGAGGGCCCGACATCCTCTAGTAGACCCTGTGTTCACTGCCCGGCATTGTGGAGCTCTATTGGCATTTGCCATTGAACACCAGAATTGGCAGGTCCACCACTGGCGCCCTGTGCTTTTCACAGATGAGAGTAGGTTCACCCTGAGCACATGTGACAGATGTGAAAGGGTTTGGAGAAGCTGTGGAGAATGTTATGCTGCCTGTAACATCAAGTTTGGTGGTGAGTCAGTGATGTCTTGGGAGGCATATCCACGGAGGGACGCACAGACCTCTACAGGCTAGAGGATGACACCCTGACTGCTGTTAGGTATCAAGATGAAATCCTTGGACCCATTGTCAGACCCTATGCTGGTGCAGTGTGTCCTTGGTTTCTCCTGGTGCACGACAATGCCCAAACCTTATGTAGGGAGAGTATGCAGGGGGCCTGACATATTTTAGAGGGTTATTTTTATCTTGGACAGATTGGTGGGCTATTGTTTTCATGCTTGACAAGGAACTACATAGCTGAACAACGTGATTAACAGTGAATGTACACAAACTTGTTTTCTTTATTTATTAAAGTCAAGAACTATCTCGGTATTTTTTTTTAATATTTGTTTTGTTAATGAACAAGGGTACTCATTCACATAGGGGGGAGATATCTGGGGGCCCCCTTGTTATTGAAGATGGCTTTTGGACTTCTACAAGTACTATGCCAGAATTGTGGGGAAGAGGCCTTGTCCTTATCAACATGGGGATAAGATGACTTGGTAAGGTTGAGAGCATGGTTCAGGAAGAGGGGGGTCACATTCTTGCCTCCTTCTCCTCCTCCACTTTCCTGGCCACTCAGGCTGAATAATATTTTAAGGGTCTGGTATGAATTTTTTTTTTTTAAAAGGGGGGGGGGGGCTCGTGTTTTACTATTTCTTGATTGTTGCATGGGGTTGCCCTTAAAGTCCATTTGGGGTCTGATAAAGGATTATGGGGGAACCCTCACTTTTTTTTTTTTTTTTTTTAGCTATGCCCAGGTACTTTTGACCATGTAAGTAAATGGGCCCAATGATGCCACTGGTTGTTAAGGACTCATCTCTATTATACATGTAGCATCAAACACCTGAACAGCCAAGGGTTGGTTCTGACTCCTGTTGCTGTGTGGGGGTTGGTCTCTCTCCTATACCCCTCAAACTCAGTGACAGATAGTGCCCAAAAAAGAATGGAACAGGCAATAGTGAATTTATTAAAAAGGTAGAACACTTACAGTTAAATTGATTAAATAGGCAAATGCAAATTCAAACGTGGCCGCTCTGCAGCACGGACCACGGGTGGTGATGGCGCAGGCTTCTCCCCCCGACGTGTTTCCCCTGATGAGGCATCGACTGGGAATGGAGATAGGGGCCACGCCATCACTTTGCCTGTATTTATATTGCCAAATCTGAACACTTCCTGTTTCGTGAACTCGGGACCCGGAAGTGATGCTTAATTCCTGTCCGGATCACTTCCTGTGTACACAAATGACCCGGAAGGTAAACAGGTAAACTTGGTAAACTCGGGACCCGGTGTAACGTTAAAAAACCATACCCCGTGAAGAAACCATACCCTCGTCACTTCCGGTCTGAAACAGCTGAGCAGCGCAGTAGTGCGCATGCTCAGAGCCCCGGATACGTGATTGAAGAAGAAAGAATTTGAGAAGTGCGCATGCTCGGTGGGCATGAAATTATCACGGCACTGTTTCTAATGTTATACTTGCGGCGGGTACATTAAAACACTTCGGGTGCAACATAAATCATGTCCTCTCCTATCGCTGTAACTTCCCTCATCTCCGGTAATAAAAATAAAAGCGGCGGCGGGTGTATGAGCCGTAAATGTGACGGCGATCGCGGCTCCGTGATCCGCTTTTATATTTATTACCGGAGATGAGGGATGTTACAGCGATAGGAGAGGACATGATTTATGTTGCACCCGAAGTGTTTTAATGTACCCGCCGCAAGTTTAACTACCGTGAGAAATCCATACCCTCTGTAGCGGAACCGGAAGTGACGAGGGTATGGTTTTCTCACGGGTATGGTTTTTTCACGGAACACCGGAAGTGATGCTTACTTCCTGTTCGGATCACTTCCTGTGTACACAAAATGACCCAGAAGGTAAACATCAGGTCTGTCTAAATGACACTGAGTTGTTTACACTGTATATTGTATTATCGTGTTCTAAGAATGACACAGGGGCAAAATTACAAGGGGATTGCAGCAATATAGCTACAAGTATCCCCTATAACAATATATTTGTATAGGAAACCGGGATCTATATTATATTAAAAATATATAAATAAGCAGTTTAATATATTAAAATTAAGTTAAATTACCCGATCCTGAAGTGTTAAAATTTGACATATAAATGTTTGATAAACTAAAATCATACTATAAAATTTAATACAAACATATAAAATCCAATATGATACATGCAAACTAATATACACTAGAATAAATTATTATAAATATATAAAATTAAAACATAGTGTAATATGGATTAAGTTATGAGGGTCACAAAATAAAATTGTCCTAAATTCTATTAGGTGAGATATTAGCCTATCTGGAGGATGTTAAAATGTATAGGAACTAGGTGCTGATATACAGATATGATAAGCAGATTAACTATTATTAATATGGGCATTTATGTCCCAATCAATATTCAGGCCCATAGGTCGGTAACTTCTTAACTCATGTATCCAAAACGTCTCGCGTTTGGAAATGGTTCTCCTTAGGTTACTGCCCCTCCAGTGGGGGACATATTTTTCTATAGCAATCACCTGGAGATTAGTGGGGTTCTTATGATGGCATTTAGCATCGTGCTGAGACACACTATGTCCCCCAAAGCCTTTTTTAATGTTGGTTATGTGCTCCCCAACTCTGATACTTATCGTGCGGATTGTCTACCCACATATTGGAGAAGATACACTATACCCTAAGTGTTACATGAAATAAAATGTTGAATTTTAAAAGTTTTCCCCGTCACATTGGATGAAAACTGGTGCGTTTTAATAGTCTTGGATTCTGAACAAATCCTGCATCTCCTGCATGGAAAAAAACCCTTCATGTTACCAAACATTACAGGGGAAACAGGTCTCTCTATCGGGTTTGGAGCAACTAATTCTTTTAGGCTCTGTGATCTTTTAAAGATTAATTGTGGCCTATCTGGGAGTTTGGGACCCAGAGTTTGATAACTTTACAATGTTTCTCAAGGGTTTCTTTTATCCAATGGTGGTGATGGGAAAAAGTAGTGAGAAAGGCAAATTCGTATTGCGCTTGATCTTTCTTTCGTCCTGTTACTTCTTTAGGAACTATCATATCGGCCTGTTTATATTCAGCTACCGAATGGATTTCCTCTTCCAATACCACATTGTTATACCCTTTTTGTATAAATTTATCTTTCAGGATTTTTGCCTGTACTTTAAAATCTGAGTCGTTAGTACAGTTACGACGGATGCATCTAAATTGCCCCTTTGGCACTGCTTTAAGCCATGTTGCGTGATGACAACTGTCAAGAGGAATAAAACCATTCTTGTCAGTTGGCTTAAAGTAGGTTTTCGTAGAAAAACTTAAACCTTGTCTGATAATAACAAAATCTAGAAAATTTACAGATGTCTCACTATATTGGTAAGTAAAACGTATGCCCCACGTTTGAATTTGCATTCGCCTATTTAATCAACTTAACTGTAAGTGTTCTACCTTTTTTAATAAAGTCATTTAAGAGGTAATGCACTATTGCCTGTTCCATTCTTTTTTGAGCACTATTTTTCACTGAGTTTGAGGGGAATAGGAGAGAGACCAACCCCCACACAGCAACAGGAGTCAGAACAAGATTTACAAGAAAATTCACTGCCTGCTAGTCTGGATAATTTTCCTGATGATTTGGAGAACATTATCACTCACCATCTGACCTGTGAAATATTTGCCTTTGGTAAGAGTTTTTGATATACCACATATCGGGTGGAAGAGTGAAAGGTCAGGACTTTATATCTATTACACTGGCTGGTGTCATCTTCTGAAGTGTTTTAATATGTTGAGTTGGTAAGGGTATTACCTCTCTTTTCTTTACACGTGGGTGCCAAGAGGGATTTGGTGTTTGCACGTCCTCTTCTTCACCTTCATTCACCATCAAGAAGATTTCAGCCTTTTTTTCATTTTGGACTTGTTTTGGACTGCTCATATTTCTATAGCACGTTTTTGTTCACATTGCGCACCATTTATAATATCTGTGTATAGTATATTTATATATTAGGTATTTTGCTCATTGTGTTTTCCCTTTTGGTTCAACACACATTGTTCACATCTAGCGCACCCATTTTTTGCACATCACAGGTTTACTTTATCAAGGTTAAAGTTTCGGTTGCTGCTGGAGATTAATTTTTTGTTTGCGCACCTCATTCTTCAACAACTGCTTAATGTACTCAGGTGAATTATACTTTGGTTTTACAGGACCATTAGACCTTAATTCGGTGATAAATGTTAATAGACATACCAAAAATAGTACATAAATATCAATTTTAACTGTATATTTCTTGCCATTACCATGACCGATCACCAAAGATCAACCGAAAAAAATGTTTCTACTGCTGATGTGCATGTGTGCATGGGGATACTGTATTGCTTTTTTTTCTCTATTCTAAGACACACAGACACTAATATTAAATATAAAACCCTTTTTTGTGCTCTACCTAAAATATACTGACACTAACACTGACATTGATCCTAATACTAACGAATTCAAGCCCTGATCTAACAATTTTTCTTTATCTTTTTTTTTAAATTACTTTTTTTTCACAGACTTCTCTAGAGAGGACAAAATATACTGTACAGATGAAAAGAGATGCAGGGGAGGCATCTAAAACAAGTTATCACTAACAAGAGCTGGTTCCTGCCAGCTCAGTGTATTGTTTTAAGAAAGGCCTGGATTCTTTCCTAGATACACATAATATAACTGGATACTAATATTTATAGGTATAGATGATCTAGGAAATATCCGATTGCCTCTTAAGGGATCAGGAAGGAATTTTTTCCCCTGCTGGAGCAAATTGCATCATGCTTCATTGTTTTTTTTTTTTTTTCCTTCCTTTGGATCAACTGTGGGTAAAGGATAGAGTATATGTATATATGTGTGTATGTATGTATCTATGGGTGTATATATGTGTGTAGGTGTATATACATGTGAATGTGTATATATATATTTATATATATATTATATATATATATATATATATATATATATATATATATATATATATATATATATATATATATATATATATATATATATATTCAATCTTAGAAGTGGTGAACAGCACGGCAGTGTTTGCTTCAATGCTTCAGTGCAAATGCAATCAAGCCGTCCCACTGGCCATATATAGAAAAAATCCACAGGGATTGCTGCACATAAAATTTATTGGAGAAAGTTCATCCTCGACGAGGTTAATGAGGAGATCCAGATTCAAAAACCTATTATCAAAATACTTTGGGTCCAGGTCCGGTTCTCTCCACCAATGGTGGAAATTGCATGCAATTTTAATTCTATGTATATCCAGCTGGTTGCTGGGTATATACAATTATGTATGTAATTATTGTTTGTGTTCTTTATGTAATAAAAGTGAATTTTTAAACACCTTTGACTAATTTTTCAGTGTTATAGTGGCATTTAAAGTCCCAAACCATTGGGGGTACCCTTTTTGTATCTATTATCAAAATACATACATCTGGTTAAAAACTAAAAAACATAAAAAAAAGGTACAAAAATTGACATTTCAATGACATGACCCCATACTAGATCCTTTTTAATACATTGCACATGAAGCATATCATAAAGATTATCTATCTATAAAAATTGTCAGAAACTGAATATCTGTCATAGAAAAAGATGTGAATCAAAGTCAGAATTTAACCCTCTGGGCTGTAAGGTGCCAAGCTGATTTAGCCAGTGTACCTCTCGTTTTTTTAGTTTTAATTCTCGATTTCCCCCTCGTCTGTTCTGGGGAATACCTTCAATGACCATACAGCGAAGCTGTGCCACTGTATGTTTCATTGGTAATCAGAGCTTAGGATTCAAGATTTTACTAGCCTCTTTGTTTTTAGCAACAATCTAATTTTCCTGCTCAGCTAAAGAACTCTGTTTAACTTTGCTCTTAGAAGTGGTACTGAAAAGTATAAGCCTTCTGTTTCTTTAATTCTGTCATAGTTTCTCTCAAAATAACTCCTAGGACAGATGATATAGGGTGATGTGGCAGTAGCCCTTTTATAAATTGTGCAGTCCTTAATTTGTCAACATCGGCAGGAGACATTACCTTTTCAGTGAGCAATCTTCCTAGAAGCACTCCCAGCCTTCTTGCAAACACTGTTATCTGTTTAAATTAACAAGCATCAGATCAGGACCACAATGCAGTCCACTAATTTCTTAGCAGATACAGTATATCAGTCTGGATGTCACACCACTTGCTCACATGCAAACTATCCAAAACTGAACTTATATTTTTTCCTCCACCATGTGCCCCTTCCCCCGATGTCTCTGTCAAAATCGATGGCATAACTATCAGCCCATCCCCACATGCCAAGGTCTTGGGTGTTGTCCTGGACTCTGAACTCTCCTTCAAACCCCACATTCAATCACTGTCCAAATCTTGCCGCCTCAACTTCCGCAACTTCTCCAAATTTCCCCCCTTTTCTAACCAATGACACAACAAAGCTCCTAGTTCACTCCCTTGTCATCTCGCGCCTCGACTACTGCAATTCCCTTCTCATTGGCTTACCTCTAAATAGGCTATCCCCCCTTCTATCAATCATGAATGCTGCCACCAGGCTCATCCACCTTACCAATCGCTCAGTGTCCGCTACTCGTCTCTGTCAATCCCTCCCCTGGCTACCGCTCACCCAACAAATTAAATTCAAAATACTAACAACATCTTACAAAGCCATTCACAATTTAGCCCCCAGATACATCACTAGCCTAGTCTCAAAATACCAACCTAATTGCTCTCTTCATTCCTCTCAAAACCTCCTGCTCTCTGGCTAGCTCATCACGTCCTCCCATACTTCCCCCCAGGACTTTTCCAGAGCCTCTCCAATCCTATTGTCCGGGATACCACATGCAGGCATCCAGCAAGGGTGATCAGATCAGTTGGCTACATCAAGGAATCAGGAGTCAGGACCCAGATGGATAAAGGTGTAAATAAGTTTATTAAGCTAAATAACACACTCAAATACCAACACCAGTAGACCATAAACAAGTAAACAAAATATAAATGTAATAGTGCAAAACCCCAACCGTGACCAAACAAACAACTACACAAAAGGATGGAGCAAACAATAGCAAGACAGGACAGGTACAGGACACAAGGAAAGTGGGGAGCCAGGTACAAGAAGCAGAGTACAGGGAAGAGGACTCAGGATACAGGTTTCAGGATCAGGCTCAGACAGGGACAGGCTAGCAGAGAAATACTGAAGCACTGAACCTCAGTGAAGGGCGGACTTATATTCCCTCAGCAGTCCTCTTCAGGTGCAGCCTAATTAAAAGTACAGTCCAGCTGCTGAGAGACACCCAGTGGTGGGCCCTGGCACTGCGCCCTTCAGTTCAAGGAACAGCAGTGCCACCAGCAGGTGACCCACGTGATGACACTGATCCTAACAGTCCCCCCCCCCCTTGAGGAGTGGCCTCCGGACGCTCCATTGTGCTTCTACTTCAAAAGTCCAGAAAGGTCTTCCCTCCGTGTCTGTGGACTTCCTTGCACTCTCAAGGCCAGAGTCTTTTAACTTGCTGGAAGGCCTGCCACCAGAGTCCAGTAATGGATCATGTGCCCCACCACCAGGGTCTGGAAGCTGTCTAGGTACCACACAGGTCAAATTCTTGAAAAGGCGTAACATTAGGAGTATACATGCCCTTATTGCAGCACATGTCCCAACACTGGGACCGAAGGCAAAGCAGGGGAGTGCCAGTGGCATGCTGGGCATCAGGTGGAGGATCATCAGGCTGGACAGCGGGCCGAGGACCATCAGGCTGGGCAGCAGGCAGTGGCACATCGGGCTGGGCAGCAGGCAATGGCACGTCAGGCTGGGCAGCGGGCAGTGGCACAACAAGCTGGGCAGCAGGCAGCAGCACATCATGCTGGGCAGTGGGCAGAGGCACATCATTCTGGGCAGCGGGCAGAGGCACATCATGCTGGGCAGCGGGCAGAGGCACATCATGCTGGGCAGCGGGCAGAGGCACATCAGGCTGGGCAGCGGGAAGAGGCACATTAAGCTGGGCAGCAGGCAGTGGCACATCAAGCTGGGCAGCGGGCAGTGGCACATCAAGCTGGGCAGCAGGCACCGGATCAGCAGTCTGAGTAGAAGGCACTGGAACAGCAGGCTGAGTAGCAGGCACTGGAACAGCATGCTGAGTAACAGGCACTGGAACAGCAGGCACTGGAACAGCAGGCACTGAAACAGAGGGTACTGGAACAGCAGGCACTGGAACAGCAGGCTGAGTAGCAGGCACTGGAACAGCAGCCCCTTTAACAGCAGGCTGAGTAGCAGGCACTGGAACAGCAGGCACTGGAACAGCAGGCTGAGTAGCAGGCACTGGAACAACTGGCTGAGTAGCAGGCAGTGAAACAGTGGGCACTGGAACAGCGGGCACTGGAACAGCAGGCACTGGAACAGCAGGCTCAGTAGCAGGCACTGGAACAGCGGGCACTGGAACAGCAGGCTGAGAAGCAGGCACTGGAACAGCGGGGACTGGAAAAGCAGGCACTGGAAAAGCGGGCACTGGAACAGCAGGCTGAGTAGCAGGCACTGAAACAACGGGCACTGGAACAGCAGACACTGGAACAGCAGGCACTGGAATAGCAGGCTGAGTAGCAGGCACTGGAACAGCGGGCACTGGAACAGCAGGCACTGGAAAAGCAGACACTGGAACAGCAGGCACTGGAACAGCAGGCTGAGTAGCAGGCACTGGAACAGCGGGCACTGGAACAGCAGGCACTGGAACAGCAAGCACTGGAACAGCAAGCACTGAAACAGCAGGCACTGGAACAGCAAGCACTGGAGCAGCGGGCACTGAATCAGCGGGCACTGGAACAGCAGGCACTGAAACAGTAGGCACTGAAACAGCAGGCTCTGGGTCAGCAGGCTGAGTAGCAGGCACCAGATCAACAGGCACTGGAACAGCAGGCACTGGAACAGCAGACTGAGTAGCAGGCACCACAACAGCAGACACTGGATCAGCAGGCTGGATAACAGGTATAATTGTATGTGTAGGGAAGAATTTTCTTTTCTTTTTAGGTTTAGGTACAGAAACCCTGCGAGTGATTGCAGGGCTATGAATAGATTGTGAAGTAGATGAAAGCGAAAAAGCAGTACTGGTGGAACAGAGGAAAAATTCTGAGAGGTTACTAGGGGCAACAGAGTTGTAGAGGAAGTCTTCGCTGGATTAAATGCAGAAAAAGTGCAGCTAGTTGGGCCAGGATATGAACAAGCAGTAGAATGCAAACCATACCTAGCGGCAGACGTGGTTGCTACAGGTAACGGAGAGGGGCAACTTTGAGTAAACTGCAGTCTAGAGGCAGAAGTGTCTAGGTGCAAGTTTGCTGAATCAAAGAGATTAGACCAGGTTTGGAGTAAGGGCTGAACAAAACTAAATTTACAAACCCCATGCTTGACTAGAGAGTGTACAGCATTCATACAATCCAGCAGAACTTCTGGAGAAAATACTGAATAATGTTCAAAGACATGGGACATTTGTTTCTAGACTTCTGGGTCGTCAGCAACTTCAGATCATGCGTGGTCTTTCATATCCAATTTTTCGCGGACGTAGTGCATACACATTAAACGAAAATTGGTCACCTGGGGACGGACGATAAAAATGTTGGTGTTTGTCCTCGTTTTTTTTTCGTTGAAAATGTTGGCATCGGCTGCTGAAAGTTGTGTACGCACTAGCCGAAAATCGTACGATTTTACCTCGGACGGGAATTTTCGGCAGATTTTCTACTAGTGTGTACCCCACTTTAGGGATACTAGAAAAATTGAAATCTACACAAAGTTGAATGAGTGGCTGAATCTCTATACCTTGGTCAACAAGCAAATGAGCCAGACGGATGCATTCCAACAATTGCTCGCTAGTATATGCACTCAAAATCTGGCAGAAAAATTCCCTGTCATCAGTTGCAAGCAGTGAAAGAGAAAAGATCTGACTGCTTCTTGCAACAAACAGAAAAATCCTAATTCCCAGGTGCACCCGATCTGATCGTTAGTGGCTTCAGTATTCTGTCTGGGATACCACATGCAGGCATCCAGCAAAGGTGATCAGATCAGTTGGCTGCACCAAGGAATCAGGACCCAGATGGATAAAGGTGTAAATAAGTTTATTAAGCTGAATAACACACTCAAATACCAACACCAGTAGACCATAAACAAGTAAACAAATTATAAATGTAACAGTGCAAAACCCCAACAGTGACCAAACAAACAACTACACAAAAGGATGGAGCAAACAATAAGCAAGACAGGACAGGTACAGGACACAAGGCAAGCGGGGAGCCAGGTTCAGGAAGCAGAGTACAAGGAACATGACTCAGGATACAGGTTTCAGGATAAGGCTCAGACAGGGACACTACTAGCAGAAAAATACTGAAGCACTGAACCTCAGTGAAGGGCAGGCTTATATTCCCTCAGCAGTCCTCCTCAGGTGCAGCCTAATTAAAAGTACAGTCCAGCTGCTGAGAAACACCCGCTGGTGGGCCCTGGATCTGCGCCATTCAGTTCCAGGAACAGCAGTGCCACCAGCAGGTGACCCACGTAATGACACTGATCCTGACACCTATGGAACTCCTTACCCCAATCTTTTCGATTATCTCCTACTCTGTTAGCTTTTAGACGATCCCTGAAAACCCTCTTCTTCAGAGAAGCCTATCCTACCCACATCTAACAACCATACTTACATTTTCTCCATCAGCTCATCCCCCACAGTTATAGCCTTTTGTTTCACTTGAACCTCCCTTCTAGATTGTAAGCTTTAACCAGAAGGGCCCTCCTGTATTGAATTTTATTTTATTTTTATACCTGCACAGTGTATGTATGTTCTCACTATGCCTGCGTGGGTTTCCTGCCACACTCCAAAGACATTTTGGTAGGTAATTGGCTCTTGTCTAAATTGCCCTAATATATAAATGAATGTGAGTTAGGGACCTCAGATTGTAAGCTCCTTAAGGGAATGGACTGATGTTAATGTATAATAAATATGTAAAGTGCTGTGTAAAATTGACAGCACTAAATAAGTACTTGTAATAAATAAGTAAATCTTGGGCCCATGCAGTACTTGGTATATCAGCCTCTGTCAGGTTCATGATTAAGCCTCCACTAAACCAAATCCTGTCAGTTGACAGAGCATTAGCCTGTGCAATGTGACAGTCGAATTGCAGGGCATAGTGATAGGAAAGGATTATAAGGATTGATTTAAAGACAGAAACAGATACCTGCAGACACCAAAAGATGCTGCCAATTCACTACTTTTGCTCTCCTATTTCAAGCCTGGTGAGGTTTAAAAAAAGTGTCAACCATGTTAGAGTATGGTGAATCTACTCTTCCAATGCTTGCTTGCTATATACCATTTTGCACAAGGATTTGTAAACCAGAAGCCATGTGGTATGCGATATGCTGATATATGCTATGTTCTAGCTCACGGGGTGTCTTTTGGTGGGAGAAAAGTCCCAGGAGGAGGTGGACGGCTGTCTCTCCTCCTGCAAGTGTGAGGAAGGTGGTTCAGGCAGTCGGCCTAGTGAACTAGGTGTGGAGCTGAGCTGCAGAGGATCCAGAGTGCTGACAAGTGGAGCTGCTTGCAGAATCATCTTGGGAAAAACAGTATCATGAATACCAGGAGATCTGCCTAAGGGTCTGCCTAGGAGATGGGAACCACTCCAAAGAAGTCAGGGGATCAAGGAGCTAGCTCACACAAGGAGTATATCAGTAAAGGGAGTGCCTTGTAGTTGACCCTGAAGATTAGGAACAAAGGGGGTGCCAGGAAGGGCCCTGAAGTTGTTCTGCATTATAGTCCAGTTTACCTCAGGATACAGTTTACCTCAGAATGTTCATTCAAATATACTTCACAGCTCAGGGCAAAGTGAAACAGCGGCCTGGCCGTGACTAGCGTTACTTAGCGTTACTCAGCGTTGCTCAGCATTTTCAAGTTGTCCCAGCCTATTGTGCATAGTGTATAAAGTTGAGTAGAGTATCCAACTCATTGCCTTCTCCTATCCAAGTTCCAAAAAAAAAAAACACAAAAACCAAAGCTACCGGACTGTTTCCTGACTGAGCTAAAACACTTGGGAAAAATGTCAAACTGTCATGTTGTTGCTAAAGGTAACCCAGGGGAACCCGTAACCAGCAGCTCCCAAGGGAGTATGCTACACTAGCAAAGTTGCATAGATATAGGCATATACAATTCAACCATACTAGCTACAAACTAAGGATGACCCAAAATAGACACTGTCATTTCTATACTTGTACATATCTTTAGGTATGACCTAACACACTGAGGCATCATTACAAGGACAGAAAATGTAATTGTTAAGTACACTGTGAGCTTATTTAATTGCATCTCTGGGTTGGAATTATATGTTAGAACTACAGTTTGCTTTCATTAAATACATTTTGTACTGATAACTATAGACTTCCACCCTTGTACACTTCTTTCAGTGAGTTTGTCCGTTTTTTTTAAGTTGCACGTAAACATGGTGGATACCTATCATCACAGCTAAAGACCTCTCATATTTACCACCTTTCATGATAAGTGGCATGAACTTATTTTTATAACCTTGGTACCATTGCTAGCAAACCGTGTTGATATACAGTGAGATCTGGTTGCTTCTGCTTGTTCATTAGTTCACCACTGGGTATTATACCTGAGAATCTCTGAAATCCATTCACCCATCTGCTTTTTATGAGTCAAATTTGAGTTTAGAGGGGCCAAAACTGTTCAAATTTCCTTGGTTTATTTTCAATCAAATCTGAATGTCAGCCATTGATACAGTATTTCATTGGGAAAACCTTGGTAAAGGTATCATTATACAAGCTACACCACATGCTTCTCTGAATGTAAAGACCAAATAGTATGTAAATGGTAAACGGGGATGTAACATGCATAAAACAAAGTACACTAGGCAGTGAAACAATTGTAGAATTCCCACATAGGTTACTTGGTGGCAGCACAATACAAAATAACAATATCTAAGATAACAGAGTAACAAAGTAAAAATCACAAACAGCACAGTACAGTTCAGTCTCATTCAAACACAATTACTTGCGGTTCTCTGAGGGGGCAACACCCATCTCACAAGGAATCTGGGTGTGGCTGGTAGTCCAGATGGTTGACCACAGAGATCTCCAGACAGGCTGCACATAATGAAGGTGCAAATATTAGCAGAAGTCCCAGGAACTGGAGGAGGATATGGCAGAGGATAAGAAGGTTCCCATGTTACAAACAACCATTGAAAATGGTACTATTTGTACTAAAATGAAAAATATGCAAAATAAGTGTGCAAAATGTGACAATGAATTAAAGTGTTTTTTCACCAATGCTAGACGTCTGCCAAGCAAAATAGGTGAGTTGCAAGCTCTGGTGCACGAGGAGAATTATGATTTAATTGGTATTGCTGAATCTTGGCTTCATTCTTCACATGACTGGGCTATTAATATTCCTGGGTATACTCTCTTTCGGAAAGACAGGGTAAAACACAGGGGTGGCAGTATCTGTCCCTATGTGAGAAGTGATCTCAAAGTGAGTGTGAAAGAGGACCTAGTTAATGGAGAGTTTCATGAGTCTGAAGCAGTATGGGTGGAAATGTACATGGGTGTGAAAAATACAAAGGTTATCGTTGGAGTTTGTTATAAACCTCCCAGTGTTAAGGAGGAGGTGGAGACTCAGCTCCTTGCAAAGATTGAAAGGGTTGCAAGGGCTGGAACAGTGATAAAAATTGGGGATTTTAACTACCCAGACATTGACTGAAAGTAATGGCACTGCTGGAACAGTTAAAGAGCAAACATTTCTAAACCTATTACAAGACAATTGTATGGTGCAGTTTATTGAGGCCTCAACTAGGAATGATTCTCTGCTGGACCTGGTAATCTCAAACCATGCAGAGCCTATTACCAAAATCCATATAAAAGAATATCTGGGTAGCAGTGACCATAATATAAATTAATTTAATGTTAACTGTAAGCAACAAATGCATACTGGAAATATAAAAACACTTAACTTTAAGAGAGCGAATTATCCAAGAATGAGGGCTGTTCTCCAAGACTTGGACTGGGGGGGGGGGGGGGTATCAGCATTGATGAACACAGAACAGAAATGGGAATTCTTGAACAAGACTGTATGCAAACTCACTGCAAAGTATATTCCCATGGGCAATCATTTTAAAAGGTTAAATAAAAACCTATGTGACTCACGGCCAAAGTTAAAATAAACTATAAATAATAGAAAAAGAGCTTTTAAAAAATATAAAATGAAGGAACACTATCATTGTTTAAATGTTACAAAGAATATAAGAGAATAAGTAAAAAGGAAATCAAGGATGCAAAAATAAAAAATGGACAACAGATTGCAAAAGATAGTAGGACAAACTCCAAAAAATTCTTCAAATATATTAATAGTAACAAGTTTAGATCTGAGCATGTAGGCCCTTTTCAAAATAATCTGGAGTGGGTGACTGGGTACAAAGAGAAGGCAAATTTATTAAATGCTTTTTTCAGCAATTTGTATACAAAGGAGCATGGGGGAGCTCATGACCATAATGGGGATGTATTGACACAGCCCCAAATGACCCACAATGGTTCAAAAGTGATATGGTGCAGAAATATTTAGACAGAATAAAGGTGGATAAAGCACCTGGACCAAATGGCATCCACCCACAGATTCTAAAAGAATTGAGCTCTGTCATTTCAAAGCCATTGATTCTCATTTTTAGGGACTCGTTAATGACTGGAATAGTACCACTGGATGGTCGTAGGGCCAATGTGGTGCCTATATTTAAAAAGGGATCAAAGTCTTTACCTAGTAACTATATACCTGTTAGTTTAACTTATATAGTCGGGAAGATACTAGAGAGTTTAATAAAAGACCACATAGATGAGTTCTTGCTGAAAAAAATATTTTAAGCAACAGACAGCATGGATTCATGAAAGACAGAAGCTGTCAAGCAAACCTGATTTATTTTTATGAGGAGGTGAGCAAAACCTTGGACAGAGGGGTGGCTGTGGACATAGTATACTTGGATTGTGCCAAAGCATTTCACACAGTTTCCCCACACACTGCTAATGTGTAAGGTAAAATCTACAGGCTTGGAAAGATCAGTTTGCAAATGGATAGAAAACTGGCAAAATGATAGATATCAGAGAGTAGTGGTTAATTATTCTTACTCTGAATGATCTAAGGTTATTAGTGGTTTTACCCCAAGGTTCAGTGTTGGGACCCTTACTTTTTATTATCTTTATAAATGATATAGGGTCTGGGATTAAAAGTACATTTTTAGTATTTGCAGGTGATGATGCCAAGCTATGCAGTGGAATAACTTCCTTACAGGATGTCTCCAAATTACAAGCCAACCTCAATGCACTGTTTCATTGGGCAACTATGTTGCAAATGAGGTTTAATGTTGATAAATGTCAAGTTATGCACTTGGAGGCTAAGAATTTGCATGCATCATACATACTAGGGGGAGTACAACTGAGGAATTCCATAGTGGGGAAGGATCTGGATGTTCTGGTAGCTCATAAGCTTAATAATAGCATGCAATGCCAAGCTGCGGTTTCCAAAGCGTGAAAAGACCTTTCTTGCATTAGGAGAGGCATGGACCACAGAGAGAGAGAGAGAGAGATATACAAATTATTAGTAAGACCTCATCTGGAATATGCAGTTCAGTTTTGGGCACCAGTCCTCAAAAAGGATATCAAGGAACTGGAGAAAGTGCACAGAAGGGCAAACCAACTGATAAGAGGCATGGAGGAGCTCAGCTATGCGTAAAGATTAGAGGTACTAAATGTATTCTCTCTTGAGAAGAGGAGATTAAGGGGGGAAATGATCAACATGTACAATTACATAAGGGGTCCATATAGTGAAATTGGTGTTGAGTTATTCACTTTAAGGTGAATCACAGAGGGAGCACTCTTTACGTCTAGTGGAAAAAAGATTTTGTCTCCAAATACGGAAAGGTTTCTACACAGTAGGAGCTGTGAACATGTGGAATAGACATCCTCCAGAGATGGTTCTGGCCAGCTCAGTAGATTGCTTTAAAAAAGGCCTGGATTCTTACCTAAGTGTACATAATATAACTGGGTACTAACATTTATAGATAAAGTGGATCCAGGGAGTATCCAATTGCCTCTTGGGGGATCAGGAAGGATTTTTTTTCCTGGCTGTAGCAAACTGGATCATGTTTTGCTGAAGTTTTTTGCCTTCTTCTGGATCAACTGTGAGTATGGGATTGTGTATATGGGATTGTACGGTTGTGTTTTCTTTTTCTTTTTTTGTTTTATTGGTTGAGCCAGATGGACTTGTGTCTTTTTTCAACCTGACTAACTATCTAACTGTTATTATGAGGCTGAAGATATGGGGCCACCACTTTAAAAAGGCTAGCTTCAAGGACACTCCACATGTCCTGGGGCTTAAAATGAAGCAGCATGCTCTTGCTCTCTAATCCAGTGGCACATAGCCAGGAACAGTGAAGGAGGACCCTCTGCTTGGTGACAGATAAGGTGCCCACTCACAGCTGTCCCATCAGGTTTGGTTTCTCTGGAGTACCTGGGGGCAGGAATCAGTGGAATTTATATCTCTGGGCATGTTCAGGAGTCCTGAGGATTGTGGGGGCCCAGGGGATTGTGTGAACCTATTTGATTAGGAACTGGGAAGGAATTAAAGGGGTTGCACCCACTGATGAACAAGGTGCGTAAAGGAGGCCTTTACTACACTTCACATACATCTCCGAAAAGCTGTCAATAGACGAAACTAGTAGGGTGGGGACACTGAAGGAATACACCGCACAGCACAGCACAGTGAGACACACAGTCGCGGCTCCTACTTACCAGCCGGAGCAGCGTTTTTTGATGATTGCCTGATGTCCCTAGTGTTTGGTTAAGACACCAACTAATGTGAGTGTAATTTGTATGATACGTCTAATAAACACAGTATTTTACGGAATTACTGGAATGGTGTAAAAAGTGATGGGCACCTCCCTTTTAATTACAAACCGTGTTGAGCTGCTCTCAATTTAAGCGTGTGTCACTTAAATGAAAATCAGGTGGAGTGTGAGGTGGAATTACACTATTTTCGATATATTTTATAGGCTATTGATGGTCATCCACTTACCAATATGATTATATTGGATAGATAATTGTACAAGTGTGGCTGCTGGTCTCACCAGCTTTATTTCTGGTGAGTCAATTTAGTGAGTCCTGTGTGACACGGATGGTGGGATCCTCACAAGTATGCACTGAAGACACCTGCTTAATTTGATTTGTTGGCACTGGCTTTTTGCACCATTCCTGCACTGGCACTTTGTTGGAATCTTGGTTGAAGAACTGTGGACTTCTTTTTTTTTATCTGTGAATTTTATGTATATGGTGTTATGAAATATGATTTGAATTTTTTTAAATATGTTCATGCACTTTATATAGAATTTCCAGGATACTGGTTAATATTCTTTTATACCTGTTACACTCTAATTGGCATTTGCACTATAGTCGGAATTAATATCACAATCATTTTATTTATTGCAATATGCACTTTTCTTAAATACATACACCACTTACATTTCTGGTACACATTTTTTCAACATTTACTGCACAGTGCAATTTTTTAATAATTATTTGGTTCCAAATTTGGGATTTGGATTTTTTAGTCAGTATACACTGCACTGCACTTTTGCTGCACAGTGCACTTTTTAAATATTTTCCGTTATATAGAATTTCTAGTTTATAGGTACAAACATTGAAATCCTGCACAGCACTTTTTTACATATACAAAATTTGCATCCAGCACCTTCTAATACATTTGATTTATCTATATATATATATATATATATATATATATATATATATATATACATTACATTACATTATTTGGAATTTTTTCATTGAATATTTTTACATTGTATACAGAATCATCTTTCAGGGGAATATTAAGGTCCTGCGCTGATTGTTATTTCCATTTATTACCATGCAGATAATCTGCAATTAATTAGCTGCACTTCCTTATTCCCTTGTTTACCAGCCGTGGAGTCCTAGGCGCTTGGTTATCTATTTCTTACATTATTATTGACGCTGAAGATATTGGGTTTCTTTTTCTTGAGGAAAATGTAATAGGTATTACAAAAATGCTTAATATGTATTTGGACTAAAGCAGGGGTCTGTAAACTTTCTAATCAAAGGGTCAGTTTACTGTCTTTCAGACTTTAGAGGGACTATGGTTATTGGGAGTAGAAAATGTCCTGGCATCAGTGCGTGGACATTGCTCTATTTTTGTTATTGGAGAAATAGTGTCCCATCGATGGTGTGAGTGAGAGGAATAGTATTCCATAATTGGTGTCAGTGGGAGGAATACTGCCCTAATGTTGGTGTCAGTGGGGGAATAGTGTCTCATTATTGGTGTCAGTGGGAGGAATAGTGCCCCATCGTTTGTATCAGTTGTAGGAAAAGTGTCCCATCATTGGTGTCAGTGAGAGGAATAGTGCCTCATCATTGATGTCAGTGAGAGGAATAGTGCCTCATTATTGATGTCAGCGGAAGGAATAGCACACTATTGTTGATGTCATGTCATGTCAGTGGAAGGAAAAGTTCCCCTTCCTTGGTGTCACTGAGAGGAATAGTGTCAGTCGTCGTTGGTGTCAGTGGGAGAAATGATGCTGCTGTGTTATGTCAGTGGGAGTAGTGTACCAAGGGCTGGATAAAGGCAATCAAAGTGCCGCATCTGGAGTATGGAGACCACTGGACTAAAGAAAGGCTACTGTCAGAGAAACTTAGTTCTTACTCAGATACTCCTCGTATGCCAATGGAACGAGCGTTACATATTTTTTATTCCAATAAAGTTTATTGAATTTTTCAAAAGGAGTCAATACAGTGAGAAAAAGCCAATACAATGGGAAAACCAGTACAGTAGTAAATGACCTATGAAAACATTATAACAACAATTCCTGATGTGCAATCAAGTGTTCGATGGAGGTCAACATCAATAAACCATAACGATAGTAATAGGATCATAGTAGTAAAAGAACCAGGTTAATAGACAAAGCAGCCTATCAATTTATGTATAACATGGGCAGCATCCAATCCGCCACACACCCCTAATGGGATCAACCTGTGTCGTGGGATGGGATACAACCTGTTCAAAGGAAACAAGAAGGGGTCAGCATATAAATGTAGCTAAGCAATCCATCAGAACTTGATGTAAAGAATCCTATCCCATAGCTGATAAAAAACACAAAAAAAAAAAGAGAAAATGATATGAATCATTACCACCAGAATGGGTGATTTTGCTTAGGTATTATTGTGATTTTTCACAAAGAGAGTATGGCTTCACATCCAATATATAGAGGCTGGTAGTTTAGGGCCTTTTGTAACTTCTGAAAAAGTTTCCTACTATATGCACTCAAGGTAACATGTCTGCTAAAAAGGAGGGTTATACATAATACTGAGAATAGTGCTATCTCGATGGTGGTCAAGGCCATGTAACTCTGTGACCGGATATAATGTTAGCAATATTTAACTCAATTTAGTAGTGCAGCCAGAGGAATGTTGCTAAAGAGGTGTAGATATATAATAGATCAGATCAAGAGAAGAGGTAGAGGTGTGGGGGGGGGGGGGCAGTTGGGACAAAAAAAAAAGGGGGGGGAGACAACTGTATATATTAATTGCTGATGTCTGCATATAGTAAATAATCAGCATCCACATCTACCTGGAGTTCCTATCTTTCTTCATGGTTGAAATGATGTGGCTTTGTTCTGGCATTAATATATTACCTTTTGATGATTCCCATGTATTACCGTTGACTTTTATTTGCTAATCTCTGCAAAGTTATTGTTTATATTTGGCAATTCATAAATGCTTGTCTGATATTTCCTTTTTTTTTTTTTTTTTTGGAAATTGCACGTAGCTCCTTCCCTGATAAGTTATTTCGCTGACTATCAGGTCCTTAATAAATGTTGCAAAAATGTAGTGTCTGCTGATTCTTGTTGCCCTGTTTCCATCAGGTTGTTGGTGGATTTAATTAATGTCACATAATAGTTTGTATTCTTCTTTCCAAGTATGTTTTATATGTTTTGTGCCTTGTGCTACTTTGAAATTATTTCCCCTCCAAAGTCAAAATTATCTGGATTAGCTGAGTTGGAGTCCAGATGAGGTAGGATTATTTTTACATTTTTATTAGATTGTTCAAATCTGATCCGCTGGCTCAAATAAATAGATGGAACTTCACCATTTAAATGGGGCTGTTGCATGTCCTGTCTCTCTGGTGTCCAGATTTGTTTTGATCTGCAGCCTTTAAAGCATTTGTTACCCCAACACTTCATATTCCTGATATGTGCCTGCTGTACCGTGTACAGTACTTGTATGAGAAAATATCCTGTTCTTTTTGTATAGTTTCCTTTATGTGAAATCCCTGGTATACCTTCCAGTCCCTCTGCTTTCCTTTTAAAAAAAAAAAAACAACCACACTAAGCAGGATTGCACATTGTGGTCAGTTCTTAGCTGTGCTGGAAACTCAGTATGCTTTCTTCCAAATATCAGACTTGTTCTGACACACCCTGCTGCACAGCCATTCACTGGGAAGCTCAGTGTGCTGCTGATTCTCCTCCCCCAGCTCTTATGCAGCTGAGAATAAAGGGAATGTGATCACTTTATGATGTATTTTTTATCTATACAACAATGTTTTGCCTTTCATTTCTATTTTAAACTAAATGGGTTGTTTTACAAGGTGATCATTTACATAAACTTCATATGAATGGTTCTTACTTATCCACATTCCAATTCTCTATGGTCTCTATGGTCTAACCATATTTGTATGGTTATAGAAATATTTTCCTGTTCTAGGCTTGATTGATCTTAAAATTCGTTTTCACTTCTTCAGAATTGGTGCTGCCACAGAGGCAGGAAGATTGGATTATTCTGCTGAATCCAATTGTAAGATTGGGGGCTGGGAATCTGACCATTTCAAATTGTATTTTTGCCCTCATTTGTCATTTTACTTATTCAAATTTTTTTTCTAACAGGTGTTAGGAAGATATTTTGGATTATAGGACATTCTTTTGTTTTCTGGGCTCACAAGAGCGCTGAGAAACAGATTTTTAGATTAAAATGTATCACTTGATGTTGAAGCTTTTCAGGTCATTTAGCTGGGTTCAAGTGGATTATCCTGAGAACTTTTATTGCCTTTATAATACTGTTAAATTGGTTATATTCCAAGATGTTGTTTTGCTCTTGGGTGGCAATGATGTTAGCCATTTCCATATTTTGTTGCTCATTTGCAGGATGCAACATGATTTTTTTTTTAACACTTACATTAGCTGTTCCCTTCTGCTGTCTTGTGTTTTTTCAGAGATAGTACCTCCTTTGTTGTGGTATAATTACCCATCTTTACATTTGGCAGCAAATATTAGAAAATGCATAAACAGAGCCATGCAGAAGCACATTTAGAGGGTGCACTTCTTGGGCTATATAGAAGAGACAGGGTTCATTTGTCTGATGTTGGTATGGACATTTTAAATGTCAACTTTCAAACAATGATTTAGAAGGCTGTAGGTAGGGCCAGGCTTTAAAAAAGCTTGGGTTCTGGTAAATGTTGCTTACTATATGAGAGGACAGGTGATTATGGACTGGATTTGACAGTTGGTTTTTGGGGTTTGGACCTAAATGGCTAAGCACTAGATGCTGATTTATTTACCACTTGTTGATGGACTTGAGCTGCTAGATACACCGAATAATAATAGTAGGCACCAGCACTGCACATTAAAAACCTTCAGCAGTGCACATTGATAACCCCCAGCACTGCACAATATTAACCCCCAGCAGTGCACAATGTTAACCCTCAGCACTGCACAATACTATTTCCCAGTACTGCACAATAATATTTCCCAGCACTGGTGCTCAGTAGTTTTACCTAACTTCTTGCCAAACATGTAATGCATACGTGTGACAGTAGGGAAGGTGGGTTTAATGCCCACACACCATACTTTTGAGGATGATTTACTAAAACTGAAGAGTGCAAAATATAGTGCAGCTGTGCATGGTTGCCAATCCGCTTCTAACTTCAGCTTGTTCAATGAAGCTTTGGCAAAAAAAAAAAGACCTGGAAGCTAATTGGTTTCAATGTAGAGCTGCACCAGATTTTGTACTCTCCAGTTTTAACAAAGCAACCCCTCTGTGTCCATGGCAGCTGAAGTTTGTGTGTTGAGTGTGCGCTTACTGCTTGCTTGCAGCACAGTGACTGAGCGGTAGGATGGGCTCCTGATCATGTGACCACAGTGACAGCCAATCACAGTAATCATGTGAACAGGACATCTGTCCTGCCCCCTGGTGTAAAGATCAATTTAAAGGGCTGCAATAGGGAGCAGAATGGGGATACCAACCCAGGATCCTGCTATCAAATAGACAAAGAGACTGTGGCTATAACTGAATATGAATAGTTTTAGAAGAAACATATCTGTGTTAAAAATGTGTAGTATCACTAACAAATATTCATTTCCTCCAATTATGTAGATATTTGAATCATAGCTTCTATGTGTGACCACCAGTGTTGGGGGTAACTATTTACAAAGTAACTAATTACAGTAACTAAATTACTTTTTTTGGTAACTAAGTAAAGTAACTAGTTACAATACTAATATTGGTAACTACACTACTTTACTAGGCTATAAGAAGTAACTACACTACTATACTAGGCTATAGGAACGCGCTTTCCTGCGTTACCCAAGCCGTGCGATACAATCGTTATTTCGAAGAATAGAGAGGGATGAAGTTTATGACTTTTTGTTGCACTTTATGTTTTATTCTGTTTTTTCAGGTTTTGTTCTTATGTTTCCCAAAGCCTGTGTTTATACAATAAACTCTATGCAGAAAGAGTGTCATGTATCTTCTTCTACACGGTCAATTATGAAAGAGGAAAGTAAAGTAATAAGTAGTGAAGTTACTTTTCAAATGCAGTAACTAGTAAAGTAATCTCATTACAATTTACAGAAGTAACTAGTAACTAGTAACTAGTTACATTTTTTGAGTAACTACCCCAACACTGGTGACCACTCAACTAATCATAGATCTATTTTATCAAAAGCTATTCATAATGGCTTTTTTTTATAAACATTCCCACAGCCCATTTAACATTCTGTTAGTGATTTGTTTCATTGAGAAGTGCTGTGGAATTCTGGCACCACTGGTGTAACAACAATCATTAATTGGTGTCAGTGTGGGAGAATAAATAACAGGTATTATTGTAATAACCAGCTGCAGCAGAGAAGCTAAAGAATAACTACACAGGAAGGCAGACTAGCAAGTCAGCCAGTCCAGGATTTAGGACTCCATCCTTAGTGCCAGATTCGAAAAGCAACCACTCTTAAGAGAGGTTGAGGGCACATCACTCTGCTGAGGATGGATAGCCCTGAGGTGGTGGCAGCCAGAACTATAGACTAAGTGCCAGAAGCCACAGCCATGGGATTACTCTGGGCACCAGCCACACAGTTAAGTGCTTGACTCCCCTCTGCCAAGCCTGCAATTGCATTTTAGCTAGCTTTGTAGGAAAACTTGAATGCAGACCAGGGTGAAACTACAGATCATGGAGCCCCATAGAAAAATTCTGGTATGCCCCCCCCCCCCCCCCACCTTGTCTGTATCACCTGCCCATGTCAACCAGCATTGTTGTCAGTGTGATAAGTGCACCCACATTCCAGTATTGATGTCAGTGCAATAGAAACACCTCCCCCAGCCAGCATTGTATCAGTGTGATAAGAAGACCCCCCCTTCTCCCAGCCAAGATTGGGGTCAGTGTAAAAAGAACACCCCACCCTCAGCCAGCATTGATGTCAGTAGCATGGAAAGGAAGAGCATGTTTGCAGAGCAGGCAAGAACCAGCATACCAGGAGACCCATCCCTCCTAATCCTGACTGGGCCCCCCTCTGTTCTGGGTCCCATATTGGCTGTATGAGATGCTATGGTTCTGCCAGTGATATAGACCGAATGTGGCAGTTGCTGACTGCGTGGGGGCTCTTGGTGAGCTAGGAGAATTTTTGAGGGTGCTTTAGCACTCCCCAGCACCCCCTCAACCCACCACTTTTCCCCTAATGCTGCTACAGCTTTCCAGTCATTCCACTCAGTCTCATCATGCATATTGTGTATTGAAGTTATTCCCAGCCACCCACCAGAGCTCTGCTGCCCATCCAGAACCTGATATCTACAAATCCTCCCCTTCTCTGTCTGGTCAGTAACTTGATGTTCAGCTATTATCAGGGAAGACTTTCAGAGTGTACCTAGAACATTTAGGCAAAATTCTAAATCAAAATGTACAAGTCAATAAAAAAAAAAACAGTTATGCTCTCCAAACAAACTACCGCTAGTCAACATTAATAAGATTTATGGAATAAGTACTATGCTAGAATAAATACAACATTGCACGGGACAAGTACTTTATAATTTCATTGCTCAAGATATTCTTTTCAGAGTAGTCTTTTGATAAATTATGGGAATAACAGGGTTTTGTGCTTTCAGATGTATAAATCAAGCCATGACTTGATTTATACATAATAATACAAAGAGGAGTTTATTCTGAAGAAAATGGCACTTTTTGATGCTTGCAAACAACACACAGAGGCAGTGCAGAATTCTATTTTCTTTTTGTACATTACTTAATCCCTGGCTAACAATTCTGTTTAGTGTATATTAAACTGCTTTGTCAGACAACACCCATACAGTACAACACAGTAGAACTAATAAAAAATTACAGATGCCAAAAATAAATAATATAAAGTCTGCTGTTGGTGACTGCAGTACTTGGACCGTGCCAGATCCCAGGTCATGTGCAGCTCTACTGACCAGCTTGAGTTTCAAGGTTAAATCTCTCTCTTATTTGCTCTCTCCCCCTTTATTTCTCACTTTTTTTTTATAGAAGTGTTCCAAATCACATAACACTTTCAGTTGTTTTTTTTTCTGACAGCTGTCCTACACTATGCTTGAAATGCATGCAAGGGATTATTAGGAATGCTGACCACCACTGGACAAATTGTGGCAAAATGTTGCAGAACATTTGAGTGAGAACAAACAAGAATCTGTGAAATTCCTCCTTCTGTAAATTGGCCCAGTCCACTGCAATTAATATATCTGACTATCCTGTAGTCAACCCCTATGCTGTATATCTGGTAGCCAGACACCAGGTAAAGAAAATATCAAGTATTTTCCAGTCTGGTACAACTATTTAACAATGCTGTTTTTGATCACCTACATCCTGTTTCATATGAAACAATTTTGTAATACAAATTCCTGGAAATGTAACAATAGATACTGAATGCACACTACACATGCAATTGCTATTTACAAGTAAAAGATGTATAAGTTCTCCACGGGACGCTATGTAATTGGATAAGTATTCCCTACTGTGGAAATTGCGTATTATTGACAAGTCTGATAATTTTACACATTTGTCTTGATCTGTTCTACACAATGCATATGGCACATGACAATTATTGTGTGCAGCTGCCTAGGGATGTTCTGAGAGTGAAAATATGTGTGTCTATTAAGCCAAATTCATTGAATTCTTTAAACAATGTGCATGCGCAGACTAATATTGCATTCACTCATAATAACTATGCAGCATTTTATGATTGTTTAGGATATGTATTGCTGAGGAGCAGTATTCAGACAATGTCAACAATTTTGCAGGCTGCACATTCATATTGGCTATTGAAACAGCCCATCATTGTAAAGAGTCAATAGATGGCCAGAGGAAATGGGTAAACTCTGACACTACCCAAGAAAGTGTTGAAGCTTTTCACAGAATGGGTAGCCCTTTTGACATATTGGAAGTAATTAAACTTGCTGCAGCTGCAAGCAAGCACCTCCAAGTGCCATTTGAGATTTCAACCAGGGAGACATATTAAGCAATGAGAGCAGGCTGTTGTGCTGAGTCTGAACTGTGTACCAGAAGAGCTGAGTTTGTCCTTTACAGTCAGCTGAATCTAAGCCTCTGAATATGTCAGAAGGATTACTTTGATCTTTTTAAAAGTAATAAAGACATGCAAGTGTAATATTGCATGTACTTCTCTGATGCTAAGTTGAGGTTAATGTCATGAAATCTTTTCTTGGCTTTTGAAGTAGAAGAGGTAGTAGTGGTTAACCACATGTAGCCCTGTACACGGCGTGACAACTTTATAAGCTACCAGTGACCAGAAAAGCAGCCATACATCGAGAGGGGGAGAGAGAGGGCACTGGAGGAAGCCACAGCCAACAACAGCCTTGCCCACCACCCAGGGTACAGAGGACACTGTGCTGGCTTCAGGGCAGCCTGGAAGAGGAAACAGCCCCTATTAAGAGGAGAACTGTATGGGACTACAGGAGTACAGTGTGATGCTGAAAGAAGGGACGTAGAAGCAGGGGCTGTCAGAGTGGGACTGTGCTGTTGCACTAGATCAGGGGCTGCTGCCATCCAAGAGATCCAGTGAGCTGGAAGAGAGGGGTATCGGTGATGTCATGAGAGATCATTGTTACACCATCCAGAGTTGTTGCCAACGCCATGGTATCTGGACACCAGAGAATGGGAGGAGGCTTCAAAACAGACTGCCTAGTGATGAGAGGTTACTGGCCACACCCTCATTATCCTTCTCTTAATGAGCTTGTTCCACCCTAACTGTAGATTTACTTTGGGGGCTTACATCTAGCGGTGCTGGCCCATTTTTTGTGGAGGGAGGAGCCTGAAGATGGCAAAGATGGCCCCAGCAAGAAGCCAGCATTAGTCTTGTGAAACCCCCATCTACAAGCGGTTTCAAAGAAGCCTACAGCTCCAGTAGCTACTCGGTCACCCCAGCCCCAGCCCCACAGCACTCCTACCTGGCTACCTGGGCTCGGATTGGGTGTTGCCTTGGGCTGCGTGGTCTGGTGGGATCCCAGGTCTCGATTCTCAAGGGTGTCAGACACAAGTTTCTGGAGGAGGAGAGAGGCTCGAGGAGAGTGGACAAAAGCAGAGGAAGTGGAGTGTAGCGATTCCGCTGGAGAGGAGAGCATGTGCCAGGCGGAGGTGCGGGGGTGGCTCTGCTGGAGCCGGGTGGAGGAGGAGCACCTTTTCACGGCTTGGAGCATTCCAGAAGTCAGCCCTGGGCTTGCCAGAACTAGACTAGGGTTTCCCGGTGGAGACCCTGGAGGTTCCGGAGTGAGACTCTGCATCGCTCTAAAGAGGAAAAAGGAGAAAAGAACACCAGTGGCACCTGTAAGCCCCAGGAGCCCCAGAAGTGAGAGGGATGAGACACCTCTTGGGACTGTGAAGGAAATGTGCTGAAACGGTGCTTAAAACAATACTAAAGTAAAAGTGAAAACGAACAGTCCAAAAGAATTAGAAGCTCAACAGAAAACACCCCTAAGACACCTAAATATGAAAACCTGTGAAAGGAGCTGGGGTCAGTCTCCCCAAAGCAAGTGCTAACCTAGAAACAATTAAAAAATATATGACACCGGATGGAAATCAGAACCGTACAGCTTCGGCAAATCAATCAAGAGCCTGAGGTAAGCAAACTGAAGGAGCCAGTAAAATGGGCAAAATAGGCAATTGCTGGGTCTAAACAGTTTAATAATTCGAAGGTGGAACATCAGATAGATAGTGATTCTGAATAAAGGAATATAGAAGACCAAAGAAACAAAGCAGAGCTTCCAACCAAAACTGAAATGGCAGATTTGTTTGCGGAATTGGAACTATCTTCAATGACTAGTATGGCAACTTTACATGGGGACCTTGGTCAGATCTTAAAATGGGTTAAGGACACAGAAGACAAATTAGATATCCACACAGCAGAAATAAAAGAACTTAAAGTACAAATTATAAATTTACAAATTGAACAGAGAAATATGCTATACAAAATGGAAGATCAGAAAGTTTGAAATAGAAGAAAAAAAACTTAAGAATTCAGGGTGTTCCAGAAACATCACAGGAAGAAGACTTAAAAAGTATAATGGATAAAGGGTTTTGCCCATTGTTAGGAAGAACAACATCCGAGACCCTAAAGATTGAAAGAGTGCAAATGATCAGAAAACCCCAAAACATAGCCAGGGAAATTCCAAGAGATGTAATCGTAAGATTTCAAAACGACAAAGATAAAGAACAGATATGGGGAAACTGAGACTTTCACACCCGTTAAATATAAAGAGGTAGTGCTCCAAATATTTGCAGACTTAGCCCCAGAAACCTTTGCAAGGACACTCCTCAAGCCACTATTGAAGCAAATGAGAGCATATAATATACAGTACTTCTGGGGTTTTCCGGCATAACTGATAGGATGGAAAGAGAGTCGATCAGGCAGACTAAAATTTTCAAAAGAGTTGGAAGAATTCTGTAAGAAACTCAATATGCCTGTACCAGATATACCAGGATGGTCAGTTATGAGAAAAGATGAGCTAAGCTCAGAGACGAAAGGCAGGGTGGACTAGTGGGAATAGCGGTTGGGGCGTAAGGGGGGCCGAGAGACTAGTAGGGAGAGGTGGATGGAACAATAGGAATCAATGAAGATGGGAATCTTTAGAGCCTAGCTGGTTTTGGACCTCCGCTTTTTCCGCTAAGAAAAAGAGATGTTTTATCCAGCTGGTGTACAAGGACAGAGCTCAATCTCAAGGGCATAAAATCAATAGGCAGGTAGTAATATGATGGAGGAACCTGCACTGGACTTTAAGACCATAGGAGCTGCAACATTTTCCAATACACGGGTTAGAGGATGGGGGGAGATGGGAGGGGGGTGTTGGGGGTAGCTGCTGGAGGGGTGGGGCGAGAGAGTGGGAAGAGGGTGGGGAGGGAAGGGAGCCTCCTAAAACGTATAGATGAAACAATGCCCTGGGTCTTCTAAAGTATTACTTACTCATATTACTGTCTCCCCTCCTCTGGCTCCAAACAGTGCTCTAAAGAAAGGTCTGCGAAAAGAAAGAAACATGGGAGGAGCGGTGGCAATGGGAGAAGGGTAGACAGACATATAAGATGACTGCAATCAATTTCCTATTTTATAACGTTCGGGGGTTGAATACACCAAAAAAACACATAAGATATTAAAAAAAAAATTAAGCAATATGTAGCAGGGATAATATTCCTACAGGAAACACATATTTCCCATGATTCCAAAATAAAACTATGCTCAAAAGAGCATCCAACTTGGTACTACGGGGATTCACTAACAAAAAAAAAGCAAAGGGGGTTGCTATAGGTATAGCCAGAGTAATTCACCCTGAGGGAGAGGATGGTGGACCCGGAGGGCAGGTTTTTGTTCTTAAAAGGAAGGTTGTATTCCAAAGATTGTACATTGCAAATATATACAAATATATATATATACAAAAATCCAACAGGGTATCTAGAAGAAAGTTTGGGGAAATTAATGGACTTCAAATAAGGTTGTGTGATAATGGCTAGTGATCTTAATCCCAAATATAGATAGTATATCACATGTGTGTGGGGGATAAAAGAACAATTATATAAGATTAAAAAGTAATTACATCAAAGCAAATTGATAGATTTATAGAGGGTTCAACACCCAAAATTATTGGATTATACATTATATTTCCCCGTACATAGGATGTACTCTAGGATTGATTGTATAGTGATAGAACATAGATTAATAGAATAAGTGGAAAAAACAAATACTGAGCTAACATCAATTTCAGATCATGCCCCTGCATAAATGAAGATGAGAATACCAGGAGCCCAAAAAAAGATGAACACATGGAGATTAAACGAAGATCTGTTACAAGATAAGAAAGTAGGAGAAAGGTAAAAAAGAAAAACCTAGAATTTTCTTTTTAAAACAAATGAATCAAATGAAGACCACGGTATGGGAGGTCATAACGCCTATATCAGGGGTATTCTGATAGCAATAGGAGTAGAAAAAAAAGAAGGAAAGGAAGAAAAATAGGAACTAATAATAAAAGAAATATACGAACTTAAACAAAAACACAAACAAAAAATTGACCCTGAGGTCCAACATACCTTGGTGATAAAAAGAGACATGTTACAGGAGCTAACAAGAGACTTGACAAGTCTTTAACAGAATAGCTACAGAAAAGGTAGCAGTGGGGAAATAAATCAGGAAAACAACTAGCGAGAATGTTAAGAAAAACAAAAATCAACAAATTGTTTAGAAAACAATTTTAAAAAAAGGAGGAGAGATGATGTATTCAACCCCTAAAAATAGCTGAAGTATTTCAAAAATACCATAGCACATTATATTCCACAAAACAAGTCAGTTTACAGGGAACTGAATTAAGCAGAGGAGAAAAGATAAAAGATTATTTAAAAGAGGCCAGGTTACCTAGAATAGCAGAAGAAAAATTTATGGCGTTCGAGAAACCCATTTTAGAAGAGGAGATCAATAAATCAATAAAAGAATAGGCAACAGGGAAAAGTCCTTGTCCTGATAATTTTTAATCTGTTATTTTATTATTTTAAAGAACAACTAATAACAAAAATATGTTCATATATGAATGGACTGGGAACATAAAATTGAGATGAGAAGGGAAGCCGTTTTAGCATCTATTACCGTGATACCTAAGGAAGGGAAAGAGGCTACTCTATGCTCGAGTTATAGACCAATAGCACTATTAAATGCAGACACCAAGTTATTTGCTAAAATATTGACAACCAAGATGAAAGATCTGATGAAAGAATGGATACACGCAGATCAAGTAGGACTCGCCCTAGGTAGAGAAGGAAGAAATAATGGAGTAAGAACTCTCCTTTTGCTAAATAAAATAAGATGTAGTGGTTCCCCAGCTCTTCTCCTGTCAAAAGGTTTTGAAAAAGCATTTAACAAGGTAGACTTGGGATTTATGATAAAAAACACTAGAAGCATTAGGAATTGGCCTGAGGATAACTTACTGGATCAAAACATTGTATAATCGACCAACAGCGACAGTGAAGATCATTTGGGCTTCACCAGTACCATTTGAAATGTGTAATGGAACAAGACATGGCTGCCCTCTATCGCCCCTTTTTTGTGTTGTCTTTGGAGCCTTTGTTAAATACGATTCATAACTCTTCAGATATAAAAGGTATTAGGATTGGAGATGAAGAAGATAAATAGGCAGCATATGCGAGAATTCTCATTTACATGGCAGAAAACAGAGCTGGAATATTTAGGAATAAAACGGACACCATCTTTAGGGAAAATGTATCAAACAAAATATATATACCAGTCCTCAATGAAATAAAAACAGTAATAAAAAGTTTAATAACTAGATCTTTTTCCTGGATTGGGCGTGTAGATATGGTAAAAATTATAATACTACCTACAATTATGTATAAATTTCAAATGTTACCAATTGCACTGCCTCAGACATATTTTAAAGAGGTTGGAAACCTCCAAAAAAATGTTTAAAAATAAAAACCTGAAAGGCAAAGGCTCGTAATGAAATACTTACCTTAAAACGAACCCCCCCGCAGCACCACCCACACAACACCTACAGGGCCGACATGTTAACGAGTCTCCCTTCCAGGTTTGCGTCCTCCGGCCATCGGATTGGCCAGAGCCGCAATGATGTCACTCCCATGCATGTGCCAGTGAGGTCACTGGCTGCATACAAAGTAATTATCTCCTAAACAATGCATGTTTGGGAGATATCTACAGTACCTATATATATGCCTTATTATAGGCTTGCCTATAGGTGCAAGTTACAAAGGAAGCTTTACTTCCTCTTTAAGACACTAAAAGCAATGATATCCAAAAGGAAGGAAGGTCCTCCAAGGTGATATTCTCTGAAATATTGCCTGTGCAATGCGCAAAACACAGGAAAGGCAGGGGGAGATTAGAGAGCTGAATACATGGCTAAAGACCTGGTGTAAGAAGGAGGGATTTGGGTTTTTAGAGCACTGGGCTCACTTTTCATTGGGGTGTAACCTATATGCTAAAGATGGTTTGCACCTAAATGGAAGGGGGTCTATTGTGCTGGGGGAGAGGTTTATGGGAAGGCTGGAGGAGTTTTTAAACTAGGATTGAGGGGGGAGGGAGAATTAGATTATAATGGGGCAGACAGGTCAGACAGGGGTCAGCCTCTGGTAGAAAGGGAAAATAGAAAAAAGAAAAAGAGGGGCGCACCGACCTAGTGCATTACCATAAAAACATTTATTAAAATATTAAAAAGTGTACATAGTACTCACAAAAATGGTGTGATACAACACACATCAAGAATAGCATATACAGTTTCCAAGGTAGCCAGGTCCCGATTGTGATGCATTAGCATGCAGATGGTCGCATGGGGCTGCTATGGCTAGGCTGACGCGTTTCAGGGGCGAACCCCCTTCCTGAGAGCCAGATGAAGTGCTGCTAGATCACAAGTCGAACGGCCGAAGGCTAAATGGGAGTAGACCCCACCTATTCCTGCTCTGCCCCAACCCCAAGGGCGGGGCAAAGGGGAGGGGAGAAGGGAAGAAAAGGGAAGAGGAGAGGAGAAAGGAAAGGGACAGAAGAGGCAGCAGAAAAGAAAAAAGAGAGGGAAAGGAAAAGGAAAAGTGAGGATGCCGGGACAAGGAAGAAACATGGAAGAGGGGGGGGGTTTCAAGGACACTTGTCCAACCCAAGCCAAGCCACACCCACTTTCCAAGGCCAGCTCGGACTATGTGATCAGCAGCAAAAAATATATATAGACAGCAATTGAAACACTTGTTAAAACAAAAAAGAGGAAAAAATTAATATCAAGCCAAATGCATTGAGGACAAAGGCGGTATATATATATATATGTATACATACACACATATATACACACACATATACGTATACATATATGCACACATGCACATACACATGCATATACATACACATACGCACTCACATAAACAGTCAATACTTTGGGTTTCCACAGGAACAGGATAAAGCTCCACTGCTCTGCCTGTGCATCTCCATTAGCAAGCAGAACAGTAACAACCACCCCCAACCTATAGCACTGCAGGGGGGGACTGCCCATGGGAGTAGAACTTGTACAACTCGCCTGGCATGGTGCACGGGGATCCCGCTAGCCTCCACACTCACAGATGATCCCTGTAGTCCTAATGTGAGGGGGGCGCCGCTGGCCGGGACTGAAACGGTCCGCTGTGTTGTTAGAAAAGCGCCATTCGGATGGCTGTGTCCCTTCTTGGCTGCGCCAACCTGTACCCGGAAGTGGAAAACCGGAAGGGCGGGTGGATGCGTTCCACCCACATCACTTCCGTCATCACCACGGGGCACCACACGGACCATAAGTCCATAGGTCAGGGGTCAGCCTCTATTGGTGGGTGGAATGGGGAAAGATGGGGGGAGAGTTATGGCAGAGGATAAGAAGGTTCCCATGTTACAAACAACCATTGGAAATGGTACTATTTGTACCAAAATTAAAAACATGCAAAACAAGTGTGCAAAATGGGACAATGATTTAAAGTGTTTGTTCACCAATGCCAGAAGTCTGCTAAGCAAAATAGGTGAGTTGGAAGCTCTGGTGCGCGAGGAGAACTATGACTTAATTGGTATTGCTGAATCTTGACTTCATTCTTCACATGACTGGGCTATTGATATTCCTGGCTATGCTCTCTTTTGGAAAGACAGGGTAAAACGGAGGGGTGGTGGTGTTTGTCTCTATGTGAGAAGTGATCTCAAAGTGAGTGTGAAAGACGACCTAGTTGATGGAGAGTGTGCTGAATCTGAAGCAGTATGGGTTGAAATGTACATGGGTGTGCGTAAAACAAAGATTATCACTGGAGTTTGTTATAGACCTCCCAGTATTAATGAGGAGGTGGAGACTCAGCTCCTGGCTCAGATAGAAAGGGCTTCAAATGCTGGGACAGTGTTAATAATGGGGGACTTTAACTACCCAGACATTGACTGGAGTAATGGCACTGCTGGAACAGTTAAAGGGCAAACATTTATAACTATAGACCTGTTAGTTTAACTTCTATAGTTGGGAAGATATTGGAGAGTTTACTAAAAGACCACATAGATAAGTTCTTGGTGGAAAAAAATATTTTAAGCAACAGACAGCTTGGATTCATGAAAGACAGAAGTTGTCAAACAAAGCTGATTTCTTTTTATGAGGAGCTAAGTAAAACCTTGGACAGAGGGGTGGCTGTGGACGTAGTATACTTGGATTTTGCAAAAGCGTTTGACACAGTTCCCCACACATGGCTAATGTGTAAGGTAAAGTCTACTGGCTTGGAAAGATCAGTTTGTAATTGGATAGAAAATTGGCTAAAAGATTGAATTCAGAGAGTAGTGGTTAATGATTCTTACTCTGAATGGTCTAAAGTTATCAGTGGTGTACCCCAAGGTTCAGTGTTGGGACCCTTACATTTTAATATCTTTATAAATGATATAGGGTCTGGGATTAAAAGTAGCATTTCAGTCTTTACAGATGACATCAAGCTTTGCAGTGGAATAACTTCTTTACAGGATGTCTCCAACTTACAAGCTGACCTCAATGCACTGTTTCATTGGGCAACTATGTGGAAAATGAGGTTTAATGTTGATAAATGTAAAGTTATGCACTTGGAGGCTAAGAATATGCATGCATCATACATACTAGGTGGAGTAGAACTGGGGGAATCCATAGCGGAGAAGGATCTGGGTGTTCTGGTAGATCACAAGGTTAATAATAACATGCAATGCCAAGCTGCTGTTTCCAAAGCAAGCAAAGTCCTTTCTTGTATTAACAGAGGCGTGGACTTCAGATAGAGAGATATAATTTTGCCCCTGTACAGATCATTAGTAAGACCTCATCTGAAATATGCAGTTCAGTTTTGGGCACCAGTTCTTAAAAAGGATTTCAAGGAATTGGAGAAAGTGCAGAGAAGGGCAGCCAAACTGATAAGAGGCATGGAGGACCTCAGCTATGAGAAAAGATTAGAGGAACTGAATTTATTCTCTCTTGAGAAAAGGAGATTAAGGGGGATATAATCAACATGTATAAATACATAAGGGGTCCATATAAGGAACTTGGTGTTGAGTTGTTCACTTTAAGGTCAACACAGAGTACAGGGGGGCACTCTTTACGTCTAGAGGAAAACAGATTTCGTCACCAAATACGGAAAGGTTTCTTCACCATAAGAGCTGTGAAAATGTGGAATAGACTCCCTCCAGAGGTGGTTCTGGCTAGCTCAATAGATTGCTTTAATAAAGGCCTGGATTCTTTCCTAGGTGTACATAATAATATGAATGGGTACTAAATTTTCTTTTAGGTAAAGTTGACCCAGGGAATATCCAATTGCCTCTCGGGGGATCAGGAAGGAATTTTTTTCCCCTACTGTTGCAAATTGGATCATGCTTTGCTGGAGTTTATTTTCACCTTCCTCTGAATCAACAGCGGGTATAGGATTGTGTATATGGGATTGTATGGTTGGGTTTTCAATACTGTTTTTTTTTTATGGTTGAATCGGATGGACTTTTTTCAACCTGACTAACTATGTAACAAACAAATCTGGTAGAATAAAAATCTGAGAATACAGTACTCAATATTAAGTAAAAACAAACTACATGGAGGTTTAGCAGTACTGGATTTCAAAATATATTACAATGCAGTATTATTATCACGATTAATAGAGTGGACACAAGACACAAATTAAAAAAGATGGGTGAAAATAGAGAAAATAAGTAGTGGAGCACCGTTGGGTAAAATTATATGGATCCCACCACACTATAGAGTTAGATATAGATACTGTACACATGTAATTACATTGGAAGTATTAAAAACTTGGGATTTTGTACACAAAAAAGCAAATTGGAAGTACTTTGTATAACTCTCCATTAATCACATTAAGGGACACAAGTTATTTCGCACAAGGGAAAGGGAAATTATTTTGGAAATGGATAAAAGATGAAAATATAAAAGATAAAAATATACAGTTGAAAGATATAATGGAAAAAGGGGACTTACTCACAATACAAGAAATAAGGCATAAAAAAGAACTAATAGAGATCGATGAATGGCAGTATTTTCAGTTGAGGCATTTTATAACATTGTTACCCTATTTTTGGGTGGAACTCCACTTTAACTGACTCACATACTTTTTAACATTGTTTCCAATTTTGCCAAAAGGCGAACACTAGGGCAACATTTTAATAACTTAAGCTCTTAAACTGAAAATGTACTCCTTGATGTTGTCTATGTAGTGTCTGTGTGCCACTCCTGGCGATAATTAGGGCATCTTGGTTTTAATGGGCTGATGTGTACAATATGTATAAACATCAGTATATAATTATATTGTATACCCCTACCCCTGAAGAAGACAATGTTCGACATGCATCGGATGTTTCCCGGCTTTGTGACTTATACAGAAACATCACGTATAAAGCAGTTTATACACAATCCCTTCTGGGTCTCATTTGGGTATAATGTATAATAAATGGAAAATGTTATGATGTATAAGGGTGCAACAGCCACCATGGATTTTGTATGTATTAAAAAAAAAAATATGATATATGGTGTACAATCATAGCCTAAAAAGCCCCAGTGGAGATGGCATCCAAAATTGGCTGTAGAGATGTTGGCTGAACAATTTTGTTAGTCCTACTTATCGCCAATCTACTTAGCTTTTGACCCATCTTTACTTGTGCATTTCTCTCTGTTCTCCATTTGACTTTCTCATCAAAAAATTATAACGTTCCCCTTTCATCTGCACCAGCAATTTCTGTACTCTATTCCCTCCTGAATGTCTGCAACTGATGACCTGTGTGTGCCCACTGGTAGTGGCTATACTTTCTGAATTTCGTCTATCACTGGTGAACTTTGCTCCTCACATTGCAGCAAACATCACACCAAACACTTCTCTATCCTCTGCCTGAAACAACCTCCCCTTCTACCAATGCAACTTTTGTAAGTTGCACTGCATTTCTCAACAGGAAACATGCCAAAGAACAGAACTATTTGCAGATTTATTTGTCTTGTATCTCCCTAGGCCCAATGACACTATAACAACAGCAGAGCACCATGACGTTGCAGCATATTTTGAAACTGAACACTTTCAAACCAGTTTAGAAAAAAAAGAAACAGTTTAGCTATACACTTTCCTACAGTAGTTATTCTAGTGATTTTTTTTATTGTTTTTATTTTTTTTTGTGTGGTAGCCAAAATATTGGGTGGTTGTCAGACATTGTAAAAAGTGTATGCTGTGAGAACTTTCAATTGCAAATCCCATCTGGATTGAAAATTATTTATTATATCCTGGAATAGAGAAGATTTAATGGAATCCATGGGGACAGAGTTTCCCTTACACATCCTCCAAGAAAAAGTTTAAAAAATGAAAATAAAACACTGCATTAAACGCTAAACAAGAACAGATTGTTGATGTAGTAAAGACCTTTAGCTCACATACAGCAAACATAGCTGCAAAATATTGGAACCCTTTGCCAATCACATACGTACATTCTTTACTCACATTAATTTTAAATGACTACTGTGCATTTTAAACAGACCTCCTAAAATGTATCATAATCTCATATTAAATGGCAGCATGAAAGTAGATTTCATCTTATCTGTATAATGCATTTAGTAAACATTTATTCTTTTGTTATCAATGGTTAAGGGTAGCAGCTTTTAAATTTGCATTACGGTTAACTTTGATGATTTCTATTGTTATTTTCTCCTTAATTTCCTCTACTCAGAATTTTTCTGGTACACTTCATGGGTCCCAGTGTTTTTCAGTTCCCTCTGCTAGGTCCTTTTTGCTCACTTTCCTTCCTCCAAAATCTGTGTACGTGCTTGCTAATGCCTGGATGCACCTGTGGTGTCAACATTATGGTGGCACCCCAACTTAGAAGCATGCACCCTGTTGCTACTGTATCATAACCTTAAGCTGTATACAGGTGCCACCCGGTCCCACAATGCATACCCCTAATAAGAATGCAACATTTTGAAGTAGACGTAAAGGTATCCCGTTTTACCAGTCCAGCTAGACTCTGCCACCCATCTCCCAGTGACAGAGCGGGTACCATAGCGGGTACCACAGGGAACCAGCACGGATCTCATGCGCTTAACTCTTTTGTACCATATGGCTAGGTCCATAGGGTCTCCGACATGCAGGTCTGGTTCTGGGTTGCTGGGGCACCGACCGTTCAGGCTCTCAACTACTCCCCACACTATGAGACCCTTCACTCGTACCATTCTCCCACTGTCCGGCTGTCATATCATCTTCTCTTGTGCATGTTCTTGTGCATGTCGCCCCTAGAACCGCTTGTCACCACTTGACCCTATGTGTGCATTGCAGCCCAGTTCTTCTATACGCCATTACCACCATGTATCCCTTTAAGTAACTTTAGACCAAGCATGAAAACATTTCAAAAGCTTTACTGAAATAGTGCAGCATGATGAGAAATACAAGATAACAGTTCAACAATAAGTGCAATTTTTTCCTAACATCTGTAGTGCCTAACTACAGGCTGGTGGCTGCCCTAGCATAGCTGCTCAGGAAAGAATCTGTTGCTGGCATGTTCTGGGTGGACTGCAAGTTTCAGCAATCCACCTACATGTGGAAGGCTCCAGGACGCAGGTTTGTAGCAGCTTTGCTGGAATCAGGAACAGAAGCACTCTCCCATACCTTGCTGGCTGTCGATGTCTCTCATTTCCAAACATCAGGCTGTGTGTTGTGGGACTACAGGTCTCAGCAGCCGCAAACATGTTGGCAAGCTCCTCACAGCAGACAATTTCCAGTAAGGACCGATAGCAGAGAAGGTAGCTGAAGAAGTGCAGAGCCCCTTTAGGCAGATAGAGTGCTGGTGGATCGGGCTACATTGCAGCAGTCAGCCTCTCTCTTCTCCCATATTAAACAGCAAGATAGCCAGACATAGTCTATATTAATCCACGTGAGTGAAAAAGGTTCCAGGCGTAGATCGCCCAACAGGTGCAAAGTCACTCCACCTACAGGCAAAATGCTCGCTCACCTTAATCTATAGATCCTGCCTGAACCAACAGAAGGTCACAAACCCATGTCCAATATAGAAAATGGGTAAATGAAGCAGCAGCACTGTCCTGACTCACAAACTTGGTGCCTACATATGCAAGAAAAAAACACAAATCTAAATGCTGTCTGGTGTAACAGTAACCACGCTTTATTTGATTAAAAAAAGTAGAGAATATTCCTCCTGTATGATAGCATAAAATGATCATCCAATAAAGCCGCTCTAGTGTCGGCAAGACAGGAAGGGTGACGTCATCAAAAGCAGCTCCTCCTTCCCTATGCGTTACATCCAACGTGACTTTGTTAGTGGGGTGGAGCTTCCCCATCACCCAGCCCTACATATACATACATCTCCTCCATGGAAACCATAGAAGCCAAGGATTGTCAATGCTGATTAAAAGGCCTCATATCCTCCTATCTGACTCAAATAGGAATCATGCACCCTGTAAGGCATACAGTATCCTTTCCACAAGGGGAATTAGCCCAATGGAGTAAGAGTCAAAAATAAATGCACATATATAATATAAAAAATCAAAAATATGTAAAAAAACATATATTAAAAAAAAAATATATATATATATATATATATACAGTATATATATATATATATATATATATATATATATATATATATATATGTATATCACTACCCGCAGCTATCTCTTAAAATTGCATATCAGGTTTTAAAATATAAAAAAGAAGTGAACACTCCTCCTAATATATTATTGTGATGGGGCAGAATCCCCTAAATTAAGGCGACCAACGCCTGGATCCCCTTTCACTCACATGGATTATTATAGACTATGTCTGGCTCTCTTGCTGATTAGCATAAACTGCGGATCTACTCTTTTATACTTTTTATTTGTCTTATATTCAGTTATAAGCTGTATTTCATTGATTGTGCTGCAGTTTTTGTGTTAATGTTTACAGTTTTGGGGTGTTGGTGACTTGCCTATCAGTGTTCAGCTTGCAATCTAAAAGGCATTATCCTTTACTATAGAGTATTATATTTGTGCTGATTGATTTTTTTATTACTTTTAGACTTTTTACTTTTATTATTTCTTCTCCCATATGGCTGGTCTCTGTCTGGGCAAAACTCCTTCCTAATTTATATGCACAGGAAAAAGGGCAGAGCCCAGAAGAAGCATGCCGAGAAAGACCCAAGAAATAAGTTAAATCTTTCCCTCCCTGCAGGGCAGCAGTTAACTAGAACTTTCTAACCTACTTACACACTAATACTCAATGCACACTGGGTTTAAAAAAAAAAAACCCAATTCCCTTGAGAGAATAAAAAAACACTCATATAGAGAGTTTTTGTACAAAGTTTAGGCAAGTTTAAGAGAGTTTAGCAATTTTTTCTGCCAGTAAGCTCCAACCAAACGCAAACCAGACATTTTTTTTTTCCTGCCTCTAAACACTGAGCTCAAAATATGCCTGTAATCGTCCTAATGTGCATGGACACATAGGATAACATTAAGCTGCTTCTAAAGGCAAAATACAAAACTCCTGTAGAAGCAGTCATTTTTAAGCCAGCGTGCATTGAGCCTAAATGTTTATTTTTGACCCATTTATCTGAAGGGTAATGACAGAGCATGCCCTTTGTGTCAGTGGGCATTGACACATAATATGATTGGTCCAGTTCTCTTTTAAAGAAAGCCTGTACTCAAAAAATTAATATTTCCTATTATAGCTAACATATTATTGGGCCCAAGCAATAGCCTAAAAAAATATACCCTTTGCCTCTTAAAAATTGATGTGCTCCTCTGTTTACAGCCTTAAAACTGTATTTCTGCAGTGTAAAATTTTAAGGCACTGTTAAGGCCTGTTCCAGTCATTTGTGGAAAAAATAAAAGTCAGCAGCTACAAAAACTGTAGCTGTTGACTTTTAAAATACAGCCACTCACCTGTCCCATGATCCAGTGGGGAACTCACCCCAGCCTGTCTTCAGTTCTGGCACCAGTATCTTCACTATGGGCAAAGATAACAAAAAGAGGGGTGCACCGACCTAGTGCATTACCACTAAAAACATTTTTTAAAATAGTAAAATGCATAAAATATACTCACAAAGTCTGATAACACACACATATCAACAATTCAATGTATAAGTAAGGACGTCTCCAAGGAGGCCAGGCACTGCGTAGTGCTGGACAGCGTGCGGCAGAACTTCACCGAGCTGCTGTAGCTTAGGCTGGCTGACGCGTTTCAAGGGTGAACCCCCTTCCTCAGAGCCAAGAAAGGCAGCAGCTTTTCTTGGCTATGAGGAAGGGGGTTCGCCCTCAAAACGCGTCAGCCAGCCTAAGCTACAGCAGCTCGGTGCGGTTCTGCCGCACGTCGTCCAGCACTACGCAGTGCCTGGCCTCCTTGGAGACGTCCTTACTTATACATTGAATTGTTGATATGTGTGTATTATCACACTTTGTTTGTGAGTATATTTTATGCATTTTACTATTTTAAAAAATGTTTTTAGTGGTAAGGCACTAGGTCGGTGCGCCCCTCTTTTTGTTATCTTTTCTTTCATTTTGTATCGGATACCCTTGGTCCTGAGGTGGCAGCAAGACCTTCAGTCCTACCCATCCATATTTTTTGGAAACTTGCCTCTTCCTTCCCATTATTGCACTAGAGCGCAGGAGAATTGAACTACATCTTCACTATTGGCACCTGACTGTTACAGCTCGCAGCTTCACAGCTGGGTGCCCACTGCACATGCGTGAGTCACGCTGTGCATCATGAATAGTGGATGCAGTCATTTGGGACCTGTCAATGTCCCAGAAGACTCCAGGGGGGAGAGAGGAAAATTTCAGTCTTTGAGCGGCACGGTGCTTGAAACGGAAGTGGGAAGCAGGTCAAAATCAGGTACCTGCTCCACCCCGCTCCTAAAAAAAAGTGGCAATTGTTCAAGAGCAGCAGGGAATGAGTGCTTTTGGGTGGAGCTCCGCTTTATCTCTTACTGCCAGTCTAACAAAATTTGGAGACAGAATTGGTAACGTCACTACTGTGCTGCTCACTTTTCTTCTTAAACTAGAAAAAGCTGTCCTGAAAACCTGCAGTTTAATGATCTCCCTGCTTCTCCTTTTTTCTACTGAGCTTTTCTTCTGCTTGATTATTCCTCCATCAGATATTAGACCACTAATCATAAAGGGGGCAGCCCTGACATGAAGAAAAAAACCTCTGCTCCTCTACCAAAATGGCCATCTCCATAAAGATAAATAGTGTGGAGCAAGACATGGTAAATCAGTATTGGGGAAATGATCAGCTGTCAGTAGACCACAGGTAATACTGGTGACAGTCCTTTGCCTTCTACCTGCTTTTATTGTACAGTTCTTTAAAGGCGTTTGTGAAACTCTGAAAGTTCCCTTTGTGGAGTTTTGAACCTTTTAGGTGTATAAACAATCAATAGTGTGACACTCAAAAAATACCAATGAGAAAAATCTTTTTTTTTTCTATATTTTTCACATATGTGGAGTGAATGAAAAATTTAAATGTTTCTCATTGGTATTTTTTGAGCGCTGCACTAATAATTGTCTATATAATTTTGTGTGTGTGAATCAAATTTTTGTGTTAGCAAAAAAGCAAGATCTATATTAGGTGGTGAGATTAAACCCCCTGGGTGATGATATCTGTATTCTTATTTTACCTCTTAAGTTTGACTTCACTGTGTTTAAGATTGATCTTGCTGGACCTGATCTCATTTTACTCTGCCTGTATTCTTATTTGTCTCTTGATGTGGTTTTCACAATCAGCTCTGGTTACTCTAGCAATGACCTGTGAAACCTATTCTTGACTATGCTTTTGCCTTATCTGCTCGCACCTTAGCTTGTCTAGCTTTATCTGCCACCAGTAAGGCCAGAACTAAGGTTGTGTTTTAGTTGCTGTTGCCAAACAAGTTACCAACATCACCATTAGTTGCAAAACTACCACCATTTGCAATGTACTCCAGGCTATGGGTGGCCTGGAATATGGGTGGCCTGGTTGGGCCCCCAAGGATCAGAAACAGTGGACATCTCTGCAATTAAGCTGGGACAGAGTGCTGTGACAACTCAGCCTATTGCCGCTTTCACTGGTAATTACTGAGCAGGCAGAGGAAATCATCTACTACTTTCTTGATCTGCTCTGACAAATTATATCATCTAATGCAGAACCCAGCAGAGAAACAAGTAAATGACTTCCTTTGCCCACTCTGTGGAAATCAGGTGAGTTATTACAGCATGTAATGAATCTTGCTAAATGCATTTTAATGCAACACAGTCAAAGTCAACGCAGCATTGTAGTGTAATTAGGACAAATCAAAATGAGTACCATTCAACTATGCAGCGGCGGACCTCTGCTCCCTAGCTTGCTAATGCGAATGCGAATGCTGTAAGGCAGCACATTTAAGCGAACCCAGGCTCGACCACTCGGTGTCCGGTGGCGCAGAGCCCAGCAGGAAGGAAGGAGGGAGTCGAGCGGGGATCGCCAGAGCCCAGTGAGGGCAGGAAGAGCCAGAGAGACGTGGAGTGCCAGAGTGGTGGCTGGAGCAATGGAGCGAATTGAGGCAAGACTGAACAGAATACCTGTAAGACAAAAGGAAAGGGAAAGGAACAACTTCTTTGCAGAAGGCGCCAAAACTGGGGACGCAGACCGGAGAAACCCTAACCCCTGAATCTTGACTACTGATCCCCCCTAAACAAGGAAACCTACCACGTTCCAACCTGACCTTCAGCCATATTCCCGTAGACCCCACCAGTGGAGGGGTTAGACCAATCCATTTTTATTTTTCCTATGTCTATTACGGCTGTTGACTTTGTTTTGCATTGACTGTACTAATTGAATGCACATTGCTCTTGATTAAGTACACTGTCTTTTGTGACATAGAGACTCCTCTGGGTTTTCGTGACTTTAAGGGGGTTGGAAAATAAAGCTCTAAAATATGAGAGGCAAATCAGCAAGAGGCCACAAAGTCACCCAAGCTGAGTTCAACCCCCGGAATGATTAAAAGGTTTATGATATAAGAGGATACCCTGGATAAATAGACTCTAGAGCAAACACAAGGAACCAGTATAAGAAAAACAGAAGCAAGGGAAAAGAGCGGACAAAGCAGGGCAATCAAGATCGGAACAGGACTTAGAGGCTGGTACAGAGATGAAGCTCACAGTATATCAAACCCGGAGTGACCAACTGTTCACAAAGAGGGAAATGGCAGCTATGCTTGCAGCACTAGAAAAATCTTAAAAAACAGAATTGACAACAATACATAATGATCTGGATCATCTGTGTTAACAAGAATGGAAGATCTGGAAAAAGATAAGACAGCTATATACAAACAGTAAATTATCTAAGAAGAGAGATGGAGGATTTAAAAATGGAACACAGAAGCCTTGCATATAAAATGGAAGATCAAGAAAATCGAAGTAGGAGGAAGAACCGGAGAATACGAAGTTTGCCAGAACCAACACATGATAAAATGAGGAAAATCTTCAACTCATTGCTGGGCTGAAGGTTGAAAGAGTACAACAGGTAAGAAGACCAAAAGGAATACCAGTGGACGTCCCCAGAGATGTAATCATAAGATTCCAGAGTTATGCAGTAAAGGCCCAGATCTGGGAAAGCCTGAAAAGAAAGACACCTCTAAATTATGAAAGAGCTAATTTCCAGATCTTTACAGATTTATTACAGGCAACGTTAAGAAGAAGTAAACTATTGAAACCACTTTTGGAATCGATCCAAAACCATGGAGTAAGGTATAACTGGGGTTTCCCAGCTTGCCTAATAGGCCGAGGGATAGCCATACAACAAGACTAAGATTCATTAAGGAGATGTAGGGCTTCTGTGAAAAATTGGAAACCCCCATGCCAAAAATGCCAGGCTGGTCTGAAGATATAATAATAAAAGAAATGGCTCAAGAAAAAGAACAGTGGCGGCTGGCATCAAAGGTTGTGGGGAGGGGGAGGGAGGGGGAGGGAGAGGAGGGCTGGGGAGGGAATTAACGAAAAAACAATGGTGTGCTCTGTTGATGTCACTTTGGATTCCTAGTTTAAACTCCCGCAGAGGACATTTAAAGAACACCTCTACTCCTGCATTCGGCCTAGACTGAATGAGGGAGAGAGCAGAAAAAAACTCAGGAGGGAAGAGGAAAAGGAGAAACCACATGAACACCCTAAATTTACTGACATACAATGTAAGAGGATTAAACACGCCAACTAAAAGACATAAGGTACTAGAAGAACTTAGACGAAACTCTGCTAGCATAACATTTTTACAAAAGACACATATTGGACAGGATACAAATGTGGGATTATATTCAAAACACTATCAGGTTTGGTAATATGGAGACTCACCAACTAAGGGAGCAAAGGGGGTAGCAATTGGCATGGCTAAGTACATAAGGTTCTCCTTGGAGGAAAGGTTGATTGAACCCGAGGGACGGTATATTTTTCTGAAGGGACAACTACAGGAAAAGCCTTGCATACTGCCCGAATAAAAACCCAAAGGGGAAACTTGAAATAAGTACTAGTGAAGCTGATGCATTTTAAAAAAGGTAGTTTGATTCTGGCAGGTGACTTTAACTTCTGCATGGATCCGACTTTGTATAGTACATCAAGTGCACAGGCGATGGGAAGCCATCAGCTCAAGATGGTGAGGAAAAAGTTATTCCACTGTCAGCTGGTAGATGCATGGAGGGTCCAACATCCTAAAGAGAGGAATTATTCCTTCCACTCACACAGAAATAGAGAGAGGGAAGGTACCCTCTCTGGAAGGTTGCTAAAGAAGAGCTCACAGGGATTGGTTTGTGCAAAAACAAAATATAACCTTTATTAAATTTGGGTGCAGTACATACAAAAAATATGGAAATCAATAGAATAGATACAAAAAATAAATAAAAAACTACCTAGTTACAGATTGAGACTCGGCAGCTGATGGCCGACCCCTCGGGTCGGTGTCGGTTGTGCATGAAATGCAAATGCATCAACCTTGCCTGGCACCTGTGGCACCTACTGGGGTTCTGTTTTAGGAGCTTACTATGGGGAGCGGGTGACGTATGATAAATTCATTTGAGTCACCAATTTACTCAACCCTGTGTGTAGAGGTGTCTACTGCTCTGTATTCAGTTTATGTAAAAATGGTGTGTACCTTGGAAAAGCTTAATGGTGAGTATGGTAATGACCGGCAGAGGGCAAACGGACCTGCTTAAGGTAAGCAAGGACTGTCCATGTTCGGGTGATATAGAATGCACATAATTGCAACCAATCTAAGATTGAGGAAGAATATGGTATATCACAAATCTAAATATACACATAAAAAGGGTGGCCACCCGACATGTAAACAGTTGCTGATTCCCTGTGGAGATCTCAGGGACTGTTCGGCACTTCCATAGTCATAGGGACAGAGAGTCCAATCATGTGATGGGGTGGTGTATGTATCACCCGGTAGGTATGGGACACGGACAAGATCTTACTGGATCTACAGTTGGCGGGGGCAATGAAGTATTGATGGGACTTCAGTCTCAGCCCGTGGTGCACGGAGGGAGCAGGCCAATCCGGAACTGGGGAGGTATTACCACAGCAAAGATAGGGATACAGGATATACCTGTCTTAAAGTGTGTGTAGTGATACTGATCAGGGAAGGGGCCCACCTAGTCAGAGGAAAAAGGGTTTAATAGCGGTGATCCATCCATAATCCTGGGTCAGTCCATCAAGGATATGTAACATACAGTGTCTGTGTGTGGGGATCGTATCGCTCACCTTACCTCTCTGATTGACTCAAATGTGGGATGAAGAAGTCCAGTACCTCTGATCAGTCATCTACTCACAGTGGATGGTGTGTCTCCTCCTGTCCCTTGCAGTGGGATGCCCACCCTGGCCGGTGCTCAGACCTCCAGAAGTGCAGCCGGGAAGCTCTCTCACTCCGATGCTCTGTATCAGGCAGTAAGATGCCGCCGCTCCTGCGGCGCTGCTTGCTTCTGGCGTCCCACGTGGGTGTGCCGTGCTGGCCGTGCTGGTCCTCTAGAAGGTAGGTAAGCTTCCTACTGTGCCTGTCAGGTGCTGGCATCGACCAGTTGACTAGTTTCGCGTGCCCTGCGCACGCTTCTTCAGAACTTAAAATGGTGTAGTCTCTTTGGGCAGAATAAATAGTAGTCCTGATTTTTTTGGCAATTGATTTCAGCTGTCCCATAATGCAGACTATCGCCATCTTGTGGTCAGACAATGATATCACATTTGTAAGTGCTCAGTGGCAAAGAATATTTAAAAACAAAACGAACATATAAAAACATATGTACAGATCTTGATGAGAGTATTCTGACTTTGTGGCTTGTCAATTTACAAAGATGGCAACATAGCCATTTATGTACTACGTATGCCGTCATTGATAAGCTGATAAAGTGCAGTCCCCCAGAGGGGATCAAATGCTTGACATTAGCATGGAGGATCGGTGGATCGAGTCTCTGTTTTTGTAAAAAATATATATATTATTAAGGAAATTTATTATTTTGCGAAATTCCCTATATTCTTTGTGGGAGGTACTTATACATACATGGAAAACAGCCTGAGGAAAATATACCAAAAAGGAAGGAATTTGTTAGAGGATATATAGGGGCTAACCGAAGTATCTGACTTTGTGGCTTGTCAATTTACAAAGATGGTAACATAGCTATTTATGTACTACGTATGCCGTCATTGATAAGCTGATAAAGTGCTGTCCCCCGGAGGAGATCAAATGCTTGACATTAGCATGGAGGATCGGTGGATCGAGTCTCTGTTTTTGTAAAAAATATATATATTATTAAGGAAATTTATTATTTTGCGAAATTCCCTATATTCTTTATGGGAGGTTCTTATATATAGCCCCTATATATCCTCATACAACACCATAGAGGAAGGAATTGTTAGAGGACACATAGGGGCTAACCAAAGTATCTGGATATTAGCCCATTGGGCCAGGTTGGGGATGGATGTAATTTTGTAGCAGACTGGGCCAGTGTTCCTCCTCTTAGAGTTTGATGAGGTCCTAGTGGCTTAACCATCTGATTACTCCATGAAATGGGTGCACTAAGGATCTAGGAATACCTTAAGACTGAGCTCATTGTTCAGTCCAGACGGTGTTAGGGTGCCTAGCCTAAAGATCCAGGCTTTCTCTTCACGTAGGAGTATTCTATCGAAGTCACCCCTACGTGCCGAGATGTTAAGGGTCCAGAACCCTTTCACCTTGAGCCCTCTTGCATCACCTCCATGTGTTTCAAGAAAATGCTGGGCAATGGGGGTTTCCTCCTTGAGCCTAATGCTCTTTAGATGTTCGCCTATTCTTATCCTAAGGGTTCTTTTGGTCTTCCCTATGTATATTTTCTTGCAGGGGCATATGATTTGGTACAGTACTCGTGAGGTACTGCAATTTATAAAGGAGGTGATGTTGTACTCCTTAGAGCCAAATGCATCCGTGAAAACATCCGTTTTCTCGACAAAGCGGCAGATATGGCAGTGTCCACACGGGAACATGCCCTTAATTTTGGGGAGATCAGTGAGCCAGCTTCTCTGAGTATTGTCTTTGGTAAACTCAGAGTGCATGAGATGGTCCCCTAGGTTTTTTGCCCTTCTTGCAACTAATGATGGTCTAGGGCCTACTATATCTTTCAACCTATCGGTTTTTTGTAGGACATGCCAGTGTCTCTCCAGCACTGTCCGGACCTCTTGCCATTGGCTACCGAATCTCGTGATCAGTCGAGGCTGTGTTGCCGGGTTCTGATCAGTCATGTTGGTGTCCTTGGGTTTTAGGAGTTGTTCCCTAGTTTTTAGACCCGCCTTTCTTTTGGCCCTCCGAAGAGTCCTGTGGGAATACCCACGTTCCCTGAACCTGTTGTATAATTCACGGGATTCCGCTAAGTAGTCACCATGTTCAGAGCAATTCCTCTTGAGTCTAATGAATTGTCCCACCGGTATACCTCTTTTCAGAGGCTCAGGGTGAGAACTATCAGCCATTAGTAGGGTATTTGCTGCAGTAGTTTTCCTGAATGTAGATGTCAGCAATCTGCCCTCATGCAGGCGGATGTTGAGATCAAGGACACCAACATGACTGATCAGAACCCGGCAACACAGCCTCGACTGATCACGAGATTCGGTAGCCAATGGCAAGAGGTCCGGACAGTGCTGGAGAGACACTGGCATGTCCTACAAAAAAACGATAGGTTGAAAGATATAGTAGGCCCTAGACCATCATTAGTTGCAAGAAGGGCAAAAAACCTAGGGGACCATCTCATGCACTCTGAGTTTACCAAAGACAATACTCAGAGAAGCTGGCTCACTGATCTCCCCAAAATTAAGGACATGTTCCCGTGTGGACACTGCCATATCTGCCGCTTTGTCGAGAAAACGGATGTCAACTGGTCGACGCCAGCACCTGACAGGCACAGTAGGAAGCTTACCTACCTTCTAGAGGACCAGCACGGCCAGCACGGCACACCCACGTGGGACGCCAGAAGCAAGCAGCGCCGCAGGAGCGGCGGCATCTTACTGCCTGATACAGAGCATCGGAGTGAGAGAGCTTCCCGGCTGCACTTCCGGAGGTCTGAGCACCGGCCAGGGTGAGCATCCCACTGCAAGGGACAGGAGGAGACACACCATCCACTGTGAGTAGATGACTGATCAGAGGTACTGGACTTCTTCATCCCACATTTGAGTCAATCAGAGAGGTAAGGTGAGCGATACGATCCCCACACACAGACACTGTATGTTACTTATCCTTGATGGACTGACCCAGGATTATGGATGGATCACCGCTATTAAACCCTTTTTCCTCTGACTAGGTGGGCCCCTTCCCTGATCAGTATCACTACACACACTTTAAGACAGGTATATCCTGTATCCCTATCTTTGCTGTGGTAATACCTCCCCAGTTCCGGATTGGCCTGCTCCCTCCGTGCACCACGGGCTGAGACTGAAGTCCCATCAATACTTCATTGCCCCCGCCAACTGTAGATCCAGTAAGATCTTGTCCGTGTCCCATACCTACCGGGTGATACATACACCACCCCATCACATGATTGGACTCTCTGTCCCTATGACTATGGAAGTGCCGAACAGTCCCTGAGATCTCCACAGGGAATCAGCAACTGTTTACATGTCGGGTGGCCACCCTTTTTATGTGTATATTTAGATTTGTGATATACCATATTCTTCCTTAAATCTTAGATTGGTTGCAATTATGTGCATTCTATATCACCCGAACATGGACAGTCCTTGCTTACCTTAAGCAGGTCCGTTTGCCCTCTGCCGGTCATTACCATACTCACCATTAAGCTTCCAAGGTACACACCATTTTTACATAAACTGAATACAGAGCAGTAGACACCTCTACACACAGGGTTGAGTAAATTGGTGACTCAAATGAATTTATCATACGTCACCCGCTCCCCATAGTAAGCTCCTAAAACAGAACCCCAGTAGGTGCCACAGGTGCCAGGCAAGGTTGATGCATTTGCATTTCATGCACAACCGACACCGACCCGAGGGGTCGGCCATCAGCTACCGAGTCTCAATCTGTAACTAGGTAGTTTTTTATTTATTTTTTGTATCTATTCTATTGATTTCCATATTTTTTGTATGTACTGCACCCAAATTTAATAAAGGTTATATTTTGTTTTTGCACAAACCAATCCCTGTGAGCTCTTCTTTAGCAACCTTCCAGAGAGGGTACCTTCCCTCTCTCTATTTCTGTGTTTTTGGTTACATGCCTGGTTGCGTAGGGTTCCCGGATCAAATTATCCGTATGGGTATGCTTCAATAAGGTCAGAATTTACTGACCTTAAGGCGACTGGATCCCATCCACAGCTTTTTATCCGTATTCCTTGCACTCCCCTGTGCATGCGATGTACTCAAGATTGTACTATATTATGATAGAACATAGGTTGATAGAAGCAGTAGTAAAAACATCGATAGGGATAATAACCATATCTGACCTTGCCCCAGTAACCACAAAAATAACTTTTTCAGAACCTCAGAGTAATATAAATACTTGGAGGATTAATGAAGAGTTGATACAGGATGAAGAACTATGGAAAAAGATAGAGAAAGAACTGGATCAATACTTCTCAGAGAACGAAACCCCAGATATTTCTGACACTACAATATGGGAGGCCCATAAAGCATATATATCAGAGGAGTACTCATCTCTAGGAAAAAAAAGGAAAAAACTATTAATATAAATAGACTAAAAATAGAGATACAGCACATGAGCTAGAACAAAAACATAAAAAGAGCATAGAGGCACACCAAACTCTTGTATCAAGAAAAGATAAACTAAAAGAACTAATGGAAGAGACGTACCTTAAATAGAGTTGCTAGAGAAAGATATAAATGGGGAAATCAACCAGGAAAATACTTAGCAAGAATATTAAAGCGTAAAAAGTCGAACAACTACATAGAAAAAAAATAAATAAACAATAGAGGAGAAGTGATCTACGCAATGACTAGTAAATGACTACGCAAATAGCTAAAGCGTTTCAAAGTTACTAAGGCACTTTATGTACGGTGCAACAAAAGGGATTACATTAAGCAGAACAAAATAGAAAACAAAGGATACAAAAATATGATCCTTCTGAAAGCGACCAGTTTCAGCTGAAATTCTGTATGTGTATGGCCAGCATAAAAATGTACAGTAACTATGTTACTACTGTATTTGTTTTTATTGTTATCGTCTGTAAATAACCTATTTTTTTTAAATAAAGTTGACAGTCTCAGTATTTATTTCCTTGCATGTCATTGCAATTTCTGCAATATATTAGTTTAAAAGTGCATCCAAGAATACTGCTACAGTGAACCATGACCACTCATTAGGTTATGGAAAAACTGAGTCCATATGTTTTTTTTCTTTTCATTATGAAATTTAACATTGGAATTTCTTTTTTTTATGACTATTTAACATAGAACACTAAGTGTGTTAGTGGAGTGGAAACATTTGTGATAACCTGCTTGAGGGACCTAATCACACTACATATTTTGGTACATTATAGAATACTGTAAAGAGTGTGATAGGCATTCTTTTGAATTCTGTCGAGCCTCTACACCACAAATGTTAGTGCATGTGACAGAATATGGTACCTGTCCGGAACAGGTATATGAATTTGTCATAGGAGGTGACCGGCACTAAAGCCTAGTACACACCACAATTTTTTTTTTCATTCAACCCAGCAGGTGAAATGAAAAAACTGACAGCTCTGGTCAGAGCCACTGTACTAACAATCTGCTGTTCAGACTCTCCGCCAGAACACTCTGGTCAGCTCTCTGTGCTATTGGCTGAGAGCACTGATCAGTAGCCGGTCGGCTGCTGGTTTTCCAGCATGCTTGTCCGACAGAATCCCGCCGAACGATTGAGGCTGGGCTGTCAATACCAGACACTCTGTCTTCAGTGCAGCTCAGTTACTTGGATCCTGATTCAATCATAAGCTTAATGTTGCTTCCTGCACAGCCTCTGAACCTGTCATACATACTGAGAAGTTGAGAAGTTGCATTCTCTGGGGCTAGTTCCCCATCAAGTCCACCACTCTTGTGATTGACAGTGGAAGGCATTGGGTGGATTCCATAACCCATATTAGACTGAATAGCCGCTATGAAATCTTCCCACTGCAGTCCACTGTCAATCACAAGGAAGGCGGACCTTATAGAGAACTAGTCTTTCCATCAGCTTTCATCCACTGTCACAGTGCTCCTATTTCATTGGTTGCTAGAATTCTCACCGTCTGCATCCTAGAAATTAGTGAAGCAAATACAAAACAATGCAAAATGAACAACACCTTATGCAATACTGTATGCAAATACATTTTTTATTATTTTCTTCACACAAAAAGAGCTATCTTTTGGTGGTCTTTTTTTTTATTTTTTGCGATATAAACAAAAAAAGACATTTGTAAAAACTATATTTTCTAGTTTCTGTTATAAAGCATATCCAATAAAATCTAATTTCTTCATAAATTTAGGCCAGAATGTATTCTGCTACACGTCTTTGGTAAACAAAATCCCAATAGGTGTATATTAATTGTTTTTTGTGAAAGTTATAGCATCTACAAACTATGGAATATACTGTATATCTGATCGATTCTGATGTACTGACAGCTAATCTGGGAGACCAGAGAAGAAAGCTGCAGTGCTACTGAGGAGAGCTAGTATTATTTTGTATTTAGTATAAGTTTATTTAATTAAAGTGCCTTTATAAACATGCAAGTTCAGACTGGCTCAACTCATTACAAACCACAATACCACTGAACTTAATATTCCCATATCTATGGCTTTTGTTCAGTTGCCATGCATTTGCCATGCATCTGTGGCCATGCAATGTTGCCCATTGTAAACATACATGTAGTAACGCAAATTAACAAGCTAGAAGCTAGTTAGAAGCTGATTGGTTACTATGCACAGCTGTACCAGATTATCTGCGCATCAGTTTTAGTAAGTCTCCCAAAGTGTGTGACTGGCTACTGCTGCTACACTGCCATTCCAACCAGGAAATATCTCAGTTCAGAACTTCAACAAAGCAGCTACACACTGTGCAGATCATGGCTGTATGTAAGGGAATGTGATTTCAGTTATGTGTAGTGTGCTGGGAGGGGCAAGAAGCTTTCCAAATGCCCTGCCAGTGATGATCCCTGTCCTCTGCATCTCTAGTAGTGATCCCTTCCTTCTGCCTCTCCAGTGGTGATACTTGTCCTCTGCTTCTCCAGATGTGATTCCTGACCTCCTCCTCTCCAGTGGTGATCCCTGTCTTCTGCTTCTCCAGTGGTGATCCCTGTCCTCTGACCTGCCAGCAATGATTCCTGTCCTCTGCCTCTTCAGTGGTGATCTCTGTCCTCTGCCCTGACAGCGGTGACCCCTGTCCTCTACCTCTCCAGTGGTGATCCCCGTCCTCTCCAGCGGTGATCCCTGTCCTCTGCTTCTCCATCAATGATCCCTGTCCTTGCTATCTCCCGCAATAATCAATGTCCCCTGCCTCTCCAGCAGTGATCCCTGTCCTCTGCCTCCCAGCAGTGATCCAAGTCCTCTGCCTCTCTAGCAGTGGTCCCTGTCCTCTGCCCTGCCAGCAGTAATCCTTGTCCTCTGCCATTCCAGTGATGATCTCTGCCCTCTGCCTCTCCAGCACTGACCCCTGTCCACTGCCCTGCCCTATCCTCTGCCCCACCAGTGGTGACCCCTGTCCTCTGCCCCGCCAGTGGTGACCCCTGTGCTCTGCTCTGCCAGCAGTGACCCCATCCTCTGCCCTGTCAGCAGTGACCCCTGTACTCCACTCTGTTGGCCCCTATCCTCAGCTCAGTTGATCCATATCCTATCCTATCATATCAGTTATTGAACAGTGAAATACTAGCATAGATACCAATCCTAAACCTCTAAATGTCTCCAGTGATACTCAACTCGACCGGATGACCACATGCAGGATAGTTATGCAAAGGAACAAAGGCACACATAGCGTAACTCTGTATTGCATATTTATTTTGAAAGAAATATAGGCAGGTACGCATCATTTATAAAGCAGATTAGCACATAAAGATAGAAAGCTGCACCGGCTAGCACTCAGCAAGCGTGATGATGTCATGAGTGAAGCCCCTCCCAACGCATTTCGTGTCAATACGTATCATCAGGCAAACAGGAGCAATGACCCCTATCCTCAGTTCTGCTGAACCCAGTCCTCTGCCCTACTGATCCCTTGTACACTACACTGACCTACCGATTCCTGTGAAATTGAATGCTGACCTTCCATCCTTTGCCCTGCTGACCCCAGTATACTGCTCTACAAACCAATAGCCTCTCTACACTGCCCTACAAACTGATGACCTTCTCCTCTGCCCTGCTGACACCCCATACACTGCCCTGCTGACCTCTTATCCTTTTCCCCCCGACATTTTTTACTGCAAACACATATCAGACAGGCTGGATTCAGCCCTGTCTGATGGGGCATATGGTTAACTCACTAATAACTGGGAATAAAACAAATGCAGGTATCATCTTTAATTTGAAAGAAAAAAAATAAGAATACGGATTCTTCACTACAATGACAACAAATCCAAATTTGGTAGATTTCTGTTCTGCATTTTTAACGAATCAGCTTTTGAGGCCTCTGTGTGAGGGTCTTTAATATTAATAATATGTCTGAGTATTCTTATTTTACATCTTAAATAATCTGGCATTGTTTTCATGAGATGTGTTCAAATAGCTTCCTGAATAGGTCATCATGGTTTTTAAAGAGATTGTCACTTGGTTTTCTCTGAGACACTCATTTTCTACAATACTATAATTCAGATCACTTAAATTGCCTGTTTTAGTTACAAAATTGGTCATAGCTCTAAAACCAAAATATAAAAAATATATTAACTGGTACCACGCAGTACTAAAGAAAAGGCTTTTAATGATTGCTGAGAAATGATCTGTTCTTTGTCTCTTTTATGCATACCAAAACTGACTCACGAAGTTAAAAAAAAGGCAATTAGCTAAACAAAAAACACAGGAAACTATGAGCTGCATATACCATCTGTATATTTTATTCCAAATATGCAAAATTATAGTAAAAGTAATGGAAATTCAATGAAACTGAAAACAGACATCAAAAGAAAGAAGAGATCAGTTTGTTCTGAAAGTATGTACAGTCACACATCATAGATTAGATTACTTACAATGAAGGTATCCTCAATGCCTTATTATTTACAGGATGACATTTAAATCAAAACTAAAGTCTTTGAACAAAAAATTGTTAGCAGATAGGCTTTTATGATTGAACAAACTTTGTGTGTTTCTTCTGAAACAAAACTGCCTGGCAGCAATTGTTTTTCTGCCTGTACACTGAGTCACGCATGCGCATTCTCAGCGTGCCATGGGTGTCAGGATGAGGCAACTCTTCTCAGCACGCAAGGCAGGCCATTGGCCAATCAAGAAGGCTAAAGGCTAAGTAAGATGGCTGGGTGAAGACATGAGTAGTAAGAGAAAGAGATCCCAGACATCACATTGTGGAAGGATGGAGCTATGGTAGGTAAGTGTGGCAAAATATGGAAAGAGACTATGGCTACTTGTACATTGTTTCACAAACAAAAGGCATTTAGGACTCTGAACCTCAAACTATTTACCCCTTATGTATACAATTAATTAAAACCACCCAAACTGTGTTATACAACAATCCATAAACAATACAAAAAAAATTCAAAACTTCAGCATATATCAAATTATACAGTAAAAACACAAAACAAATACAGTAAAACCTTGTATTGGGAGCATAATTTGTTCTGGAAATGTGCTTGTAATCCAAAGCACCCCATAGGAAATAATGGAAACTCAGATAATTCGTTCCAAAAACATTTAATACATACATATAAAAAAAATTACAGTAATAAAAAATACAGTATAAATTGTACTGTAAAAATAAAACAAATTGTTGTGTACTGTAGTATGATCACAGTTTTAATGTATAAAAAAGTGGTTTGACACTCACAATGGTAAAAACAATATCCCACGTTAAAGCGGAGTTCCACCCAAAAGTGGAACTTCCACTTTAGGGAGTCCTGACCCCCCGACATGCCACATTTGGCATGTCATTTTTTGGGGGGGGGAGAGGATACCTAGTTTTGACAGGTACCCGCTCCCACTTCCGCTCGGAGCGCCGCGGCGCCCTGAGCGGAAGTTCTCCTCTCCCCCTCCCTCCCTGCAATCTTCTGGGACACGTCAGAGGTCCCAGAAGATTGCCGGCCAATCACGGCGCGCAGCGCGACTCGCGCATGCGCAGTGGGTACCCGGCTGTGAAGCCGCAAACTGTAACAGCCGGGTGCCCACGGCAGTGATGCCGGCGCCGAGGGAGAGGATCGAGGCTTCCAGCGGCCGCATCGCTGGACCGTTGGACAGGTGAGTAAATGGCTGGAACTCCGCTTTAAGGAGTCTGGTGCTCCTCCGCGTAAAGCCGCTGGTGTACCGTATACGTGGCCAGAGGTCTGGGGGCGCTTGTGGCTCCGAGCGCTTCCTGGAGAACTTGGAGACACTGGGGAACTGTTGACGTCACTTCCAGGTGCTCCGAACGCATGCTATGCCGGTAATAGTATGCCCGCCCCACCCAGCTGGAAGTGTCTCAAAGTGTCTCCAAGTTCTCTAGGAAGTGCTGGGAGCCACCAGAGCCCCCCAAAACTCTGGCCATGTATACACCAGCAGCTTTACGTGGATGAGCACCAGCCTCCTTAATGCTGGATATTGTTTTTAACACTGAGTGTCATTCCATTTTTTTACATTAAAACTTGATCATACTTAGATGGCGCTGCTCAATTTAACTCGTATTGCAAGACCTTGCCCGTTTATCAAGTTAAAATTTTTTCAAAAATTGTGCTTGTCTTGCAAAACACTGGCAGACCAAGTTATTGACAATCCAAGATTTTACTGTAGTAGCAATCTGTGTCAGATAAAGTGCAAATGCATACAAAGCAGGTTAACAAAATGCATATATAATTTATACTATATATGACTGTGTACAATTAGCCAAGTGTAACGTTACTGTGAAGTGAATGAGACACAAGGAGTTCATCGTGCCACGAGTCGTGCTCACTTCTAATTTGGAGTGCCAACTTATCGATTGACTTGTGTACAACCAGGCTGTTAGGTTTTTCCAGAAGGATCAGTGCCGCCAGCTATGGTCTAACACTGATCATTGTATTCTGCTCACCGTGGGCTGAACACAATAGCACTGCAGGAGTGATTCTCTCATCCACCTCGAATGTGCAGATAGGGAAATCAGCAATATTTTTTTATTCAACCCGCTGGTTAAACAAAAAAAAAATGTATAATGTCCATCTGCCTAAGCCATCCTGCAGTGTAATGGATCAAAGTCATAGTTTTCTCCATGAGCCTAGCTAATATCCTGCCCTGGGAACTGACATTTTTTCCACCCACTATCTTCTGGTTGAGTTCTCCTGCCTGTGGATCCTATGAGAGAGGACCCTGCTGTAAGTGTTGCCTGCAAATCAAGGAGGCAATTCAAGCAAATGAAGGATCACAGTAAGTAAACAGAAGATGAGGGAATGATCATCATGTGACTGTGGATTTAGGTAACTAAAATAGGCATTTTTTAGAAAGGGGAGATAGGGCTGCTAATATTCTGCAGCTGGAATGTAACCACTTAAGCATACGTATATATACGTTGTGGTTTGCATGTGGTTTACCGAAATTATGGCTGAAGATATCCGCCATAATCCCAGTATTGTTTTTTTACAGCCGGGGGCTGGCTTTCTCTTGAAAGTGTTGAGAGCGGCTCATGAGATGTCCCCTCCTGCCACTCGCACCAGAAACAATCTGACGATGCCGCTGGCTGGCCACAGAGGTGATTCAAGACTAGATCATTTTTGATCGCCTCTATGGCCTTGAAGGACCAGAGCGATGTCATGACGTCACTTCCGATCCGGGGTGGAAGTAAACTTTTATTTTTTTTTTTTTAAGCAAAAGATTAAAAAAAATTATTTCATCTTTTGCTTTTAAAGGAGAGATTTGGGGACTTTTTGATCTCTCCATAAAGAGGACCTTTCATCCTTATTTCTATTACAAGGGATGCTTATATTCCTTGTAATAAAAATAAAATTGATAACAAAAAAAAAAAAAAGAAAAATGAAAGGGGCTGTATAAAAATAAAAACTAAATAAATAATAATATAAAAAATATATATATATGTAAACTGTGTTCAAACCACACATGTGAGATATTGCCATGAACGCTAAAATGAGAGTAATAATTCTAGGGCTGTAATTCCTCTGTAACGCTAAACAGGTGTTTAAAGTGTCACCTATAGAGGTTTTTAGGTATCACAGTTTGTCGCTATTCCACGAGTGTGTGCAATTTTAAAGCGTGACATATTAGGTATCTATTTACTTGGTGTAATATCATCTTTCATAATATACAAAGAAATTGAGGTATATAGGTATATATTGTGTTTTTTTAAAATTCATTAAAATATATTTTTTCCCAAAAAATTGTGTTTAAAAAACCACGGCGCAAATATCATGTGACATAAAAAATTGCAAAGACCACCATTTTATTCCCTAGGGTCTCTGCCTAAATTATATATATATATATATATATATATATATATATACACTGTATATATACATATACAGTGTCTGTATGTATATACAGTATATATATATATATCGGGGTTATAAGTAATTTTCTAGAAAAATATACTTTGGTAACAAGTGGTTAAATTGTGCTTCTGTGCTCCACATGCGTTGTTAAAAAATGTGACACCTCCACCCTCACACTCAATTCACACACAATTCACAGAGCCAGATTGACCCCCAAAGTAGGTCACAACAAGCTAGAATATTTCCACTTTTGACGATATTCAGTAAGTTCCACTGTTCACTCCAATCTTATCAGCTCCAGTGATGTGCATACATTATTTTAACATAACATACTCAAAGAGAAACAGTCACATAGCGCTAAACCATCTTTACTAAAATTGTATTAAAACAAAATATAACTCGCATGCATTAAGTGCTTGCCCAGCACTGAGGAATAATAGTGGGGTCCTCTAGGGGGCCCTGCATTCTACACCCACAAAACTGTGTGCACCTGAACATGTTGCAAAAGCCCTGGGAGAACTGAATTTGGCTTTAGGAGCAAATTAATTTACCTCTACATACACTAAAACTATTTTCAAGCTTTACATTTTTCAGAATTTACCTTTAGGAGCAAATTAATTTACCTCTACATACACAACATTTCAAGCTTTACATTTTTCAGCTATTATGAATTTTAGCTTTTTTGTCTTTCACTATAATACTTAAAGGCCTGTATTCACAGAGGAGACAGGTGAACCTGGGAACTCCTGTGGGAAGTGACAGCTTTGCGGCAGCATGCAGAAGCGAACAGGTGGCTATACAGCCACCCAAATTAGTTCTCCTGTAAAATTTGAAAGGAAGCTTCTGGCTGTTATTGCAGTTGGTAGCTTGTTTAATCCCCCTTACTGCCCTGTTGTAATAGTTACAGCTGTAATAGTCAAAGCTGTATTAAATGGCGCTTTTGTTTCTTAATTGAATGGATCACCAGGTAGTTTTTTTTGCCATGATGTGCTAGTATGCACTTTATTTTAGCACATTATGACTGACTTATCTGTCAAATGAAGCCCTCCAACACTGAGCTGTCACCACTCCAGATGGTCCCAGGCACTCCCATCTTGGCTCGGTCTTCCTTTTAGGTTCAGCAAAGTGGAAAGACAACCCATTCAGGAACCAAACATGTGGTGGTCGACTGTCCTGTTGTGTGTGGATTCTTCAAAAATCTCTATTATTGTACCCCTTTAGAATCATGCAGTATTTCTTGTTGCAACTAGGGTTGAGCGGACACCTAGATGTCCGTGTTCGACGGGTTCGGCCGAACTTTAAAAAAAAGTCCGGGTCCGTGTCCCGGACTTTTACCGAACTTTTCCCGGACACCGAACCCCATTGAAGTCAATGGGGACCCGAACTTTAAGGCACTAAAATGGCTCTAAAACACCAAAGGAAAGGGCTAGAGTGCTGCAAATGGCAGCAAAACGTAATTAAGAGCATGGCAAGTGCTCTGCAAACAAATGTGGATAGGGAAATAACTTAAAACAACAAAAAAAACCAGAAAAATAAAACAATGTTCTTCTTCATCTCTGAAGGACGAGGCCCATATGGAGTAGGAGGGAGGTTGAGGTGGTGGTGGATGTGGCGGTGACATAGGCGTGCGCACAGGGTGTGCTGGGTGTGCCTGGGCACACCCTAATCACCTAGGGCACATAGCATTGCCAGTGAGGAGATGGGAAAGATCTCCCTGGGACCTGCTCTGCTCTATTTCTCCTTGCCTACAGGTACATGGCCCCGATACATTACTCTCCCTGCTGGCAAACACATGCATGTGTATTTCAACTTTGGGGTGCACACCTTAATGCAATAGGCTGCGCACACCTATGGGCGGTGTAGGTGGAAGCAGCGGTGGAGGAGGACCAGGGCCGGATTAACAGCATCATGGGCTTGGTGCTGAGGATTTTGAAGGGCCTTAAGGGCCGTGCCTTGCCATGCACCCAGAGGAGGAAGGGTGCAGCCATGCATGCCTAATTCAACATGGGATGCTGTCTCTGAAGCCCATAAACACATCCATGCATCGCCAACTGTCCCTCCTTGTCCGGCCTTCACGCTGTGTGGGGAGGTTCTGAGGGTGCTGCCTGGGGAAGCGAGCATAGAAGCCAGACTTCTGTGTTTACAAGTGACAGAAGAGCGGTTACAGTGAATATGGCCAACCCGGGGCCTATATAAAAGGTAGGGGCCTGGAGCTGCAGCTCCAATAGCCCCTACATTAATCTGGCCCTGAGGAGGAGGACGAGGTAGCCAACACTGCTTCTTTTCAAAAATTTTAAATGAGGGTACACCCCAAAAGAGTGAGAAAGAGCAAAAATGGAACAATGGGTGGGTAAGGTCGGTATCCATTGCTATTCTGCATAAGGTACGGAAAAGTCCCGTGGGATCCATGCCTGGTTCATTTTAATGAACGTGAGCTTGTCCACATTGTCTCTGGACAGGCGGCTGCGCTTGTCTGTTATAACGCCCCCAGCCGTGCTAAATACCCGTTCAGATAATACACTGGCTGCAGGGCACGCCAGCACCTCCAAGGCGTAAAGGGCAAGCTCAGGCCATGTGCCCAATTTGGAGACCCAGAAGTTGAAGGGGGCAGACCCGTCATTCACTACATGTAGGCGTGTGCACACATACTGCTCCACCATGTTGGTAAAATGCTGCCTCCTGCTAAGACGTTCCATCTGAGCTGCTGGTGCTGCTGTTTGTTGTGGCGTGCTGACAAAGCTTTTCCACATTTCGGCCATGCTAACCCTGCCTTCTGAGGTGCTGGCGGTGCCCTGGTTGCGTTGGCGACCTCCTCCTCCTCCTCCTCTGCCTTGTGCTTCCACTGTGGCCCCGCTGTCAGATGGGAATGCCAGCAGCATGGCGTCTACCAGCGTGCGCTTGTACTCGCGCATCTTGCGATCGCGCTCCAGTGAGTGAATTAAGGACGGTACGTTGTCCTTGTAACGGGGATCCAGCAGCGTGGCCACCCAGTAATCAGCACAAGTTAGAATGTGGGCAACTCGGCGGTCGTTGTGGAGACACTGCAGCATGTAATCGCTCATGTGTGCCAGGCTGCCCAGAGGCGACGAAAGGCTGTCCTCTGTGGGAGGTGTATCGTCCGTGTCCTCTGTATCCCCCCAGCCACGCACCAGTGATGGCCATGAGCTGGCCTGGGTGCCACCCTGCTGTGAACATGGTTCCATCTCCTCCTCCAGCTCCTCCTCCTCCTCATCCTCCTCATCCTCCAGAACTGTGCCCCTGCTGGACAATTGCGTCCCTGGCGTTTGCGTGTGCAGGAACCCACCCTCGGAGCCCCTTGCAAATGACTGCCCTGAAAGCCTTGGAAATGTTACCTCTTCATCCTCCTCCTCCTCCTCATCCTGTGCCACATCCTCTTCCATCATCGCCCGAATTGTTTTTTCAAGGAGGCATAGAAGTGGGATAGTTAAGCTGAGAACGGCGTCATTGCCACTGGCCATGTTGGTGGAGTACTCAAAACAGCGCAACAAGGCACACAGGTCTCGCATGGAGGCCCAGTTATTGGTGGTGAAGTGGTGCTGTTCCGCAGAGCGACTCACGCGTGCGTGCTGCAGCTGAAACTCCACTATGGCCTGCTGCTGCTCGCACAGTCTTTCCAGCATGTGCAAGGTGGAGTTCCACCTTGTGGGCACGTCACATATGAGGCGGTGAGCGGGAAGGCCGAAGTTACGCTGCAGCGCTGCCAGGCGAGCAGCAGCAGGGTGAGAACGCCGAAAGTGCGCACAAACGGCCCGCACTTTCTGCAGCAGCTCTGACATATCGGGGTAGTTTTTAAGGAACCTCTGCACCACCAAATTCAGCACATGCGCCAGGCAAGGGATGTGCGTCAAACCGGCTAGGCCCAGAGCTGCTATGAGATTTCGCCCGTTATCGCACACCACCAGGCCGGGCTTGAGGCTCGCTGGCAGCAACCACTCATTTGTCTGCTGTTCCATGCTCCTCCACAACTCCTGCGCGGAGTGTGGTTTGTCCCCCAAACAGGCAAGTTGTAAAACTGCCTGCTGTCGTTTACCCCTGGCCGTGCTGAAGTTGGTGGTGAAGGTGTTACGCTGTCCGGATGAGGAGGCGGTAGAGGATGAGGAAGCGGAGTAGGAGGAGTTAGGAACAGGAGGCAAACTGAAGCGCCCTGCAATCCTCGGTGGTGGAAGGACATGCGCCAAATTGCTATCCGCCTCAGGCCCATCCGCCACTGCATTTACCCAGTGTGCCGTTAGGGAGATATAACGCCCCTGACCGTGCTTACTGGTCCACGTATCCGTAGTTAGGTGGACCTTGGCACAGATGGCGTTGCGCAGTGCACACCTGATATTTTCCCCCACTTGGTTGTGCAGGGAAGGGATGGCTTGCCTGGAAAAGTAGTGGCGGCTGGGCACGACGTACTGTGGGACAGCCACCGACATAAGGTTTTTAAAACTGTGCGTCTCCACCAGACGGAATGACAGCATTTCAAAGGCCAATAATTTTGAAATGCTGGCATTCAGGGCCAGGGATCGCGGGTGGGTAGGGGGGTACTTCCTCTTCCTCTCAAGTGTTTGGGAGATGGAAAGCTGAACGCTTCCACGGGACATTGTGGAGATGGTTGTTGGTGACCCAGGTGGTGGTGTTGCTGACAGATCGTCTGTTTGCGGGGTGGCAGGTGCCGGTATCACTACAGATGTGGCTGGAGCGGCCGAGACTGCAGCAGAAGAGGAAGCAGGATGAGCCAGAGACGTTTCTTGGTTTTGAAGGTGTGTACTCCACTGCAGCTCGTGCTTTGCACTTAGATGCCTGATCATGCAGGTTGTGCTCAGGTTGAGAAGGTTTATGCCTCGCTTCAAGCTCTGATTGCACAGGGTGCAAACCACTCGTGTCCTGTCATCAGCACATTTTCTAAAGAACTTCCACGCTAGAGAACTCCTTTGAGCTGACTTTGGTGCGCTCGTTCCCTTGCTGCGTTGGGCAGTAGCGGGCGTAGTGTCTAGGGCACGGCCGCTCCGCTTCTGCACCCTGCTCCCTCTTCTGCTGTGCTGGTGGCTCTGTGCGACCACCGCCTCTTCCTCCAAACTACTCAGGTCACCTGCATGACGTTCATTCCATGTGGGGTCGAGGACCTCATCGTCCTCCACATCATCTTCCACCCAGTCTTCACCCCTGCCCTCCTTGTCGGTCTCCACAATGCTGAACGCCGCAGCAGTTGGCACCTGCGTTTCGTCATCATCGGAGACGTGCTGCGATGATCCTTGCATGTACTCATCTTGAGAAATAAGTGGTTGGGCATCGCTGCACTCAATCTCTTCCACTTCTGGGGCAGGGCTAGGTGGATGGCCCTGGGAAACCCTGCTGACAGAGTCCTCAAAAAGAATAAGAGACTGCTGTATGGCTTGGGGCTCAGACTGCTGGCCTGATTTGCAAGGGGGTGAGGTGAAAGACGGTTGGACATTGGCTGCAGGTGCCAACTCTGACCTTTCTGCAGTAGACTGGGTGGGAGACAATGTGAAGGAACTGGAGGCACTGTCAGCAGCAAACCAATCTACTATCGCCTCAACTTGTTCTGGCCTCATCACTTCTAGGGGCGTTTGATGCCCTACCAAATACTGATGCAGGTTCTGTCGCCTACTCACACTTGAGGAAGGTGTTTCACTTGTGCGTGTAGCTGGCACAGATCGACCACGTCCTCTCCTTGCAACAGGAGCTCTACCAGCAGCACCACGACCCAGGCCACGGCCCTTATTTGACGGTCTCCTCATATTTCTGTAATTTAAGATCTTGCCCTAGAAAGGTTTTTATTGAATAGCGGAATAGGAAATATGATCCAAAAAAGTGTATGTATCTCGCACGTACAAAACCACACTAGGCCCCAATTACTATTGTTTCTACCCCTAAAAGGATGGATGAGGAGTAGGAGGAGTATGGAACAGACAGCACCCTCAAATCTTCAGAAGTATGAGATGAACCCCAAAAACTTGGAAAGGTGGATCTCACACGTACCGACACAGACTATCCCGCAATTCAATTGATCCTCAAAGGTTTTTATTGAATAGCGGAATAGGAAATATGATCAAAAAAAGTGTATGTATCTCGCACGTACACAACCACACTAGGCCCCAATTACTATTGTTTGTACCCCTAAAAGGATGGATGAGGAGTAGGAGGAGGAGTATGGAACAGGCAGCACCCTCAAATCTTCAGAAGTATGAGATGAACCCCAAAAACTTGGAAAGGTGGATCTCACACGTACCGACACAGACTATCCCGCAATTCAATTGATCCTCAAAGGTTTTTATTGAATAGCGGAATAGGAAATATGATCAAAAAAAGTGTATGTATCTCGCACGTACACAACCACACTAGGCCCCAATTACTATTGTTTGTACCCCTAAAAGGATGGATGAGGAGTAGGAGGAGGAGTATGGAACAGGCAGCACCCTCAAATCTTCAGAAGTATGAGATGAACCCCAAAAACTTGGAAAGGTGGATCTCACACGTACCGACACAGACTATCCCGCAATTCAATTGATCCTCAAAGGTTTTTATTGAATAGCGGAATAGGAAATATGATCAAAAAAAGTGTATGTATCTCGCACGTACACAACCACACTAGGCCCCAATTACTATTGTTTGTACCCCTAAAAGGATGGTTGAGCAGTAGGAGCAGGAGTATGGAACAGGCAGCACCCTCAAATCTTCAGAAGTATGAGATGAACCCCAACAACTTGGAAAGGTGGATCTCACACGTACCGACACAGACTATCTCGCAATTGAATTGATCCCCAAAGGTTTTAATTGAATAGCGGAATAGAAAATATGATCAAAAAGAAAGTGTATGTATCTCGCACGTACACCACCACACTAGGCCCCAACTACTATTGTTTGTACCCCTAAAAGGATGGTTGAGCAGTAGGAGGAGGAGTATGGAACAGGCAGCACCCTCAAATCTTCAGAAGTATGAGATGAACCCCAAAAACTTGGAAAGGTGGATCTCTCTCACACGTACCAACACAGACTATCCCCCAATTTAACTGATCCCCAAAGGTTTTTGATTAAATAGCGGAATAGAAAATATGATCCAAAAAAAGTGTATGTATATCACACGTACACAACCACACTAGGCCCCAATTACTATTGTTTGTACCCCTAAAAGGCTAGATGAGGAGTAGGGGGAGTATGGAACAGGCAGCACCCTCAAACCTTCAGAAGTATGAGATGAACCCCAACAACTTGGAAAGGTGGATCTCTCTCACACGTACCAACACAGACTATCCCCCAATTTAACTGATCCCCAAAGGTTTTTGATTAAATAGCGGAATAGAAAATATGATCCAAAAAAAGTGTATGTATATCACACGTACACAACCACACTAGGCCCCAGTTACTATTGTTTGTACCCCTAAAAGGCTAGATGAGGAGTAGGGGGGGTATGGAACAGGCAGCACCCTCAAACCTTCAGAAGTATGAGATGAACCCCAACAACTTGGAAAGGTGGATCTCTCTCACACGTACCAACACAGACTATCCCCCAATTTAACTGATCCCCAAAGGTTTTTGATTAAATAGCGGAATAGAAAATATGATCCAAAAAAAGTGTATGTATATCACACGTACACAACCACACTGGGCCCCAATTACTATTGTTTGTACCCCTAAAAGGCTAGATGAGGAGTAGGGGGAGTATGGAACAGGCAGCACCCTCAAACCTTCAGAAGTATGAGATGAACCCCAACAACTTGGAAAGGTGGATCTCTCTCACACGTACCAACACAGACTATCCCCCAATTTAACTGATCCCCAAAGGTTTTTGATTAAAAAGCGGAATAGAAAATATGATCCAAAAAAAGTGTATGTATATCACACGTACACAACCACACTAGGCCCCAATTACTATTGTTTGTACCCCTAAAAGGCTAGATGAGGAGTAGGGGGAGTATGGAACAGGCAGCACCCTCAAACCTTCAGAAGTATGAGATGAACCCCAACAACTTGGAAAGGTGGATCTCTCTCACACGTACCAACACAGACTATCCCCCAATTTAACTGATCCCCAAAGGTTTTTGATTAAATAGCGGAATAGAAAATATGATCCAAAAAAAGTGTATGTATATCACACGTACACAACCACACTAGGCCCCAATTACTATTGTTTGTACCCCTAAAAGGCTAGGAGTAGGGGGGGTATGGAACAGGCAGCACCCTCAAACCTTCAGAAGTATGAGATGAACCCCAACAACTTGGAAAGGTGGATCTCTCTCACACGTACCAACACAGACTATCCCCCAATTTAACTGATCCCCAAAGGTTTTTGATTAAATAGCGGAATAGAAAATATGATCCAAAAAAAGTGTATGTATATCACACGTACACAACCACACTAGGCCCCAATTACTATTGTTTGTACCCCTAAAAGGCTAGGAGTAGGGGGAGTATGGAACAGGCAGCACCCTCAAACCTTCAGAAGTATGAGATGAACCCCAACAACTTGGAAAGGTGGATCTCTCTCACACGTACCAACACAGACTATCCCCCAATTTAACTGATCCCCAAAGGTTTTTGATTAAATAGCGGAATAGAAAATATGATCCAAAAAAAGTGTATGTATATCACACGTACACAACCACACTAGGCCCCAATTACTATTGTTTGTACCCCTAAAAGGCTAGATGAGGAGTAGGGGGGGTATGGAACAGGCAGCACCCTCAAATCTTCAGAAGTATGAGATGAACCCCAAAAACTTGGAAAGGTGGATCTCTCTCACACGTACCAACACAGACTATCCCCCAATTTAACTGATCCCCAAAGGTTTTTGATTAAATAGCGGAATAGAAAATATGATCCAAAAAAAGTGTATGTATATCACACGTACACAACCACACTAGGCCCCAATTACTATTGTTTGTACCCCTAAAAGGCTAGGAGTAGGGGGGGAATGGAACAGGCAGCACCCTCAAACCTTCAGAAGTATGAGATGAACCCCAACAACTTGGAAAGGTGGATCTCTCTCACACGTACCAACACAGACTATCCCCCAATTTAACTGATCCCCAAAGGTTTTTGATTAAATAGCGGAATAGAAAATATGATCCAAAAAAAGTGTATGTATATCACACGTACACAACCACACTAGGCCCCAATTACTATTGTTTGTACCCCTAAAAGGCTAGGAGTAGGGGGAGTATGGAACAGGCAGCACCCTCAAACCTTCAGAAGTATGAGATGAACCCCAACAACTTGGAAAGGTGGATCTCTCTCACACGTACCAACACAGACTATCCCCCAATTTAACTGATCCCCAAAGGTTTTTGATTAAATAGCGGAATAGAAAATATGATCCAAAAAAAGTGTATGTATATCACACGTACACAACCACACTAGGCCCCAATTACTATTGTTTGTACCCCTAAAAGGCTAGATGAGGAGTAGGGGGGGTATGGAACAGGCAGCACCCTCAAACCTTCAGAAGTATGAGATGAACCCCAACAACTTGGAAAGGTGGATCTCTCTCACACGTACCAACACAGACTATCCCCCAATTTAACTGATCCCCAAAGGTTTTTGATTAAATAGCGGAATAGAAAATATGATCCAAAAAAAGTGTATGTATATCACACGTACACAACCACACTGGGCCCCAATTACTATTGTTTGTACCCCTAAAAGGCCAGATGAGGAGTAGGGGGAGTATGGAACAGGCAGCACCCTCAAACCTTCAGAAGTATGAGATGAACCCCAACAACTTGGAAAGGTGGATCTCTCTCACACGTACCAACACAGACTATCCCCCAATTTAACTGATCCCCAAAGGTTTTTGATTAAATAGCGGAATAGAAAATATGATCCAAAAAAAGTGTATGTATATCACACGTACACAACCACACTAGGCCCCAATTACTATTGTTTGTACCCCTAAAAGGCTAGATGAGGAGTAGGGGGGGTATGGAACAGGCAGCACCCTCAAATCTTCAGAAGTATGAGATGAACCCCAAAAACTTGGAAAGGTGGATCTCTCTCACACGTACCAACACAGACTATCCCCCAATTTAACTGATCCCCAAAGGTTTTTGATTAAATAGCGGAATAGAAAATATGATCCAAAAAAAGTGTATGTATATCACACGTACACAACCACACTAGGCCCCAATTACTATTGTTTGTACCCCTAAAAGGCTAGGAGTAGGGGGGGTATGGAACAGGCAGCACCCTCAAACCTTCAGAAGTATGAGATGAACCCCAACAACTTGGAAAGGTGGATCTCTCTCACACGTACCAACACAGACTATCCCCCAATTTAACTGATCCCCAAAGGTTTTTGATTAAATAGCGGAATAGAAAATATGATCCAAAAAAAGTGTATGTATATCACACGTACACAACCACACTGGGCCCCAATTACTATTGTTTGTACCCCTAAAAGGCTAGATGAGGAGTAGGGGGAGTATGGAACAGGCAGCACCCTCAAACCTTCAGAAGAATGATATGAACCCCAACAACTTGGAAAGGTGGATCTCTCTCACACGTACCAACACAGACTATCCCCCAATTTAACTGATCCCCAAAGGTTTTTGATTAAATAGCGGAATAGAAAATATGATCCAAAAAAAGTGTATGTATATCACACGTACACAACCACACTAGGCCCCAATTACTATTGTTTGTACCCCTAAAAGGCTAGATGAGGAGTAGGGGGAGTATGGAACAGGCAGCACCCTCAAACCTTCAGAAGTATGAGATGAACCCCAACAACTTGGAAAGGTGGATCTCTCTCACACGTACCAACACAGACTATCCCCCAATTTAACTGATCCCCAAAGGTTTTTGATTAAATAGCGGAATAGAAAATATGATCCAAAAAAAGTGTATGTATATCACACGTACACAACCACACTAGGCCCCAATTACTATTGTTTGTACCCCTAAAAGGCTAGGAGTAGGGGGGGTATGGAACAGGCAGCACCCTCAAACCTTCAGAAGTATGAGATGAACCCCAACAACTTGGAAAGGTGGATCTCTCTCACACGTACCAACACAGACTATCCCCCAATTTAACTGATCCCCAAAGGTTTTTGATTAAATAGCGGAATAGAAAATATGATCCAAAAAAAGTGTATGTATATCACACGTACACAACCACACTAGGCCCCAATTACTATTGTTTGTACCCCTAAAAGGCTAGGAGTAGGGGGAGTATGGAACAGGCAGCACCCTCAAACCTTCAGAAGTATGAGATGAACCCCAACAACTTGGAAAGGTGGATCTCTCTCACACGTACCAACACAGACTATCCCCCAATTTAACTGATCCCCAAAGGTTTTTGATTAAATAGCGGAATAGAAAATATGATCCAAAAAAAGTGTATGTATATCACACGTACACAACCACACTAGGCCCCAATTACTATTGTTTGTACCCCTAAAAGGCTAGATGAGGAGTAGGGGGGGTATGGAACAGGCAGCACCCTCAAATCTTCAGAAGTATGAGATGAACCCCAAAAACTTGGAAAGGTGGATCTCTCTCACACGTACCAACACAGACTATCCCCCAATTTAACTGATCCCCAAAGGTTTTTGATTAAATAGCGGAATAGAAAATATGATCCAAAAAAAGTGTATGTATATCACACGTACACAACCACACTAGGCCCCAATTACTATTGTTTGTACCCCTAAAAGGCTAGGAGTAGGGGGGGTATGGAACAGGCAGCACCCTCAAACCTTCAGAAGTATGAGATGAACCCCAACAACTTGGAAAGGTGGATCTCTCTCACACGTACCAACACAGACTATCCCCCAATTTAACTGATCCCCAAAGGTTTTTGATTAAATAGCGGAATAGAAAATATGATCCAAAAAAAGTGTATGTATATCACACGTACACAACCACACTAGGCCCCAATTACTATTGTTTGTACCCCTAAAAGGCTAGGAGTAGGGGGAGTATGGAACAGGCAGCACCCTCAAACCTTCAGAAGTATGAGATGAACCCCAACAACTTGGAAAGGTGGATCTCTCTCACACGTACCAACACAGACTATCCCCCAATTTAACTGATCCCCAAAGGTTTTTGATTAAATAGCGGAATAGAAAATATGATCCAAAAAAAGTGTATGTATATCACACGTACACAACCACACTAGGCCCCAATTACTATTGTTTGTACCCCTAAAAGGCTAGATGAGGAGTAGGGGGGGTATGGAACAGGCAGCACCCTCAAACCTTCAGAAGTATGAGATGAACCCCAACAACTTGGAAAGGTGGATCTCTCTCACACGTACCAACACAGACTATCCCCCAATTTAACTGATCCCCAAAGGTTTTTGATTAAATAGCGGAATAGAAAATATGATCCAAAAAAAGTGTATGTATATCACACGTACACAACCACACTGGGCCCCAATTACTATTGTTTGTACCCCTAAAAGGCTAGATGAGGAGTAGGGGGAGTATGGAACAGGCAGCACCCTCAAACCTTCAGAAGTATGAGATGAACCCCAACAACTTGGAAAGGTGGATCTCTCTCACACGTACCAACACAGACTATCCCCCAATTTAACTGATCCCCAAAGGTTTTTGATTAAATAGCGGAATAGAAAATATGATCCAAAAAAAGTGTATGTATATCACACGTACACAACCACACTAGGCCCCAATTACTATTGTTTGTACCCCTAAAAGGCTAGATGAGGAGTAGGGGGGGTATGGAACAGGCAGCACCCTCAAATCTTCAGAAGTATGAGATGAACCCCAAAAACTTGGAAAGGTGGATCTCTCTCACACGTACCAACACAGACTATCCCCCAATTTAACTGATCCCCAAAGGTTTTTGATTAAATAGCGGAATAGAAAATATGATCCAAAAAAAGTGTATGTATATCACACGTACACAACCACACTAGGCCCCAATTACTATTGTTTGTACCCCTAAAAGGCTAGGAGTAGGGGGGGTATGGAACAGGCAGCACCCTCAAACCTTCAGAAGTATGAGATGAACCCCAACAACTTGGAAAGGTGGATCTCTCTCACACGTACCAACACAGACTATCCCCCAATTTAACTGATCCCCAAAGGTTTTTGATTAAATAGCGGAATAGAAAATATGATCCAAAAAAAGTGTATGTATATCACACGTACACAACCACACTAGGCCCCAATTACTATTGTTTGTACCCCTAAAAGGCTAGGAGTAGGGGGAGTATGGAACAGGCAGCACCCTCAAACCTTCAGAAGTATGAGATGAACCCCAACAACTTGGAAAGGTGGATCTCTCTCACACGTACCAACACAGACTATCCCCCAATTTAACTGATCCCCAAAGGTTTTTGATTAAATAGCGGAATAGAAAATATGATCCAAAAAAAGTGTATGTATATCACACGTACACAACCACACTAGGCCCCAATTACTATTGTTTGTACCCCTAAAAGGCTAGATGAGGAGTAGGGGGAGTATGGAACAGGCAGCACCCTCAAACCTTCAGAAGTATGAGATGAACCCCAACAACTTGGAAAGGTGGATCTCTCTCACACGTACCAACACAGACTATCCCCCAATTTAACTGATCCCCAAAGGTTTTTGATTAAATAGCGGAATAGAAAATATGATCCAAAAAAAGTGTATGTATATCACACGTACACAACCACACTAGGCCCCAATTACTATTGTTTGTACCCCTAAAAGGCTAGGAGTAGGGGGAGTATGGAACAGGCAGCACCCTCAAACCTTCAGAAGTATGAGATGAACCCCAACAACTTGGAAAGGTGGATCTCTCTCACACGTACCAACACAGACTATCCCCCAATTTAACTGATCCCCAAAGGTTTTTGATTAAATAGCGGAATAGAAAATATGATCCAAAAAAAGTGTATGTATATCACACGTACACAACCACACTAGGCCCCAATTACTATTGTTTGTACCCCTAAAAGGCTAGATGAGGAGTAGGGGGAGTATGGAACAGGCAGCACCCTCAAATCTTCAGAAGTATGAGATTGTGTTCACTGTACCCCACAAAGATTGAGTTCACTGCACCCCACAATGATTGTGTTCACTGCACCCCACAAAGATTGTGTTCACTGCACCTCACAAAGATTGTGTTCACTGTACCCCCCAAAGATTGTGTTCACTGCACCCCACAAAGATTCTGTTCACTGTACCCCACAAAGATTGTGTTCACTGCACCCTAAAAGGATGTTGTTCACTGCACCCCACAAAGATTGTGTTCACTGCACCCTAAAAGGATGTTGTTCACTGCACCCCAAAAAGATTGTGTTCACTGTACCCCCCCCAAAGATTGTGTTCACTGCACCCCACAAAGATTGTGTTCACTGCACCCCAAAAAGATTGTGTTCACTGTACCCCCCAAAGATTGTGTTCACTGCACCCCAAAAAGATTGTGTTCACTGTACCCCCCAAAGATTGTGTTCACTGCACCCCACAAAGATTCTGTTCACTGTACCCCACAAAGATTGTGTTCACTGCACCCCAAAAAGATTGTGTTCACTGTACCCCCCCAAAGATTGTGTTCACTGCACCCCACAAAGATTCTGTTCACTGCACCCCACAAAGGATTTTGTTCACTGCACCCCAAAAAGATTGTGTTCACTGCACCCCAAAAAGGATTTTGATCACTGCACCCCAAAAAGGATGTTGTTCACTGCACCCCAAAAATGATTTTGTTCACTCCACCCCAAAAAGATTGTGTTCACTGCACCCCACAAAGATTGTGTTCACTGCACCCCAAAAAGATTGTGTTCACTGTACCCCCCAAAGATTGTGTTCACTGCACCCCACAAAGATTCTGTTCACTGTACCCCACAAAGATTGTGTTCACTGCACCCCAAAAAGATTGTGTTCACTGCACCCCAAAAAGGATGTTGTACACTGCACCCCAAAAAGGATGTTGTTCACTCCACCCCAAAAAGATTGTGTTCACTGCACCCCACAAAGATTGTGTTCACTGCACCCCAAAAAGATTGTGTTCACTGCACCCCAAAAATGATTTTGTTCACTGCACCCCAAAAAGGATTTTGTTCACTGCACCCCAAAAAGGATGTTGTTCACTCCACCCCAAAAAGATTGTGTTCACTGCACCCCAAAAAGATTGTGTTCACTGCACCCCACAAAGGATTTTGTTCACTGCACCCCAAAAAGATTGTGTTCACTGCACCCCAAAAAGGATGTTGTTCACTGCACCCCAAAAAGGATTTTGTTCACTGCACCCCAAAAAGATTGTGTTCACTGCACCCCACAAAGGATTTTGTTCACTGCACCCCACAAAGATTGTGTTCACTGCACACCAAAAAGGATTGTGTTCACTGCACCCCAAAAAGATTTTGTTCACTGCACCCCAAAAAGATTGTGTTCACTGCAGCCCAAAAAGATTGTGTTCACTGCAGCCCAAAAAGATTGTGTTCACTGCAGCCCAAAAAGATTGTGTTCACTGCAGCCCAAAAAGATTGTGTTCACTGCAGCTCACACACAGAAAAATGGATGTGGATCACTGACACCTGCCTATCTCCAATCCCACACCACACAGCAATATCGATTGTAGTTTGTAGAACACAGTTTCCCTAAAATTCAGCAGACTCTGTCCCTAACAGGATTGAGAAGAGATCGTAGATCAGGATTGAGTGCAGATTCACCCCACCCCCCACACAGCAATATCGATTGTAGTTTGTAGAAGACACTGACCCTATAATTCAGCAGACTCTATCCCTAAAATGCCTACAACTCGCCCTGCCTAAACACTCCGACCTGTCCCTCAATTCTATCCGGACACAAATGGTTTTTTCCTGCCTATCTTTCCCTAATCAGCAGCCAGCACGTTGATGTGTGCTCTGTCCCTGATATAAGCAGCATAATGACGCCGCTGCGGCTGCCTCGAACTTATAAAGACTTGGTCACATGCTTCAGACGGCCAATCACAGCTACTAAGACATTTGCAGGCATGGCTGGGATGGCTTAAGGCACACCAGTTAAACGATTGTTGATTGGCTGTTGAAAGCCCGCCATGAAAAGAGCGCCAAAGCATGCAAAACCCGGAAATAAAACGACCGAACACAGATTTTTACCCGAACATACAGTAAAGTGTCCGTGTCCGTGTTCGGGTACAAAAAATCCAATTATTCGGTACGAACACGAATAATACAGTCCGTGTTCGCTCAACACTAGTTGCAACCCATCTTTCTTTAGTCTCTTCAGAAAGCACAATTGCTGGTGCGACATTCCCATCAAACCCACTAAATATGCTGACCCTGAAGGTTCATCTGTAATTATTGTATGCAAAAACTTACAAATACCACATGTAGGAGACTTTTTCACAGCCTAAACCCATAGAAAGGCCCAAAATCTAAGGATCACCTTCAGGCGTTCTAGGGGTATAAATTACCCATCCAATTTCCTGACTATCTATCACATTTTTGGAGGCCCTGGAGTACCAGGACAGCAGAAACACCCACAAAATGACCAAATTTTGTAAAGCAAATACCCTGAGGTATTTTTTAAGCGGCATTGGGGAATCTTTTGTAGACTTCATTTTTTACCACAAGTTTTTGGAAAATACAGAAAGACAATGAATATTGTTTTTTAAACAAAGTTGTCAATTTAATAAGATATTTCTCACATACAGCATGGGCATACTTATAATTACATCTCAAAACACATTCTGCTACGTCTCCTGAGTATGATGATACCATATGTGCAAGACTTTGGACTTATTATATAGCAGACATTGTATCTTGTGTATTACACAAATCAACCAATTATGTCAAAACCAATGTACTGTAATGGTCACCTCTATACGAGTGATCAGGGAATTTAGCTCAGTGTAGTGTAATTTATAGCAGTCCATGTTCCTATAAACCAAGCAAGCCTAGCCTACTGGTATATGGCTGCCCCCAGGAATGCCATGCTCACTCTCAGGGAAGTACAGGAGGCTAAAGAAAAGAAGAACATAAAAATTCCTGGCTGGGATTAGTGTCTTACAGGATCATAGTGAGTCACACATGCAGATGGGTCAGTTCAGGCGCAGGGAGAGACATAGTCAGCAAACAGGCAAAAGGATTAGTCCAGGCAGCAGGAAGAAACATGGTCAATAAACAAGCTGGGGTTGGTACAGGTAACAATCAGGGACACCAGCTGTGACTGGCTGTACTATTAGGGTTCGATCACAAAGGAGGTTAGGGGATGGTACAATTTCATGATTAAGCTGCAGTTTTACTGCTTCTCGACTGCTGTTCCCTTTAGCTGTAGAGACAGTGGCTGGGGGTGTACACATGCCATGTGCCATGGCTGCAATGTTTTGCCTTACAGCTGTGGCAGGAATTATACCCCTGTATGCCCATTGATTGTGACCCATTCAAGTGAAAGGGGTTGCTTGTGTGAGGTCTAAGGGTGTAAAGCAGGTGGTGAGTAAGCGATGCAGTGCCTCCTCACTGCCTGCCCAGTGCTCTCTGAAGAGCCATCTGAACATGGATGACTCCTCAGAGAGCATTGCACATGTCCTTGTGTTGGTATTATAACTGGTGTAGCAGTGATAAGGGACACTGTACCTGGTGTAACTAGTATGGTGGTGATCAGGTACACTGTAACTGGTGTGGCAGTGATCTGGGACACTGTAACTGGGGTGGCGGTGATCAGGAACAATATGACTGTTGCAGTGGTGATCAGAGACAATTTGACTGGTGTGGCAGCAATTAGTGACAATATGACTGGCCCAGTGGTAAATAGAGTAGTGACAGTGTGTAAAAAAAAAAATCTACATTTTTATTTTTACACCTGGCTTATTAAAGTGATGATCACTGTAATAAGCAATCTGTGATGCTTTTACATGAAATCCTGTTTACTATTGTGATTGGTCACAGCTACATGTATCCGAAATAAATTATAATGAAACTAAATTTTGTTCGAATTTGAATTGAGTTTGAAAATGATTTAGAAATGTAAACATATTGCTGGTTATTACTATTTTCCTACAAAAACTGTGTGCAAATGTACCTAATAGAACTGATGCTGTTTTGAAGCCAAAGGGTATTCAAATATTATTATACAGGATTTATATAGCGTCAACAGTTTACGCAGCGCTTTACAGTGTGGCGAAGTCAATACAGTTACAGCACAATTCAATACAGGAGGAATCAGAGGGCCCTGCTCGTTAGAGCTTACAATCTAGAAGGGAGGGTCAAGTGAAGCAAAAGGCAGTAACCGAGGGGGATGGATAAAATGGAGGTAGAGTTGTTAGGTGTGGTTAGGATAGGCTTCTCTGAAGAGGAGGGTTTTCAGAGATCGCCTAAAAGCTAATAGAGTAGGAGATAATTGGACAGATAAGGTTAAGGAGTTCCATAGGATTGGAGAGTCTCTGGCAAAGTCCTGGAGGCGAGCATGGGAGGAGGTGACAAGGGAGCTAGAGAGCAGGAGGTTTTGAGAGGAACGAAGAGAGCGATTAGGTTGGTATTTTGAGTGATGTAGTTGGGGGCTAAGCTGTGGATGGCTTTGTAAGATGTTGTTAGTATTTTGAATTTGATTCGTTGGGTGAGCGGAAGCCAGTGGAGGGCTTGACAGAGAGGAGCGGCGGACACTGAGTGATTGGAAAGATGGATGAGTCTGGCGGCAGCATTCATGATGGATTGAAGGGGGGATAGCCTGTGTAGGTAGATTTTTCTTCTGTTAGCTCATGCTGCATTTATTAAAATAATAAAAAATAAAATATATATTTTTTAAAGCATTTTTACTTTTCAATATTTATTCACATCTGCCTAAAATGTTTGCTCAGTGCTGTATGGTAAACTAATAGTTTTAGCATAATTTGTGTCCAGATCAACATATATGCCTTTTATAACCTAAGACAATTCCATTTTTTTCTGTTTCAATCATTTTATTAAAGGTTTAGATGGTGCGAATTTCTTTTCTGCAACTACGGGTTGCTATTGTGTTTTCCCAGTGGGGGGCCACGGGAAGAACTTACAGTGATTATTGCTAGCGGCTATAGCCGCTGACAATAATTGCATGGAAGATCCGACATCCTGGTTTTACCCAAGTTGATCAATGGATCAACTTAGATACAATCATCCTGCCCATAGGTGGTTTGAATCTCAGCCGGTCCCTGCTGAACCGGCCAAGATTCAAACCATCTATGTCTGGCTTTTCTGTAAGTATAAATAGAGAACAGTACAGCCATAGAATGTTTATGGCAAATGTAGGTAGAACTTGCACACAATGCAGGCAAGACACAATTTGAGAATAACAAACAACAGTGGCGCCCGTACATATTAGGTACAGCAAACGTTTAGGGACCAAACGAGACCATCAAAACCAACCAGGGAAGGTAAAAAAAAAAAAAATATTGGGTGCGCTAATTCAAAGAGTGCTGGCCAAATAGGGTAGAACCTATTTTCTGCTCCTTACTGCTCCATAGGAGGGCAGAAACATAAAAACTAACATGTTGCTGCAGGACTCTCATCACAATTAATTAAGAGACCTTATGTTATACATATTGTCATATACATATTTTTATACATTATTATTTAATGAAATACAAAAAGATGTGGCGCTCCTCTTTCTAAATACATTATATACAGTATCTCTAATAACTTCAGTGAATATATAATAACACCAAGATAAACAAATATACAAATAAATAAAGAAAAAAACAAATGTGCACATAGAAAAAAAACCACAATCATAATACTCCTGTGATAGTCCAAAAGTTCATAATAAAAAAAAAAAAATCATGCAATAATGGGTTGTCTTCTTTCCAATATGACAGCTCTCAAGCTGTGTTATCTATCCATCACCTAAGGCTCGGTTTCCACTAGTGCGACTTGCGGTGCGACTTGACACATGTCAAGTCGCACAGCAAGTCAAAACCCATTGTTTTCAATGGGGCCCGTTTCCACTGCCGCGGCTTCAGTTGCCGCGACCTCAAAAGTAAATCGTGTACTACTTTTGAGCGCGACTTCCCTCTATATATGAGGGACAAGTCTAACTGAAGCCGCGGTTTACTTTTGCTACGAAGTCGTGCTAGAAGTAGCACGACTTCGTAGCCGCACTAGTGGAAACCTAGCCTTACATCATAAGCTCTCACCTCTAAGCATAGACCTGGCAAAATTTCAGGTCTTGCTGCGCTTTTCCCACTTTTAGGGACAGGGAATTACCATATAACTCTCTCTCTCCTTCCAGGTAAGTTGAATAGGTTGCTGGCTCCACTTCCCTTATAATGCCTATGATGTTTGCTTCACGGTTACGAATAGCTGCATGTTCTTCTGGATTGTAATTTTTTTTTTTGTGATCATGTGATGTTTTATTGTACAAAAACAGTTACAGAAAATTGTAAGTTCTGTTAAATATAGAGAAAACTGTTCCAGTTTGCTCCTTCAGTAATTTTCTTTTGTAAGGTCTGAATTAGCTCTTGAAATTTTTATACACACTATATGAAAATCTTATGATCATTCCAAATATGGAGTTTTCCCAACGATTATTATATAATGTGTAGGCCCCATAAGTGATTGCCAAATCTGTTACAGGGTAGACTTGCTATTCCATAGATATGGTCATACACAATTAGGACCAGATTTTGCATCCATTGAAAAATTTTTGTTCCCTTCTGGCCACATGGGAGGGTACAACGTTAACCAACAGGGCTTCTTCAGCTTTTGTATAATCGCATTCTGTTTTTGGGAACATATCTACATATGGCAACAACCAGGTATGATATACAACTTAACCACTTCAGCCCTGGAAGGTTTTACCCCCTTAATGACCATGCCATTTTTTGAGATACGGCACTGTGTTGCTTTAACTGACAATTGTGCGATCATGCGACTCTGTACCTAAAAAAAGTGATGTCCTTTTTTTTCCCACAAATAGAGCTTTCTTTTGGTGGTATTTGATCACCTCTGCGGTTTTTATTTTTTTGCGATATATAAACAATAAATACCGTCAATTTTGAAAAGAAAAATATATTTTTTACTTTCTGCTATTAAAAACATTCCCAAAAAAATCACATTTCTTTATCAGTTTGGGCCAATTTGTATTCTGCTACATATTTTTGGTAAAAAAAAAATCCCAAAAAGCATATATTAATTGGTTTGTGCAAAAGTTATAGCATTTGCAAACTATGGGATAGATTTATGGACTTTTTATTTTTTTTTATTGTTTTTATTAGTAATGGCGGCAATCAGAGATTTTTAGCGGGACTGCAACATTGCGACAGATCTGACACTCTTTTGGGGACCAGTGACCCCAATACAGTGATCAGTGCTAAGTAATATGCACTGTTACTGTATAAATGACACTGGCAGGGAACGGGTTGACATCAGGGGCAATCAAGGGGTTAAGTGTGCTCCTAGGGAGTGGTTTCTAATTGTGGAGGATCAGACTTACTGCAGTAAGAGAGAAATCGGTGTTCCTGATTACTAGGAACACATGATCCCTTCCTTCCTGTCTGAGAGAACAGCCGTCTGCCTTGTTTACATAGGCAGACGGCTGTTCTGTCAGTCTCTTTGACAAATGCAGATGGCTGGCGTCGATCGCGGCCGTCGGACCCGCGGACTGGCTTCCCCTGTGTGTAATCACAGCGGGAGCGTGGCTCCGGCGGTGCGCCCCCTAGAGCCTTAAGGCCCAATCACGTATATGTACGTGATTTTCCGCTTAAGGGCCACCCTGCCGCAGTATATGTACTGTGGGGGGTTCTTAAGTGGTTAAAAGTATTTTTATTCATATTAATCAACTTGAAATAACCTTCCTCTAATCTATCTCTACTGAAACATGAATGTAATGATTCGGCATGGGTTAGGGTTACTATTACCGCACTTTGTATGCTTATCTTAGATCTTGCACTAACTTATATAATAAAACCTGCCACCTTTATTTTCATAAATTTCATTACATGATGATGAGAAAGTGAGCTGCCTTTAAATGCAGTGGAATGAATCTACTGTAGGGATTATTGGGGTGATTAAAATAATAATAGAACAAAAAAAAATGGATTTAAAAAGCCATGTACTGTATATTCCATATTATGCATATAAGATTCTGAACAGTATAGTGTCCATTTTGTTCAAGTTGAATGAGAGTTCATATATGTTCATTTTCAAAATGTCTCTTACAAGCTTACAAGAGAGAAAAGAGTTTCAACAGAGGTCTTTGTATTTCTTTTAAGATCGTAAATAAGATTTACATAGACACCTTTTCAGATAAGACATAATGGTAATCCCAGTCTGTCTGTAATTATTTAACAATGGACAATACCCCAGTATACTCTAGCAGACATTTAAAATGAACTATATATAAGTTTTTAAAGATACATTATTATGTGTGAGAAGATATTAGCAATAATTATGTCATTATATTATGTAAGGCATATACATATATATTTAGAAATTGTTTGTCTACCATATGTTGGGTTTATATTCTTAAAAAAATAACAAATCTTACTTAGGTAAAAGTAATTCCACAAATTACTTAATTTTTAGGCATGTGATAGGAGTGTTTATATAAGAATTGCTTTGGACTAGGCTAAGTGATATAAATTCTACAAACTAGACTAAGTGTCTGACAGCCTATGGCATGGTCAAATAATTAATGGATCTTCACTAGCCAAGAGGTCAAAGATCATCAGATAAGGATATATTCTAATTATTGTTAACTACAAAATCTAATGAACGGTATAATACTGCCCTCTTTAGACGAAATACCAAATGCAGTCTTGGGATAGTTTAGATATTTCCAATGTAGGAATATTATATTGTATTAAAAATATAATTATTGAAATGGCATTACTTGCCAAGGTGAATGATGGAGATACAGATGGACATTTGTGTATGTACTGGGAGTATGGACAAAGTTTTATGTTGTGCTTTTATGATTACTCTTACATATAGAGAAATTATCCTTTAATTTTATTATACAAAGTATTGAATTATCATGAGAGGTGTGTCTATGACCTCACCAGTTAAGGTATAGAATATCCCAACCAATGGGGATAATGTTTCATCCCTCTGGGTTTAACTTATGGTGATTTTTATAGCCCTTTGTTCATACCATATAAAAGAACAACCCAGATATGAGAGAGGACACATTACATTGCCCAACAGACATCACACATACATTACACACACTACTACATCCATTGATATACTCATCCAGACATACTCCATCTTGCTCCATCATTCATCTGAAACTTTGAGGGATGCCAAACGAAACTCCTCCCTCACTATCCCCCATATTAAGAAAGGCACCCATCTTAGGACTCTGGTAACGACCATTTAAAGCTAGCTGCCATCTTAAGTGTGGTAAATATAACTTTGCTGTTTGAGTTTATTTAATATTGCTTATTTCCTTCCTTATATGTTTTATATTGCATATTTAAGGGTAATAAGATTACAATCCCAGCCGTATAAACCATAGTAGATTTTTCTCTAAAAAGCTGATTTTTGTTTTATAAATTTTTATTAATATCAGATTTAGTGCATTGTTTGCAAATTTAGTCTTCCGTTTTGCATGGCTTATTCTCGCTCCATCTGCAGTGGAACGACTTTCGGCCATGTGATTCGCAGACAATTGTGGTCTGTTTATATAGAATACTTTCCTATGGTTTGTGCTATACCTGGAGAAATGGTAATCTTGCTTTTGTTTTGCTTTCACTTTACTTTCACTTTCACTTTCATTATTGAGCTAAACATCACATTGCATTGATTGTTTGAAGTTAGTATTTTTTCTGTAGGGTTATCTTTTTGTGTCATTTCTTGTTTGATCATATATTGTGAATACATGTCTGGTGAATAAATATTTTAATATATCCCATACTGTAGACTGTACTCACTGAGATTGGTATATGCTTTTAAAAAGAAATTAATCAATTAAAAATAATTCACTACATATTGATTTGTGGAAATAAGTGAAGATTCTCCTTTCTCACAGATCTTTGCTTATTGACATAAATATACACTGTTATATTATAATAGTGTCAGTATAAATATATATATATATTATAATAGTGTCAGTATAAATATTCTGACATAATGAAGTACGAGCGCGAGATATTATTATTAAATATTCTTACACTACTATGCATAAATTGTATCAAATATAAAATAGGAATTTATTGTACAATACATATCCAATCCATTACCATTACCAGTATTTAACTCATTGGATCTTCTTAAATGCCATTGTATGTGTATAGTATATTCATTTGAATGCTCCTTTTTTCCCCCTAACCCTATCCTGGCAGCAGCGGATGCTGTGCACAAGTGAAGGCATAACATGCTTGTAATGACTATACATAACTTAATTGTTATGCTTGTGAGTCTTAAGGTATACAAAAAGACAGTATCTTCGATCACGGGAGTTTCATCTTAGTAATAGTAATTACATTTTCATACAACGCATAAAGTTGCCACCATAATTTCCAATGGAAGAGTTTAGTGGTATTTCATGAATAACATCAAGGAGTTTGAGGTCCAGCACAAGTTGATATTCTTGTAGTTCAACAATTTTAATAAATTATAATGATGGTAACTTACCTATAATATCATGCTACATATTCTGTTGGGCCCATATTGAAGGCTTTTATGTTTTGAAAACGTATTTTTATTTGATAAAATCGCAAATATTGAAACAGCCTGAAAACAAGTAGTACCTAGCTAATTTTCAGATACTTGGTTCGAATACGGACGAAAATTTCAGGTTTAATCAACCACAAAAAAACAAAACTAATTTACGAAACAAATAATTTTAACAATGAATGTAACTAAATGAAATGTGTAACTTAACAAATTAAACTTTTTTTTTTTCTGCACATGTCTAGTACCATGTCATTACTGTGACCAATCACAGAGTCACAAAGTAGTAAACAATGACAGCATTGTTTACTACTGTGACTATAATCACTATGATTGGTCACAGCAATCACACTGAACCATCGTTCACCCTCATCGGCACTGCTCCCATCAGGCAGTTTTTATAGTGTCAGGACAGAAACCAGTTAGCCACCTAGTGACCCCCCTATAGTAGTTTTACTGCTACCGGGCATCAGCTGTCCACCGGATCATATATATATATATATATATATATATATATATATATGTGATTCCGGAATTCCTGTGCAAACATTCACAGCAGAATGTGCGGTTTTCAGGCACTCAATGTACTCCAGCACCTGGCGATCGCCAGCAAACTACGCAGAAGGTGGATCTGCCTATGTAAACAAGGCAGGTCCCAGTTCCGACAGGGGGGGAAAGCGTAGATTCTGTGTCTCTGCAAAGCAGGGACTAGAATACTTGCCTTCCCTTAGTATAAGCGGCACACATAGTAAACACAAACACTGGTTAGGCACACATTTAACCCTTTGATCACCCTAGATGTTTAACCCCTTCCTAGCCAGTGTCATTAGTACAGGAATAGTGCATATTTTTAGCAGTGATCACTGTATTAATGTGGTTCCTGCAAAGTGTCAAACATGTCAGTTAGTGTCCGATTGACCGCCAAAATATTGCAGCCCCGCCATAAGTTGCTGATCGCCGGCATTACTTGTACTAGTTTAAAAAAAAATTAATAAATAAAAATTACATAAACATATCCCATAGTTTGTAGATGCTACAAAGTTCGTGTAAATCAATCAATATACCAATATACACTTACTGGGTACATGTAGCATAATGGCCCAAGTTTATAAAGAAATTTAGATTTTTTTTACATTTCTTATATTGGATATGTTTCATTAACAGAAAGTACAAAATAATGTTTGTTTGTTTTTTCAAAATTGCCACCTTTTTTTATTTAAAGCGCAAAAAATAAAAAACGTAGTGGTAATCAAATAATACCAAAAGAAATCTCTATTTGTGGGGAAAACAATTACATAAATATTATTTTGGCACAGTGTCGCACGACCACGCAATTTCCAGTTAAAGTAATACAGTGCCAGATCGCAAAAAATGACTAGGGGGGAAAATCTTCCAGGGTTCAAGTGGTTAAAGGCACTTACTTTACATTTTCACTTGTCTATATCCCCTCAAAGAAGTTATCCAGGCACATAGTACGCAAGCCTAGTCTGCTTGTTTTATTTGATGGTAAATTACCTTTTGGCATTCTTTACATATTGCAGTTTATTCATAGGCAGACTGAATAGAGTTTGGAGGAATCACTTGTGTATATATTTCAACACTTCTACTCTGGTCCCCTTCTGTAAATAAAGGGAAAGTCTTTCATGCGGCAAAGGATGGATTATGTATAGCTAACTAGGTTTTGCTGCTACTATGGTCTTTATCCTCAGTGGATTTACCTTTTGTAGCCAATAACCTAGTCAATGGTTTTGAAAATGAGGTACCCACAGGAGAGCTATCGAAGCATACCTCCAAATCTCTGCCAATAAGTCAAGCAGATTTTAGAACAGATGATGCAAAAAGGGCTAATCAAAGAGAGTAAGAGACCATGGGGGGGGGGGCTCCAATTGTCTTGATGAGGAAGAAGGATGTAGCTCACTGCTTTTGTGCAGACTATAGGAATCTAAATGAGAAATGCCTATCCTCTTCCATGGCAGGCAACCTAGGACAGGCTAAATTTTTATTCACACTTAATCTCACCAGTGAGTATTAGCAGATTCTTGATGCCAAGGTGGACCAGAAGAAGACTGCTGCTATAGGGTTGTGGCAGTTCAGAAGGATGCCCTCTGGGCTAAACAACACCATTGCCACATTCCAGAGGATACTGGAGCACTGCTTTGGGGACATGAACCTAGACAGTAACATGAACAGGTGTTTCCTGCAAAATGTAAGGTTCATATTGCTTCTCCCACCTGCACCAGTATGAGCTGAAGCTCCAACCCAAGAAGTGCTATCTATTCAAGCATGAGATTAAGTTTATAGGACATACAATCTCTGGGCAATGCACACCCCCAAATCTAGAGAAAGTAAAGGCCATACAGGAATGGCAGCCTCCACAGACAGTACCAAATTTAGAACTTTTCTGGGGCTGGTAGGATATTTTTAGCATTTTATCAAGCACTACTTCCCTTACTCTGCCCTGATTCAAAAGCTCCTGCACAAGGTAGGCAAGAAGGAGGGGACCACATAAAAGGGAAACAATTGAAGACATTTGACTTCTTGCAATTGATGTTAGCTACTGTGCTGACCTTTTTTGACTTCTACTTCCCTTTCCAGGCTAAGAACGTATACTTGCATCCAGGATCTAGGATCCACACTATCGCAAGTGTAAGGCAGTCAGGAGAGGGTCATCACCTACACCAATCAAAGCCTACATGCAACTAAGAGAAACTCTGAAAAGTGCAACATCTTTAAAATTGAGCTGTTTGCCTTTGTGTGGGCCATCACTAAAACCTTTGCTGATATGTGCCAAGTCTGAACAGATATAAATATGTTATTGCATCTCCAAACAACTAAACATGGTGGTCTGGAGCAACATGGGGCAGCCTTCCAGAAGCCTGAATTCTCCTTGCATTATCACCCTGGAATAAGCAACAAGGCAGCAGATATGCTACTAGCCATACCTCACTGAGGCATGGATGAAGAAGCCGAAGAGATAGAAATCCCAGACTGGAGGAAGTCCTGAGAAAGGCCTCAGGGAAACCCCATCCATGTGGTGAAAGAACATGACTGAGGAGAGACACACAGAGAGGGTCCAGTGGTTGCCCCCCTTCCTCCCTCCACCACAGAAAACATGTTATTATGTCAAGGGCCCATGCCCTCCTTGTAGCAGAATGAATCCACATGGAAGTGGTACACTGGGGTGTGCACAAAATGTTTACCAGGTTCAAGATGATAAGGGACTATATCATAGAGTTTGCTAAAGACAACAACATCATCAGCAATAATCAGCACGGGTTTACAAATGGGCGTTCTTGTCAAACCAATCTCTTAACATTCTATGAGGAGGTATTGTGGAATTCTCTACCACAAGAGGTGGTTTCTGCGGGAAGTATGGTGGCTTTCAAAAGACTCTTAGACGTACATCTCAAGGATCAGGACATTCAGGGCTATGTGAGATGATTACAGCCACACACACCTACACAGGTTGAACTGAATGGACTATTGTCTTTATTCAACCTCATCTACTATGTAACTATGTAACTATGAGGTGAGCTGTGAGCTAGATAGGGGGAGACCAGTGGATGTGGTGTACCTGGATTTCTCTAAGGCGTTTGATACAGTTCCCCACAAGCGTTTAATTTATAAAAAATAGCGCATACTCAGACTGGTCTGAGGTGGTAAGTGGGGTCCCCCAAGGCCCAGTCCTGGGACCAACCTTGTTCAATTTATTCATAAACAGCATTGAGGACGGGATCAGTAGTTCTATATCAGTTTTTGCAGATGACACAAAATTGGGCAGGGCAATAACTGCACAGCATGAAGCAGATATCCTACAAAATGACCTGGACAAAATAACAGAGTGGGCTACGACATGGCAAATGAGGTTTAATGTGGAGAAGTGTAAGGTTTTGCACTTGGGGACTAAAAACATAAAAGTACAATACACGTTAGGGGGGAACCCTTGGGGGAAACAAAAATGGAGAAAGATCTGGGAGTCTTGGTAGATGATAGGCTAGGCAATAGCCTGCAATGTCAATCGGCAGCTGCCAAAGCCGGCAGAATATTAGCATGCATAAAGAAAGGGATGTATTCCAGAGATAAGACTATAATCCTTCCACTTTATAAAACTCTGGTCCGACCGCATCTGAAGTATTCTGTCCAGTTCTGGTCGCCAGTCCTCAGGAGGGATGTGTTGGAGCTGGAGAGGATCCAGAGAAGGGCAACTAAGCTAATTAGGGGATTGGAGAACCTTAATTATGAAGAGCGTCTGCAATTGCTTGATTTATTTTCCCTGGAGAAGAGACGCATGAGAGGGGACATGATAGCAATTTTATAAATATCTCAATGGTGATCTCGGCATAGAAAAAAAGCTATTCAGTCGTAGGGAGTGCATGAGGACTCGAGGGCATACATTGCGATTAGAGGAGAAGCGTTTTAACCACAGGCAACGTGGGGGGTTCTTTACTGTTAGAGCTACAAGATTGTGGAATTCTCTACCACAAGAGGTGGTTTCTGCGGGAAGTATGGTGGCTTTCAAAAGACTCTTAGACATACATCTCAAGGAGAAAAACATTCAGGGGTATAAGTGATGATTACGGCCACACACACCTACACAGGTTGAACTGGATGGACTATGGTCTTTATTCAACCTCACCTACTATGTAACTATGTAACTATAAGAGTCAAGCCTAGTGTGTGGGTCTATTCCAGTGTGTTAAACAAGTTGGCTCACACTATGGGCTGTGGGCACAGGGGGGTGAGGCCCTGATTCCACCTCTGACTTTGGACACATCTACCTCAATCAGTCAGTACTTACAACCATCAACTTTCTTTCACTTCAACGTATCAGAAGACGGATACCATCAAGTTCAAGTGGTGGCCCATTTTATCAGGTTTGCATTGCCAGTAGTAGCACCCCATGACAAGATCACTGTGCAGTTCACTGTTCACTGTGTCTCTATCAGATATCCCTATCAAAGTCTCCCTTTACATCAAGAGTCCTCATCAGTGCCCCTTTTTGCATCAGAGTCCCCATTACAGCGCCCCCTTACATGGATTATCCCCATCAGAGTGTCCAATTACATTGGTTGTCCTCATTAGAGTACCCCCTTACATTAACTCTCTGCATCAGAGTGTCCTCTTACATCAATTGCCCCGATCAAAGTACCCCTTTCATCAATTGCCCCCCAGTAGAGTTTCCCTTAACATCAAATATCCACTTTAGAGTCACCCTTATATGAGGTGTCCTCATCAGTGAGCCCCATTGCATTAAATGCCCTCATCAGAATGCCCCCTTACATCATCTGTCCCCATCTGAGTGCCATCTTACATCAGTTGTCCTGGCCGACTGCACCCTTACATCAGTTTTCCTCATCAGAATGTCCCCTTACATCAATTGCCACATTGAAATGCTCCCCTACATCAACTGCCTACTTGAGACTAGCTCATGGATTAGTGGATACACTCTCAGATATCTAGAGGGGCGCAACTAAAATCTGGAGGGCACAGACCACACCAGAACCTCCCTATATCTGGTCCTGCTTTGGCTTCAGTATTTTTTGGTTGATTGATTTAAAACCAGCATGCACCAAGTGAAGTTAGAGTAAAGTAAGAACTCCTAAAATGCTCATGGCTCAAGGATGTCCTAATGATATTTTAAATCTTTTGCTAGACATAAATAATATACAGGCATCAGGAAACAGAACAAGTCAGCAGTTCCTGGAAATGGTCTGGTAAAAGTACATATCAACGTAACTAAAATGTTATATGTTTCCCATAAGAGAAAGTTTAATAAATCTCCTAGGAAGAAATAATATATCTATTGCTGAACTTTTTTTTCCCTTTTTTTAATAGAAAACTATATTGCCTAAGAAACCAAACCGATAAAATGAGCATATGTAATTTAATGGGTAGTTCTCTCATAATGACATTTTCTTACACAGCTGAGGTGTTTGGAAGACAGGAGATAGATCAGGATGACGCCTGTATCATAGGAATTTCTCTTCAGCTTGCTCACATTCTGATAAATTCTTAAGGAATGTGTGATTTTTTTAAAGCCTCAGAAGTAGAAAGGTATTTGAGTGACACAAGAAACAGTAGTTTCTGCCTGGCTTCAACACACAAACATTACCCCACTCTCTACTAATGAATTCCAGACTGTTTTCTCTGGTTACGCTGCCTAAATGTTGGCCTAATATAACTTATCCTAAAGATGACGTGAACATCCTATTAAACGTAACTTTATTTAATCTATAACAAAAAGTTTAATTATTTGCAAAGCAAACTGGTGTCTTTGACAGAACACGCTTGAGGCACAATGTCACACAAGAGCAGAGGTTCACTTTATGTTGTAACTAAAATATATATATAAATACACTATATTACCAAAAGTATTGGGATGCCTGCCTTTACACGAACATAAACTTTAATGGCATGCCAGTCTTAGTCCCTAGGATTCCATATTGAGTTGGCCCACCTTTTCCAGCTATAACAGCTTCAAGTCTTCTGGGAAGGCTGTCCCCAAGGTTTAGGAGTGTGTCTATAAGAATATTTGACCATTCTTCTAGAAGCACATTTCTGAGGTCAGGCACTATTTATATTTTTATATATATATATATATATATATATATATATATATATATATATATATATATATATATATATATATATACAGTATCTCACAAAAGTGAGTATACCCCCCACATTTCTGTAAATATTTTATTATATCTTTTCATGTGACAACACTGAAGAAATTACACTTTGCTACAATGTAAAGTAGTGAGTGTACAGCTTGTATAACAGTGTAAATTTGCTGTCCCCTCAAATTAACTCAACACGCTGGCAACAAAATTGAGTACATCCCTAAGTGACAATGTTCAAATTAGTCATTTTCCCTCCCCGGTGTCATGTGACTCGTTAGTGTTTCAAGGTCTCAGCTGTGAATAGGGATCAGGTGTGTTAAATTTGGTGTTATGGCTCTCACTCTCTCATACTGGACACTGTAAGTTCAACATGGCACCTCATGGCACCTCACGGCAAAATACTCTCTGAGGATCTGAAAAAAAATTATTGTTGCTCTACATAAAGATGGCCTAAGCTATAAGAAGTTTGCCAAGACCCTGAAACTGATCTGCAGCAGGGTAGGACTGACGATACTGTGGTTTAACAGGACAAGTTTCACTCAGAACAGACCTCGCCATGGTCGACCAAAGAAGTTGTGCTGCCAGCATTTCTACAGAGGTTGAAGGGGTGGGGGGTCAGTCTGTCAGTGCTCAGACCATAAGCCACACACTGCATCAAATTGGTCTGCATGGCTGTCATCCAAGAAGGAAGCCTCTTCTAAAGATGATGCACAAGGAAGCCCACAAACAGTTTCTTGAAGACAAGCAGACTAAGGACATGGAGTAATGGAACCATGTCCTGTGGTCTGATGAGACCAAGCTAAACCGATTTTGTTCAGATGGTGTCAAGCGCATGCGGTGGCAGCCAGGTGAGGAGCACAATAACAAGTGTGTCTTGCCTACAGTCAAGCATGGTGGTGGGAGTGTCATGGTCTGGGGCTGCATGAGTGCTGCCGACACTGGAAAGCTACAGTTCATTGAGAGAACCATGTATTCCAACATTATAATGACCCCAAACACACCTCCAAGATGACCACTGCCTTGCTAAAGAAGCTGAGGGTAAAGGTGATGGACTGGCCAAGCATGTCTCCATACCTAAACCCTATTGAGCATCTGTGGGGCATCCTCAAACGAAAGTTGGAAGAGAGTAAGGTCTCTAACATCAACCAGCTCTGTCATGTCGTCATGGAGGAGAGGAAGAGGACTTCAGTGGCAAACTGTGAAGCTCTGGTGAACTGCATGCCCAAGAGGATTAAGGCAGTGCTGTAAAATAATGGTGGTCACACAAAATATTGACACTTTGGGCCCAATTTGGACATTTTGACTTAGGGGTGTACTCAGTTTTGTTGCCAGCGGTTTAGACATTAATCGTTGTGTGTCAAGTTATTTTGAAGGGACAGCACATTTACACTGTTATACAAGCTGTACACTCACTACTTTACATTGTAGCAAAGTGTCATTTCTTCAGTGTTGTCAAATGAAAAGATATAATAAAATATTTACGAAAATGTGAGGAGTGTACCCACTTTTGTGAGATACTGTATATATATATATATATATATATATATATATATATATATGCACATATATATATTATATACACATATAAATATTTTATATATACTGTATACTATGGTGTATTAATGCATATAATAACTTTACAGTGTAGAACTCCCTAAATACTTTGAATTTATCTAGTCAAAGTTAATTAACATTAAATTTAAGAAGCAGCTATATACTTGTGAATAAAACCTAGAAGCCGGTTGGTTACTATGCAGAGCTGTGCCAGATTCTGTGTGCTCCAGTTTTAATAAGTCGCCCCCCCCCCCTCCAACTACAACTTGTTCTAATAATGTCCATTCTATTTGCTGCTCCTATTTTATAAGTAATATCCAAGTTTTTCTTCTATTACTAATTGCATTTGTGAGTCTGCACTTCATGTACTAGGCTTCAAGTACAGATTGTTCAGTGTGCTTGCTAAACTGGCACTTTTCAACACTTCCACATGACTAGATAGAATAGGTTCATGCAAAGACATAACTTATTATGTTTACCTTGTAGTTAGGGTAGTCACAGCCCATCTCTCTTACTCACTCACATTAGCAGAAGACATATTAAATACTCTGCACACATTTTTAGAATTTATTGTCTTAAAATATGCCAATGTGTTTCATTCATCAGATTGCTTCTATATACACAATATCCTTTGTCGTTTTTACATTGAACATACAGCTTTAGCTTTTAAAATGTGATGTCAAGGAAAAAAAAATTCTAACATTAACATTGATTATTCTGAGGAGACTCTGGGCAGTATTCCAGAAGACCTAGTATTTAGGGCTTATTCCTCAAACTACCTTATGGGTTCTGAAGAAGAATATAATCACGCATATTGACTAGTTTCTGAGAAGTCACTTATCAACAAAGTTGCAAAAACCAAGAGTCTTACTATGTAACTATGAGAATTTCTATCAGATGCAAAAATATCACAAACCTTAGTTTGCAATCATTGCTACTAGTATCAAAATAAATCTTAAATGTTAAATTAAATATACGATTAAGGAGTTATCCTGAAATGAAGAATGCACTACTCTGTATCGGGGCTCAGCATTCGATAGTAGGCTTCCCATTAAGCTCACCTGCATCAAGCTGTCTTCAGTTAGATACCAGAATAATTCTTATAGAGTCTTGAAATTGTCCTCTCTATAGTGAAAGAATTTATACCTCCTACACTGGCAAGCAGAGGAGCCACAAACAGGACATTAGATATACTTTGGATGTGAAATGTGGGTTCCGATTGTATCTTGATAACCAGGATTTAAAAATACGTCTTGGTTTGTGAGGCATTCATTAAATATATGCTTTAAACAGGTACACCGGATTTAAAACCAATGCGTGCAAATAATGCTTGCAATGTTAGAGAATTATTTAAGTAGCGTTTAATTTAAAAATAGTAACCAAGTATCAATAAATCATATACCAAAATCCAAAACAAAAACAAAAATGTGGAACAAAGTGCTCAGTCCCAGGACAATATTGTGATGTGTTAAAAACAAGTCCTCATCATATAATAAGTGCCTTGTGCTCTTTTCAACTATAGTGTCCATCCCTTGTACCATCAGTGCACCGTTTGTGTAATATGGGTTCCCATTCACCAGAAGTTAGCAGAGTTACCAGAGTTGACCCTCTTGTCTTAGGACATAGAGGAGTTACAAATTGCTTTGGTGGTCTCTTCTAGACCAGGGGTATTCACAAACTGCTCCTCCAAGATCTCTTTCCCGCAGCGTCATTTCCGGTGTATCCACATACCAAATATGGTTAAAAAAGTGTCCAATTTATTTAAAAAATTGGTCCATCTCTATGATACATTCCAAGAAAGTTAAAAACATTGGTATCCCATTTGTGCAGCGGAAGCCGTGGGCTGTTAGACTCCAAAATACGCGTTCCAACTGCATATGAGTCTACGCACCATGCATTCCAACTTGACGCGTTTCGTCACTACATAGCATAACTGTTTGAAGCATATATATCTAGTAATTTGAAATATCAGCTGCATCTTATAAATAGTGGCACAGGTGCGTTTTTACATATTTTATTCATTAAATCTAATGTGAATTCTGAATACTGCAAACTTAAAGCTGGACCCCAATGACATCTAAGGAGGTTGAATCTTGAAAATCATTACTGCCAATTTTCAAGGCTGATAGGCAAGCAGTTGTCAAAAAAGGGCATGCAAGGGAAACCAGACACTGCCATTAAAGAATTGTACTAATGCAAAAAAAACTTTAAAAATATCATACAGCAAGAGATAGTCAACCTTTTAATGTGACTTTGAGAACAACAAAGGAAAAACACCAATCCTTTCAATTGCATGCTTGTGAGATATCTTTAAGTTGTATGTTGTATTCTGAAACAGTATGATTCTTATGGATGACATCAGCGATGCAATATTCTGGCATTACATATTTTAAATGTGTAATTGATTTTTTTTTAACTTTTACATTATTGCTTGGCTTGAATATAATAGCAGCATTCAAATCTGCAACGTTAAATCTTGCAAAAGGGCTTTTAAAAATAGTTTTGTTTACACTTGTTTTTTCTTCAGTGGTAGTAAGCCTGAATTGAAGTAGCAGCCATAACAGATCTCAAACTTACTGGAAAATGTACTCTTAAAAAATAATGTTGAACCCCTAAGTTTGTACTAATTTGCCAGTGGCAAACAGTTTCATAGTATAGTTTGTGAACTTTTTTTTTACAGTACCACACTGTATTTGACTTAAGATCTATCATAATTTCAAATCAGAGTGAAAAAAAAGATGCTAGAAAACCACAACCCCATATTTCCTAAACCTCCTCCTATTCTAATATCTCAAGTTATTCTCAAAATATTACATATACTATATAGGCTTTAGGCATGTGTTTGGTAGAAACTGACTAGCATCAGAACAGAACATGAGCACTTGAATAGGCATCAAATTGAAAGCGACAAGGCAGGATTCGTATTGCTATAAAAATGTTTTTACTTAAGAGGCAATAGCCACAAAGAGGGTTCAGTGTCTAGATATCATGTAAGGAGTTTGGTTATGCTGCAAAATAAAAGGGATAGACAAGGGCGGTTTTCTCTTGAAATAAATATTAGAGTGTATTCTTGAGAGGCAATAACTAGAAATATTGTGCAGTGGCTGGACAGTATTTAAGCAGCTACATTAGGCTGCAAGGTAAGAGGGAGAGAATAGGCAGATTTTATTCATAATTACAAATAGAAGAGTATTACTTCAGAGACAATACCCATGCATATTGTTTAATGTCTGGGCAGTATGTAAGTAGCATATTCAGGCTGCAATGTGAGAGGGATAAACAAGACAGTTTTATATGCTGAAATAAAAATTAGAGAGTGTTATTTCAGAGACAATAGCAACACATATTGTTCAATGGCTGGACAGTATGTAAACAGCTTCTACAGTGTAATAAGGAGAGGTGAGGTTTTATACTTTATTTAATTTTTTTTATATCAGAGACAATAGCCATGCACATACTGTAGTGACTGGGCAGTATGTAAGCATCTTGTTTAGACAGCAATGTAAAAGGAAAAGACAAGGCAGGTTTTATCATTTAATAAAATTTAGAGTGTATTATTTTAGAAACAATAGTCACAAATATTTGCAGTTGCTGGAGATGTAAGCATTTTTATTAAGCCACAATATAAGAGGAAGAGATGTGGTAGTCTTTATCCTGAATAATAAATAGAGTGTAATTCAGAACCACAAATATAGTACAGTATGTTAGCTGTAGGGATTAGCCAATGGTTTGCTCCAAACCTAGGTTCAGCCATATTTGGTCAGTGATGACACCACTATCCCTACCCCTTCCCTTATATAGCTGATAACAGCTCAGGGAGCTGTAACTAGTCAGACGTAGTGTTGGGTTGGGCTATCGGCGGGGTCGGCGGGTTCATGATTGATGATTTATAATCATAGACAGTCATTTCTAGGCTGGCTGGGCTGCGCAAACCGTCAAACCTGTACAGCGTTTCGCGTGAACGCTCCTGGGGATGCGCACGTGCTGCCGGAGGCATGTACCCGCCCCCTTTAGGAAGCGGGGAAGCTGATACATGGGGCCGGTGCCCGCGTTTGCCACCGGGCACCTGCGAGCTCTCCCCGTGGAGAGAGAATGATGGTCTGCTGTTGTAAACACAGAAGACCATTGTTCTCTCCGGAATGAACACATAGCGTCTGTGATCCTCCTATTTAGGATCACAGGTCTCTGTGTTGATTCCACAAGTCCCTCCCCCATACAGTTAGAAAACACTCCTGGGTTAACCCCTTCCCTGCCAGTGTCATTATTACAGTAACAGTGCATATTTTTAGCACTGATTACTGTAGTAATGTCACTGGTCCATCCAAAAGTGTCAAAAATGTCAGTTAGGGGTCCGATCTGTCCACTGCAATGTCACAGCCCCGCTAAAAATTGCTGATAACCGCCATTACTATAAAAAATAAATAAAAGTTACATAAATCTTTCCACTAGTTTGTAGACGCAATAACTTTTGCGCAAACCAATCAAATTATGCTTATTGGGATTTTTCTCTACCAAAAATATCTACTAGAATACAAATTGGCCTAAAAGGATGAAAAAAAATACATTTTTACATTTTTTTTGTGAATGTTATATAGCAGAAAGTGAAAAATATTGTTTTTTTTTTTGTTTTGTTTTTTCAGAATTTTCACTCTTTTTTGTTTATAGCGCAAAAAATATAAAAATTGCACAGGTGATCAAATACCACCAAAATAAAGCTCAATTTGTGGGAAGGACGTCAATTTTATCAGGGCAGAGCATTGCATGACCGCACAATTGTCCGTTACAGTAACGCAGTGCCGAATCGCAAAAAATGGCCTGGTCATTAGAGGGGAAAAACCTTCCGGTTCCTTAAGTGGTTAATATAAGGGAGAAGTATGGGGATTCCAGATTATGATAAGCCCCCACCTGCAGTCCCCCACAGCCACACGGTCAGGGTTGTGGGCAAGAGGCCTTTAACATGAAGGGGGCCAGCCCTAGACACCCAATAGTCCATAGGGTTTGCATCAGCCTTGGACCAAGTAGTCCAAGAAGTGTGCAATTGTATGGTTGAGGCACTGTCTGTGATTGCTACCTCAGCCAGGCCTGTCTACTGCAGGTGAAAAAACAACTTAAACATGTGGCTTTGATACCACCACCACAGCTGCTCCTTTGTTCAGCAATCTGAGGGTGCAAGGCACATTGGAAATTAGAGGGGTTCTTCCACTAGAGGTACTTCTGCAGCACCATTTCTTATTTTATGAAGCACGTAGAGGGAAATCTGCCATTTTCCCCTATATACAGTAGGGGATCCAAAAAAGATCACCACCCAATAATGCCCCCTTTACTTCATGGTTTGTATCCTAAACTCCTTCCACAGACCTTTTAGCATGAATGATCCCACTTGCCAAGCACTGCCTGCAGCTTTGAACCCAAGTCTTTCGGTGTCACTAAAAACAACAGTGATCTAAATGATTTAATCCCACTTTCATAAAGCTCCTAGAATTTGAAAGTGGGAAACATTCCCCTATAAGCTAGTATCATTACTTCTTCCTCCTCACCTCCATCCCTCTTCCTCTTCCTCTTCCCTTCTTTTCTCTGCCTCTTGCTGCCTCTGGCTCCCAGGGATTTAGGTGGAAAGCAAAGAATCCTGCTGGGTCTAAGATAGCAGGAAATCATTCTGTTCTTCCTCCAGCTGGTGTGCATCCAGTGATTCAGTGCTTGGTATATCCCACCACGCAATGTGTTCCAGCAAGAACATTTTCTAAATAAATATATATAAAACCAATAAATAAAAAAATAAAATAAAAAATAAAACACCATTGGTACTTGATAGCTCGCCAGGTCAGCTAACTGTGAACGTGTTGGGTTTGCCATGAACCCATCTTTCACCCAATCACAAAGCCCATCCCTATTTGGTACTATTTGACAGAAGTAGTATGATACAGTATGGGATGTCCTGTTCACTTCAGGCCTCAGTGTCATTTTAGTTACATCAATAGAAATCTATTTGACAGGTTCTTCTAAATTTTCTTGCTTAGGCAAATTATATTTTAGGTTCCCTAAAAATATACTCAGGCCTTTGAGGGAAATAAAATATTCAAAAGTACAAGTAGTGAAATAACCCATAGTAAACATGGCACAATAAAACTTATGATTACTAGAAAAATAAAAAGGAGAAACGTAGAAACTGACGACAGAAAATCGAGTGAGATTTTGAAGAATAGGACCATTATAAAAAAAAAATAAAATAAAAATTGCATTATCTGCTGATTTTCTAGAAGAGTCTTTTATTGAATGGTTAACTTCTGGGGAATATTTAACAATATGCGGATATGCCAGACAACCCATGTTACTTTCACTTCTTACCCTAAAAACCTCATCACCTAATAATTTGTAAGGACATGTTATCTTTATCTTATGTGTCTTTATCATTACATAGTTACATAGTTAGTGAGGTTGAAAAAAGACATCAGTCCATCCAGTTCAACCTATGATGTGCGCGTGTGTCTACTGTTAACCGCACATTACATACCCATTGCCCACATGAAAAATGGTTAACTTGCAAAACTCTTATCTGGAGAGGACAATTAACCTTTAAATTGTAATTGTAGTCTGAAATAACCTCCATCTCCCACCACATCTCATATTCTCATCATAGCTTGCCATAAAAATCATACCCCAGATGCAGTCCTACTGTTCAGCTTACCCAGACAATGTTAACAGCCTCCAGCCTCATAGTACTCTGTGGTTTGGCAAATTGCAATACAGTTCACACATGCACAGGATATTGCCATAGCCCATACTGGCTGTCTTTACCACATGGTCACATCTGCTCACCAACCTTCCTTTCTCCTAAATGGATTCTCCTTCTACTCCTTGCTTGCAATCTGTCCATTGTGGATACAAAGAAAGGACCTTGGGAACACTAAGTATCCACACTAGGTTAGCCAAATTTAGGTGAGGGGGAGTAGAACAGTAATTCTGCACTTTCAACCTCCCTGCTCAATACCAGAAATGTGATTACAACCCTTAATAGAATAGGACAGGGACCACCCATATCTAGCTTTTAGATCAGCGGTAGTCCATTGGCTAAAGTTTGGAAACTACTTGACGGCTCAACACTTTGAAATATATTTTGTCACATAGACTATTATAAACATTATGTAAGAATTTTTTTACGCCTAGTATAAATTTCCTGGCACTTTCTTATGCCCAGGGAGCCTCATGTGCCGTGTACTGCCTGCCATTCAAGTGTAAGGCTCTATGGAGCTCTACTCTTGTAAATGTCAATGCTACTTTGCATCAGTTTTTTACCCACACATGCACATTCAATGTATTTTCCAAATGCAACCATTTGAAATGCAGGCTGTACATTAGGGATAGACCGATATGGTTTTTTCAGGGCCGATACTGATATTTTGGTCACAACATATTGGTATCGGCCGATATGGGCCTATATTTTGTACATTTAAAGTTTTGAAAAATAAAGACAATTTTTGACACAAATCTGGTACTGAACATGTTAATTTTTGTTTAATTCTTAATGGCTAGCTTGCTGGCACCCTGTGGTGTGCGACTGGCTGTCTGGCACCCTGTGGTGGGTGGGTGGGTGGCTGGCTGTCTAGCACCCTGTGGAGGGTGGCTGGCTTGCTGGCACGTTATGGTGGCTGGCTGTCTGGCACCCTGTGGTGAATGGCTGGCTGGCACCCTGTGGTGGGTGACTGACTGTCTGGCACCCTGTGGTGAATGGCTGGCTATCTGGTACCCTGTGGTGGATGTCTGGCTGTCTGGCACCCTGTGGTGGGTGGGTGGCTGGCTTGCTAGCACCCAGTGGTGGCTGGCTGTCACTCTGTGGTGTGTGGCTGACTGTCTGGCACCCTGTGGTGGGTGGCTGGCTTGCTGGCACCCTGTGGTGGGTGGCTGCCTGTCTGGCACCCTGTGGTGGTGGGTGGCTGGCTGGCACCCTGTGGTGGGTGGGTGGCTGGCTTGCTGGAACCCTGTGGTGGATGGCTGTCTGGCACCCTGTGGTGGGTGGGGGGCTGGCTGTCTGGCACCCTGTGGTGGGTGGGTGGCTGGCTTGCTGGCACCCTGTGGTGGATGCCTGGCTGGCTGGCTGGCACCCTGTGGTGGTGGGTGGCTGGCTGTCTGGCTCCCTGTGGTGGGTGGGTGGCTGGCTTGCTGGCACCCTGTGGTGGATGCCTGGCTGGCTGGCTGGCACCCTGTGGTGGTGGGTGGCTGGCTGTCTGGCTCCCTGTGGTGGGGGGGTGGCTGGCTGTCTGGCACCCTGTGGTGGGTGGGTGGGTGGGTGGCTGGCTGTCTAGAACCCTGTGGAGGGTGGCTGGCTTGCTGGCACGTTATGGTGGCTGGCTGTCTGGCACCCTGTGGTGAATGGCTGGCTGGCACCCTGTGGTGGGTGACTGGCTGTCTGGCACCCTGTGGTGAATGGCTGGCTATCTGGTACCCTGTGGTGGATGTCTGGCTGTCTGGCACCCTGTGGTGGGTGGGTGGCTGGCTTGCTAGCACCCAGTGGTGGCTGGCTGTCACTCTGTGGTGTGTGGCTGACTGTCTGGCACCCTGTGGTGGGTGGCTGGCTTGCTGGCACCCTGTGGTGGGTGGCTGCCTGTCTGGCACCCTGTGGTGGTGGGTGGCTGGCTGGCACCCTGTGGTGGGTGGGTGGCTGGCTTGCTGGCACCCTGTGGTGGATGGCTGTCTGGCACCCTGTGGTGGGTGGGGGGCTGGCTGTCTGGCACCCTGTGGTGGGTGGGTGGCTGGCTTGCTGGCACCCTGTGGTGGATGCCTGGCTGGCTGGCACCCTGTGGTGGTGGGTGGCTGGCTGGCTGGCTCCCTGTGGTGGGTGGATGGCTGGCTTGCTGGCACCCTGTGGTGGATGGCTGGCTGACTGATACCCTTTGGCGCTGGGTGGCTGGCTTGCTGGCACCCTGTGGTGGGTGGGTGGCTGGCACCCCCTGGTGGATGGCTGTCTGGCACCCTGTGGTGGGTGGGTGGCTGGGTGGGTGGGTGTCTGGCTGGCTGGCACCCTGTGGTGGGTGGGTGGGTGGCTGGCACCCTGTGGTGGGTGGGTGGGTGGCTGGCACATGGGCTGTTGGTGGCTGGCTGGTACAGGGCCTGTGGGTGGCTGGTTGGCTCGCTGGTACAGTGCCTGTGGCTGGCACAGGGCTGTGGGTGTAGGTTTCTGGCTGGCACCAGGCTGCTGTGGGTGGGTGTATGGCTGTGATACACTCCCGCAAGACTAGTCCTAACTCCAGATGAGGCTGTCCAAGGCAGCCTAAGAAGGCAAAATGACGTCACTATAATATCTGCAATATCGGCGAGTTCTGGGGCCGATACCGATATAAGTTGATATTGGCCCTCCGACAATCGGTCGATCCCTACTGTACATGACACATGCTAAAATGCTGTGAAAGATACACTAGGCATAATACTCATGTGCATGAACCCTCAATGTAATATATAGAATGTATCTAAAGTCAGTGCCAACAAATGTAATTCACTGTATGGCTTTAAGTTTTTCCATAGTTTCCCTTATGCAAATCAAAAATTACATATGTGTTTGATAATGTTACCACTTTATATGGATCATTTGTTTACTTCTAATATTTAGTGGAAGCACACTTGTCACAGGTATCTACTGTCCATTCTTTAAAAATGATAGCCTCCTTTGTATCCTTTGTTTCTGTGTCTCCCAGACCCTAATGTACATGCATAGTGTAAGTATCTGTCCAGAGTGTTCTTCCACATTTGGAGTAATATGAATTATAAAGTAAAGTAAAACTTGATGTACTTCCACAGTAATTGTACAGACCTAACAGTCCCTAAGGTGTATAAATACAGGAATTTAACAAGCACAGTTAAAATGAACACATGACATGCTTGGCAGTATACAAAAAGTAAAATGATCTGATTGAGATAATATCATCAGATTAAAATATTACTCACACAATGCCAAAGGCTTACTAAATCACATTAAAAAAAGAACATTCATATCAAACCATTTTAATTAATCTTCAGTTAATACCCGACACATGTACATACATATAACTACAAAGTGCCTAGCTAAGCATGTACTGCACCATCATTCTGTAAGCCAATGAAATCCTAGTATTTAGCACCTTGATTCACTTAAAAAGTTACCTAATTAGCCTATTGCATATGATGTAGCAATTATGAGCCTATAGCTAAATGGAAGGTTTTACCTACTCACTGACAATGTGCAGACATTGTGCCAAAACTTTAAGATTTGGTAAGCTGCAATATATTGAATTTTTGTTTTGGGCTTTAATACCATTTTAAAACGTATATGTAAGAATAATAACAGGAGAATGGCTTCTCAGCAACCATTATATTGGATTTCAATAGGCAACACAAAAAATAGAGAAGATAATTAAAACACATTGGCTCACATTACTTAAAAATAAAGAATTGGGACAAGTATTACCCAAGAATCCCCAGTTTGTATATAAAAGAGCCCCCAACTTGGGGGACTGGATAGGTAACGTGTTATGGATCCTCCAAAACACCATGCCCCTTCAAGTATGAACCAGAATTGTTTCTATGCATTTGACAAGTGCCAAGGATGTACTAAGACAATAGGCAACTTGAGGAGAATAAAACATTTTAATCCATGGTGACCCTAAAGGAATATCACATTAAAGACTGCACTACCTGTAATGTAGAAGAAGTAGTGTATTGCATGCAGTGTCCTCGTGGACTACAATACATAGGCAGGACAAAAAAAAAACTATCTAAAAGAATCCAGGAACATGCATATAATATTGTCCCTGGCTTCAAAAAACACCATCTGTTCAAACATTTTAGAATGGTCCACAATAAGGACCCCACAGGTATGATGTTCTGGGGGATTGAGAAATATCATAAATGTGACAAACATGGATGTCAGATCCCTGCCCTTCTCACCAACTTGTGGCAAATTACTGGCCAATCTCACACCCTGCTGTCACTTACATAACAATGCCACTCTCAGTTGCACCCTGCACAAAGATTTCCCAGCTCGTAGGACCACAATCTAGGTGCCAGCAGCCTGAGAGCGATTTTTACTGGGTTAATTAAGCAATTAACCCTTTAAACTGCCAATTCCACCGTTTAACCGAGAAGGAGGAAACTCACAAGCTTAGCAAAAGCAATTATGAAAAATAAACGTCTGTACACCACAGACAGGTATATTCAGATATTTATCATATACAGTAGCGCTCTTTAAGAGACAGGGATTCTTTTGGTTTGCATTAAAAGCCTTAGAGACAGTTTCAACACTTTTCAAAATAGGGTTTAATAAGGTCAAAATCGTGCAAATAAAATATTTACAGAAAAAGGGTGTTACAAGGCTACAAAGAGACAAAAAAAGAACAGAGAAGAAATAAAAAGGAAATGAAAATAAATAATACTTGCAATGCCCTCCTTCAGCATATTTCAGTGAATGAGCAAGGTGGTAAATTAGCTCTCATAAGTTTACAGGTCTTCAGTTGCTTGATGGTACACGAGAGCTACCACAATGTGTTGGCCTTCCTCTTTTCTCTGGTATCAAACGGGTGTTGACAGAGGCCATATGACGAATTAAGCGTCTGAGAAAGGTTGCTGGAATGTCACCACATTATGCCCAGGTCCCAGATACAATTTTCTATAGGTATTCATGTCTTTGAATACCTAGCGTTTACAGTCGGCTAACATGCCTATTATTGTCCAGCATGAAATTAGCTTTGAAATGGCTATAAATATGTTAGGTCTCAGATGCCCACTTTACCTAATAGAGGAAATAGTTCAATTCTGTTCCTGGTACTTTTAGGTTAACGATATTGGGCTCAAAATGCTAAAAATTTACCAGGGAGGTAAATATGTCTATATTCTGGCTGTGCTGTTATCATTTCATGAGGTATGAGATACAGTATGTATGTATACATCTACACCGGTGGGGTTTTTTTTTTTTTTTTTGGTGGCCTAGTAGCATGATTCACTTTTATATATTTTATAATTGTCAATTTTTGATAAAGATAAAATAAGTATTTATCTTTCCTGTTTAAAGATGCATTGGTGCTTTAAATATAGTAATTATGAAAGTGCTATGCATGTGTTATTTGTTTTAATCTATTTAAATAACAAACATGTTATACTTACCTCCTCTGTGCAGGTGGTTTTGCACAAGGCAGCCCAGATCCTCCTCTTCTCGGGTCCTTTGTTGCTGTTCTTGGCCCCTCCCTCCTGTTGAGTGCCCTCACAGCAAGCAGCTTGCTATGGGGACACCCGAGCCAAGCTGCAGCTCCGTGTGTCCATTCAGACATGGAGATGCCGTTCGGCTCCACCCCTCTCTCTCAATAGTTTCAATAGTTTCAGTAAATATAAAGTGCTTTTCTCATCAGCAGTGTATAGCAGTCTTGTGACTTCTATTAGTAAATGGTTAAAGCTTTTAGAAGGAGTTTTCTTTCTCCCCTGATTGTCCTGTGAGGCTGCAGGACCCCTGACCTTCTGTCTGGAAAGTGCTGATTGGCCCTGTGCTGATCTCATGCACCCTTCCAAGAAAAAATAAAAATTCTGTAGCAATACATACCAAACTGAGCATGTGCAGAGTGCCCCCAAGGGCCCGTCCTATCAAGAGATGGTTTGGGAAATGTGGAAGAAGGGCAGGATCAAACAGCTTTTTTTTACACCAAACAAATATTTCAACCAAGCGCTCACTTCAAAGGGGAAGACTGACGTGCTGCTCTCCTCAGGCAGGGAACTCCAAATCGGGTACATGAAAGAAAGGAAAGGAGGCGCAACCACCTAGTGCATTACCCGTGGTACTGTATAACATTTTTTAAAAAAAATGCCAAATGCATACTCACAAACATGCAGAAATAAAATCGTGTTACAAATTCCCTACAAAAGTAGGCACCTTAACCACTTCTGGACCGGAAGGATTTTTCCCCTTAATGACCAGGCCATATTTTGCGATTCGGCACTGTGTTACTTTAACCACTTTACCTCCGCTCACATGGAGGCTACTGCGGCACTTTGCCACGATCCCGTCCAGCGACGTAGACCTACGTCGCTGGACTCCTCCCCCTGTAGGCGGCGCTCGCGCGCCGCCGGAGGCGCGCTCCCGCTGTTTTCATTCACAGCGGGAGTCGGGCCAGTCGCGCCGCTGCTCTTACCCGATCGTCGGGGATCGAGTTGATCCGCCCGCTGTGTGTAAACACAGCTGGCGGATCTCCATAGTGACAGGGAGTGACAGATCGGAGTGTTCAGCATAGCTGGACATCCGATCTGTCCCTGTCTCACAAAGTCACCTCCCCCCCCACACATCAGTAAGCACCAGGCATACATTAACCCCTCCCTCTCCAATAAAATTAACCCCTTCACTGCCAGTGTCATTTTTACAGTAACAGTGCATATATATAGCACTGATTACTGCAGTAATGTCACTAGTACCCCCAAAAGTGTCAAAAATGTCAGTCAAGGGTCCGATCTGTCCGCCGCAATGTTGCAGTCCCGCAAAAAAAATCGCAGATCTCCGCCATTACACGTTAAAAAAAAAACACCAAAAATGACAGAAATCTTTCCCGTAGTTAGTAAACGCAATAACTTTTGCGCAAACCAATAAAAATACGCTTATCATGATTTCTTTTACCAAACATGGGTAGCAGAAAACAAATTGGCCAAAAATTTAAAAAAAATTTGATTTTTACATTTTTTTGGGGGGGAATTTCATATAAAAAAATGTGAAAAATATTGTTATTTTTTCAAAATAAACACTCTTTTTTTGTTTATAGCGCAAAAAGTAAAAATCACACAGGTGATCAAATACCACCAAAAGAAAGCTCTGTTTGTGGGAAAAAAGGACGTAAATTTCGTTTGGGTACAGCGTCGCACGACCGCGCAATTGTCAGTTAAAGTCGCACAGCGCCGAATCGCAAAAAGTGGCCTGGACGGAAGACAGCAAAATCCTCCGGTGGTAAAGTGGTTAAAGGACAATCGCGCGGTCGTACGACGCTGTATCTAAATAAAATTGATGTCCTTTTTTTCCCCACAAATATAACTTTCTTTTGGTGGTATTTGATCACCTCTGCAATTTGTATTTTTTGCGCCCTAAACAAAAAAACAACGACAATTCTGGAAAAAAAAAAAAAACAATATTTTTCACTTCCTGCTATATTACATTCCCCCCCCCAAAAAATCAAGTTTTTTAACATTTTAGGCCAAATTGTTTTCTGCTACATATTTATGTCATTTTTATTGTTTTATAAAAGATTTATGTCATTTCTATTGTTTTTTTTTTTTTTTACTATCAATGGCGACGATCTGCGATTTTTTGCGGGACTGCAACACTGTGGCACACATATCGGACCCCTAACTGACATTTTTGACACTTTTGGGGGGGACCAGTGACATTACTACAGTTACTTTAACCACCTAACGACCGCCCACCTGCAGATATACTGCGGCAGGCAGCCGCTGCTGGGCAAAGTGACGTAGGGGTACGTCACTCGCTCAGCCGCCTGTAGGGAGCGAGCGCGTGCCGCCGGAGGCGCGCTCCTGCTCGTTCACAGGCATCCCCGCGCAAGTGACCGGTGGCTCCGATGTCCGCCGGTCACTCGCAATCTCCCGCAGGAGAGGGAGAAAGGCAGATGGCTGATGTAAACACAGCCTTCTGTCATTCTCCCTGAAGTAAGTGCAGAGACTTTTATACGATCCTGCTATGTAGGATCGTATGTCTCTGTGGTTACATCACAAGCCACGCCCCCCCCCCCCCACAGTTAGAATCACACCCCTAGGGACACACTTAACCCCTTGATCACCAATAAAGTTAACCCCTTCCCTGCCAGTGTCATTTTGACAGTAACAGTGCATATTTATAGCACTGATTACTGTAGTAATGTCGCTGGTACTCCCAAAAGTGTCAAAAATGTCAGTCAGGGGTCCGATCTGTCCGCTACAATGTCGCAGTCCCGCAAAAAAAATTGCAGATCACAAAAAAAACAATAAAAATGACATAAATCTTTCCCTTAGTTAGTAAACGCAATAACTTTTGCGCAAACCATTAAAATTACGATTATTGTGATTTTTTTACCAAACATATGTAGAAGAAAACAAATTGGCCTAAAATGTTTTTAAAATTTTTTTGAGAATTTCATATAAATAAATGTGAAGAATATTGTTATTTTTTTCAAAATTGTCGCTCTTTCTTGTTTATAGCGCAAAAAATAAAAATCGCACAGGTGATCAAATACCACTAAAAGAAAGCTCTATTTGTAGGAAAAAAAGGACGTTAATTTTGTTTGGGTAGAGCGTCGCGCGATCGCGCAATTGTCTGTTAAATTCACTCAGTGCCGAATCGCAAAATAGGGCCTGGTCTTTGAGCAGCCAAATCTTCCAGGGCTTAAGTGGTTAATAATGGCACTGGCAGGGAAGGGCTTAACACTGTGGGTAATTAAGGGGTTAAATGTGACCCTAGGGGACTGATTCTAACTGTAAGGAGGCGGGGCTTGTGAAAGGATCACAGAGACCTGCGATCCTATATAGAAGGATCACATGAGCTCTGTGTTAATTCCAGAGAGAAGAACGGTCAACAGCTGCCCGTCCTTCTCTCTCAGTGGGGAACGATCGCAGGTGTCAGGCGGCAATCAGAGCCACCTGTCCCGTGCATTGGAGTCCCTGCTGCCGAGTGGGGGCAGGAGCAGTGGCGCGCACTCGCCCCCTAGCTTCAGGCGCGCGACCCACGTATACCTACGTCAATTCGTGCTGGAGGGGCTGCCTGCCACAGTATAACTGCAGCGGGCGGTCCTTAACAGGGTAATTAGGAAAACAGAGACTGCTGTCTGTAGGGACTCTGAGGGCTAAACAATAAGTCTCAAAGGGCCACATGTGGCTTCTGGTTTGCCACCAGGACTCTATTTTATGGTTGCTAACATTTCTGTTTAAAAATAATGGATGTTGTCAAGGAAGTTCCTAGCATAGAACTGTAGTTCAATGGAAAAAATAAAATAAACTTACAGTACCTAAAATGCCACCAAGTCACTACAGGAATCCTGACCAGAACCCATAGCTGGTGTTTTCAATTATTTATGGCTTGTATGTAGGGGAATATAAGAAATGGTACAGTAGAATTTTAATCTAAAAACATGAAATTCCTGCAATTAAAAGACATCTACTTTCTATTAACAAGTCTAACTCATTAAAGCCCCTCACCCCCTTTTGCCTTTTGCTACTAATGAATAGCCTAATGCTGCTTAGTAGAGTTCTAAAGAAACAACTCCAACTTGCTAGAGCAGCTTTTCTCAACCTTTTAACCCCAGAAAAACCCTTGAAATAACTTTCAGGTCTCAGGGAACCCTTGCTGAACCACTGATAAAATTAATTGTTCAGGGGCCAGGAGGAAGAATGCCCATTACATTGGTAATCAGTAGAAAAAAAATGTCTCCCTTAACCACTTGCCGACCAGCTGCCAGAGTTATACCACAGCAGGTCGGCTCTGTCATGCGGAATTAAGTAAATGTACATCGCTTCATGTAGCAGTTAGTGGAGGTGCACATGCGCCGATTGGCTAGAGGGGGAGCCTATCAGCGGGTCTTGTGGCCACGATGTCTGCCGGGCACCCACAAACACTCCCCAAGGAGACAGAACGGCTGTTCTGTCAGTGATGAACACAGGTCTCTGGCGTTCATCCAGTGAGCCCATCCCCCACACAGTTAGAAAGCATCCCCTAGGCACAAAATTAACCCTTTGATCACCCCTGGTCTTAACCCCTTCCCTCACTGTGTCAGTACAATACAGTAACAGTGCATACTTTTAGCACTGATTACTGTTATAATGTCACTGGTCCCCCCAAAAGTGTCAGTTAGGTGTCCGTTCTGTCCCGCACAATGTCGCAGTCCCACTAAAAATCGCTGATCGCCGCTATTACTAGTAAAACAATAAATAAATAAATAAAAATAACGTTAATCTTTCCCCTAGTTTGTATAACTTTTGCGCAAATCAATCAATATACACTTACTGGGATTTTTGTTTACCAAAAATATGAAGCAGAATATATATTGGCCTAAAATTAATTTTATTTTATTGGGAATGTTTTATAGCAGAAAGTAAAAATAATTGTTTTTTTTTTTTTTTTTTCAGAATTGTCGCTCTTTTTTTGTTTATAGCACAAAAAATAAAAATTGCGGAGGTGATCAAGTACCACCAAAAGAAACCTCTATTTGTGGGACAAAAAGGACATCAATTGTATTGGGTACAGCCTTGCACGACCACCCATTTATCAGTTAAAGTAATGTAGTGCCGTATCGCAAAAAATGGCCTGGTCATTAACCGCTTAACGACCGCCCGCAGCAGTTATACTGCGGCAGGCAGCCGCTCCTGCGCGAACCGCCGTAGGTATACGTCGGTCGCACGCCTGATGGATCAACCTATCACCACTCCCATCTTGGTTCAATTAGTGGTGTAGTCTCTGTAACAAAAACAACCATGCAAACAAAGTAATGACCAAGCCCACCAAGAAAGTTATATAAGGGAACTAAACTGTTATAAAAAGTATCAAATTTGTTGAAATTACCGTATTCAATTAGTAAAACATTTGCTCACATACCAACACCAACCAAATAAAAATGGTTACAAAGTTATCAATATGGGGGGATAGCAGCTGCACATGCATTACCATTCACATAAGCCATACATTCCAGTCACATCCCAGGCCTGAAGGTAAATTCCCAGAAGAACTGTCCTGGTATAAGGCTAAGTTAGAGTCCATCAACCCGATGTATTACCAGTAGCCAGTTCAACTTGAATCAGACCATGGAAGGACAGTGTGGCTTCACATAAAGCTAACAGTGCTGGAGCATATCATCTACGAGTTAGCAGTAATCACGTAGCATTAGTCAGCTGGTATACATGTGATAACAGAGTTCAAAGTTTATGGCATTCCTAAGTAAGCGATGTATACAGTGACCAGGCTGGCATAACACCTAAATACAGGCTGAATTGGGGGTGAAACTTCAGTGTGAGCATAAGGTAAAAGCCGACCGTGGGGGGAGCTCACCACCTCCAATCGCCTGCCGTCACCATCGCTGCAGATCAGCCTCCTTGCCACTCCACTCCAGCTTTAAGCAGACGGCCTGCCTATCAGAATTTCGGCACCGCCAGGTCAAGGGCACATGCTCCTAGCTGCTATCCCCATTGGACGTCACGTGTGTGATGACTAATCTAGTTAGTGCAGTTTTTTTTTAGCCATCTGTGTCCTTTTGGGAGATTCATTTTTGCTTTCTTTCTCTATGTACTTCGTTCTCCAGAGAAGAAAGGATAATAGTGACTGATAGAGAGTAAGAAGAGATGAACTCCCTGAAAAAATGCTATATACTATACCTTTTCCTTGTGTGTTTTCTCTACTAATAGCAGATTGCTTTGTTATCTAGATTATCTAGAAGCAATTATTTTGTCTAAGCATTTCCCTGAAAAATCTACATTTTGTATTGAATTCCTCCGGAAAAATAGCAGTGCAATTCCTGGCATGTTATTGTGCCTAGACACTCCTGCATTGACGGCCTCATTGTTGTATATCTAGAGTGTGAATCTAATGCACTACTACTCTGCTGAGCGGATGTCAATAATGCACCACACATTGCTCTCCTTGCTGGAGGCTCTGACATAAAAAATAAATTATACTGCTTCTACCAAAAAGGCTACCTCCCTACAGAGACACATGCAAATCGTGGCATGGTGTAATGCGTTTCTTATATGGTGTGGATTTTCAGCTGCAGAAATAGTTCCACGTCAGTAGTCATGTAAGAGATATGCTGAGATACCATTCCCAACCTCAATGACTCATCATGTGTGGAAGGTCTTATTTCAGCCAGTAAATACACACAATTAGCAAGCTGGTTCCTAGAGTGACTTTATGTATGTGGTAACACAATGATGAAGGTTGAGGGATAGGTTGAGTGGAGGTGGTAGGTGATAGACACTTGAAGGTGAGACAGTAGCAGATGGATGCAGGAAGGTTAAGCAATGTTGTATGGTAGCAGATGACAGAATAGCAGGTGGACATACAAAAGAGATCAACCCAGTGCAGAAAAGTAGCAGTAGTCTCAAGAGCTAGCAATCTAGTTATGCAGATGTGATAAACAGTCTTTACTATGCAGAGCTAGATAGTGTAAGCTTAGTATAAGTTTATAGAGAATTCCCCTGTGGGGTACTTAGCACTATTAGCGATACAGCCGAAGGGTGGTTCAGGAGAGGCGGATGATCCAGTAGCGGGATACAGGGATCAGCGCAGCGAGGTTCCGTCAGCGAGGTAAATGGTGGGGCGCATACACTTGTGGAAAGTGTAATTTAGGGTACCAAAGGTACCGGAACTTTACAATACCCCCCCCTTAAGGCCTGCTCCTGAAGGCCTCTGGAGCTGGTTTGTCTGGGTATCTCGCATGAAAATTGCGGATTAATCTAGGGGCATGTATGTCAGAGGTGTTTAGCCAGGTGTCGTCTTGGGGCCCATAGTTCTTCCATCTAACCAAGTACTGAAGTCTTCTTCTGTAGATACGAGAATCCAGAATCTCTTTTATCTCGTATTCTTCTCCACCTTCAACTTGTACAGGAGGGGGAGGTGGAATACTAGGCCTTATTCCTTGGTCCGGAACATGGGGTTTCAGTAGCGACACATGGAAAATGGGATGGATTTTTAGGTCCATTGGCAATGTAAGCTGCACTGCAGTTTTTCCAATAAGTTTCTTGATTGGGAAAGGTCCCAAGAACAGAGGTCCAAGCTTTTTGCTAGGGATCTTCAGTCTCAAGTTTTTTGTTGAGAGCCAAACGAGGTCCCCGATAGTATACTGTGGAGAAGGTCTTCTACGAAGATCATAGTACTTCTTTTGTTGACTGTGAGCGTGTGCAATGGTAGTATTTAGTAAACCCAGAGAATCCTTTATTTGGGTAAGATAGTCTGAGGCTACTGGGTTATTTGAAGGAAGGATGCGTGGAGGGAGAATAGAGGGATGGAACCCATAGTTCAAGTAGAACGGACTCTGCTTGGTTGTACTGTGAGTTGCGTTGTTGTAGGCAAATTCTGCCAGGGGGAGAAGATCCAACCAATCATCCTGTTGGTAAGAAGTGTAACAACGTAAATACTGCTCGATGCATTGGTTGACTCTTTCAGTCTGTCCGTTGGTCTGCGGATGGTAAGGAGAAGTGAGCTTCCGCTCAATCCGTAGTATGTGACATAGTTCTTGCCAGAATTTAGAAATAAATTGGGATCCACGGTCAGACAGAAGAGTTTTTGGGATACCATGTAATCTGAAGACATGTTTCATCAGGAGTTCTGCCGTTTGTTTGGATGAAGGTAGTCTGCGAATAGCAATGAAATGTGCCATCTTTGTCAGATGGTCCACTGACACCAAGATGGTATTAAATCCTTTGGAAGGAGGCAATTCTACGATGAAGTCCAATGACAAAACCTCCCATGGAGTTTGGGGTATTGGTAGACTGCATAGTAGACCGGATGGTCTCGTAGTGTCAATTTAGGACCTGGCACAGACATTGCATGAAGAGACGAATTTTTGTATAGATGTTTTCATGTCAGGCCACCAGAATTGTCGAGAAATCAAATTGAAAGTCTTTGTCATACCCATATGTCCTGCCATAGGCACATCATGCGATAATTCCAAGATCTTGGTGCGTAGGGTAGGTGGTATGTAAAGTTTGTCGTTGTAGTAGAGGAAGCCTTCTGCATCAGTATTTAGTTGTGGTGGGGGTGAATCCAAACTTATACCATGCAGAACCTCTTCCTTTAAGGAACGGACAACTCCAATAATGCGTTTGTGAGGTATTATAGGAACGGAAGGGATTTCAAAGTAGTTTTCTTCAGTTAGTCGTGATAGTGCATCCGCCTTTTTGTTCTTATCTGCAGGTGTGTAGGTCACTAGGAAGTTAAACCTTAGAAAGAATAGTGACCATCGTACCTGTCGATGCGAGAGAGTTTTGCTAGTCTGAAGATATTGGAGGTTTTTATGGTCCGTGTATATAATTATTGGTAGTTGGGTGCCTTCGAGTAAATGTCGCCAATTCTCCAGAGCCAATTTTATAGCAAGCAGTTCCTTTTCACCCACGGGGTAATTTATCTCGGGACTGCTCAGGGATTTAGAAAAAAAAGCGACTGGATGAAGTGGTGAAGTGTGGGCAGGTCGTTGGGAGAGTATTGCTCCTACTGCCATGTTTGACGCATCTACCTCCAGAATGTATTGGAGGGATGGGTCTGGATGGCGTAATATGGGAGCGGAAGTAAACCTTGTCTTTAACAAGTGGAAAGCCTTATTTGCTTCTTCTGACCATTTAAATGGTATTTTTATGCTAGTGAGCTGTGTGAGGGGTCTCACAATAGCAGAAAAGTTTTTTATGAACTTCCTGTAGAAATTTGAAAATCCCAGGAATCGCTGTAGCGCCTTGCGTGTAGTTGGTGTAGGCCAATCCTGAATGCAGGATATTTTACTCATGTCCATCTCGATTCCTGTTTTGGATATGATGTAGCCTAGAAAGAGTACCTCATCTTTATGGAACAAGCATTTCTTCAGCTTCACATAAAGATTATGTGCAAGCAATCTCGATAATACAAGTCTTACATGTCTTATGTGTTCAGACAGGGTCCGTGAATATATAAGTATATCGTCCAGATATACCACAACACAGACATCTAGTAAGTCTTTAAAAATATTGTTTATAAATCGTTGGAAAACTGCAGGGGCATTGCATAGGCCGAATGGCATCACAAGATATTCGAACAATCCGTATCTAGTTCTGAATGCAGTCTTCCACTCGTGTCCATCACGGATTCGAATGAGATTGTATGCTCCTTTCAGGTCTAATTTTGAAAAATAGGTAGCTCCACGCACCTGCTCAATGAGCTCAGGGATAAGCGGTAGAGGATAGCGATCTTTTATTGTGATAGCATTCAATTTCCTGTAGTCGATGATAGGTCTGAGAATTGAATCTTTATTGCGAACAAAAAAGAGTCCTGCTGCTGTGGAAGAAGTGGAAGGTCTAATAAAACCTTTTTCCAAGTTCTCATCCAAATAGGTTTTGAGATGGGCAAGTTCATCCTGTGAAAGAGGATAAACATGACCGAACGGCAATTTGCTATTTGGGAGTAGATCAATGCTACAATCATAGTCTCGATGAGGAGGTAATGCTTGAGCATTTTTCTCAAGAAAAACCTCAGAAAGATCCTGATAACATAGTGGTGCAATCTCATCTGTCACCACAGACAGAATCTTCCCGGAAAACGGGAGGTTACACGTTTCCTCGCAATAACAAGAAGGGAAGGTCAAGGACCGTTTCTTCCAATCTATGGTTGGTTGGTGTGTGTGCAACCAGGGAAGTCCCAACACAATGGGAAAGTGGGGTGATGGTATTAAATCGAAGGTAGAAGTCTCCCTATGAGACTCGTTAATAGTGACTAGAAGTGCTTGTGTCTGATCGGTGATCGGACCAGAGGATAACGGAACACCGGTAATAAGACTTACTGAGACAGGTTTGAGTTTAGAAATAATAGGAATTTTATTTAAAGCAGCAAAACATATATCCATATAATTTCCACAAGATCCTGTGTCAATCATGGCCTTAGTAGTAATCCTGTTCTGGTCCCACTGTAATGTCAAAAAAACAGAAATGTAGGGGTTAGTGAATGAAGTTGTCAATCCTCCTAGGGAGACATGTGAACACTCACCCTTCTTTTTGTTGACTAGGGGACAGACGTTTATCTTGTTATCCGGGGATGCACAGTACAAACAGAGATTTTCATTTCGTCTTTTGGCTTTTTCCATAGTTGATAGCGGTGGGCGTATGGTTCCTATCTCCATAGGAACGGGGTCAACGGCCAGACTCCGAGAGGAGACGGATAATGGCATTCCCATCTTTTCAGCCTTTCTTTCTCGTAGTCTTCTATCTATGGTAATACTGAGTTGTATTAGTGCATCCAGGGTTTTTGGCAGATCCGCTCGGGCGAGCTCGTCCTTAACGGCTTCTGATAGGCCAAGCCTAAATTGGGTTTTCATTCCATTCTGAATCAAGGGTCCATCTCTTGAACTCTGTGACAAAGTCTTATACAGGCCTCCTTCCTTGTTTCAAGGATCTTAACTGAAGATCAGCAGTACTCTGCCTATTGGGGTCATCATATAGGCTAGTGAGCTCTGCCAGGAACAAGGCATAGGAGTTGAGAAGCTGGTCGTTTTTCTCAAATAGAGAATCTGCCCAGGCTCGAGGATCGCTTGATAGGTAAGAAATAATAGTACAAACCTTAATGTGATCAGTAAGGTAGGTACGAGGTTTTAGCAAAAAAAGTAACTCACATGCGTTTTTAAATTCGCGAAATTTTTTGCGATCGCCTGTAAATACCAAAGGGGGATTTATCTTGGGTTCAGGGGACTGAGCAGAGGTAAGTTGTGTCAGTCTAATTACCTGCTGCGACAGAGCCTGATTGTCTTCTTTTAATTCAGCAAGTGCGTGTATTAATGCAGATACTTGCTGTTTTAATTGTGTCACCTGAGTGGTTATTTCTGCTGAATCCATTTTTGGTTCGTTCAATCTGTAACGCTCCTGCGTTTCTTATATGGTGTGGATTTTCAGCTGCAGAAATAGTTCCACGTCAGTAGTCATGTAAGAGATATGCTGAGATACCATTCCCAACCTCAATGACTCATCATGTGTGGAAGGTCTTATTTCAGCCAGTAAATACACACAATTAGCAAGCTGGTTCCTAGAGTGACTTTATGTATGTGGTAACACAATGATGAAGGTTGAGGGATAGGTTGAGTGGAGGTGGTAGGTGATAGACACTTGAAGGTGAGACAGTAGCAGATGGATGCAGGAAGGTTAAGCAATGTTGTATGGTAGCAGATGACAGAATAGCAGGTGGACATACAAAAGAGATCAACCCAGTGCAGAAAAGTAGCAGTAGTCTCAAGAGCTAGCAATCTAGTTATGCAGATGTGATAAACAGTCTTTACTATGCAGAGCTAGATAGTGTAAGCTTAGTATAAGTTTATAGAGAATTCCCCTGCGGGGTACTTAGCACTATTAGCGATACAGCCGAAGGGTGGCTCAGGAGAGGCGGATGATCCAGTAGCGGGATACAGGGATCAGCGCAGCGAGGTTCCGTCAGCGAGGTAAGCTTGCAAGCATGGAAGCTTCAAGCAAGGTTAGCATCCAGGTAAGGGTGTTTGAACGAACACATGTGAGTGAGAACCGGCGCTTTAAATAGCCATCTAGTCCGGCGCTGGGTGATGACAGCTCCAGTCTTAAAGGTGTATGCGCACCTTTCCAAAAGTAAATGGTGGGGCGCATACACTTGTGGAAAGTGTAATTTAGGGTACCAAAGGTACCGGAACATTACACATGGTAGGTCAGCTGCATGGAGGCCACAGGCAATACTGATGATTTGTCTTTAAACTCCACCTGCCTTTTGTTTGGGCAAATCTTGCAGAGTTTATTTGTCCTTTAAGTAGGAAAAGTAGCAAGTGTTACAGAATGTGGAAGAGCTTATACTCTATTAGGGCATATAATACAGAAACAATATGAAAGGTGGAAGAGCCTACCACCTGTAAGGGTATATAGACGATATATAAATTAAGACTAATGTGTTAGGTAAAGTCTACAGGCTTGGAAATATCAGTTTGTAAATGGACAGAACACTGGCTAAGAGGTAGAAATCAGAGAGTGGGAGATAATGATTCTTACTCTGAATGTTCTAAGGCTATCAGTGGTGTACCCCAAGGTTCAGTGTTGGGACCCTTACTTTTTAACAACTTTATAAATTATATAGGGTCTGGGATTGAAAGCACCATTTCAGTCTTTGCAGATGACACCAAGATTTTTAATGGAATAACTTCCTTACAGGATGTCTCCAACTTACAAGCCAACCTCAATGCACTTTTTCATTGGGCAACTATGTGGCAAATGAGGTTTAATGTTGATGAATGTAAAGTTATGCACTTGGGGGCTAAGAATATGCATGCATCATACATAGTAGAACTGAGGGAATCCATAGCGGAGAAGGATCTGGGTGTTCTGGTGGATCATAAGCTTAATAATAGCATGCAATGCCAAGCTGCAGTTTCCAAAGCAAGAAAAGTCCTTTCTTGTGTTAACAGAGGCATGGACTTCAGAGGGAGAAATATAATTTTGCCCCTGTACAAATCATTAGCAAGACCTCATCTGGAATATGCAGTTCAGTTTTAGGCACCAGTTCTCAAAAAGGATATCAGGGAACTGGAGAAAGTGCAGAGAAGGGTAACCAAACTGGGCAAACTGATAAGAGGCATGGAGGAGCTCAGCTATGAGGAAAGATTAGAGGAACTGAATTTATTCTCTCTTGAGAAGAGGAGATTAAGGGGGGATATGATCAACATGTATAAATACATAAGGGGTCCATATAGTTAACTTGGTGTTGAGTTATTCACTTTAAGGTCATCACAGAGGAAAAGGGGGCACTCTTTACATCTAGAGGAAAAGAGATTTCGTCTTCAAATACGGAAAGGTTTCTTCACAGTAAGAGCTGCGAAAATGTGGAATAGATTCCCTCCAGAGGTGGTTCTGACAGCTCATTAGTTTGCTTTAAAAAAGGCCTGGATTCTTTCTTAGGTGTACATAATATAACTGGGTACTAATATTTATGGGTAAAGTTGATCCAGGGAATATTCAATTGCCTCTCGGAGGATCAGGAAGGAATTTTTTTTTCCCAGCTATAGCAAATTGAATCATGCTTTGCTGGGGTTTTTCGCCTTCCTCTGGATCAACTGTGGGTATAGGATTGTGTATATGGGTTGGAAGGTTGTGTTTTTTCTACTGTTTTTTGTTTTTTTATTGATTGAGCCGGATGGACTTTTTTGGTGTCTTTTTTCAACCTCACTAACTATGTAACTGTGGAAGAGCCTACAATTTTTCATATAGAGTATATTGGTTTTATATAAAAGTTGGCAAAACTAACAATGTTCTACAGTATTCTAGAGTAATACACAAGAAAGGTTTGAAAACCACCAGATAATCAAGCAGTAATATGAAAGATCTCTTTGAGGTGAGAATATTTGTGTTATTTTTCTAATAATATATTAATATTTGAATAGGGTATGCATATGGAAGGCAGTTTTTGGGGAAAAGCTTCTCAGCTGCCAAGGCTCTTGTCTGGTATTAGAGCAAAACTCCAGCCAAATATTTTATTTAGTTTTGGATAGAGCAAGGGAGGTCAAGATGTTCTGGAAGTTTTTATTGCTGTGTTTGTGTTTAACTGAGTCAATACTTCATCACTTGCTGTCAGAACCGGAAGCAATGGGAAATCTCTCCAACAAGGACAAAGACAAAAAAATAATAGCGTTAAAGAGGTTAAAAACCTCTCACAAGCTGTTTATTGCTGTCTATGCCTTTCTGCCCCAGGGAAAGCTGTACCCCCCACTTTTTTTTATTTTTGTCCTTAAAAGTTCTTGTTTAATCTTTGTGCAAAATGTTCACATTTCATTACATTCACAGCACCAACAAACTATTTTTTGTGATCAGGTTTTGGCATGCTGTATTTCCCTCCAGTCATACTGTGTGGCTACTCTTTTCCTGGCCATCAGTCGCACACATTCCCCTCTGTAGTTCCTAGGAACAGAAATTACATTATGTCGCCACTCGCTATAGTAGGAAGATCTGGGAGTCCCAAACTCACACTTTGATCTAGCCATTTACTTTGTATGCTTTTGGTTGTCAGAACAGGAAACAATTGCTGTGTCCCACCCCACCATTACCTCAAACTTGACTACCGGACCACCCACAATCCTGCCTTGTATGAAGGGAAATGTCGTTTTTTTCAAGTGGCACTGTGCAACAAACAGACGTGACCAGGGTTGAGCGAACCCGGACTGTATTGTTCGGGATCGTACCGGACTTTTGGGTGTTCGGTACCCGGACACGGACCCGAACATGTTACTGTATATTCGGGATACAGTCCGTTGTTCGGTAATTTTTTTTATGTTTTGGCGCGGTTTTAATGGCACAGTTTCAATAGCTGCAGGGCAGCCAATCAACAGGCGTTTAACTAGTGTGCCCTTAGAATCCATCACAGCCATGCCTACTAATGGCATGGCTGTGATTGGCCAGTGCAGCATGTGACTCAGCCTCTATATAAGCTGGAGTCACGTAGCGCCGCACGTCACTCTGCTCTAACTACTGTAGGGTCAGGTTCCTGATGCTGCTGATATGAGGGAGAGATAGGAGATTATTGTAGGGGCAGGCTGGAGATTGCTTTCAGGGAAAGAATAGGAGAATGTTCTTTAATCAGACAGCGATCTAAATCGATTTTATTGTGTGGGGGTCCAGTGCATGATACTTTTGGCCTGATCTGAGCCCAGTGAGGAGGAGGGAGAAAAAAAAACTTTTATCAGTCTGCTAGGTTGGCGGCGTGCGGCGTGCTGCATGCTGCTTGCGGCGTGCAGCGGCCATGTAATGCAAGCTCAGTGCCTATGTGTCTGCTTAATCGGGATTTAAGAAAAAAAACATTTTTCCTTCATATTTTACAGTGACATACAGTGTTTAGACACCGCTGCTCTAATGTGCTATTCAAAAATCACCAATGTAAGGGAAAAATAATTATTTTTCAGTTTTTAGGGAAAAAAAATATTTTTCAGTTTTTCATTCAAATGTTTTTTTTTATAAAATAGCGGAATAGAACAACAACAGTATCCAACCTGTTAGGCGTGCGACATGTAGCAGCCATGTAATGCAAGCTCAGTGCATATGTGTCTGCTTAATCTGGATTTAAAAAAAAAAAAAATCTTTTTCCTTCATATTTTACAGTGACATACAGTGTTTAGACACTGCTGTTTTAATCTGCTATTCAAAAACCACCAATTCAAGGGGAAATAAAAAAATTTACATTCATAGGTTACTGTGAGATACACCCGTTGGATACTGTTGTTCTATTCCGCTTTTCAATAAAAACCCATTTAGGGAAAAAATATTAAATTGCGACCTAGTCTGCATATGTTACTGTGAGATACACCTGTTGTATACTGTTGTTCTATTCTGCTATTCAATAAACACCCATTTAGGGGAAAAAATTAAATTGCGGCCTAGTCTGCATCTGTATGTGTGAGATACACCCTTTTAGATCCTGCTGTTCTATTCTGCTATTCAATAAACATCCATGTAGGGGAAAGAAAGATATTAAATTGTGGCTTAGGCTGTATCTGTACGTGTGAGAAACACCCTTTGTGTACTGTTGTTCTATTCTGCTATTCAATAAACACCCATATAGGAAAAAAAATATTAAATTGTGGCCTAGTCTGCATATGTTACTGTGAGATACACCCGTTGGATACTATTGTTCTATTCCGCTTTTCAATAAACACCCATTTAGGGAAGAAAAATTAAACTGCGGCCTAGTCTGCATATGTTACTGTGAGATACACCCGTTGTATACTGTTGTTCTATTCCGCTATTCAATAAACACCCATGCAGGGGAAAGAAAGATATTAAATTGCGGCTTAGGCTGTATCTGTACGTGTGAGATACACCCTTTGTATACTGTTGTTCTATTCTGATATTCAACGTCCAATAGGAGGGCGAAACGCAGCGTCTAGCGGGGCAGAGAGCATGTGACGTCAGCCCCTACTTCCGGCCGGTGGAATGCACGCTGCGGAAGCAGCATCCACCAGACCAGACCAGATCGCTTGTTACTTCCTGCACCTTTGTAAGTGTGATTCTTTTTTACTTCCAATAAACTTTGATGATATACTTCACCATGGCGGGCTCTTTTTGTTCCATCCAATGAGGTTATACACAGCGATGTTGCCAACAAATCTTTAGAGATACAGGAGCAGTGTGGGACCAACCGAGCACTACTAAACTCAATTACAAGGCACAATATCCGTTTATTTCTGGTGAGTGGGGTCACCAAAGGGGAGCACCAGTACTTTGTGTGTGAATATTGCACCCAAGCACTTTTTCATCACCAAATGAATTGTTGAGAGACTTTTTTTGAGAAGCACTTTGCAATTATCACTTTATGCATTGTTGTACATTTGCACATCATATTTATTGTATATTAATTAATTTATTTATTTATGATTAGTATTTGCATGTTATTTTTGATATACTATACAGACTATTAATCACCTATAGGAGACAATTAGGCACTGCACTCCTGCACTTTACTATTGATTTTTCAAACAGCACACAGGATGTTTCACTAAATTAGGGCAGCGCTGATACACATATTTTTAAATTTTAAAGGCACTACACCTTACTTATCAGCAGCAGCCCTTGGAGAATAAACGCGCACTGTTTTTTTTTTTCTTTTATGTATCCTTATTAATTTAGAGTCAATCCATAAGCGCTCGGAAAACCCCCTCCTTTTTTTCAGTTACCCTTTGGATACTGTTGTTCTATTCTGCACCCATTTAGGGGACAGAAAGATATTACATTGTGCCTTAGTCTGCATCTGTACGTGTGAGATAGACCCTTTTAGATACTGTTGTTCTATTCTGCTACTCAATAAACACCCATTTAGGGGAAAATTCATAATTTTTCAGCGTTTTCTGATTATGTTACTGTGAGATACACCCTTTAAATTTGTTTGGCGCATCTCCTTCCACCACCAAGGCTTGCAGGGCACTTCAGTTTGCCTCCTGTTGCTAACTCCTCCTACTGCGCTTCCTCATCCTCATCCTCTACCGCCTCCGCATCCGGAGCAGTGATCATTTCCAAGGCTTTCAGGGCAGTCATTCACAAGTGGCTCAGAGGGTGGGTTCCTGCACCCACAAATGCCAGGTACACAATTGTCCAGCAAGGGCACAGTTATGGAGGATGACGAGGTGGAGGATGAGGAGGAGATGGAGGAGGAGGAACCATGTTCACAGCAGGGTGGCACCCAGATAACTGATAACAACAGATACTACACTTGATCTTAGCCAAAAAGTCGAGAAGCGCTGCTGGTGGCATTCCCACCTGACAGCGGGGGCACAGTGGAAGCACAAGGAGAAGGCAGAGGAGGAGGTTGCCAACGCAGCCAGGGCAGCACATCAGAAGGCAGGTATGAAACGTGGAAAAGCTTTGTCGGCACGCCACAAAAACCAGGACCACCAGCTGTTTTTTTTTTGTTTTAAGCCCGTGGTGTGTGAACACACTCAGACTATCACCCGGTGGGTGCATAAAAAAGTGCACACCAAAAAAGTGAAACACAAAAAGTTCACAGGGTGTACACATGGTCCCTGGCCCTGATCCCCCGGGGTGCAAGGCTCCTGACAGTGACTGGGGTACTTATACTGGCTAACCTGGCCGAAACCAGGCAGCCCCGTTCTTTAGGATGTCTGCTGAAACAGACCACCCCAAGTACTAGGTGGGGCTCTCCCGAAGAGAGACCCCATGAGAGAGGGCGAACCAAGCCAGAAGGCCATATCCACCCCCTCCCAAGACTTTCAGGGACAGGTCCAAGGACCTAAACCCTACTAATCACGCTGTGCAAAATAAAGTGTACCGCCGAAATAAAAAACACGAAACGTGAGACACACAACACATAAAAGTGGGGAAAGGGATAGTGAAGAAGAAGTGCAAGGTAAGTGCCACGTTGCAATACTATGGCAAGCCCTTCGGCCAGGAATAAAACATTCCTCTGGTCCTGACTCCTGACCAAAAGGCCCGGTCCTACAGGTAGGTGTGCAAAACGTGTGTACAAAGTGCAGTGTCCTTGGTGCCATACTCATAGTGTTGCCATCCACCGTGAATTATGGCACCCCTGGACTGCCACTCCAGGGGCACATACACCACAAGCTTTTCAGAATCCCGGTCCCTGGCAAGACCAGTGCAGCCCCGTCCCTACCAGAAGGCCTCAGAACTTAGACAGCTTTGGGAGAGCCCGGCCCACAACCAGGGACACATACCTTTTCCAAGGCCAGACTCAACCCAGAAGGGGGAAAAAAGGCCCCCCGCCGCCATCACTGTTCCTTACCATATACCATATACAGTTCCTTACCGTTCCTTACATACTATACACGTACTGAATGACGGGTCTGCCCCCTTCAACTTCTGGGTCTCCAAATTGGGCACATGGCCTGGGCTTGCCCTTTACGCCTTGGAGGTGCTGGCCTGCCCTGCAGCCAGTGTATTACCTGAACGTGTATTTAGCATGGCTGGGGGCGTTATAACAGACAAGCGCAGCCACCTGTCCAGAGCCAATGTGGACAAGCTCACGTTCATTAAAATGAACCAGGAATGGATCCAACAGGACTTGTCCGTGCCTTACGCAGAATAGACATGTATACCGGCCTTACCCAGCCATTGTTGTATTTGATCTTTCTTACTCTTTTGGGGTGTACCCTAATTTAAAAAAAATAAATAAAATTAAAAACCAAAACCAGCGTTGGCTATCTCGTCCTCCTCCTCCTGCACCGCCACCACTTCCACCTACACTGCCACATCCACCGCCACCTCAACCTCCTACTCTAATAGGTGCCTCGTCCTCCTAGATCAAGATGAATATTTTTTTTTCAGTTTTTTCAATTTTTTTAATGTTATTTTAAGTTATTTCCCTATCCACATTTGTTTGCAGAGCACTTGTCATGCTCTTAAGAAGATTTTGCTGACATGTTTAGCCCTCTAGCCCTTTCCATGTTTGTTTTAGAGCCATTTTACTACTCAAAAGTTCGGGTCACCATTGACTTCACTTCTAGATGTGACATATACGCTTTATTAAAACGTTCTCCAGGTACCCTGCTAAATCTCAGGGAGAGCTATGAAATCATGGAGTTTTCAGAGGTACTTTTTCCCTAAATGGTGACATTTTATTTTGGAAATGTTTTTTTTTAAAGTTTTTTAGATGCATTTTGGCGCGTCTTAAAAAAAAAAACAAAAAAAAACTTGTGGTTACAAAGATGCAAAATAATGACGACCAATAGAGTATTATTAATATTGTGATTACAAGTACAGGTTGTTACGGCACCCCGGACACAAAAGGGTTAAAACCGTTTAGGAGATCTTCCCCTTCCAGAGCTACAGGCACAGCTACTTGCAGGACACCAAACTCCCGAACTGGAAACCAAGGAATGATGCAAACAGTGTAGCTGGAACCTTATGAATGCTGCATACAGCTGAATAGGAAAAACCATATGAAGGGTTTACACTCCTAGCAGTCAAACTGGAACAGCATACAATAAATCCCCCCAATAACGAGACAAAGCCCCGAGTTGAGGGTAAAACAGGAACAACATGTATTGGAAGAACACAGCACACTTTTATACAGAATTTGGAACATCCTGCCCCCAACAACCGCTTTCCTATTGGTCAATTGTAAAGTACCTGAAGTTCCCCATAAGGTCCTCTCCAGCCATGCAAATGAGGGCTTGAAAATGAGTCAGCAGTGATTGGTCAGATAGCTTGACCAGAAGGACTGCCATGTACAAGGAGACAGAAGCCCCCAGCGGGTAATCAATGTACACAATAGCCAGACACAGGACAATGGTTCCCTAACGAGCCCTCAATGCACATTACTCTGAGTGTCAATACATCTCTTAGCAGACAGCTGGCAAGTTCATTAGCACACCTGACAATAGGTGAATGGAGAGCCACCTCAGACAGTCCGTCTCCTCATTGAACTTCCTGGAATGACCATATTAGGAGTGCACTTCCTGTGCCTTACAGTTTACAGTAATAAGGTTTAGCTTCCAGGATAGAGGCAAGACTACATTAGCCACATGGTTAAAGAAACACAAAAAGACACAAAAATGCGTAACTCCCAGTCTACTGAACAGAACCCCCACATTCAACCCATCCCCAGATAGCCTGGATCTGAGCGCTCAACATATCCAAACAGCGCTCAGATGCCACAAACACAGTCAAATCGCCATGGGGTTTACGTTTAGCATGGGCTGATGAGAGGGTCCATAGTCACATTGCAGGAGGCGAGCAACCAGGCTTCTCCAATGCCCAGTGGCGAGATTGGTCTCATCACATTTCTCCCCTTTTCCAAACAGACTAACAGGGTATCTGACCTTCTGCCGGTCAGTGCCCTTGTTAGTCCAGCAGCCCACCCACAAAACAGAAACAGCAGTACAGCCCACCCAAAATAACTGGTTACTACACCTGGGTAGAAGAGAAATGTGTCCATGTCCAGGTGCCTCACCTTGGCTGTGTGGGGGACTGGTAGACTGCCTTGGTGGGTTGCTGAGTGGGCAGAGACCAGCGGTACTCTGCCCTGTTGCAAGCGCTACCACAGAAGTAGCCTGGTTGGAGCCTGGTTGTTGGAGGGGGAGACCGACTGTCTCCCCTTTAGATACACCACCATACTGCAGTAGGGAGAGACTGACTGTCCCCCCTTTAGATAACCCACCATGCTGCTGTGGGGGAAGACCGACTGTCTCCCCTTTGGCTAAACAGCCCTGTTGCTGTGGGATGGAGACTGGGCTCCCAATTCCCAATGAAATATTCTGCCGCTGTGGGATGGAGACTGGGCTCCCAATTCCCAATAAAATACTCTGCCGCTGTGGAATGGAGACTGGGCTCCCAATTCCCAATGAATCCATCTGCTGCTGGGGGACAGGACCAACTGTGTCTGCCCCCTGTAACTCAGCCTGCCGCTGGGGATAGAGACTGGGCTCCCAATTCCCAACAAATCAACCTGTCCATGGGGAGAGGGGGTAACAAGCTCCTCTCCCAAATATACGTCCAGCCCCTGGGGAGGGAGACCGACTGTCTCTGCTCCCAATACAGTGTCCTGTTGCTGGGGAAAGGAGACTAGGCTCTCTGTTTCCTGCAGGACACTCTGCTGCTGTGGGATGGAGACTGGGCTCCCAATTCCCAACAAATCAATCTGCTGCTGGGCGACAGGACTGACTGTCTCTGCCCCCTGTAACTCAGCCTGCCGCTGGAGAATGGAGACTGGGCTCCCAATTCCCAATAAATCAGGCTGCCGCTGGGGAATGGAGACTCGGTTCTCCTCTTCCCTTAACTGTACCTGCCGCTGGAGTTCCTCCCAACGTGCTAGCTGGCCCTCTCTCTCTGCCCTGTCTAGCAGAGACATGAACACTAAGTTCCTCACGAACCGCTTGGATCTCTCCAGTGGATTGGGTCCGAAGAAGCTCAGCCGTAACCACACCATACGGTCATATTCTTTCAGAGAATATCTGTACTCCACTGCTGGTTCCATCCTGTTGCTTTAAGGGTTGCTGTACTGAGACATGCGTTGCCTCCAACTTGTAAATCCACGGAATGGTGTCTCCTGTAGCTGTCCTTCTGGCTGTGGGAACGATCCCGCCGCTTGCCACCAATTGTTACGGCACCCCGGACACAAAAGGGTTAAAACCGTTTAGGAGATCTTCCCCTTCCAGAGCTACAGGCACAGCTACTTGCAGGACACCAAACTCACGAACTGGAAACCAAGGAATGATGCAAACAGTGTAGCTGGAACCTTATGAATGCTGCATACAGCTGAATAGGAAAAACCATATGAAGGGTTTACACTCCTAGCAGTCAAACTGGAACAGCATACAATAAATCCCCCCAATAACGAGACAAAGCTCCGAGTTGAGGGTAAAACAGGAACAACATGTATTGGAAGAACACAGAACACTTTTATACAGAATTTGGAACACCCTGCCCCCAACAACCGCTTTCCTATTGGTCAATTGTAAAGTACCTGCAGTTCCCCATAAGGTCCTCTTCAGCCATGCAAATGAGTCAGCAGTGATTGGTCAGATAGCTTGACCAGAAGGACTGCCATGTGCAAGGAGACAGAAGCCCCTAGGGGGTAATCAATGTACACAATAGCCAGACACAGAACAATGGTTCCCTAACGAGCCCTCAATGCATATTACTCTGAGTGTCAATACATCTCTTAGCAGACAGCAGGCAAGTTCATTAGCACACCTGACAATAGGGTGAACGGAGAGCCACCTCAGACAGTCCGTCTCCTCATTGAACTTCCTGAAATGACCATATTAGGAGTGCACTTCCTGTGCCTTACAGTTTACAGGAATAAGGTTTAGCTTCCAGGATAGAGGCAAGACTCCATTAGCCACATGGTTAAAGAAACACAAAAAGACACAAAAATGCATAACTCCCAGTCTACTGAACAGAACCCCCACATTCAACCCATCCCCAGATAGCCTGGATCTGAGCGCTCAACATATCCAAACAGCGCTCAGATGCCACAAACACAGTCAAATCGCCATGGGGTTTACGTTTAGCATGGGCTGATGAGAGGGTCCATAGTCACATTGCAGGAGGCGAGCAACCAGGCTTCTCCAATGCCCAGTGGCGAGATTGGTCTCATCACATTTCTCCCCTTTTCCAAACAGACTAACAGGGTATCTGACCTTCTGCCGGTCAGTGCCCTTGTTAGTCCAGCAGCCCACCCACAAAACAGAAACAGCAGTACAGCCCACCCAAAATAACTGGTTACTACACCTGGGTAGAAGAGAAATGTGTCCATGTCCAGGTGCCTCACCTTGGCTGTGTGGGGGACTGGTAGACTGCCTTGGTGGGTTGCTGAGTGGGCAGAGACCAGCGGTACTCTGCCCTGTTGCAAGCGCTACCACAGAAGTAGCCTGGTTGGAGCCTGGTTGTTGGAGGGGGAGACCGACTGTCTCCCCTTTAGATACACCACCATACTGCAGTAGGGAGAGACTGACTGTCCCCCCTTTAGATAACCCACCATGCTGCTGTGGGGGAAGACCGACTGTCTCCCCTTTGGCTAAACAGCCCTGTTGCTGTGGGATGGAGACTGGGCTCCCAATTCCCAATGAAATATTCTGCCGCTGTGGGATGGAGACTGGGCTCCCAATTCCCAATAAAATACTCTGCCGCTGTGGAATGGAGACTGGGCTCCCAATTCCCAATGAATCCATCTGCTGCTGGGGGACAGGACCAACTGTGTCTGCCCCCTGTAACTCAGCCTGCCGCTGGGGATAGAGACTGGGCTCCCAATTCCCAACAAATCAACCTGTCCATGGGGAGAGGGGGTAACAAGCTCCTCTCCCAAATATACGTCCAGCCCCTGGGGAGGGAGACCGACTGTCTCTGCTCCCAATACAGTGTCCTGTTGCTGGGGAAAGGAGACTAGGCTCTCTGTTTCCTGCAGGACACTCTGCTGCTGTGGGATGGAGACTGGGCTCCCAATTCCCAACAAATCAATCTGCTGCTGGGCGACAGGACTGACTGTCTCTGCCCCCTGTAACTCAGCCTGCCGCTGGAGAATGGAGACTGGGCTCCCAATTCCCAATAAATCAGGCTGCCGCTGGGGAATGGAGACTCGGTTCTCCTCTTCCCTTAACTGTACCTGCCGCTGGAGTTCCTCCCAACGTGCTAGCTGGCCCTCTCTCTCTGCCCTGTCTAGCAGAGACATGAACACTAAGTTCCTCACGAACCGCTTGGATCTCTCCAGTGGATTGGGTCCGAAGAAGCTCAGCCGTAACCACACCATACGGTCATATTCTTTCAGAGAATATCTGTACTCCACTGCTGGTTCCATCCTGTTGCTTTAAGGGTTGCTGTACTGAGACATGCGTTGCCTCCAACTTGTAAATCCACGGAATGGTGTCTCCTGTAGCTGTCCTTCTGGCTGTGGGAACGATCCCGCCGCTTGCCACCAATTGTTACGGCACCCCGGACACAAAAGGGTTAAAACCGTTTAGGAGATCTTCCCCTTCCAGAGCTACAGGCACAGCTACTTGCAGGACACCAAACTCACGAACTGGAAACCAAGGAATGATGCAAACAGTGTAGCTGGAACCTTATGAATGCTGCATACAGCTGAATAGGAAAAACCATATGAAGGGTTTACACTCCTAGCAGTCAAACTGGAACAGCATACAATAAATCCCCCCAATAACGAGACAAAGCTCCGAGTTGAGGGTAAAACAGGAACAACATGTATTGGAAGAACACAGAACACTTTTATACAGAATTTGGAACACCCTGCCCCCAACAACCGCTTTCCTATTGGTCAATTGTAAAGTACCTGCAGTTCCCCATAAGGTCCTCTTCAGCCATGCAAATGAGTCAGCAGTGATTGGTCAGATAGCTTGACCAGAAGGACTGCCATGTGCAAGGAGACAGAAGCCCCTAGGGGGTAATCAATGTACACAATAGCCAGACACAGAACAATGGTTCCCTAACGAGCCCTCAATGCATATTACTCTGAGTGTCAATACATCTCTTAGCAGACAGCAGGCAAGTTCATTAGCACACCTGACAATAGGGTGAACGGAGAGCCACCTCAGACAGTCCGTCTCCTCATTGAACTTCCTGAAATGACCATATTAGGAGTGCACTTCCTGTGCCTTACAGTTTACAGGAATAAGGTTTAGCTTCCAGGATAGAGGCAAGACTCCATTAGCCACATGGTTAAAGAAACACAAAAAGACACAAAAATGCATAACTCCCAGTCTACTGAACAGAACCCCCACATTCAACCCATCCCCAGATAGCCTGGATCTGAGCGCTCAACATATCCAAACAGCGCTCAGATGCCACAAACACAGTCAAATCGCCATGGGGTTTACGTTTAGCATGGGCTGATGAGAGGGTCCATAGTCACATTGCAGGAGGCAAGCATCTAGGCTTCCAGAAAATAATTATCAATGATTATCCCAGTAGGGAAAAGGTTTTTGGTGGCTATGTAACCAAATATCCCAATATAGATACAACTTGAGATGACCTAAGCAGTAAACTTTTAATGCAAAAGGATAAAGTAATATTCAACTTCAATTTTTAAAGAGGTTGTAAAGCTTATTTAAAAAAACAAACAAACATATTATACTTACCTGCTCTGTACAATGGTATTGCACAGAGTGGGCCTGAACCTCCTCCTCTGGGTCCCACATATATGCTCTTGGTTTCTCCTCTTCTTTGTGCACTGCCAAAGGAAGCTGCTTCCTATGGGGGCTCATGTGCGGGCTTGCTCTCAAGCCAATGTCTCTTGCTGCTGCCTCTCTGTCCTATAAATGTAGGGAACAGAGGTGTAACTAGAACCTTCAGGACCCCAGTGCAAGAAACCATTAAGGGCCCCCCCTCCCCCCCTTCCACCTGAGGTCTGGGCTTCCAGTTCTGGGAGGGCATCCATGGACATCGCCCCAGAATCCTACCTCCCAAGTGACCCCTGGGGCATTCCTCAAGCATGCTCTGTGATTGCTGTGTTCTTCAGACAATCACAGTGGCCCTTTACCATGTGATCAGCTGATCACATGTAAACAGACTTGTCAATTATCGGCACTCCTTTCTTCCCATGCTGTATCTGTGTGAGGAAAGGAGAGCCATTAACCAGCAAGACTGTCAGTACTTTGTTTACACTGATAATCAGGGCTCTGATCATCAGTGACCTGATAATCAGTGCAGCCCCATCAGTGCTGCTTATCAGTGCTACCTATCAGTGCTCATGACTGCCGCCTATCAGTGCTCATCATTGCCGCCTATCAGTGCCCATTAGTGCTGCCTATCAGTGCTCATGAATGCCACCTATCAGTGCTGCCTATCAGTGCCACCAATCAGTGCTCATCAATACTGCCTATCGGTGCTGTCTATCAGTGCTCATCAATGCCCATCAGTGCTGCCTACCATTGCTCATCAACACTGCTTTTCAGTGCCCATCAGTGCTGCCTATCAATTCCACCTATCAATGCTCATCAATGCTGCCTATCAGTGCCGCCTATCAGTGCTCATCAATGCTGCCTATCAGTGCCCATCAGTGCTGTTTATCAGTGCCACCTATCAGTGCTCATCAATGCTGCCTATCAGTGCTCATCAATGCCGCAGATCAGTGCTCATCAATGCTGCCTATCAGTGCAATTTATCAGTGCCACCTATCAATGCTGCCTATCAGTGCCCATCAGTGCTGTCTATCAGTGCCACTTATCAGTGCTCATCAGTATTGCCTATCAGTGCTGCACATCAGTGCCACTCATCAGTGCTCATCAATGCCGCCTATTAGTGCCACTTTGTGCTCATCAATGCCACATATCAGTGCCCATCAATGTCACCTAACAGTGCCTATCAGTGCCACTTATCAGTGCTAATCAATGCTACCTATCAGTGTCCATCAGCAGTACTCTGAGCTGAGAGTGTCTCTCTTATACAGCTCAGACTCAGAGCCTGCACTGACAGTCCCTCCTACCTCACACAGATAGAAGACAGCAGATCTGCTCCTTCTCCTCCCACCCCTCTCCTGTGTGCACAGCGGGAAGGGTGATGCTCAGGAGCTGAATGTGATCATTCACGCTTCCCACGGTGCACACAGGAGGGGGGCGGGAGGAGAAGATAGGCTATCTCCTGTCCATGCAATGTAGGAGGGACAGCACAGGCTCTGAACCACTGACAGAATGGGTTTGCAGGGACGGCTTCCTCCTCTCACAGGGACCAACCGCTCCCCTCGCAGTGACAAAACGGGGGGGGGGGGGGGGTAGGGGTGGGCCACCTCCTCTCGCAGCAACTCCCCTGCTCCTCCCTCCTCCCCCTCCCCTCTCTCAACAGACTGGTTGGAGACTACACTGTCCACCTTTAACTACTTCCTGTAAAGACTGGTAGTTCAGGGAAAAAACACTTAGAGTGCAGATGAAAGTAACACTGACCGTTGTAAACTGCAACTGCTGGGGCAAGAATTGTATTCGTTTACCAGAGAATGTTCATTTTATTGTGCTCAATGTGTTAAGCTAAAAAAAAAAAAAAAAAAACACTGAGGGTCTAATACTACTTTAGCTGCTTTCCTATGAACACCTGTAATGGAACCAGTGGAGCACAATCCGAGGTTCAGCTTTAGTTTTGCTTTCACAGAAATCATACAGATCACACAAACAGCAAGAATCGGCAGAACCCTGATTTTTGTATTTAGCAATTATTTAAAAATGTAATAAAAGATAAGAGGATGCTTCAGTCTTGTGCACATATACGGTACATGTAACAGTGGAAAAAGTACTTTTCTTAGGCTAATGATCCACAGGCAGGCTATGGGATACACTCCTGCTGTGTTGGAATGGAAATGAAAAGTAAAACAAAATAGAATGGGAAGCAAAGTGTAAAGAGCCTATTTTTTTATCCCTTAGATTGTGTACAATCCCACAGTTTCCCATATGAAACAAATCAAATCCTAATTTTTACCATGCCTTCTTATGATATTCACAAAGCCTTGTTATCCTTATGTACCCTGCAAATTGCTTATTTTAGGCTCTGAAGCAAGCAAAGAAGTGTGTGATGGCTTACACTTGAACTTCAAACCCATTGTTATAATCTATTCCAAGACCGAGAGAGACAACTCCAAAAATACTTGCCCTGAGCCTGGCCATTTAGACTAAACTACTTTGATTTAACCTTAATTTAATCTTTATTTAATTCAATTTAATCTGTTAATTTAGATTAATTTAATCTCTTGTGAAAATAAAAGTCTGGAAAGTATTTACTTCTTGTGCTGTAGCTGAAGCTTTTGTGGGAATTTCAGAAACATGGTTTAATAGCTTACATGATTGGCTGCAACCATTCAGGAGTATTCCCTATATTGTAGAGATAGGGAGGATAGGAATGGGGGAGGGGTATGCCTGTATATCAAGAATAATGTGCAAGTGAACATGACATTACTAATGGAGCAAGGGAGGAGGTAGAATCCTTGTGGGTGGAGCTACAAAGGGAGGAAAATAATGTGAAAGTAATAGTGGGCGTATGCTACAGACCCCCTAATCTGTGGGAGGAGGGGGAAGTGGACCTCCTATCACAGTTTGGAATGCTGGCAAGGCTGGTAAATGTCATTATAATGGGGGATTTTGATTATCCAGAAATCTATTAGGCAGAAGGAACCACTCTTTTGTCTAAGGCTCGCCATTTCCTAAATGTCTTTCAGGATAATTTCATGGGTCAGTTGGTAAATGCACCAACAAGAGATAACGCATTACTAGAAATACTGATTACAAATTATACCGATCTGATACCGGATGTGGAAATATGGGGCAACTTAGGAAACGGCGACCACAGGTTAATTAGATTCAGTTTAAATCAAAGAAATTAGAAGCACAAGGGTAATACCAGTAAACTTCAAAAGAACCAACTTCCCTAAACTGCGTTTTTTGCTAGATGATATTTAAAGGGATAAAATCCTAGGAACAAAGAACACAGAGGAAAAATGGGAGTGCTTTAAAGTGGAAGTAAAGTTGTTGTATAAACAAGTGGCTGACAGATAGGGTATTTATGGCAGAAGAGATCATATTGGTAATACATTTGGGTGCTAAAAATACGAACACAAGTTACTCGAAAGGGGGAAAATCTCAGAGAGAACCCAGGATGGAAAAGGACCTGGGGGTACTAGTAGATGACAGGCTCAGTAATAGCATGCAATGCCAGGCTGCTACAAGCAAAGCCAACAGAATATTGGCATGCATTAAAAAAGGGATTCACTCCAGAGATAAAATAATAATTCTCCCACTCTACAAGCCTCTGGTCCAGCCACATCCCGACAATGCCGTCCAGTTCTGGGCACCAATCCTCAAGAAAGATGTGCTGAAACTGGAGAGTCCAACAAAGGGCAACAACTCTAATAAAGGGACTAGATGATCTCAGCTATGGAGAAAGACAACAAGCATTGAACGTATTCTCCCTGGAGAGAAGACATTTGAGAGGGGATATGATAGTGTTGTACAAATACCATATTGGAGACCCTAGCATAGGGAAAAAAAAACTTTTCGGTAGAACGGAATTTAAAAAGACACACAGCCATTTACTGAAATTGGAAGAGAAGCAGTTCAACCTTAAACTGCGTAGAGGGTTTTTTACTGTCAGAGTGATAAGGTTGTGGAATTCTCTTCCACAAACAGTGATATAAGCATGGAGTGTCAATAGTTTAAAAAAAATATTAGATGGGCACCTTAACAACATAAAGAGATATACGATGTATATGACATAAACACATGCACATACACCACAGGTTGGACTGGATGAACTGGTGTCTTTTTTCAACCTTACCAACTATGTCACTATGTCACATGCTTATTACTGCTATATATACGTTGCAAAACCACCATCCTGGATGGTGGCCATAAAAGTCAGAATCCGCTAAGAAGTGTGCCAAAGTAACTAGCCATGAAAATGGATGGCACTGGAGCATCAGATAAATACCCAGTCATCGAGAGAAGTCCCCGGGGCTTGGGTGTGATGAGTAGGAGGGTCGCTGTGGTAGGTGCAGAATCAACGATATAGCCCCCGCGGGTGCAGATCTTGGTGTTAGTAGCAAATATTCAGATAAGAACTTGAAGATCGAAATGATGTGATCGCTAAATAAAGCTTTGGACTTGTTCTGGAGATCCAGGGTGTACTGATGACATTCTCTTGCTTTAAATCTCTACGGTTCCAGCCAATGGTCATGGCAGCACTCATTTGCATACACAGCTATTTTTTCAGAAACGTGTGTGTTGGAAATACTGGGTTGGAATCAATAGCGTGGTTGAACTTTTCTTTTTGATTTCCAGGTGGAGCGACAAAATCTATATGTGTATAGCTAGCCTTGCAGTATGCTTATTTAAATATGGAACTACAAAGCAGTTACATTTTCTTGTGCCTGGAAAATACCTGGATGTCCTGTACAAATGCTCCTGATGATGCGCATGGCACAAAACGGCGGTGGAGCTTGACACTTTATGCCAGAGGTCCTGCTGCCATTCTCAGCTCAGTTTGGTGGGATACTATGTAAGTTTATGTGCCTCATGTTTTTTCATGCACTTTATATGGACTGCTTGCACCGTTAGTTGTAGAGTCCAAACACCATTCCCTGCTGTTTGTGGTTTGGTGGTGTTTTTAATTCAATTTTTACATATTTTAATTAATACTACACTATTAGCACTTTTTTCTGATGTCCGTGATCCTTCTGTCTGGCTTGATGAGATTGAACAGTTTCCCTGAAGACTTCACCTGTGAGGTTGGAAGATCAACCACATCCATAGAGTATCAGAGTTATCTTCATAAGGAAGACCATTAAATACTGAATGCACTTTTGCTGTCCTATAACTTAGACAGCAACTGGTTCTGGTGAGGGTGCACTTCTTTTATTTGGTAGAGGCAACACACAGATGGTGATTCACTGAGATTGTGGAGTAATAACACTGAAACTATTTCATTTACACTTATGGACTTTTATTCACATTATTGTGATCTATGTTGTTTGATTTAAAACTCAGTTTTGTGTATGCACATCTCTTTACTTGTTAAATAGTATCACAATTGTTCATACAGCGCTACTTTTTTCTTTTTTCTGTACAAATTATGACTTCCCAAAAATACAAAAAATGCCAAGATCTATAAAATAAACATTTAGACTGTGTTCACTTCTTCATTGTGTGGAAACAGGCTGACAAAGCAATGTTCAGTAATGCACATCACAGTTGTTGGTGCCAGTGGCGTACGAAGGTGGGTGCGGGTGGCGCCCCGGGTGCCACACATTGGGGGTGTCAGGCAGGGCCATCCTAATGAGCGGGCACCCCTGGGGAATGTGAAGCCCCTGCAATTTACCTGTCATTGCAGCTTTGTAAAAAAGTTGATTGGGTCAGCAGAGAGTCCAGCGGTATGGGAGAGGCTGTCTGTAACACTCCCCTGTAATCTGATCTATTTAGGCTGTCCCTCGGGGATCTTCACTATCTCCCGAGGCAGCCAGAGTTGGTGGGCGGGTGTTGCTGCCTGGTTCAAAAAAAGGTAACGGCCCATGCATTGACAGCCTAACGCAAAGTAACTGCTTTGATGTTTTGGGTGTGGTTCCAAATAGAGGTGTGGATTTGTGGGTGGCACTCTCCATTCAATTGATAGGGTTGCAAAGTCAATCTTCCTTGCATGAACACAGCAGTATGTTTTCTTCCCACTCACACTGATTCCTCAGCTACTGACACTGATGCAGTGTCAGTTTTCCTTTTATTGATGCCACCAAACCAATGCTTGGGCATTTCTCCCTTCACCCTTATTAACTCCCATATTTTAAATGGTTTGGGTCTTGAGTTTTATTTTTCTTTTAATGCTGGTTCTTGGCTGAGGAAAAATGAGTGTGGATCTGTAGTTCTGAGAGGCAAGAAGTGGTGTGCTGGTCTCTTCTTAAAGTCTATCTAGGTTTGTTCTATAATGCCCTATTGGGAAAGTGTTGTTTGATGCAATTCATTTTTAATGGGTCAGTTTATTCTGTTGAGCCTTTTATTTAATCTCCAAAAGAACATAGAGAACTGTGGAGGAATATTTGAGGAGCTGAAGAAAGAGCATGTTTTATGGACAATTTTCATTATATTTGTCACGGACAGTAATATTATCACATTTATTTACAAACAAAAAACTGCAGCACTAAAATAACCAATAAATAAAGTCCCATAAATTATACAGTCCAAAGAGAAGTGATGTAGTCCAATCATGAAACTACACTCCAAGGAAAATGTGAGGAATTCAGCGTTCAACATATATAAAATATACTAGAAAAACATGGACTTTTTAGGCACAAAAAATAAAAATCATATAATTTATTTGTTGTACAAAAACAAAATAAAAGCACATAACATCACAATTATAAAACCATATGGGATAGAAACCATCAACCAAACTGCATATAGTCTGCCAGTGAAAGACCTCTGAAGTAACAGGGTCCCCGGTGGCTGTCAATGCGGATAAGGTTGAATAGAATAATAGATGCAAGTTCAAGCTCTACATGTTTCGCGACGTGTCGCTTCTTCAGGAGCTCATCACAAAATATACGTAATAGCGTGTAGCAGAAATAAATTACACTAACGATCTCTTTACTCTAATACGTTAGTGCAGATAAGCCAATACAGATTGGAGGCCATTTGCCTAATGGCAAGAAGAATTAGTGGTTGTCATCTGACTTGCAGGAATGTTTTAGGACACTCACACAATACCCAGATGTCCATTCCAATGGACTAACAGGCTGTACAAACTTCATCTGCATCACCTTTGGGGCCACGTTCTTACCGCCATCCGAATATTATTATTATATCAACAAAAGGCGATATTTTTGCCTTCATACTTGTCACTCTTTAGGAGTTTGACATATATTGTTTATACCACTTACCTGCTGCTTAACTCTCTGTGAACTGGCAATCTGGAGTTGGTGAATTCTTCTTGCCATTAGGCGAATGGCCTCCAAGCTGTATTGGCTTATCTTCACTGACGTATTAGAGTAAAGAGATCGTTAGTGTCGTTCATTCCTGCTACACACTATTATGTATATTTTGGGATGAGCTCCTGAGGAAGCAACACAACGTGAAACATGTAGAGCTTGAACCTACATCCATTTTTCTATTCAACCTATATAATATATATCTGCTATACAAATATTCACAGGGTTATTTACACACAGCATTTAAGTCAATGCACCCCCCCCCCCCCCCCGCCAAACAAAAATCTGCTTGGACAGGTAAAGAAAATTATCCTGTCTAGCTAACTAGATACAATATGTACATTGCATAAAATGATGGAGGGCCTAGCCAGACCCAGAAATCCAAAGCAAGCCTGCAAAGGAATTTAGGTTAAGCATGGGTTAATGCATACCTACTTACACTAGTGAGACTGTTCTCTCCTCAGAGGCGACTTTCTCAGCACATTGTTCATAACCGCACATTCACATAAAGATCTTCTTCAATTCCTGTCCCCTCCAGACATACTTGACTCGGTGTTTCACTGTTACTCCTGGAAAAGGTAACAATTAAACCCTGCCAAGCTAACTATCTATCTAATCTCTGTGAACCGTTCTTACTGACTAGATGATAGGCACAGTCCTTTCTCATCACTAGGGCACTGACTCTCCTCCCATCACATTTAGACTCACAAGTTCAGAACCAAGACAAGCGGAGTCCACCCGACTGGTGTTCACAGTGTTCCTTCCTCCTGTAACACTGAGGCAACATGTCTTTTCTCTGTGACAATCTTGACACTTGGCAGGGAAGGGGTTAACATCAGGGGGTGATCAAAGGGTTAAATGTGTCCCTAGGGAGTGCTTTCTAACTGTGTGTGTGGGGGGGGGTGCTTGTACTGTGGGATAGCTGTGTTTCTGCTTAGCACAGGATCTCTGTTTTTCCTATTAACAAAATGGCGATCTGTCTTGTTTACATAGTCATGAATGTTTAAAATCACAGCGGCAGCAGGTTGCCAGCAGGGCACGTGTACACCACAGACCCAGAAGTACCTGTATGTACCTGTATGTGATTTTGCGCAGAAGAGCCGCAGTATATATATATATATATATATACCTGGGGTGGTCTGCAAGAGGTTAAAGCTGAACTCCAAACCCATAAACTTTCTTTGACATATATTCCTTAATATCCACAAAGCATATAAACTCACTTTTGTGCACCAAATGCCTTTGCAAATCCATATATTACCAAATAAATGTAGCAGTGACATCATCACTGTCCTATACATAACTGTGGGACTGACTCAGAAGACCCCACCCACTACAAGCTGCCTGCAGAAAACTACAGGAGGGGGTGGATACAAGAAGACCAGTCACTCTGCACAAAGAGAGAGAACAGCAGTGACTGGTCTGTATTACAGCAATGTTTTACACTGGATTTACGACACCAATCTGGAAGAAATACACAAAAAGCAAACCAAGATTCAAGTAACAATACACATAAATCTTGTATTTAGACAATATTTGCTTATCTTGGAGTTCAACCTCAACCCCAGTAAAGGACTGTGTTACTTAAATGCATGTGTCTATTAATTTAAAGTTTATTGCTTTAGTTATGTTGTGTTTTATGGGGGTGGCGGAAGGGGAAAACAGTAACATTGTAGATTTTCCTTTACTTTCTGCCCGTCATAATGGTCACCTGAACTAAAGGTCAGAGGATTCCCTTCCCCCCCACCATCGGTGACCCAGACAGTAATAAAAACTTGGCAAAACTCAAACTTTCCTCACTTTACCCAAAGCTGGAAAAATAAACATTCTGCTTTTCTACTGTAAAACAGAACTGCAGGAAGTATCGCTGGAATGGTAAGTGTAATATGAAATATAAACTAACTAAATGACATTGAGTTTGATAAAGTATGTGCATCATAAGCAGTTACCTTTTAATTTACCTTTTTTTCTGTCTTGTTGCATCTTAGTGCTGCTGATCCCTCTCCGTCTAAGCCCCCTTTAACAATCGAGCGATTTGTCATGCAATTTGACAGGTCAAATTGCTTGAAAAGTCCCATCCAATGGCACTGTACAAATCGGTGTGCCGCCGACTTTGCGGTGCTGCATCGGTTTGAAAAAGTAATATATGAACTACTTTTGTCGATTTCAGGTGCTACTTGAATAGGCATCTGTGCATTAAGCAGAACAGATGTCTTCAATGTTGCACCCGAAGTCACACTGAGGTGTGGCTTTGAAATTATGTGATTTCAGATCAAGTCGCACGATTTCATAGTTACATAGTTAGTGAGGTTGAAAAAAGACACCAGTCCATCCATTTCAACCTATGATGTGTGTGTGTGTGTTTGCTGTTAACCGTACATTTTATACCCCTGTATGTTGTCATCTTTAAGGTGCCCATCTAATAGTTTTTTGAAACTATCGATGCTCCCTGCTGATACCACTGCTTGTGGAAGAGCAATCCACATCCTTACCGCTCTGACAGTAAAGAACCCTTTACGCAGTTTAAGATTAAACCGCTTCTCTTCTAATTTTAGTGAGTGGCCACGTGTCCTATTGAATTTTTTCCCTGAAAAGTTTGTTCCCTATGCTAGGGATTTGGACATTGATATCATATCCCCTCTCAAGCGTCTCCTCTCCAGAGAGAACAAGTTCAATGCTTGTAGTCTTTCCTCATAGCTGATGTCCTTTATTTCCCTAATTATCTTTGTTGCCCTTCTCTGGACTCTCTCCAGTTCCAGCACATCCCTTCTGAGGACCGGTGCACAGAACTGGACGGCATATTCAAGATGTGGCTGGACTAGAGTCTTGTAGAGTGGAAGAAATTATTGTTTTATCTCTGTGAATCCCCTTTTTATACATGCCAGTATTCTATTGGATTGGCTTGCATCAGCTTGGCATTGCATGCCGTTGTTAAGCCTGTTGTCTACTAGGACCCCCAGGTCCTTTTCTGTCTTAGATTCACCCAGAGGTTCTCCCCCTAGCGAGTAACTTGTGTTCATATTTCTGACACCCAAGTGCATTACCTTACATTTTTCAACATTAAACCTCATCTGCCATGTAGTTTCCCACAACCATTATTTTTTTCAGGTCTGCTTGTAAGGTTACCATGTACTATATAGAAGATATTGGCCTGCTTAGTTTAGTTTAGCTTAGTAAGCCTCAGTCAATATGAACGGAGGGTTGAATACAATACAGCAATGGCCGCACGGCACTCTCAGGGAAGGTTTCCTGATAATGACAACTGTAGACCATGGCTGCACAATATATGCTGAAGTGGCTATTGGTCTCCACTAGAAGACCGACAACACGGAAGTACAACTGCAAGACAATTGATGACACAAAATTAAGCAGGGCAATAACTTCACATCGTGAGGCAGGAATCTTACAGAATGACCGGGACAAAATTGCAGAGTGGGCAACTACATGGCAAATGAGGTTTAATGTGGAAAAGTGTAAGGTATTGGACTTGGGGACTAAAAACATAAAAGCACAATACACTTTAGGGGGGGGGGACCTCTGACCTCTGGAGGAAACAAAAATGGAGAAATATCTGGGAGTCTTAGTAGAAGGTAGTGTTATGTAACGGTATCAGCCAAATGATGAGACCAGTGGTGATGTGCAATTTCTACTTTACTTAACAATGTGGAACGTAGATTACACAGGAGATCATGTGAACAGGGGTTTGCAGTACAAAACAGCAATATGAGGAAGGGAGAAACACAGGATAGCTGCTTCTAAAATTTCGTGGAATTTTAAGTTTGGGTTACTTCTGTCCTTTTCTTGTAGCTTTTCCCTGACTTTGTCAGACAGAAGTCCATCCAAAAACTGATCCTTCAGCCACCCGTCTGTATCACTCCAGCCAGCACGTCCTGCTCGCCTCCTCTCATTGCGTCGGATCTCGGCTGCTATATCCTGCAGTTCCAGAGCGTACTGCGGAATGGATTCTCCCACTCTCTGCCTTCTACTCATAAAGCGAGCCCTAAGATCCCCTAATGCAACCGGTTGGGTATACACTGCTTCCAAGCGGCTGATTATCTTGTCTAGGGAATCCTGGTCCTCTGCTGGAAGGTGCAAAATTAACTTCCTTGCTTCCCCTTCAAGGGCATTAATGGCCAGATCTGCCTGCTGTGTGGGTGGCACCCCATATGACCGGATCAAGCCCCGCAATCTCCTAATCCAGTCATCCAAGTCCTGATCTGGTCCTGTGTACTTAGGCAGTTGCTGTGGTAGCAATCCTGCCAGTAATAGGGAAGCTATGGCAGACTGTTTGACACCCTCAGTGCTGCTTCCCTCACCACTGACTGACATGGCTGATCCTGTTCATGACGCCAAGTGTTATGTAACGGTATCAGCCAAATGATGAGACCAGTGGTGATGTGCAATTTCTACTTTACTTAACAATGTGGAACTTAGATTACACAGGAGATCATGTGAACAGGGGTTTGCAGTACAAAACAGCAATATGAGGAAGGGAGAAACATTACTAAAACATGTGAAAACAATTCTATTGCAGTTCTAGTAATGGCCACTAGATGGCAGCAGAGTGTTCTGAGTTCAGTTTACAGATAGGAAAAGATCTGAATATTCTCACGTGTTCACAGAGATTGATCGTTCATTTAGCAGACTGGGAGCTGTGGGGATTTCTTGCTGGCACAGACTTCACACAGGCACTGCTGATGCTGACTTTGGTCAGGAGGCTCTGGGGGCCGTAGATAGGACCAACCGACTGCTTGGACAACTTCTCCACATGGACTGTAACAAAGTCCTCTCCAGTGACTGGGGCTTGGATAAATACTGTGTGCTCTTGTGCTCACTGCTGGAGGCCCACACACCAGGCTTATCGAATGAGGACCCAGCACCTGGGGACAGCTCACTTGCCCAGTCACTGCTGTCCCATCAGGCAGGATCTCTCTGAGCACAGGAAGCTGGGCGGAGCTGGCATTTATACTCCCTGGGCGTGTCCTGGAACTCAGGGGATGCTGGGAGCCCAGAGGATTTTGGGGAATTGAGTTAAAGGGACTTGCACCTGCATCTGGATAAAGGGGCACACCATTACACTCCACCCCACTTGAACTTGCGATCCCAGGCAAGTTCACAGACCATACAAAGTCCTCTTGTGCAAAGCGTTCAGGTGGTTTCACAAAGTTGTGCCTCTGAGAACATCTCAAGGGTTGAGGTTCAGGCTCTTCTCCAGGAGCAGGCAAAGGTGCATCCTCACTTTCAGGCCTCTCCGTAGACAGTGGGTCAGAGGGCTCCACAGCAGGAGTAGGAATCTGAGCTGGGCAATCATTGGGCTGTACGGCATCATCTGTACCTGTAATCTCTCCTGAGAGACTTGGAGGTAGCAGTGGGGGAACAGGGAATAGCCAACACTGATTCTCTGTTGGGGTTGTTACTGGTGGCTCTGAAACCTGTTCTTCTGGCTCTCTAGATGAGCTCCCATGAATCTCCCTGTAGCTTTCAATAGGCTTAAGGAGTCTGCGGTGTGGCCGTCTTGGCCTGTCTTGAGTATTTTGCTTCTGTATGTCATAGACTGGCACTCCTCGGATGGGTTGCCGTAACACAACTCCAGGCATTTCCTCCCATGGAGTTTGTAGCTTACCCTGCTGATGTGCACCTTTGCGCCGGATCAGGACCCTGTCTCCAGGTTTCAGGTCATGGACTTCCGTTCCTGACTCTTCTTGTTCCACCCAGGTTCGATCCTTTACGAACTGTTGGACTTCTGACAGGCGTCGCCTCCACTCTTGAATCCAGGATGCTGGAGTATACTCCATTTCTTCAGTGGGGACAACACCCCATAGATCTGTGGGTCCCCCAAGAGTATGGCCGAACATCACATGGTAAGGAGAGCGACCTGTCGCTGAGTGCACAGTATGGTTATACTTCCAAACCACTTCAGCCAAGTAATGTGTCCATCTGGTTCGTTTCTCACGGGTCAGTCCTCTCAACAGCTGTATCAGGGTACTATTAAACCTCTCACGTGCTCCGTTACCCTGTGGGTGGTATGGGGTCGTATGCGTCTTTTTGACACCTAAGGAGCGACACCATTCCTGGAAGAACTCACTTTCAAAGCAGGGCCCTTGGTCTGAATGTATCTTCTGAGGGCAGCCATAAGGGAGACAGAAATGCTTCCACACTGCTTGGGCTGCAGTCTTTGCAGTCTGGTCATGAGTTGGCACGGTTACTGCAAACTTAGTAAAGTGATCCACCATAACAAGGACATAGCGATGTCCATCTTCTGACAGGTCAAGGGTGAGAAATTCAACTGTTAGTACTTCCAATGGGGCAGACGTGTTCCAAGTCATGGGAGGCACCTGGGCCTCAGCCCCTTTTGTCACGGAACATACCGCACAGTGCTGAGATATCTGATTGATCAACTGGAACAGCCCCACACACATGGCTTGCCTTTTGAACCAGGCGAATGTCTTGTGGATACCCCAATGTCCTCCTTCCACATGAATTCTTTCTGCCACTTGTCTAGCTCTGGCCCGTGACAGTACGACCTGCCAGGTTACCCAAGAGTCATGGGGGAACAATATTCTGCGATACAATATGCCATCTCTCAAGAGGAAACGTGACCATTCACCCAACAGTTTTTGTGTCTCTGGCAGCAGTTGCGATCTTTCTCTTCTACTGGGCCACCGCTGTAACTGCATCGCTTCTCTTACTGGGGCAATCACAGGATCATTCTTCTGTATTTCCGCCCAGTTATACTCTTTCAATACATGGATGAGGTCCACCCGTGGTTGACTCTTAGGTCTAGCCCTCATTACGGGTGGAATTTCTTCTTCTTCAGCCTCTTCATCCACATCTCGCTGTGGTTGTACTGAAGGGTACCGTGATAGGGCATTGGCCACATGTTTGTCCTTTAGTGCTGCCAAGGTAAGAAGCAGATTTCTAACTTCTTTAGGTGGTCCCAGGTGGGTAGGACATCGTTTCAACAGCTCGGGCTTCAGCCCCTGGATGATATTCATGCCCCATATCACCTGCGGCTGTCCTCTTCCGGATACACGTGTAACCACCACACCTTTTTGGCCAAGGTCCTGTCCCCACAGTCTTACCTTCATCCAGGTAATCCCAACCACTTCTATAGGAAGTTCGTTGGCAGCTGTCAGTGAGGACCATGGGGTATCTCGACTCATTTTCTTCTTTGGGAAGTATTGCTGGAACAAAGGTTCTGGTAGAATAGTGACTTGGGAGCCAGTGTCGAAGAGACACTCGATCTCTTGGCCATCGAAGTACCCATGTACCACAGGGCAATCGACCCCCACGTCCTCCGTGTGTGACTGGGGAGTCGTTTTGCTGGACCGCCCCACTGCTTGACTCCTAGCGGCGGGGCGCTCTGGGTTTAATGGACCCCTTGGTATTTGATCAGGACAGTCCCTCAAGCAATGTCCCTTTTGTTGACAGCCCCAACACGGGGAGGGTGACCTCTCCCTTCTTGGTCGCCGGCGGGGCGGTGATCGGTTTCTCCATGAAGGGATGTTCTCTCTTGGCCCCCTTGGATTATCTCGCTCGCGCCTCAGCGTGGCAAGTTCTGTCTGGAGCTGGGCCATTCCTTCTGTCAGCTTGTGGATGGCCACCTCCCATGGAGCTATTTGTTCAGTTTGTGGCAGTTTACATGGTTTATCCCCTGTGCTGGCCATGAGAACGTCCACACTGGCACGTCTGGGCTCTGAATACAGGATAGCTGCTTCTAAAATTTCGTGGAATTTTAAGTTTGGGTTACTTCTGTCCTTTTTTTTGTAGCTTTTCCCTGACTTTGTCAGACAGAAGTCCATCCAAAAACTGATCCTTCAGCCACCCGTCTGTATCACTCCAGCCAGCTCGTTGTTACGGAACCATGAACCAGACGTACAACAACAGATAAGTGAAAATAAGAAAGCTTTATTGAAAAACAAGCTATAAAGCAAAAGTCCAAACGGATGGCGAAACCGATGCAGAGTCCTTGCGAAGCCAGGGGTCAGGGACCAGCAGGGTAGTCAGACGAAGCCAGGATCAGGAACCAGCAGGGTAGTCAGACGAAGCCAGGATCAGGAACCAGCAGGGTAGTCAGACGAAGCCAGGAACAGGAACCAGCAGGGTAGTCAGACGAAGCCAGGAACAGGAACCAGAAGTAGCAGCAGTCTTAGTAGTCCATGTGAACACAGGAGGACCAAGCAGGGAACTGAAGCCACAGACCTCCTATATATATGAGCTAGGCATCCAGCTCCTCCCAGTGGGAAGGAGGAGCCGCAGGGTGGGAGGCTACAAGAAACCCAGAAACCAAGATGGCCGCCAGCACATGTCAAACGAAGGAGAACAGCAAGAAGGTAAGACCATGACAGTACCTCCCCCTCAAGGGCCCCTCCTCCGCGGAGTAAAGAACGGTTTCTGAGGGAAGCGTGCGTGGAAGGCTCGGAGCAAGGCAGGAGCATGGACATCTGCGGAGGGAACCCAGGAACGCTCCTCTGGACCATAACCACGCCAATGAACCAAAAACTGCACCCGACCGCGGACCAGGCGTGAGTCCAGGATATTGCTCACCTCATACTCCTCACGATTGCCCACTCGGACCGGACGAGGCCGAGGAACCGAGGAAGTGAAACGATTACACACCAGAGGCTTCAACAGGGAGACATGAAACACGTTGGAGATCCGCATGCCAGGAGGAAGCGCAAGGGCATAGGCTACCGGGTTTACCCTGCGAAGCACTCGGAAGGGACCAACAAAGCGAGGCGCCAGCTTGGGAGTGGGCACTCGAAGGTTGAGGTTGCGGGTGGACAACCATACACAGTCTCCGGCCTGGTAGGAAGGAGCAGGCGCTCGTCTGCGATCAGCCTGGAGTCTCTGGCGCTGCGCAGAGACCTCAAGGGACTTCTGGATCTGTACCCAAGAAGCACGTAGGACGGAAAGGTGATCCTCCACAGCCGGAATATCCTGGGGAGAGAATACCTCCGGTAACACGGCAGGTTGGAACCCATAGTTGGCCATGAAGGGAGACGTCCCAGAGGAAGAGTTCACCGCCGTGTTCCTGGCAAACTCAGCCCAAGGCAGGAGGTCAACCCAATTGTCTTGGTGATCGGAGACATAGCAACGAAGGAATTGCTCCAAGGCCTGATTGGATCGTTCTGCGGCCCCATTGGACTGAGGGTGGTAGGCCGAGGAGAAGTAGAGATGAATCCCCAACTGGGAGCAAAAGGCGCGCCAGAACCTGGACACAAACTGACTCCCCCGATCCGACACAATCTCCTTGGGCAAACCGTGCAACCGGAAGACCTCCCTGGCAAAAATCGTGGCCAACTCCTGTGCAGAGGGTAACTTCTTGAGAGGAACACAGTGACACATTTTGGAAAACCGATCCACAATCATGAGAATGACCGTATGGCCTCGGGATGCAGGGAGGTCCACAATGAAATCCATCCCCAGGTGTGACCATGGGCGCTCCCCGGTGGCTAAGGGTTGCAGAAGGCCCAACGGAAGGTGCCGAGGGGACTTACTCTGGGCACAAACGGAGCATGCCGCTACATATGCGGCGATGTCGGAACGTAGGGAGGGCCACCAGAACAGACGTGAAACAGCCCAGGACAGCTGATTCTTTCCAGGATGCCCCGCGGTCTTGGAGTTATGGTAGGTTCGCAACAACCGAGTGCGCAACTCCTCAGGCACAAAACATCTGCCGTTGGGTCTCCCAGAGGGAGCACCAGCTTGAGCCGCCAAAATCTGCTCACCCAGGGGAGAGGTCAGGCTGGTGCGAATGGCAGCCAGGATCTGATTCGGAGGTATGACCGAAGTCGGAATCGACTCCTCCCTGGACAGGTCGGAGTACTGCCGTGATAAGGCATCAGCCCTGATGTTCTTGGAACCGGGTAGGTAGGAGACCACGTAATTAAAACGTGACAAGAACAGAGCCCATCTGGCCTGACGTGGTGTCAATCTCTTGGCCTCAGAGAGGTAGGTCAGATTCTTGTGGTCCGTCAGGATGAGGACCGGAACCACCGAACCCTCGAGCAAGTGCCTCCATTCTTTAAGAGCCTGCACGATGGCCAATAACTCCCTGTCACCAATCTGGTAGTTGCACTCCGCGGAAGACAGTTTCCGGGAGTAAAACCCACAAGGAAGCAGAGGACCCTCTGGTGTTCTACGCTGAGACAGAAGGGCGCCTACTCCCGTCTCAGACGCGTCCACCTCGAGGACAAAGGGCAACCCAGGGTTGGGATGCGACAGAATCGGAGCCGACACAAAGGCGGACTTTAGAGCCTCAAAAGCTCGGATGGCCTCGGGCGGCCAGACCTGGGAATTACTGCCCTTCCTGGTCAGATCCGTGAGAGGCTTGGCTAGCATGGAAAAGTCCCTGATGAACTTCCGATAATAATTGGCGAAGCCCAAAAAGCGCTGCAGGGAGCGAAGACCACTGGGCTGGGGCCACTGTAAGACAGCCGAAACCTTCTCAGGATCCATGGAGAACCCCTCAGCGGAAATGATGTAACCTAAGAAGGTTACCTGGGATCGGTGAAATTCGCATTTCTCAAGCTTACCGAACAGCTTGTTCTCTCGTAACCGTTGCAACACTCGTTTGACATCCAGAATGTGGGTCTCCATGGACTCAGAATATACCAAGATGTCATCCAGGTAGACCACCACACACTGCTGCAACAGGTCACGGAAAACATCGTTGATGAATTCCTGAAAGACTGCGGGCGCATTGCACAGCCCAAAGGGCATAACAAAGGATTCATAATGACCGGTCCTGGTGTTAAACGCGGTCTTCCACTCATCGCCCGCCTTGATCCTTACGAGGTTATATGCCGCCCTCAGGTCGAGTTTGGTAAAGACCGTGGCCCCTTTAAGGCGATCGAACAGCTCGGAAATCAAGGGTATCGGGTAAGCGTTCTTGATCGTGATGCGATTGAGACCCCTGTAATCGATGCAAGGCCTCAACTCACCGCCCTTCTTTTTCACAAAGAAAAATCCAGCCCCTGCCGGGGACGAGGATTTGCGAATGTGTCCACGTGAAAGCGCCTCCCTCACGTACTCCTCCATGGCCTCATTCTCCGCTACCGACAGTGGATAGACTTTGCCACGAGGAGGAACGGCACCAGATTGTAACTCGATGGCACAATCGTATGGGCGGTGCGGAGGTAGGGCAACCGCGCGCACCTTATCGAATACATCCCGGTACTCCTCGTATGCCGGTACTCCTCGTATTCAGGGGGCAACAGAGAGTCCGAGGAAGTACACAGCAACTTGACAGGCCCATGGATGCAACTAGCCCCACACTGCGGTGACCACGAGAGGATCTCGGCCGATCTCCAATCGAAAATCGGATTATGCTTCTGGAGCCAGGGGTACCCCAAGACCACCGAGTAGTGTGGAGACGAAATAACCTGGAAGCAGACCGACTCTCTGTGGACGGCACCAATGGCTAACCCCACTGGAAGGGTTTCATGAGTCACGTGTGGCGGCAGAAGGGGTCTGCCGTCTATCGCCTCAAGAGCCAGAGGAGAACCTCGAGCCTGCAGAGGAATGGAATTGGCGGCAGCGAACACACTATCAATGAACAAACCACCAGCACCAGAGTCCACCAACGCCTGGGTCGTCACCGAGCCCCCGACCCAGGAAAGGACAACAGTGATCAGTGGTTTGTCAACACGGGAAACCGGGGACGAGGAGACTCCACCCAAGATCTGCCCCCGACAGGATCTCAGGTGCGAGCGCTTCCCTGGACGGTTCGGACATGCCAACCGAAAATGCCCACCGAGACCACAGTACATGCATCGGCCCTCGCGTCTCCGGAGTACCCTCTCCTCCTCAGACAGGCGAGCAAACCCCACCTGCATGGGTTCACCCCCAGACAAGTCATCCCCAGGAGGCGTGGGAGGAGAGGGAGGCACGGGTGGGACAACAAAGGTAGGCGCCAATCTGTTAGGAGGCCTCCGCAGACTCTCCTTAAAGGAAGGTCTCTCCCTGAGTCTGGTGTCAATCAAAATCAGGAAAGAAATAAGAGACTCGAGCTCCACTGGTAGGTCCTTAGCTGCAACCTCATCCTTCAAGGCATCCGAGAGACCATGAGAGAAAGCAGCGACCAGAGCCTCATTATTCCAGCCCACCTCTGCTGCCAGGGTACGAAACTCAATGGCGTATTCAGCTACGGATCGTGAACCCTGTCTGATGGACATAAGGAGCTTCGCAGCAGAGGCAGCACGAGCCGGCACATCGAATACCTTCCGAAGAGAAGCAACAAAACCGGAAAACTCGGCAACCACCGGATTGTTGTTCTCCCATAAAGGGCTGGCCCAGGCCAAGGCCTTGTCCGAGAGCAGCGAGATTAAGAAGCCCACCTTTGATCTCTCAGTAGGAAAGGCATGTGGCAGCAACTCGAAATAAATGCCCACCTGGTTAAGGAAACCTCGGCACTGAGTTGGCTCTCCCCCAAAGCGTTGTGGAAGGGGGGCAGAACCGGACATACCCCGAAACACCGCAGGCGCAACAACAGGTGTCGGGGTAGACTCTGGCTCAACAACCGGAGCGGCAGTAGGAGCGGACCCAGGAGCGACAACCGACCCATCGGCAACGGGAGCGAAATGAACCGTGCGTTCAAGCAGGGTTTGCAACGCCACGGCGAACTGACCCAACAGGTGATCCTGCTGATCAAGTCTGGCAACCAGCGTGGGTAGTGAGGATGGCCCTGTACCGTCAGAATTCGTGGCCTGTGGTACCGTGCGTTCAAGCAGGGTTTGCAACGCCACGGCGAACCGACCCAACAGGTGATCCTGCTGATCAAGTCTGGCAACCAGCGGGAGTAGCGAGGATGGCCCTGTACCATCAGAATTCATGGCTTGGTCCTAATGTTACGGAACCATGAACCAGACGTACAACAACAGATAAGTGAAAATAAGAAAGCTTTATTGAAAAACAAGCTATAAAGCAAAAGTCCAAACGGATGGCGAAACCGATGCAGAGTCCTTGCGAAGCCAGGGGTCAGGGACCAGCAGGGTAGTCAGACGAAGCCAGGATCAGGAACCAGCAGGGTAGTCAGACGAAGCCAGGATCAGGAACCAGCAGGGTAGTCAGACGAAGCCAGGAACAGGAACCAGCAGGGTAGTCAGACGAAGCCAGGAACAGGAACCAGAAGTAGCAGCAGTCTTAGTAGCATGTGAACACAGGAGGACCAAGCAGGGAACTGAAGCCACAGACCTCCTATATATATGAGCTAGGCATCCAGCTCCTCCCAGTGGGAAGGAGGAGCCGCAGGGTGGGAGGCTACAAGAAACCCAGAAACCAAGATGGCCGCCAGCACATGTCAAACGAAGGAGAACAGCAAGAAGGTAAGACCATGACACTCGTCCTGCTCGCCTCCTCTCATTGCGTCGGATCTCGGCTGCTATATCCTGCAGTTCCAGAGCGTACTGCGGAATGGATTCTCCCACTCTCTGCCTTCTACTGATAAAGCGAGCCCTAAGATCCCCTAATGCAACCGGTTGGGTATACACTGCTTCCAAGCGGCTGATTATCTTGTCTAGGGAATCCTGGTCCTCTGCTGGAAGGTGCAAAATTAACTTCCTTGCTTCCCCTTCAAGGGCATTAATGGCCAGATCTGCCTGCTGTGTGGGTGGCACCCCATATGACCGGATCAAGCCCCGCAATCTCCTAATCCAGTCATCCAAGTCCTGATCTGGTCCTGTGTACTTAGGCAGTTGCTGTGGTAGCAATCCTGCCAGTAATAGGGAAGCTATGGCAGACTGTTTGACACCCTCAGTGCTGCTTCCCTCACCACTGACTGACATGGCTGATCCTGTTCGTGACGCCAAGTGTTATGTAACGGTATCAGCCAAATGATGAGACCAGTGGTGATGTGCAATTTCTACTTTACTTAACAATGTGGAACTTAGATTACACAGGAGATCATGTGAACAGGGGTTTGCAGTACAAAACAGCAATATGAGGAAGGGAGAAACATTACTAAAACATGTGAAAACAATTCTATTGCAGTTCTAGTAATGGCCACTAGATGGCAGCAGAGTGTTCTGAGTTCAGTTTACAGATAGGAAAAGATCTGAATATTCTCACGTGTTCACAGAGATTGATCGTTCATTTAGCAGACTGGGAGCTGTGGGGATTTCTTGCTGGCACAGACTTCACACAGGCACTGCTGATGCTGACTTTGGTCAGGAGGCTCTGGGGGCCGTAGATAGGACCAACCGACTGCTTGGACAACTTCTCCACATGGACTGTAACAAAGTCCTCTCCAGTGACTGGGGCTTGGATAAATACTGTGTGCTCTTGTGCTCACTGCTGGAGGCCCACACACCAGGCTTATCGAATGAGGACCCAGCACCTGGGGACAGCTCACTTGCCCAGTCACTGCTGTCCCATCAGGCAGGATCTCTCTGAGCACAGGAAGCTGGGCGGAGCTGGCATTTATACTCCCTGGGCGTGTCCTGGAACTCAGGGGATGCTGGGAGCCCAGAGGATTTTGGGGAATTGAGTTAAAGGGACTTGCACCTGCATCTGGATAAAGGGGCACACCACTACAGTAGACTTAGCAATACCATGCAATGTCAAGCTGCAGCTGCCAAAGCCGGCAGAATATTAGCATGCATAAGGAAGGGGATGTATTCCAGAGATAAAACTATAATCCTTCCACTTTATAAATCACTGGTCCGACCACATCTGGAGTATTCTGTCCAGTTCTGGTTGCCAGTCCTCAGGAGGGATGTGTTGGAGCTGGAGAGAGTCCAAAGAAGGGTAACAAAACTGATTAGGGGATTGGAGGACCTTAATTATGAAGAGCGCTTACAAGCGCTTGATTTATTCTCCCTGGAGAGGAGACGCCTGAGATTTATAAATACCTCAACATAGAAAAAAAACGATTCATTCGCAAGGAATGCATGAGGACACTGGGCCATACAATGCGATTCGAGGAGAAGCATTTTAACCCCAGGCTACGCAGGGGGTTCTTTACAGTAAGGGCTACAAGACTGTGGAATTCTCTACCACAAATGGTAGTAACTGCGGGGAGTATGGGCACTTTTAAAAGACTCTTGGACGTACATCTCAAGGATCAAAACATTCACGGGTATGAGAAATGATTATGTCCACACACACCTACACAGGTTGAACTGGATGGACTATTGTCTTTATTCAATCTCAACTACTATGTAACTATGTAACAAGGACAGAGTTTTGTCAACCTATAACAGGAAGTGCCTGGGCAAGTTCTTCATTGCAGAGTCACCAGATATTATTGTAATAATAATAATTTAAAAAAATGTATATGTAACATCAGGGCTGCTGATAGAAATCACAGGGGCCCCATACAGCCTACCTGACAGGGCCCCCTCCTCCAAAAATATCAAATGATGTTTTTGCAAAAATTCAACGCCTGCAGAAATGATACCCCAGTGGAACAGGACCCATTCAAGTGAATAGAGGCAATATCTGTACTGTGAGCGATCAGTACTGATTTGTTCAGGGTGATGTGTTCATTCAGGATGGTGAGCCCTCCCACTCACCATTCTGAAATAACCCACCTGTGTGCCCTCAGCAGCTGCCAGCAGGAGGAGGGAAAACTGCAACATTGTGGGGGAAAGGGGCACACAGGGGTCCCAGAAAGCAGAGAGAAGGGGGCACAGATATTATAACCGATCCTCCTAGATTGCAGCCGTAGGAATAAAAGAACAGTAGAAGCCAGCAGCACTGCATTAATAAGGAAGTACTGCTGGCCCTCCTGCTTGGCTGGTCTCCCACTTTTAAACTGATGAGGCCTGGGCCCAGTACAGGAGGGCTGGCTGTACTGCCTTATCAGCAGCCCTATGTAACGTACCTGGTGGTGAAGCCTAAAGTGTTGATGAAGGCCTCTCTTGAAGTCCTGGCTCTGGAGTCGCTGGTAAGACAGGGAACACCAGGGTAAAGGATGGCATAAATGCCTGGTAAGTCTCTCGCTGGAAGGTGCCGGTGTGCATCTGAAACGTAGGAATGGCAGAACTGGCAGAAGAACAGGAGCCAGTGAAGAGTGCAGATCAGCTGGTGTGGCTGACAAATAGGCACAAGACAGGGTCGGACAGTCCGGGTCAGCTACAGATAAGGTTCAGGTGGCAGGCAGCAGAGTAGTCAGGAATCAGGCCAAGGTCGAAGCATAATCCATGGATAAGCCAGGGGTCAGTACAAGCAGTGTTCAGACGCAGTCAGAGGCAGGATCAGGTCGGCGACAGAAAAGCAACAAGAACTAGTAACAGGAACACAGTAATGTAATAAACCAAATGGCACTGACACACTGCACTAGTGCAGTTTAAATAGCCCTTCTGGTGCCAATGCACACACGCTAACTAGTCAAGGGCAGGGTTTCTTAGTATGTCTGGGCACACAAATGTTCCTTTACTGACAGTATATTTTTAAAAAAACTACTAAGGACCAAAAATATACAGTAAACATTGGATTGCATGTAACTTGGTCTGAGAGTGTTTTACAAGACGAGCAATTTTTTTTTTATAAATTTTTACTTGATTAACGAGCAATGTGTGAGTAGCAACTGAGTAGAAGCCTGCGGTCATATCGGCTATGATTTAAAGTAGTGTGATTTAAAGCCTGACTTCAACTACTACTTCAGCACTACTTCTTTGAGATTTGTAACGATTTGATATGACTTCAGTGCTACTTTAGCAAGAGGGGCTGTCCATGTCACATTGAGGAACAGTGATGTTATGAATAAAAACTTAACTAGCAAAGGGTTAATATTTAACTTCTTTCAGGCTCAAGTTAGAGAGGCGCCTCTAAGTGTAGCACTATGGTTACATTTAACCACTTTACTACCAGTCACGTAACCTCTACGTCGGCTGACTTTGAGTGGTTATACCGGGATGATGCCTCTAGCTAGAGGCATCATCCCGGTACCGTTGTTTGAAGCCGACGGTCGGCTTTCCGTCGGTAACGATCGATGCGGCTCGGGAGCCGCTCGATCGTTACCCGGGGGGGCGGGAGGGGACGTCCCCCCCCTCCCGCCGCCTTCCGCGGCTTTGCTCGGGGCTACCGTCCCACCGGGAGCCCCGAGCACCCAGCCGGCACGTCCGCCGGCTGGATGGAGTCCCGATGAATGCCGGAAACGGCATCGATCGGGTCTCCGATGACGTAACCCGGAGGCGGCGTCCATGACGTCACTTCCGGGTTACTGTGCTGCAAAAGGCGGCAGATTTGAAAAACGGCTGTATGCAAAAATGCCGTTTTCGGCGTTTTGCATACAGGGAAGTGTAGTGGAGGGGTCTAGGGTCTTTTAGACCCTCGATCCCTCCATAAAGTGTACCTGTCACGACATATTGCTGTCACCAGGGATGTTTACATTGCTTGTGACAGCAATAAAAGTGATCAGATTTTTTTTTTTTTTAAAAACCTGTAATAAAGTTTAAAAAAAAAGAAAAAATAAATAGGAAAAAAAAAAAAAAAAAAAATTTAGCCGTCCCCGTCACCGTTAGCTCGCGCACAAAAAAAAACGTATACGCAAGTCGAGCCGCAAATGAAATCGCTGTTCAAACCACACATGTGAGGTATCGCCGCGATCGCCAGAGCGTGGGCAATAATTAAAAAAAAAGAGCTACACTCTAACTCTAAACTGGTAACCGTTAAATAAATTTAAAGCGTCGCAGATTGAGATCTCTATTGACCGTAGTTTGTCGCCATCCCACGGGGGGGCGCAATTTTAAACCGTAACATGTTTGGTATCTATTTACTCGGAGTGACATCATCTTTCACAATATACAAAAAAAATGGGCTAACTTTACTGTTTAGTATTTTTTAAATGCAGTGAAATGTGATTTTTCAAATTTTTTCCAAAAAAATGGCGTTTTAAAGACCGCTGCGCAAATACCGCGTGACAAAAAATTTTGCAATGACCGACATTTTATTCTCCAGAGTCTTTGCTAAAAAAATATATATAATGTTTGGGGGTTCTAAGTAGTTTTCTAGGAAAAAATACTGGTTTTAACTTGTGAACAAAAAGTGTCCGAAATAGGGCTGGGGCTAAAGTGGTTAATGAAGGTACAACATTTAGCAACTCACATGGTTGATGAATAAAACAGGCATATCTAAGTATGCAGGCATCTGGGGTAAAGCTGTCCACATAGACCATCCTCTGCACCAACCAGCTCTCACCGCTGTCAGTCTGCAGTTGTGACTGGGAAGACTGCCCTGCAGTAGAGTGATCAGCTTGAAGCACTCATGGAGCCCAACGTGGAAGGGATAACATCAATGGCGGTGCGGAGAACGGTCTTTGTGGGCAGATTTACCCCGGATTCCTGTATCCTTAGATGTACCTGTTTGCTCATCCACCAAGCTCTGGAGCAACTTTGCAAAGTGCACAGTCTATGTTACTTTAGTAAATCAACCCCTACGTCCCTCTAGAAGTCACTTTGTAAATTGGAGACATAGGGATTGATTCATTAAATGCAAATAGACTGTGAATAGTGTTGAGCGAACACGGACTGTATTATTCGTGTTCGTACCGAATAATTGGATTTTTTGTACCCGAACACGGACACGGACACTTTACTGTATGTTCGGGTAAAAATCCGTGTTCGGTCGTTTTATTTCCGGGTTTTGCATGCTTTGGCGCTCTTTTCATGGCGGGCTTTCAACAGCCAATCAACAATCGTTTAACTGGTGTGCCTTAAGCCATCCCAGCCATGCCTGCAAATGTCTCAGTAGCTGTGATTGGCCGTCTGAAGCATGTGACCAAGTCTTTATAAGTTCCAGGCAGCCGCAGCGTCTTCATTCTGCTGCTTAGATCAGGGACAGAGCACACATCAACGTGCTGGCTGCTGATTAGGGAAAGACAGGCAGGAAAAAAACATTTGTGTCCGGATAGAATTGAGGGACAGGTCGGAGTGTTTAGGCAGGGCGAGTTGTAGGCATTTTAGGGATAGAGTCTGCTGAATTATAGGGTCAGTGTCTTCTAAAAAGTACAATCGATATTGCTGTGTGGGGGGTGGGGTGACTCTGCACTCAATCCTGATCTACGATCTCTTCTCAATCCTGTTAGGGAGAGGCTGCTGCTGAATTTTAGGGAAACTGTGTTCTACAAACTACAATCGATATTGCTGTGTGGTGTGGGATAGGAGATAGGCAGGTGTCAGTGATCCACATCCATTTTTCTGTGTGTGAGCTGCAGTGAACACAATCTTTTTGGGCTGCAGTGAACACAATCTTTTGGGGTGCAGTGAACAACGTCCTTTTTGGGGTGCAGTGAACAAAATCTTTTTGGGGTGCAGTGAACAAAATCCTTTTTGGGGTGCAGTGAACAACATCCTTTTTGGGGTGCAGTGAACACAATCTTTTTGGGGTGCAGTGAACAAAATCCTTTGTGGGGTGCAGTGAACACAATCTTTGTGGGGTGCAGTGAACACAATCTTTTTGGGGTGCAGTGAACAACATTCTTTTTAGGGTGCAGTGAACAAAATCCTTTTTGGGGTGCAGTGAACACAATCTTTTTGGGGTGCAGTGAACAAAATCCTTTGTGGGGTGCAATGAACACAATCTTTGTGGGGTGCAGTGAACACAATCTTTTTGGGGTGCAGTGAACAACATCCTTTTTGGGGTGCAGTGAACAAAATCCTTTTTGGGGTGCAGTGAACAAAATCCTTTTAGGGTGCAGTGAACACAATCTTTGTGGGGTACAGTGAACAGAATCTTTGTGGGGTGCAGTGAACACAATCTTTGGGGGGTACAGTGAACACAATCTTTTTGGGGTGCAGTGAACAACATCCTTTGTGGGGTGCAGTGAACACAATCTTTGTGGGGTGCAGTGAACACAATCTTTTTGGGGTGCAGTGAACAAAATCCTTTGTGGGGTGCAGTGAACACAATCTTTGTGGGGTGCAGTGAACACAATCTTTTTGGGGTGCAGTGAACAAAATCCTTTTTGGGGTGCAGTGAACACAATCTTTGTGGGGTGCAGTGAACACAATCTTTTTGGGGTGGAGTGAACAAAATCCTTTTTGGGGTGCAGTGAACAAAATCCTTTTTGGGGTGCAGTGAACACAATCTTTTTGGGGTGCAGTGAACAAAATCCTTTGTGGGGTGCAGTGAACACAATCTTTGTGGGGTGCAGTGAACACAATCTTTTTGGGGTGCAGTGAACAAAATCCTTTTTGGGGTGCAGTGAACAACATCCTTTTTGGGGTGCAGTGAACAAAATCCTTTTTGGGGTGCAGTGAACACAATCTTTTTGGGGTGCAGTGAACAAAATCCTTTGTGGGGTGCAGTGAACACAATCTTTGTGGGGTACAGTGAACAGAATCTTTGTGGGGTGCAGTGAACACAATCTTTGGGGGGTACAGTGAACACAATCTTTTTGGGGTGCAGTGAACAAAATCCTTTGTGGGGTGCAGTGAACACAATCTTTGTGGGGTGCAGTGAACACAATCTTTTTGGGGTGCAGTGAACAAAATCCTTTTTGGGGTGCAGTGAACAACATCCTTTTTGGGGTGCAGTGAACACAATCTTTTTGGGGTGCAGTGAACAAAATCCTTTGTGGGGTGCAGTGAACACAATCTTTGTGGGGTACAGTGAACAGAATCTTTGTGGGGTGCAGTGAACACAATCTTTGGGGGGTGCCGTGAACACAATCTTTTTGGGGTGCAGTGAACAAAATCCTTTGTGGGGTGCAGTGAACACAATCTTTGGGGGGTACAGTGAACACAATCTTTTTGGGGTGCAGTGAACAAAATCCTTTGTGGGGTGCAGTGAACACAATCTTTGTGGGGTGCAGTGAACACAATCTTTTTGGGGTGCAGTGAACAAAATCCTTTTTGGGGTGCAGTGAACAACATCCTTTTTGGGGTGCAGTGAACACAATCTTTTTGGGGTCCAGTGAACAAAATCCTTTGTGGGGTGCAGTGAACACAATCTTTGTGGGGTACAGGGAACAGAATCTTTGTGGGGTGCAGTGAACACAATCTTTGGGGGGTACAGTGAACACAATCTTTTTGGGGTGCAGTGAACAAAATCCTTTTAGGGTGCAGTGAACACAATCTTTGTGGGGTGCAGTGAACAAAATCCTTTTTGAGGTGCAGTGAACACAATCTTTGTGGGGTGCAGTGAACACAATCTTTGTGGGGTACAGTGAACACAATCTCATACTTCTGAAGATTTGAGGGTGCTGCCTGTTCCATACTCCTCCTCCTACTGCTCAACCATCCTTTTAGGGGTACAAACAATAGTAATTGGGGCCTAGTGTGGTGGTGTACGTGTGAGATACATACACTTTCTTTTTGATCATATTTTCTATTCCGCTATTCAATTAAATCCTTTGGGGATCAATTAAATTGCGTGATAGTCTGTGTCGGTACGTGTGAGATCCACCTTTCCAAGTTTTTGGGGTTCATCTCATACTTCTGAAGATTTGAGGGTGCTGCCTGTTCCATACTCCTCCTCCTACTGCTCAACCATCCTTTTAGGGGTACAAACAATAGTAATTGGGGCCTAGTGTGGTGGTGTACGTGTGAGATACATACACTTTCTTTTTGATCATATTTTCTATTCCGCTATTCAATTAAAACCTTTGGGGATCAATTAAATTGCGTGATAGTCTGTGTCGGTACGTGTGAGATCCACCTTTCCAAGTTTTTGGGGTTCATCTCATACTTCTGAAGATTTGAGGGTGCTGCCTGTTCCATACTCCTCCTCCTACTGCTCAACCATCCTTTTAGGGGTACAAACAATAGTAATTGGGGCCTAGTGTGGTGGTGTACGTGTGAGATACATACACTTTCTTTTTGATCATATTTTCTATTCCGCTATTCAATTAAATCCTTTGGGGATCAATTAAATTGCGTGATAGTCTGTGTCGGTACGTGTGAGATCCACCTTTCCAAGTTTTTGGGGTTCATCTCATACTTCTGAAGATTTGAGGGTGCTGCCTGTTCCATACTCCTCCTCCTACTGCTCAACCATCCTTTTAGGGGTACAAACAATAGTAATTGGGGCCTAGTGTGGTGGTGTACGTGTGAGATACATACACTTTCTTTTTGATCATATTTTCTATTCCGCTATTCAATTAAAACCTTTGGGGATCAAGTAAATTGCGTGATAGTCTGTGTCGGTACGTGTGAGATCCACCTTTCCAAGTTTTTGGGGTTCATCTCATACTTCTGAAGATTTGAGGGTGCTGCCTGTTCCATACTCCTCCTCCTACTGCTCAACCATCCTTTTAGGGGTACAAACAATAGTAATTGGGGCCTAGTGTGGTGGTGTACGTGTGAGATACAAACACTTTCTTTTTGATCATATTTTCTATTCCGCTATTCAATTAAAACCTTTGGGGATCAATTAAATTGCGTGATAGTCTGTGTCGGTACGTGTGAGATCCACCTTTCCAAGTTTTTGGGGTTCATCTCATACTTCTGAAGATTTGAGGGTGCTGCCTGTTCCATACTCCTCCTCCTACTCCTCAACCATCCTTTTAGGGGTACAAACAATAGTAATTGGGGCCTAGTGTGGTGGTGTACGTGTGAGATACATACACTTTCTTTTTGATCATATTTTCTATTCCGCTATTCAATTAAAACCTTTGGGGATCAATTAAATTGCGTGATAGTCTGTGTCGGTACGTGTGAGATCCACCTTTCCAAGTTTTTGGGGTTCATCTCATACTTCTGAAGATTTGAGGGTGCTGCCTGTTCCATACTCCTCCTCCTACTCCTCAACCATCCTTTTAGGGGTACAAACAATAGTAATTGGGGCCTAGTGTGGTGGTGTACGTGTGAGATACATACACTTTCTTTTTGATCATATTTTCTATTCCGCTATTCAATTAAAACCTTTGGGGATCAATTAAATTGCGTGATAGTCTGTGTCGGTACGTGTGAGATCCACCTTTCCAAGTTTTTGGGGTTTATCTCATACTTCTGAAGATTTGAGGGTGCTGCCTGTTCCATACTCCTCCTCCTACTGCTCAACCATCCTTTTAGGGTTACAAACAATAGTAATTGGGGCCTAGTGTGGTGGTGTACGTGCGAGATACATACACTTTTTTTGATCATATTTCCTATTCCGCTATTCAATAAAAACCTTTCTAGGGCAAGATCTTAAATTACAGAAATATGAGGAGACCGTCAAATAAGGGCCGTGGCCTGGGTCGTGGTGCTGCTGGTAGAGCTCCTGTTGCAAGGAGAGGACGTGGTCGATCTGTGCCAGCTACACGCACAAGTGAAACACCTTCCTCAAGTGTGAGTAGGCGACAGAACCCGCATCAGTATTTGGTAGGGCATCATACGCCCCTAGAAGTGATGAGGCCAGAACAAGTGGAGGCGATAGTAGATTGGTTTGCTGCTGACAGTGCCTCCAGTTCCTTCACATTGTCTCCCACCCAGTCTACTGCAGAAAGGTCACAGTTGGCACCTGCAGCCGATGTCCAACCGTCTTTCACCTCACCCCCTTGCAAATCAGGCAAGCAGTCTGAGCCCCAAGCCATACAGCAGTCTCTTCTTCTTTTTGATGACTCTGTCAGCAGGGTTTCCTAGGCCATCCACCTAGCCCTGCCCCAGAAGTGGAAGAGATTGAGTGCAGCGATGCCCAACCACTTATTTCTCAAGATGAGTACATGCAAGGATCATCGCAGCACGTCTCCGATGATGACGAAACGCAGGTGCCAACTGCTGCGGCGTTCAGCATTGTGGAGACCGACAAGGAGGGCAGGGGTGAAGACTGGGTGGAAGATGATGTGGAGGATGATTAGGTCCTCGACCCCACATGGAATGAACGTCATGCAGGTGACCTGAGTAGTTTGGAGGAAGAGGCGGTGGTTGCACAGAGCCACCAGCACAGCAGAAGAGGGAGCAGGGTGCAGAAGCGGAGCGGCCGTGCCCTAGACACTACGCCCGCTACTGCCCAACGCAGCAAGGGAACGAGCGCACCAAAGTCAGCTCAAAGGAGTTCTCTAGCGTGGAAGTTCTTTAGAAAATGTGCTGATGACAGGACACGAGTGGTTTGCACCCTGTGCAATCAGAGCTTGAAGCGAGGCATAAACCTTCTCAACCTGAGCAAAACCTGCATGATCAGGCATCTAAGTGCAAAGCACGAGCTGCAGTGGAGTACACACCTTCAAAACCAAGAAACGTCTCTGGCTCATCCTGCTTCCTCTTCTGCTGCAGTCTCGGCCGCTCCAGCCACATCTGTAGTGATACCGGCACCTGCCACCCCGCAAACAGACGATCTGTCAGCAACACCACCACCTGCGTCACCAACAACCATCTCCACAATGTCCCGTGGAAGCGTTCAGCTTTCCATCTCCCAAACACTTGAGAGGAAGAGGAAGTACCCCCCTACCCACCCGCGATCCCTGGCCCTGAATGCCAGCATTTCAAAGGACAATAATAATGTCATTCCGTCTGGTGGAGACGCACAGTTTAAAAAACCTTATGTCGGTGGCTGTCCCACAGTACGTCGTGCCCAGCCGCCACTACTTTTCCAGGCAAGCCATCCCTTCCCTGCACAACCAAGTGGGGGAAAAAATCAGGTGTGCACTGCACAACGCCATCTGTGCCAAGGTCCACCTAACTACCGATACGTGGACCAGTAAGCACGGTCAGGGGTGTTATATCTCCCTAACGGCACACTGGGTAAATGCAGTGGCGGATGGGCCTGAGGCGGATAGCAATTTGGCGCATGTCCTTCCACCACCGAGGATTGCAGGGCGCTTCAGTTTGCCTCCTGTTCCTAACTCATCCTACTCCGCTACCTCATCCTCTACCGCCTCCTCATCCGGACAGCGTAATACCTTCACCACCAACTTCAGCACGGCCAGGGCTAAACGACAGCAGGCAGTTTTACAACTTGCCTGTTTGGGGGACAAACCACACACCGCGCAGGAGGATTGGAGGAGCATGGAACAGCAGACAAATGAGTGGTTGCTGCCAGCGAGCCTCAAGCCCGGCCTGGTGGTGTGCGATAATGGGCGAAATCTCATAGCAGCTCTGGGCCTAGCCGGTTTGACGCACATCCCTTGCCTGGCGCATGTGCTGAATTTGGTGGTGCAGAGGTTCCTTAAAAACTACCCCGATGTGTCAGAGCTGCTGCAGAAAGTGCGGGCCGTCTGTGCGCACTTTCGGCGTTCTCACCCTGCTGCTGCTCGCCTGGCAGCGCTGCAGCGTAACTTTGGCCTTCCCGCTCACCGCCTCATATGTGACGTGCCCACAAGGTGGAACTCCACCTTGCACATGCTGCAAAGACTGTGCGAGCAGCAGCAGGCCATAGCGGAGTTTCAGCTGCAGCACGCACGCGTGAGTCGCTCTGCGGAACAGCACCACTTCACCACCAATAACTGGGCCTCCATGCGAGACCTGTGTGCCTTGTTACGCTGTTTTGAGTACTCCACCAACATGGCCAGTGGTAATGACGCCGTTCTCAGCTTAACTATCCCACTTCTATGCCTCCTTGAAAAAACAATTTGGGCGATGATGGAAGAGGATGTGGCACAGGATGAGGAGGAGGAGGAGGAGGAGGAGGAGGAAGAGGTAACATTTCAAAGGCTTTCAGGGCAGTCATTCGCAAGGGGCTCCGAGGGTGGGTTCCTGCACACACAAATGCCAGGGACACAATTGTCCAGCAGGGGCACAGTTCTGGAGGATGAGGAGGAGGAGGAGCTGGAGGAGGAGCTGGAGGAGGAGATGGAACCATGTTCACAGCAGGGTGGCACCCAGGCCAGCTCATGGCCATCACTGGTGCGTGGCTGGGGGGATACAGAGGACACGGACGATACACCTCCCACAGAGGACAGCCTTTCGTCGCCTCTGGGCAGCCTGGCACACATGAGCGATTACATGCTGCAGTGTCTCCACAACGACCGCCGAGTTGCCCACATTCTAACTTGTGCTGATTACTGGGTGGCCACGCTGCTGGATCCCCATTACAAGGACAACGTACCGTCCTTAATTCACTCACTGGAGCGCGATCGCAAGATGCGCGAGTACAAGCGCACGCTGGTAGATGCGATGCTGCTGGCATTCCCATCTGACAGCGGGGCCACAGTGGAAGCACAAGGCAGAGGAGGAGGAGGAGGAGGAGGAGGAGGAGGAGGAGGTCGCCAACGCAACCAGGGCACCGCCAGCACCTCAGAAGGCAGGGTTAGCATGGCCGAAATGTGGAAAAGCTTTGACAGCACGCCACAACAAACAGCAGCACCAGCAGCTCAGATGGAACGTCTTAGCAGGAGGCAGCATTTTACCAACATGGTGGAGCAGTATGTGTGCACACGCCTACATGTAGTGAATGAGGGGTCTGCCCCCTTCAACTTCTGGGTCTCCAAATTGGGCACATGGCCTGAGCTTGCCCTTTACGCCTTGGAGGTGCTGGCGTGCCCTGCAGCCAGTGTATTATCTGAACGGGTATTTAGCACGGCTGGGGGCGTTATAACAGACAAGCGCAGCCGCCTGTCCAGAGACAATGTGGACAAGCTCACGTTCATTAAAATGAACCAGGCATGGATCCCACGGGACTTTTCCGTACCTTGTGCAGAATAGCAATGGATACCGACCTTACCCACCCATTGTTCCATTTTTGCTCTTTCTCACTCTTTTGGGGTGTACCCTCATTTAAAATTTGTGAAAAGAAGCAGTGTTGGCTACCTCGTCCTCCTCCTCAGGGCCAGATTAACGTAGGGGCTATTGGAGCTGCAGCTCCAGGCCCCTACCTTTTATATAGGCCCCGGGTTGGCCATATTCACTGTGACCGCTCTTCTGTCACTTGTAAACACAGAAGTCTGGCTTCTATGCTCGCTTCCCCAGGCAGCACCCTCAGAACCTCCCCACACAGCGCGAAGGCCTGACAAGGAGGGACAGTTGCCGATGCATGGATGTGTTTATGGGCTTCAGAGACAGCATCCCATGTTGAATTAGGCATGCATGGCTGCACCCTTCCTCCTCTGGGTGCATGCCAAGGCACGGCCCTTAAGGCCCTTCAAAATCCTCAGCACCAAGACCATGATGCTCTTAATCCGGCCCTGGTCCTCCTCCACCGCCGCTTCCACCTACACCGCCCATAGGTGTGCGCAGCCTATTGCATTAGGGTGTGCACCCCAAAGTTGAAATACACATGCATGTGTTTGCCTACATGTACATGGCCCCGATACATTACTCTCCCTGCTGGCAAAGAGAAATAGAGCAGAGCAGGTCCGAGGGAGATCTTTCCCATCTCCTCACTGGCAAACAGAGCGATAATGCTATGTGCCCTAGGTGATTAGGGTGTGCCCAGGTACACCCGGCACACCCTGTGCGCACGCCTATGACACCGCCACATCCACCACCACCTCAACCTCCCTCCTACTCCATATGGGCCTCGTCCTTCAGAGATGAAGAACATTGTTTTATTTTTCTGTTTTTTTTGTTGTTTTAAGTTATTTCCCTATCCACATTTGTTTGCAGAGCACTTGCCATGCTCTTAACTACATTTTGCTGCCATTTGCAGCACTCTAGCCCTTTCCATTGGTGTTTTAGAGCCATTTTAGTGCCTTAAAGTTCGGGTCCCCATTGACTTCAATGGGGTTCGGTGTCCGGGAAAAGTTCGGTAAAAGTCCGGGACACGGACCCGGACTTTTTTTTAAAGTTCGGCCGAACCCGTCGAACACGGACATCTAGGTGTCCGCTCAACCCTAACTGTGAACTTTGCAAAGTGTCGTTGCCCTCTGCATTGCATATGTTTCAGAGGTTAGTAAATGAGGTAAGGCTTCACTTTTCAAAGAGTACCCAATCACGTGCAAGGAAAAAAAAGAGGATTTTTGCTTGCACATGATTGTATGTATAATGGAATGGACTATCACGTCAATAAAGGTGTTTGCATAGGAGTGCGGCCATCCAGAACTTTTCCTTTCTCTGCTGTGTCATTGGATTGATGGTATTTCTGTGCTGAGAGCGTGCTCCCAGCACAGGGACCGAGCTGTCAGGACAGATCTTGGTCCCCACTAATGATCGGTAGCGGTAGCTGGTGGTATCGGTTCCTGATCATGTGACCACTGTGACACCCAAAAACAGTGGTCACATGATCATCAATCCCTCCTGCCCCCTGGGTGTTCAGAACTTTTTAAAGGGATCTCGGGGCGAGTGGGATGGAGTTAAAGCATACCTAGAGTTACCAAGCAAAAGTTTGCTAACAAATGTAGTTTTTGGCAGAAGAGAGACTATAATAAATACCTTATAGCATTTTTCTTTTTTTTTTTTTTTTTACACTGACTGCCTGCATGCACAGTGCGGTGTACAATCCTGACATCTGAAGATGCTGGGAATAGAGCCAGGTGTTGGGGTGATGTAACTTCAGTGCACATGTGCATGAGTTACATCATCAATGGCAATCCATTGGTCAAAGCAAGAAGAAGTGGTACCATAAGATGGCTGCTTCCAGTTTTTACGCATTCTGTCTGTCTTTAAATAGAATTTGTTTCCCCAATGTGCCTTCTACCCCAATAATGGCAGTGACTGGTAGCAAAATGTGCAGGAACCCGTAGCAGTCAGCATACTCTACCAGTGTGCTGACATCAGAGAGATGAATCTGCCACTGGCACTCAAGTGATGTAACTTCTTTCTGTTGTACATATACAGTATAGAGCAGCCATGATATCTCACTTTAAATTCCAGGAAGTTACTCTTTTACCCTACATAATGTACAAATCTCCCTTGTGGGAAGTACACAAGGCGCCTCTATGTGCAGACAGTTTATTTTCACTCATTGGGATTACGAAGGTCTGATGAAGGTACGAGGTCCATGCTCCGAAATGTGTTACCACCAACAACAACCTGACACCGGCTGCATGCGTTCCAGCTTTGTTCTAGAAGCCTGACCATGCCACTGTTCTCTACACCAGCATGCTCCAGCATCTTCCTGGATACCAGACAGCCGCGACTCGGCTCCCTCGCCTTTCTCCATCCGCACAGAACTATGCTGAATGCTGAGAACTATCATGTTACAGGCTCAACATTATGGAAATTTCTGTAAGTGTTTTTAACCTCTATGTGTGAAAATAAAACTGTCTATACTGCACTTAGAGGCGTCTTGTGTACTTCTCACATTTCCACAGAGCTGCTTCTCCTCCTAAGCGCTGCCCAAGTGTGTGCTGACAAGAACCACCAACTGGACCAAGGGTTCTGTCCCACGGACAGTGTTGGTCATGTAACTCAAAAAAAGTAATTAGTTATAGTTACTTGTTACTTCTCCCAAAAAGTAACTGAGTTAGTGACTAGTTACTTTTTTACTGATGTAACTCAATTACCAGGGAAAGTAACTATCGCGTTACTTTATAAAAATAATCAAATATGTCAAATAACTTGTATGCCCCTTGTATGTGTGGTATTTGATTAGTGGTACCTGCATGGTATTTTCTGAGTGGTACCTGCGTGGTATTTTCTTAGTGGTAACTGCGTGGTATTTTCTTAGTGGTAACTGCGTGGTACACTGGTACGGTACCTGAGGGGTATTTGCTGAGTGGTACTGGCTGGCTGCGTGGTACACTGGTACCTGAGTGGTATTTGCTGAGTGGTACCTGCGTCTGCTGCCTGGAGTGTATGGCTGGTGGTGGTGTGGCACACTGGTGGTGGGGGTCTGAGTCCCGAGTCCTCCTGTCCTGACTGTGACTGAGTCTGTGAGTAACCGTATTTTTTTTTGTACCTGTGCTGCTGCTGCAGTGCTGCCTGGCTGACTGCTGGTGGCCGGCTGCTGCTGGTGGCTGCTGCTGGAGGTGGTGATGGCTGGCTGCTGGTGGTGGTGGTGCCTGGCTTCTGCTGGTAGTGGTGGTGGCTAGCTGGGGATGATGGTGGTGGTTGGCTGGGGATGATGGTGGTGGCTGGCTGGGGATGATGGTGGTGGCTGGCTGCTGCTGGTGGCTGGCTGCTGCTGGTGGTGGTGGCTGGCTTCTGCTGGTAGTGGTGGTGGCTGGCTGGGGATGGTGGTGGCTGGCTGCTGCTGGTGGTGGCTGGCTGGGGATGATGGTGGTGGCTGGCTGGGGATGGTGGTGGTGGCTGGCTGGGGATGATGGTGGTGGCTGGCTGGGGATGATGGTGGTGGCTGGCTGCTACTGGTGGTGGCTGGCTGGGGATGATGGTGGTGGCTGGCTGGGGATGATGGTGATGGCTGGCTGGGGATGATGGTGGTGGCTGGCTGCTGGTGGTGGTGGCTGGCTTCTGCTGGTAGTGGCTTGCTGGGGATGATGGTGGTGGCAGGCTGGGGATGATGGTGGTGGCTGGCTGGGGATGATGGTGGGGACTGGCTGCTACTGGTGGTGGCTGGCTGGGGATGATGGTGGTGGCTGACTGGGGATGATGGTGGTGGCTGGCTGGGGATGATGGTGGTGGCTGGCTGCTACTGGTGGTGGCTCGCTGGGGATGATGGTGGTGGCTGGCTGAGCATGATGGTGGTGGCTGGCTACTGGTGGTGGCTGGCTGGGGATGATGGTGGTGGCTGGCTGGGGATGATGGTGGTGGCTTGCTGGGGATGATGGTGGTGGCTGGCTGGGGATGATGGTGGTGGCTGGCTGCTACTGGTGGTGGCTGGCTGGGGATGATGGTGGTGGCTGGCAGGGGATGATGGTGGTGGCTGGCAGGGGATGATGGTGGTGGCTGGATGGCTGCTGGTGGTGGTCGTGGCTGGCTTCTGCTGGTAGTGGTGGTGGCTGGCTGGGGATGGTGGTGGCTGGCTGCTGCTGGTGGTGGCTGGCTGGGGATAATGGTGGTGGCTGGCTGGGGATGATGGTGGTGGCTGGCTGGGGATGATGGTGGTGGCTGGCTGGCTGCTACTGGTGGTGGCTGGCTGCTACTGGTGGTGGCTTGCTGGGGATGATGGTGGTGGCTGGCTGGGGATGGTGGTGGTGGCTGGCTGCTACTGGTGGTGGCTGGCTGCTACTGGTGGTGGCTTGCTGGGGATGATGGTGGTGGCTTGCTGGGGATTATGGTGGTGGCTGGCTGGGGATGGTGGTGGTGGCTGGCTGGGGATGATGGTGGTGGCTGGCTGCTACTGGTGGTGGCTGGCTGCTACTGGTGGTGGCTTGCTGGGGATGATGGTGGTGGCCGGCTGGGGATGGTGGTGGTGGCTGGCTGGGGATGATGGTGGTGGCTGGCTGGGGATGATGGTGGTGGCTGGCTGGGGATGATGGTGGTGGCTGGCTGGGGATGGTGGTAGTGATGGTGGCGGGATGGGGATGGGGATGGTGGTGGCTGGCTGGGGATGGTGGTAGTGATGGTGGCGGGATGGGGATGGGGATGGGGGTGGCTGGCTGGGGATGGTGGTAGTGATGGTGGCGGGATGGGGATGGTGGTGGCTGGCTGGGGATGGTGGTAGTGATGGTGGCGGGATGGGGATGGTGGTAGCTGGCTGCTGCTGGGCTTGGCACGCTGTACTCACTCAGTCCGGAGTCTTCCTCTCTGCTCACTCACAGTCTCCTCCTCCTCCTCCTCTCTCGTCCTCGGTCATAGAGGAGAGGGGGAATTACAATTACATCTACTGCCATCTAGTGGCGGTAGATGTAATTGTGGTAACGCGGCCGAAAGCAACGGCGTTACAGGGAGAGGACGAGTAATCAGATAGATTACTCGTTACCCTCAAAAGTAACTGCGTTAAGTAACGCCGTTTACTTAAACGCAGTTACTACCATCACTGCCCATAGATGAGGAAAAAATGTTAGATGATATGTATATACCTGTCCCCTTGCTGCTGCCTAATGGTGCCTTGGAGGTGGGATGCCACCTTTCTTCTGGTGTGATCTGGGGAAATTTTAGTAGCCCAAATCTCACTGGGAAGACTAAAAAAAAACTGAGAAGAAGAACTGTACTGCAGTGTCCTCTCAAGATATTTGGAGTGCTCATCATTCCCCAGGATCTCGTTGGCAGGAGGATGTTGTCAAAGATCACAACTGTCCTTAATTTGGAGGGACTGTCTCTCTTTTGGGTCTAAAGCTGATCATAAATGTGTCAATTATTGTTGTGTTCAGCCAGCAAGCTGAACAAGAAAAAAAAAATATATGGGTTCCTTCATTCACGCAAGCGAGGGGTATGAAGGAATCTTTCCTGCTGAGACATTGTATTCTGACAGATAGACTCTCTGCTGCCACAATATAATGATCAGTGGCAGCAGCTGCTGATCATTAAAAGTTTCCAAACATTTTCGTTCAACAAAAGTTGATCTCTTAATCGACTTCTGTCAAACAGGGACGACCACACATGGAGTAAAATTTAGTTAGTCCCTGCTGAACTGGCCAAATTTTATTCCATCTATGGTCAGCTTTAATCCTCCTGTCCAAAGTGCAATGCTAGATGTCCCTCTTTTTGGTCCGATGTATACACTCTTATACCTTATATCTTATGCTACCAAAAGTATTATGCTGCACTAAATTTTTTATCCAACTTCTATATTACTACATTTGCTAGTTATTAAAGGAAAATTGTGGTAAAAAAAGCAGTTATGTGGTTTAGCCAATTATTTTCTGTATTTTAGATCTTTGTGATTCATGTAAGGGCTCTTTCACACGGGCGATCCGATCAGATCCGCCTGTCAGTTTTTTAGGCGGATCTGATCGGATCCTCCATGCAGCTCTATGGGGCAGCGGGTGTCAGCGGAGACACCTCCGCTGACACCTGCAGCCATCCGTATCCGATCCTGTCCGTGAAATCTGGATGGATGGAAACCCTATTTTTCCATCCGTTCAGTAATTGGATCGGATCGGATGAGAGCGGACAGGCGGTCCGCTCTCATCCGATCCCCCATAGAGGGCAGCAGGGGCTGAGACACCTCCCTCTCCGCTCTGCAAGCGGAGACGGAGCTGTCATCCGCCGGCTCAGCGGGGATCGCGGATCGATCCCCGCTGAGCAACAGGGATCCGCCTACGGAGGCGGACCGTGTGAAAGAGTCCTAACACTGTAGCAGGGGTGTGTCCTTTGCCATTATACTGTGTGCTAAAAGGTGTCCCTCTTTATCATTTCAGAAGGGTTTAGAGGTATGTGACGTCACTCCCTGCGCTGTTGCTTTGTGTCTATTGTGTAGGAGTGGTGCGATGCTTTGTTACGCATCACACACTATACAAGTTTCTTAGAAAGAGAAGTTGGGGAATCTGAAAAACAAAAAATCCTACTTACCTAGATGGCTAGAGAAAACAATGTGTGTGAATGTGCCTAGGTATTTTAGTGTAGTGAAATAAATGAATTTTAAATGTTAAATAAATTATATAAATAAAATAAGAAACACTTTTGAGCAGCTAGTCAAACAATAAAAATTGTGATAAATGCAATACAAGGGGACAACGCTCAAAAATCTCAAATAAAGAATATTAATAAACAATAATCTCAAATCCGTGTTCAACAATATGCAATGTGCTAAAAGGATAAAGTGGATGTGCTTAATATCCGATTTCATATATACAGTCCTTATAATGTGTTATAACCAGCACTTTCCAGAAAACACATTATAAGGACTGTATATTTGAAATCGGATATTATTTAGCACCAGCACTTTTTTGCACTTTTGCACTAAGGACTGTGTTATTATCTATATTATTTGCACTTGGCACTTAAAGGGATTGTCAATATTCATTATTTACCTTTTAGCACAGCCACTTTATCCTTTTCGCACTTTGCATATTGTTGAACACGGATTTGAGATTTTTGTTTATGAATATTCTTTATTTGAGATTTTTGAGCGCTGTCCCCTTGTATTGCATTACCTAGATGGCTGCAGCACCAATCCCAGCTGCAGCTGCCCCCTGCCGCCTCGAAGACCGAGAACTGAGCAATCAGACACGGCTGATTGCTCAGCTCTCAGGCCTCAGCCTGCAGAGAGCTGGTGACTGTCAGTCACCGACTTTCTGCTCTGCCCATCCGGCATTCCCTGAAGCGTTGGGCTGTGTGGGGGTAGGTGCAACCTGGCTTAGGCTCAATGAGAGGCTGAGCCAGCTGTAAGTCAAGGTTTCTTGGAAGATCCAGACTATATGGACCTGGACCGGCTCTGTGACCTCAGTCAACAGCAGGCTTTAGTCCACTGTCTGCTGAATTTGGGTCACAGGAGTGCAGAACGAAGTGCACTCCTGTGACCCACAGGAGAAATGTGGTCGAAAAGCTTCGACCATACTTCTCCTTTAAGTATAACTAAGGCAAACTTTTTTTCTAGTTTTGGATGGATTGGAAAAGGATTAGAACATATGTCAGGTTTTTATTGCTGCCTGTGCTCTCATTGGGGAGATTCTGCTTCTCTATTTGTCCTGTTTTCCATTGTCACTGTAAAAGTAAAAGAAAAACCCAAATTTCCAGTTGTCACCAGAGCAGGAATAAATGGAAAAATGTCTAATGAGGACACTTTTTCCTGTGACCCTGGTGACAACTTTGGAGAAGTTTGGAGGATTTTCACTTCCCTAATGGGAGATATATGGCAAAAAAAAAAAAAAACATGGGGCAGACTTGATGGACCACTGGGGCTTTTTTTCTGCCATTACTTTTTTATGTTTCTAACTTTAAACATAAACAAAACGGCACCCATGGTGTTCATTTTCTACCAGCGATTATCAATCAGCTGCTGCCATCAATTTTAGGTCATGCCCAAAATATTATGTGTTTGACTAGTGGCTGAACTTCCGGATCCTCTACTGACCTCACGTCTGGTTTAGGTGGATCCCAGTCTGGCTATGAGAGATGAGTGACCGCAAGGATTATATACTAACCAGGCTTTGTATAGTGGGCGCCACTTCATGGCACGCGGAAATGTGAGTTTACTGGCATATATCTGTTTATAATCTTTCTTTTAATAAACATATTGCACGATTATCGCATTATTGTTCTCTCATTTTGGGGTTATCCTGCTGGTGGCATTGGATATAAGTACAAAGAATTGAATTGAGCAATGGAAAAAACATGGACTTTATCGGCACAGGGGTATGATAAAAAGTATTAGGATTGTATACTAACCAGGCTCTGCATAGTGGGCGCCACTTCATGGCACACGGAAATGTGAGTGTACTGGCATATATCTGTTTATAATCTTTCTTTTAATAAACATAATGCACGGTTATTGCGTTATTGTTCTCTCATTTTGGGGTTATCCTGCTGGTGGCATTGGATATAAGTACAAAGAATTGAATTGAGCAATGGAAAAAACATGGACTTTATCTGCACAGGGGTATGATAAAAATAAACATTTTCTTATTGTACAGTTAAAAACAGAAACAATGCCTGTGAGGCATAAATATGCCAGCAGTTTTGTGATTGACAGTAAATATGACAAAAATACAGAAAATATAAACATATAGATAAAAATTATTATTGCATAGTTATCTGTGATGTAGTCCACATTCGAGGGATCCGTCAGAGAAGACCGGTAGGTAGAGCTGTCCTTCAAAGGGATCTGTCTGTGTGGTCATCACAGATAGTGTACATGTGATTAGTAGAATCTATTGAGCTATAACACTCTGAGCTAAAACATTCAACATGTTTCGCAAACATGCTTCATCTGGAGTTTTAAATTCATCACAAAACAATAATTACAAAGAAAGTGGATGCCAAGTACACACCAAGCTTAGGATTAAGCATCAAAGTGGCGAGGGTCCTGGTGGCCCGAAGTTATCTGGTAAGTGGCCCCCCTTATACTAGGTGGTGGAACACAATACTTAAGTGGAGCACTGTAAAATAAGAAGAGCATGTATCACTAAGGCACATGTGGTGGTAAAAAAGAAGTGGAATAGAAGATTTTTTCCTTGCATGAATTTTAATTATCTCCAGGACTTATATATTGTTTACTTATATTGTTTTTTTTTGTAATTAAGTAATTAAGTAATTATGTTTCACAATTTTCACTGGTTGCACAATTTGTTTGTTTATACATGTATTGTTTCTAAGTTTACTGAAGTGTCAAAAAGTGACACTTCATTCAAATATATGCACCGCAGCGTATTGGGTTGACGCATGGTGCCAGGAGCTTACATTTCTATTCAGCGCATCGCTGCTCACCACTGCACTGGTACGTGCACGGGGCACCTAGAATACAATTGTTTTCTATGTACCCTACAAATGAGCCTGCCTTGATCTATGCAGATCAATGCAACTCAACACAGTTGCTATGAACAAGCCCATAAACTATTTTCCCGAGTAGATGTGTCTGATGGAAAATAATCAGATCTAGAGCAGGACACGTCCTTATGGCCCGTACACATGATCCAAAAATTGGATGACAGACCATTCTTTTTTTTTTTTTTGTTTTTTGTTTTTACATGCTAATTGCATATCAAAGTTACGCAAATTCTCATATGACAGGATAAAAATTCGAAAGTGATGAATAGTGTATTTGTATTGTATTTTTGGACGACAACTGTGCTGAATAAACGAAAATCATACGATGTGGTATCGTACAAGACACATTTCCGTGCTTGTCTGATCGGATAATATCTGATGAACTGTCGTGATTGGCTCTCGAAAGCTCTGTACTAATGATCCAATTATCGTACGATCGCTTTGAAAGCGGTATTTTTCGTCTGATTTTTGGATCGTGTGTACGGGCATTAGGAAATTAGTGGGTTAATAACTCCCATGCTCAGTGTCCCCACATTATCCTATTGATCGTTTGTGCTGGCAGTTAGAGCATTGTCAGGTCCATGATCAGAACTCTGTGCTGGCTGTCGCCACATTCCTTTCGAGGAATTTACTGCGACACTTTCCAGTTATACTGAGGAAGTGGCTGCTCAAATGTTACTTCAACCGAGCAAATGTGCCCCCCCCCCCCCTCCCCAGAAGCCCTGCTTTTACTACTAGCACAAAAGACACAAGTGATCTTTTCTTACCCCCCCTTGTTCCTCCGTCCTCAGCAGGCTGGGAAATTCCTCCTGACACACAGAAGGGGGCAGGCTTCAGCATCACCTCCACACCACTACATTGTCAGGTCTGAACACTCTTATGTCATTCCACACAGGAGTCAGCTTTTTTTTTTCTAACTTCTTGAAAATGCTTCCTTATGGGGCTGAGTCTGATTGACAGCATGCAGTGGAAAGCTGAGTATATAAGTGAGTGAACTGTTCTCTATTATCCACTCTAGACAAGGCTCCCCATACGTGCAGTTGGCTGGCTCTACAAGGGAACAATACATTTTCATTTTAAGTCATTTGAAGGTCCTTTTTTTTACTTTATTTCTGCATTCCTTCTGATATTTGGATTGGGAAAAAAAACGCTTTTATGAGGCTTGTAACAAAAAGAGGTAAGCTTTCTTTGTCTTTACTTTTGTTATTATACTTAGTAGAGTTTTATCTGAAGTCTTGACTGAGATTAAATATGCACTGAGCAAATGTTGAGAGTTTTAATGGAACTTTAGTTTTACGTTTTCATGTGCTTTTGGTAAAATGAAAAAATAAAATAAAATCACATGTAGACAAATTAAAGAAGAATGGAGCAGCTTTGGATGACTTGTTAGCAGATTTGTGGTGATGCTGCTTGCTGGGACTTGTGGTCCTTTAGTTTTTTTAAATTATATAAGTTCAATGTATTGTGGAGATAAAATGTATATAAAATTATTTACATACTGTATGTAGGGCAGACCATTAAATTGGAATTATGGGTAAAATAATAAAAAAAAATAATAAAATATAATGCAGTCTGTCTCTAGCAGTTTTTGTCTTTTCTGTAACATAATTTATGACCTATTGATCCTGCCAATAGATCTGTTGATTTCCCCTTTGTTTAATGGGGTGACAACATTGGTCACTCTGCAGTGAAATCACACAACAGTGTTGTCATCGTGTAGACAGGATAGTCTTGTAGTTGTAAATGGACTTTAGGTAAAGGACATATTGAACTTTTTAAGCAGTAAAGCTGGCCATACACTTTAGTTATTTTCAATCAATTTTAACCACTTTCAAGCCACTCGGATTTTTAAATATGATCGCAAGTAATCACCAGAAGCTAAGGAATCTACCATCGACAAGTCTGATTGACCACCAGTCAAAACTAGGTCATAATTTGTCCGTTTTATTACAGTTTACTGTAAGATCTAATTAAATTGGAATCAAACGAAGAAAATTACAAAATCACAAAAACAATTGGATTTCACTGCCAAGTTCGGGGAATTATTGATCCCTGCATTCAATCAAACCTACTGTTTATGTCTTTGATTGATTTGCGATTTTTAAAAAAGAGGGATTGAATGTTGAAATTAAATTTGCAGATGTATGGTCAGCTTTACAACAATAGGTTTAGGTTTACATTACTTTTGGGGGAAAAAAATATATGGGCGAAAAAATGTATTGTTCTAAAAAACCCATGGAAAAGATATATGTTTTGTCTTAACCTCTGTAACTACCATTTTGCTGGACAGCTTGGTTTGGAGAAGTACATAAATAAAGGCAAGATAAATTAAAAAAGGGATTTCAGCTATTAAATGTTATTATTGACCACATACAGTTACCAAAAAGAAATATTGTTGGGTTTATTGGTCCTTAGAAAGCTGTACTACACAGATTTAAACCTGTTGATGTTACTACTAGAATCAGGGTTTACTGGATGTTAGAGTTGCTGCATTCTTTGACAGTTACAAAAGTTACTGGGCTCTTATAGCCCATAACTGGCCCTAAAGGGATGCAGGGGGAGACTGCTCTGTGTTCTATACTATAGCACAGTTACCAGGGAGATGCTATAGAGTCGTTTACAAAGGAAAGCATAATCTTAGCCACTTCTTGTATGTAGATTGTAAGCAGCACTTACATTGTTTTAATATTATACACTTATTGTCCATCCTCAAATGTAATTTTTCACTCAAACAATGTTGGGATCCTTTATGGACTGTTGGGTTTTTTCCAGATTCATTGTACTGGCTTAGGAATGGACACGTAATCATTAGTAAAGTCTATTTTGCTTATAGTGCAAAATTTTTTATTGACAGGATCTAACATTTTTCTTGCTTTGCGTCAGAAAGTATGTTGGCTTACTACCAGTAATGATTCAGAAAATCTCAGAAAATCTCATAGAAAGTAGTTGGTAGTGTGGACAGCCTTAGAAGGTATCAGAAATTAAGAGAAAATAGAATTTAATATTATAGATCAGCAAAATAATTCAAGAAGGTTTAAATGTTGTTACTAAACTGCTCTATTTAGATTTGGATGTCATATGTGTATTATAGAACTTTACCCCCCACCCGTGTTTTTTTTCTTTTTTTTACTTCCTCTTACCTGTGCCTGGGTATCTTTAGAACACATACACACACATGCAGTAAAGCCAGCATTGTCCTGCTGTAATCCGTCACTCCGCTGCCACACGCTGGGTCCCACGCTGCAATTTTTCTTTGCTTATGTCATTGGGAGCTGACTGTTTTATCCAGTTACTTGAAGCTGGCCCCTGATGATGCACATGCGCCATTCCGAGTCATTAGGGGGCCGTCTACAGGAACCAGGAAGAGACAGACAGCCCCCCTGAATATGTGTTATGGTGAATTGTGCTTCCGATGGCCCTGAAGCCTCCTGCAATCTGTAACATGAGTATCCCAGGAATCTTCTGGCAGCTGGAAGGAAGTCATTGTAACGGTAGTGAGGGGCCGCCTACATAAAAAAAAGGTATTTAAAAGGGGGTAAGGATTAAGATTGAGAAAATTGGGTGAAAAGGGTCCTTCACTAGGTGAAGAGGTACTCTTTAGGAAAAGAAATATTCACATGTTTATTTGTTTGTGTCTACTATTAGGCTCTTTTCACACCCCTGCCCTTCATTCCATGTAAGCAGGAGATCTGTAAACAGACCCCCTGTTGAGCTGGATCAGAGCAAGACAGCTGTCACTTTTGTGACACCCATGTCTGTTCTGACTTTATCTCTATCTCATGATGGAGGAAAAATGGACAATATCAAGGGTGGATATTCATCCTTCCTCATCACTTTTCACCCGATTCAGGTCCACAAAAAACAGAAAAGTACTGTTTGTTTTTGCGGACCTAAATAGGTTTGGATGTGGGCAGATGGACATCTGTTTACATCCACCCACCCATAGAGATACCTTGTCTTGGTCTGTATAAAAAACAGACAAACAGAATGCTTTTTTGAACCGGGTCTTAATAGACTAATGAAAATAATGCAGTTTTGCCAACAAATTGAAAATGACGGTATGATGACCCAAGCAATTTTCATGTCCCACCTCTACAGACCTACCTAGGGAGCTAAAGCTAAAACAGATTTAAGGTGTCTGCACTTAGGATATATGTCTTCTCATAGTTTTTCTACTGTTTCTAAACAATAACAGTCCAAAAGTTGTAACCTGACAACACTAGATCAACATCTTGTACAACGTCCTTCTCAAGAATTCACTGTCGGTGGAACGTGCTAAAATTTACACGGTTGTGCTAGACTTTACCAAGGCCTGTGCTTTTAGGTTGTCTGAAATCATTCTCTTTATTCAGAAGTGTATTGTATGTAGGTGATGAAATACTAATGGATTGTTTGTTTCTGAGATCAGTACCCTGGAAGGTAAAAACATATTACTTTTGGCATCCAGTAGACAAGTGGGTTTTCTGTCCATGTGAAATGTATTTGTACATTTAAAAAGGATCCCCTTTGGAATTATTTAAAGTGTATCATCTTGTTCTTATAGAATTTTATAGAGTGAAGAAAGGTCCCTGCTTGGGAACTCTCTTTATTTATACCCTGGTGACCACTCCACTGAGGATATAAGATAGGAAATTACAATTTTTCATGGTTGTCGCTGAAACAAGAGGTGAGGAAATATCTCCAGTAGAGACACCTGTTCCAATGACAAAGACAAAGCTGACCACACACTAATAGATTTTCAAAAGAACATTTCATACGAAAATTCTCTTCACTACATTGGTTGACTTGATGAAAGTCGTTCAAAATTTCTGTTAAAAATATTGCTTTTTCATTAAATTTTGAAGTGAGGTTTGCTGTTTGTGCCATCGGTCCAAGGGTTCCTTTATTATCAGTGTGCTGCATCTTTCTGTATCCAGTATGGAATGATTTTCATCCCTCTGCATTCCAATCAATGGTCATTGGATATGATAAATAATAACATCTTGTGCATATACAGCAATCCTTCAGTTATCAGAACAATATCTGAGGGCTGATGACTCCCCACAGGCCAGTGGAACCGTACCAATTGGGGTCACTCACTAATTGCATTGTTATTGATTGTTTGACATAGTTGAACCACATATTTGGTGGATACATCATCTCTGTGATGAATCTTCTAGCTGTTTGCATTTGTTTAAGAGATAGGAAGTCCTGAGGAAGCGTAAAGTTCAGTGAAACGCGTTGACCCTATTTCTCTATTTTGACCATAGACTATGCATTTTTTGCAGTGGATGATGAGGAGAATGTTTGCTGGTATCAATATGCAAGCAGTTGTATGATACATGTGGTTTTATATATTTTACTGGTAGAAATAAAAACTGTTTAACCTCTGTATTCTGTTGACTGGTAAAAATTGGTTCATGTGATATACTACTCGTGGCATATCACTATTGCCCTTAATCCAGATTTTTGGACAGAGCTATTGTGCATAGTAGAATGCAACTTGCTCAGTACTTTTTTAAAACATTACTTATTTTAAAGAAAACTTATCAGGGGTAAAAATATATAAACAGCAACACTGTGGAAAAGAGGCAGGTTAACACTTACCTGTTCAGTAAGGCCTTGTTTACACTTTTGATTAGCAGGCAGTAAAAACATGCACGTGACTGAGCCATGTTTTTACTGCTCCAAACTGCACCCCCTTAGGCTGCAAAGGCAGCAGACAGGGGTGCTTACATATTGCACCTTTGATGCTTTTTGTTTCAGTATGGCAACATTTATACCCACTGTCAAGCTCAGCTGGCAGTACCACATGCTGAATATGACCCATTCACCTGACTGGGGCCACTCCATTACCACTGCATGTGGTTGCGCCGCAGTGGTGTGGGTTTTTAGGTGTTAAAACAGGCTGTGAGGAGGTGATATTATGCCTATCAAACGCCCTTTGAAGAGCATTTCACCACAGATTGCTCTTCGGGGGCATGTGTAAACGAGCCCATAAAAGACTAACAATCTGAAGCGCACTAGCAATTCTATCGCCTCAATATTTTTGGAGATGAGGAGAGGGGTAGGTGTCCTGTAGTTCTAACACACATCCTGTTCTAGACACAGTACAGTGTGGTTATGTTAGGAAAGGAAATGTGATACTGTAGATGCAGAATCACCAGGTGAAAATAAAGGAAAAAGCCTGGAAAAAAATAAAGTTAATGTAGCCACTACAAGGACTAATAAACTGACATATATTACATTTTTCTTGGGTTTGGATACAATTAAATTACCAGAATTATTTTCAGTCTCTCAAGAACTAGTTCTGGCTGGCTCATCAGATTCTTAAAAAAAAAAAAAAGCTGGATTAATTCCTTAATGCACAAAATATAAATTGATATATTCATTTATAGGTGATAAGACCAAAGGTGTTGATCCAGGGAATATTCAATTTCCCCCTGGGGCATCAGGAAGGATTTTATTCCCCTGCTGGAGCAAACTGGACAATGCCTTAGAGTTTTTTTTTTGCCTTCCTCTGGAGCAACTGTGGGTGTAGGATTGTGTATATGGAGGTTTGATTTATTTATTTATTTTTTTCTATTGGATGAACAACATGGGCTTGTGTCTTTTAGCCCCCGTTCACACTGGGGCGACCTGTCAGGCGACCTGGTCGCCTGACAGGTCGCCGTAGGTCGCCCGCCATACAGAAGCTATGGACCCGTTCTAATAGGAGCGACACAAGTCGCTCCGACTTAGAAAAAGGGTCCGGAGCTTCTTTGGGGCGACCCGTAGTGACCTGCATAGACTTCAATGTTATGAAGTCCAATGCCGGCCGCTCCGAGGTCGCGGGGCGAGCAGGGCGCCGCGACCTATGAGGTCGCCCGGCGAAGTAGCGTCGCCCCAGTGTGAACGGGGGCTTATTTCAACCTTACTAACTATGTAACTACTATATGTAAATATATGATTTTGTAGGCCAAGATACAAGCATACCATGCATTATTGCAAATGCTTGACATAATTACCTTAGGTCTCATGTACATTAGGGTCCTTTCACACGAGCGGTGCGCTCTGTGAACTCCGTTTTTCTCAGCGGGGGATAGATCCGCCGATCCCTGCTGAGCAGGAGGATGAGAGCTCCGTCTCCGCTTACTATGCAGAGACAGAGCTGTCAGAGCCCTGCTCTTCTCTATGGGAGATCGGATGAAAACGGAACGCCTGTCCATTTTCATTCGATCCTATCCGATTGGATCTTCCAGACGGATGGAAAATGGGGTTTCCATCCGTCTGGATTTCAGGGACAGGTTGGATAGCAGCGGGTGTCAGCGGACATGTCTCCGCTGACATCCGCTGCTCCATAAAGTTACATGGAGCATCCGATCAGGTCCGCCTGCAAAAATGACAGGTGGACCGGATCGGAAAGCCTGTGTGAAAGGGGCCTAAGTGTTGTTTTCCTGCTTTTGGGGTGCATTTGAAATGTGCACTAAGCAAAGGCCAGCAGATTCCAATTTAATTCAATAGTGTGGTGTGGATGGCAATTCTGAGGCTATGTTTGCCCTGATGTGTTTTTTTTTTTGGACCCTGCAGGTCCTATTGGGATGCATCGAAGGCAAAGTAGTTCAAGGGCAACGTTTTTGCAATGCTTTGCATTCAGCTGTAAGCACTATTTTCAAATGTGTATATATGGCAGTGTTTGACAGCAACAGCCATCTATCTACTCCAGTCCTAATACTGATTTACTTTAGCAAAAAATACAACTACCACTGACGATGGGATAGTTCACAAATTATGTGAAAATGAATTAAAATAAAGAAAATGATAACGCAGATGAACATTTAATTACTAAAGAGAATTTATTTTGATCCTTTGGTATGCAACTTTCCCTTATATAATGAGGAATAAACTATAGTGTGTGTTTCTGTAATATGAGTATACATATTTTTCAGCCAACATGATTACATCTTAATACAAACAGCCTGGCACACAATCACAGAGTACACATGTTGAATTATAACAAAGAAAACCACTTAACATAGCACAACAGCCAAACCAGCTCCAAAATCAGATCTAAAATAAATTTCCTACAACAGCAGAGGCCAGCAAAGGTTGTCCACTGCTGTGTTGTTAGGTATCCAAATACTGTTTCTATTTTGTACTCTCCTTGGTTATTATCTGTTCAACAAACATTATAATCTAAAATCATGAAAACACAAATTACACCTTTTTGTTTGCATATATAACAATTACTTAAGACGTAAAGACTAAAGGCCAGTCTACCCATAAGAGATATTTTTATTTTGGTAAACACCTGACCAGTAAACCCCAAAAACAGTTTCTTATGTATCTCAGTGATTCTGTTGGTGAGATCTCTGCATATGAATTCCAGGGTCTGCACACTTACTGCGCCCATTGAAAGGGGTTCCCACAGTGACTGCAGGATTTTGTATATGGTCAGCATTATGGGAATGCAACAGAGGATGATGTACCAAGCTTAGGAGGGCAAGTACACTACAAGCTCCTGGGTGGACAAACAGAGTTAGGCCCCTTTCACACGGGCTTTCCAATTAGGTGCGCCTGTCAGTAGTGATGAGCCGAGCACTCCCTGTTCGGTTGGCACTGAACATCTCAAACAGGGGAAATGTTCTTGCGAACATGCAAACTCCATTAAAGTCCATGGGACACAATGTTTCTAGCCTGCTGCAGCAATACTGACATTTCTAAAGGAAAAAATGTCATTTAAACTTGCCAGCTTCTTTTTTTTTTTTCTATTTTTCGGGCGGACGGGCAACTGATCATCGGGGGACACTATTTTTTTATTTTTTAATAAAAGAATTTTCCAAAACTGGCTTTTGTCTTTATTTTTTTTGTACACTTTTTTAGTGAATAGGTAAGGGTACAATGTAACCGATATCCATTCACATGGGGGGGCGGGATCTGGGGGTCCCCTTGTTAAAGGGGGCTTCCAAATTCTGATAAGCCTCCCCTCCACAGCAGACCCCCACAACCACAGCCCAGGGTTGTGGGGAAGAGACCCCTGTCCCCATCAACATGGGGCAAGGTGCTTTGCCCCAAAGCACCCCCCCATGTTGAGGGCATGCGGCCTGCTATGGTTAAGGAGGGGGGTGCTCGCTCACCCCCACCCCCATCCTGGCCAGCCAGGCTGTGTGCTCGGATAAGGGTCTGGTATGGATTTTAGGGGGAACCCCACACCATTTTTTTTTTAATTTGGGCGTGTTTTTTTCAGCAATACTGCCATAAATTGAAGTGTATATATATATATATATATATATATATATATATATATATATATATATATATATATATATATATATTATATATATATATAAATAACTTTATGGTATACACTGCACTATCTGATCTCAACAGACTGTAAAAAGCAAAAATCTCTCTCCCTGCTAGCTGTATTATTAATTATAAATTTCCACTTATAAATCACCCACTGGCCAAGGGATTCGAGCCCACAACCATCACAATTGCAGGCCTGGTATTCTACCAGCTACACCACCGTCAAGTACGCTTAGGTTGAGCACACTTTCCCTGCCTAGCTAACTAACTCCTATTTCACCCTACACACAGTGGATGAGATAAAAGTTAGGCCCTTTTCACACACAGAGTCACGTCAGGCAGACTCCCTTTTTCTCAGCGGGGGATCGATCCCCCGCTGAGCATGCGGTTGACACCTGTGTCTCCATGCTGTGTGCGGAGACACAGTTGTCAGTATCCCTCTGTTCTCTATGGGGGAATTGGATGGGAACAGACCGTCTGTCCGTTCTCATCCGATCCCATCTGATCCAATCCACTTGGCAGATGGAAAATAGGGTTTCCATCCATGCAGATTTGACGGATCGGATGTCAGCGGACATGTCTCCGCTGACATCTGATGCCCCATAGGGAAGCATGGGGCGTCCATTCAGATCTGCCAAAAAAACTGACAGGTGGATCTGAACGGTTCGCCTGTGTGAAAGGGGCCTTAGGGAGAGTGTGTTCAGCTTAAGGTGGCATAGGTGGTAGAATACCAGGCTTGCAACGAGAGAGCTGTGAGTTCATTTCCCCCAGCCAGTGATTTATTTATTGGAATTCAGAGGTCAGAGTCCATGATAATGCGGGAACTCGAAGTTCCCACGAAGAAGCACATTTGTTTGTCATTCGACGAATGAGCGAACAGCCAATGTTCGAGTCGAACGTACGTTCAACTCGAACTTGAAGCTCATCCCTACCTGTCAGTTTTTTCAGGTGGACCTGATCAGATGCTCCATGCACCCCCTTGGAGCAGTGGATGTCAGTGTTGACATCTCCGCTGACATCCGCTGCTATCCGATACAAACCTATCTGTGAAATCTAGACGGATAGAAACCCTATTTTCCATCCGTCTGGAGGATCGGATTGGATGAAAACTGACAGGCAGTCCATTTCATCCGATCTCCCATAGAGGAAAGCAGGGATCTGACAGGTCAGTCTCTGCAAAGTAAGCGGAGACAGACCTGTCATCCGCCTGCTTAGCGGGGTCAGCGGATCAATCTCCGCTGAGCAAAACAGAGTCCGCCGAGGTGAAAGTACCCTTAGGAATTACAGTAGGTAGATTGAAATGTTGAAGAACCCAAGACATTCACCAAACAAGAAGCTGACTCAGCCCTCCATGCTCTACCTATACCCAAATATAAATGTTGTAATTGCCCTTTGATTTCTGTTTGGATATGACAAGAACTGAGTCAGACTGTGTTTTGTGTCTGTCCCAGATAACAGATCAGAAGGGATACTGAATGCAGGTATCCAACAGCAGCAGGGGTGACCAGTTCAGTGTAACTGTACTTAGACATCTGAAACCACACTGTGTATGATTTAAAATGTATTAATAATGAAAGAAAACCTATCCAACACCAGCAAACAGAATACACAACTAAAGTGAAGCTATAAATGAACCATAAACCAGGTGACAAAATACCTAACTAGCAACCTAACTATACTGCAATATTTACAACCAAAGGAGAAACACAGAATAACAGGGTAAAACCAGAGGTGCAAGGAATAGTTAGGCAGGGGGAATTAGGACTGGGATCAGAAACAAGAGGAGAGGGGAGAGGTAGCAGGGTACAGGATCATGGTAGGAATTTAGGATCAGGAAAAGTCAACAAGCAGGTATCTGGCTAATAGGCAAAACACTGTAGCAGAGATTAAAATCAAGGGAGGAGTTACAGTATATATACCTTCCCAGCTTTAGGTAGAGTCTAATTACTGGGATCTGCTGGCTGCTGGGGGACATAGGACTGTGTCCTTCAGCTCTGGGAACCGCAGCGCCTTCCGCAAGTGATGCAGGTTCTGACATAGATCCTGGACCTCAATTTTACATTTATATCAACGGTCAGGTTAGGAAGGTCTTGTGAAGTAAAGGTGCCCTATTTTTCAGATACTGTTAGCAAAAATATTTAACTTGTTTAATGTTTAGTAAAGGAGTCTAACTATATCCACAGCTTTCCACATTACTGCCATTGGGCTAAGTATCTCATCCCTTTCCGACACCAAACTGTCAGTAGCAGATCCTTTAGGTCCTGCAAGTTGTGAGGTGGGGCCTCCATGGATCAGACTTGTTTTTTTCAGCACATCTGACAGATGCATGATTGGATTGAGATCTGGGGAATTTGGAGGCCAAGTCAACAACTTAAACCTGTTGTTGTACTCTTCAAACCATTCTGGAAATCATCAGAACACGCAATCGTCTTCTGTTGCTTCATAGTATAGTTCTGATGTTCACATACCCACTGTAGGTGCTTCTGGCTGTGGACAAAGGTCAGCATGGACACCCTGACAGGTCTTTGGCTACACAGCCCCATACACCAGAAACTGCAGTGCACTGTGTGTCGGACACCTTTCCATCGGAAGCAACAATACTTTTTTTTTTTCTAGCAATTTGAGCTACAGAAGCTCTACTATTAAATTAGACTATATGGGCCTTTCTTCACTTCTCACGTGCAATAATGAACTTTGGTCGCCCATGACCTCGTTGCCAGTACTACTTTTGGTACTGACCCCTGCAGACCAGGAACATCCCACAAGAGCTGCAGTTTTGAAGTTGCGGTGACTCAGTCATCTAGTCATTACATTTTGGCTCTTTTTAAAGTCGCTCAAATCCTTACCTTGCCCATTTTTTTGTCTTTCAACACATCAAGCACAACATGTTGACTTGTTGCCTACAATATCCCATCCACTTTCAACTGCCATTGTAATGAGATAACCAATGTTATCCATTTTACTTGTCAGTGGTCATAATGTTATGGCTGATGAGCGTAGCTGTGAAACATAAGTAAGATACACTGTAGTTGAAGTTAGGAATTATGATGCAGAGAACACTTAGTAAGATGTGTTGCTGACAAGAGAGAGAGCAGTTGGGTAGGGCTGAATTGTTATCACTGAAACTTATAGGCTACCAACCTTTCTCAGTCAAAGAAAGAATCACTCTTATTATATATCTATTTTATTTGTTTTATTGGTCCTAACGGCTTAGAATATGATGGAAATGTATATACAGTATTATTCAAAAGTGAGTACACGCCTCCCATTTTTGTAAATATTTTATTATATCTTTTCATGTGACAACACTGAAGAAATTACACTTTCCTACAATATAAAGTAGTGAGTGTACAGCTTGTATAACAGTGTAAATTTGCTGTCCCCTCAAAAGAACTCAACACACAGCCATTAAATGTCTAAACCACTGGCAACAAAAGTGAGTACACCCCTAAGTGAAAATGTCCAAATTTGGCCCAATTAGCCATTTTCCCTCCTCAGTGTCATGTGTCTTGTTAGTGTTACAAAGTCTCAGGTGTGAATGTGGAGCAGGTGTATTAAATTTGGTGTTATCGCTCTCACTCTCTCATACTGGTCACTGGAAGTTCAACATGGCACCTCATGGCAAAGAACTCTCTGAGGATCTGAAAAAAAGAATTGTTGCTCTACATCAAGATGGCCTAGGCTATAATAAGATTGCCAAGATCCTGAAACTGAGCTGCAGCATGGTGGCATACAGTTGATTAACAGGACAGTTTCCACTCAGAACAGGCCTCACCATGGTCGACCAAAGAAGTTGAGTGCACATGCTCAGCATCATATCCAGAGGTTGTCTTTGGGAAATAGACGTATGAGTGCTGCCAGCATTACTGCAGAGGTTGAAGGGGTGGGAGGTCAGCCTGTCAGTGCTCAGACCATACACTGCCCACTGCATCAAATGGGTCTGCATGGCTGTCGTCCCAGAAGGAAGCCTCTTCTAAAGATGATGCACAAGAAAGCCTGCAAACAGTTTGCTGAAGACAAGCAGACTAAGGACATGGATTACTGGAACCATGTCCTGTGATCTGATGAGACCAAGATTAACGTATTTGTTTCAGATGGTGTCAAGCGTGTGTGGCGGCAACCAGGTGAGGAGTACAAAGACAAGTGTGTCTTGCCTACAAACAAGCATGGTGGGGGGAGTGTCATGGTCTGGGACTTTATGAGTGCTGATGGCACTGGAGAGCTACAGTTCATTGAGGGAACCATGAATGCCAACATGTACTGTGACATACTGAAGCAGAGCATGATCCCATTCCTTCAGAGACTTGGCCTCAGGGCAGTATTCCAACATGATAATGACCCCAAACACACCTCCAAGACGACCACTGCCTTGCTAAAGATGTTGAGGGTAAAGGTGATGGACTGGCCAAGCATGTCGCCAGACCTAAACCCTATTAAGCATCTGTGGGGCAGGTGGAGGAGCCTAAGGTCTCTAACATACACCAGCTCCATGATGTCGACATGGAAGAGTAGAAGAGGACTCCAGTGGCAACCTTTGAAGCTCTGGTGAAGTCCACCCCCCAAGAGGGTTAAGGCAGTGCCAGAAAATAATGTTGGCCACACAAAATATTGACACTTTCGGCCCAATTTGGACATTTTTTTGCTAGGGGTGTACTCACTTTTTTTGCCAGCGGTTTAGACAATAATGGCTGCGCATTGAGTTATTTTGAGGGGACAGCAAATTTACACTGTTATATAAGCTGTACACTCACTACTTTACATTGTAGCAAAGTGTCATTTCTTTAGTGTTATCACATGAAAAGATATAATAAAATATTTACAAAAATGGGAGGGGTGTACTCACTTTTGTGAGATACTGTATATACTGTATACATTGCTTTCCTATTTAACTAGCTTTTTTCCAAACCCTAAGCAAAAGGCTACAGGAGCAAAGTCTGCATTCTTTGTTTATCATTTTTTTATTAGGGAGAAAGATTAAAAGCAAATTATGGCATTGCATTGCAGGGAGTCTACACTGTAAACCAAACATTCCCATTGTCAGCAGATTTAGATTGGCTGGGGTCTGGGATGTAAAGAAGTGAACAGTGAGATGGAAACCTGATATAAGATCTAACAAGTCTACTTTCACTTATAAATATTCGATCTGCTGGAAAAGAATGGGTGTGGAACAGCATGACAGATGGTCCAAATCCATTACATTTTACCCTCAAGGGTAAAATTTTGTTTAACACAAAGGTGTCAGATTTTTATGCTTTCAAGTATGAATAGTCATTCTTCACAAAATACCTAAGTCCTAAACTATGTTGGTAAGCAGAGCTTTTACACAGTGCGAAAACCTATGGACGTTTTCTTTGTGTAATGTTATAAATGGTGATGGAAAATATTAGCAGCACTGACAATACTTCAAGGCTCTTCCTGTTTTTAAGAGCATGACCTATAATGTTGGGTTCATACTTTTTTACTGTAAGACATTTTGAATGGTACCGAAAAGCACTAAGGCAAGGCAGCTTCAAATAATGTATGTTGCATAAGTGCTCCACAATCCATGATAGCACCCTACTGTGCATTCTGGTGTGCTACATTGCTAAAAATTAAGCACATCTGTTCATTTGGACATTCTAGCGTGTTGACAGCCCATTTTTTTGAATGTGCTGCCTTATGCATTGCACATGAGCATGCAAATAGGTAACGCAATACACCCCACAACACCGGAAAATTATGACAATTAGATTCCTCCATCCACACAAGTGGGGTGAATAGAGGAATCCTCTCCACTGGGACATTGTGGGGTTAATTTACTAAAACTGGAGCATGCAAAATATGATGCAGCACTGCATAGAAACCAATCAGCTTCCAGGTTTGTTTGTCAAAGATTATTTGAGCAAGCTAAAGTTGGAAGCTGATTGGCTATCATGCACAGCTGCACCAGATTTTGCACTCTCCAGTTTTAGTAAATCAACCTCTGTTTTCTAACAGCAGGACTCTCCACTGTCAGAATACACCAATCACTTGCTGCAGCAGGTGAGCAAAAAAAAATTTCCAAGAAGCTTGCTCGAAAAAAAAGTTGATTTAATGATCGACTTCCGAACAGGCACGGTCACACATATGGATTGAAATTTGTCCAGTGTTTGCTGAACCGGCCGCATTTTAATCCATCTATGACCAAGTTAAGTGTTTATATTTTAATTTAGATTATGATAATGGAGTTAAATAATGTAGAGTCAAGGTCTCACAGAGTAATCACCTATCTGATGAGTCTCTTGCAGTAGTAAAACACTAATAAACAAGTGCATGTAATTGTATAGATATTGGATGAGTAAAGTATGTAGTTACCTTGGCTGTGTACAACTACAGTATATAGCCTATACTTTTTAACATGTCAAGTTGTTTTTATGTAGGCAAGTATTTTTATATATATTAATAAAATTGTAAGCAAGCTAGCATAAAAATAACAGTGGTTAACCATTTTTAAAGTACAAAATATGCAAATCCCACTTATTTGCAACAATGAATATAGTAGAAAATGTTTTTTACTTATTTTCTGTCTCATTGTGTCTTTACCTTTATATGGCAGAGACAACAGGAAATGAAAGAAAATCTCTCCAAAGTGAGAAATCCTACTTAGAAAGCTGTCACTGGAACAGATGCCCCTAGTGGAAGATTTCCCCTCTACTCCTGTTATGTTGACAACTTTGAAGTCTACCTACACAGACAGCAATAAAACATGACATAGGTTTTAACACTTCCTCCAAAAAGAAAGGCTTTTTTGGATATATATTTAAAATAGTCACTTTGTCCATTCAGGGTTGTGTGTGAAAGGGTGTCAGGATCTGGATCTCAACCTTGAACCTCTGTGGGTCTGACTGTGTCTCTTCTCAATGTGAAACCTAAGATGCTGGGCAGATCCCTGTCTGATTCCTTGGACAATTATGTTTTGTGTTTTGTTTCTTGTAAACCTTGAACCCTTTGCTGCTCCTATAAGCTTCTCGATTCAAGCTATTTCTCTGTACTTCCTGTTTGTCAGATTAGTGTGCTCTCTCCAGCCAATATCTTGCTCGTTTGCTCATCCTGACATCCGTATCTTCATCACCACTTGCTACCAACCTTTGGCTTGTTCCTTGACTACAATTTTATGTGATCCCAACCTTCAACCACTTGTTATCTACCTTTGGCTTGTTTACTGATTATGCTTCTGCTTGATCCCTACCTGCTACATTTGCCACTGGACCCCCAGGTTGCTCACCTCCTAGTGGGGCAATCCAGAGTATTGCAACCTGCCACTAGTATGCAGCAAAACCTAATTCCACCGTGTAGAGTTCTGGTGAAGACAGGTTAGTGCTTAGACCCCGTGCCTTGGATGAGCCTACGTCATCCATCAGGACCTGCTCATGTACTTATCCTGCCAGTCAGTGTGAACCTCTCTACTGCTTTAGCTACTGGTCTCTGAGCCTGACCCCTGGCCAAGACAATGGGTCCCCACCACCCACTGATATTCATCATTCTAGCAATACCCCACCACTTCCCAGGGTGGGCTGGCATTAGAGTTTTGAGGGAGTGGCTATTGACTGCTAGACCCGAGCTCTGTCAAATGGGAAGAGGTCAAGTACTTCCCCGTACACAGGATCATTTTGTATTTTGAACTAAAGGCCCACGAAAGGGAAAATTAAGGTATCTTATTTAAAGTAAACATGTAATTACTTCATATAGTCTTATCTTTTGCAACTGTATTTCAAACCTAATATGAAATCATTTTGACTTTTTGACACGAATGGCATGTATGACAGTGACTTTCTGATTTTTCTGTGCTAAATGAAAGAACAAGAATGAAAAGACTACCTCTAATGCTATTAGAATAAACATTTTACATCATATTCCTTTACCTGGTGTTGTCTAGCTCTGCTTTCAAGTCAAAATGTAAACCTTCTGCCTCCATCTTACAAAGTCCTAATTAGATGCCTGAAAGTTCTGTCAGAAGGTTAAAGAATTATGTGCAGGACATGCCTATAACTATGCAAAAAGCAACTTTTTTAAAACAAAGAAAATGCATATAAATGCAGAATTTGACAAGAAAAGGTTTTGTGTGACATGTTTTGCCTTTAGTTCAAACTCCCATTATTAGGACATGCTTCATCCAAAAAAGAAAAATGTAGCACAACACAAAGCAGGTCAAACAGCCTCTAAACTGCTGTGTGTACTGCTTAAGTAAAGTCAATGGGATTTTTCTGAAATGGGTTTAATGTGTATACCAAATGCAGGAAAACATTGGTCATCATCATGAGCACTTAAACGATGCTGCTTGGATATTTAGTTGTTCTGAGTGACATTAAAGAGGAAGTAAACCCTCCTCTGCAAGTTGTACCTATAGGTAAGCCTATGATAAAGCTTACCTATAGGTACTGTAAATATCTCCTAAACATGTACCGTTTAAGATATATTTACCTTAAATGCAGCCAGTGACATCACTGGCGCATGCGCTCTGAAGGAACGGCCGCTGGTGCCGTTCCTTCAGAGCCCCGTGCCGTGACCGTCGGCTCCCGCGCGCCTGCGCGGGAGTGCCGTAATCGCGGCTCCAGCCAATCATATGGCCGGATACCGTAAACCTGGAAGAAGGGCGACAGAACATGTCACCCATGAGAGAGGTGAGCGTTCGGCACTTCGGGGCTTCGTTTTAAGGTAAGTATATCATAATGAGCTAGTATGCAATGCATACTAGCTCATTATGTGTTTGTCTTTCAGGTGTTTTTTTTTTTTTTTCAAAAAAAAATTTGGAGGTTTACAACCTCTTTAAAGGAAAAGTGTACTTATCTATAAATGGTTTAAACTCACCGCGTACACTGTTAGCTTTTCTCTACTGTTGTTGCGTTAGTGTTTTCATGCTTACCCCAGGTTCACCTTCTAGCACACCAAAAAAAAAAAAAACAGTTATGGGTTCACAAAATGGACATTAAAGTGTTTCTAAAGACAGAAGGTTTTTCACCTTAACGCATCGTTCACATTAAGGTAAAAAACATTTTGTGTGCAGCTTCCCCGCCAGCCCCTATATACTTATCTGAGCCCAATCTCAATCCAGCTTAAGTGGCTTCTTATGGGGGTATACTAAAAAGAGGAGTGGCCAGGAGTGGCAGCGGGGGACCCTAGAGAAGGAGGATCGAGGATGCTTTGTGCAAAACCATTGCACAGAACAGGTAAGTATAACATATTTATTCAATAAGTACAATATATTCAATATTATCAAAATCAAATGAGTTCATGTCCATAATCCCGTTTTTCTTCCAGTCACCCTGTGGTTAAAGTGCTTAGAATTCTTCTTAGTGCAAACACAAAGTGCTCATAAATAGTGCTCCGCCACCTAAATGTGAATAAGCCATTCACCAGATGTACTCAGGCCACCAGGACCTAAACCACTTAACTGCTTGCCGACCACCCGCCGCAGTTGTACGGCGGCAGTCTGTTGCTCCCAGGCAAAGTGCCGTACATATATGGCGCTAGCTTGGGAGGAGCTAGGGGGGGGGTCGCACGCCGCCGGAGGCGTGCTCCCGCCTCCACTCGTCGGCTGGGGAGTCAGTGCATGTCCGATGCCCGCCGGCCACTCACGATCTCCCGCTGCAGTGAGAGAAGGACAGAAGGCTGATGTAAACACAGCCATCTGTCATTCTCACTAAAGTAATCAGAGGCTATGCCATCCTGCTATGTAGGATCAAATGTCTCTGTGATTACATCCCAAGCCACGCCCCTCCACAGTTAGAATCACGCCCCTAGGGACACACTTAACCCCTTGATCACCAGTAAAGTTAACCCCTTCCCTGCCAGTGTCATTTTTTACAGTAGCAGTGCATATTTATACCACTGATTAGTGTAGTAGTGTCACTGGTACTTCCAAAAGTGTCAAAAATGTCAGTCAGGGGTCCGATCTGCCCGCCGCAATGTCGCAGTCCTGCAAAAAAAATCGCAGATCACTGCCATTACTAGTTGAAAAAAACAATAAAAATGACATAAATCTTTCCCGTAGTTAGTAAACACAATAACTTTTGCGCAAACCAATCAAAATATGCTTATTGCGATTTTTTTTTACCAAAAATATGTAGCAGAAAACAAATTGGCCTAAAATGTTAAAAAATTTAGATTTTGACATTTTTTTTGAGAATTTCATATAAAAAACGTGAAAAATATTGTTATTTTTTCAAAATTGTCGCTTTTTTTGTTTATAGCGCAAAAAATAAAAATCGCACAGGTGATCAAATACCACCAAAAGAAATCTCTGTTTGTGGGGAAAAAAAGGACGTCAATTTTGTTTGGGTACATCATCGCACGACCGCGCAATTGTCCATTAAATTCACACAGTGCCGAATCGCAAAATAGGGCCTGGTCTTTGAGCAGCCAAATCTTCCGGGGGGAAAAGTGGTTAAATTAACTTACTTGTTCCTCCAAGTGCCAGATAATTTTCAACATGGATCAGCAAAAGACCATCAAGCCAGTCAAGGGCTGGGCATCAGGAGGTTTGAATCTCACATCCATACCAGGATGTCTACTAGGGCTGTTGAAAATAATCGTTGCATCGATGCATTGCGATGCGGCCACCCGCGATTCTGCATCGATGCGGACCCCTCGAATAATCGATTTCTGTCTCCTCCCCCTCCCTCCCTCTTCTGTCTCCTCCCCCTCCCTCCCTCTTCTGTCATTGCTGGATAAGACGCATGTAGGCGTCCGCTTCCCGCCTACCTCTCCTGCGCAACAGCTCTGCTTACTTCCGTTAATCGTGATGCATCGTGATGCATCGCGGAATCGAATCGTATCGAATCATGACCCTAATAATCATATTCGAATCGAATCATGAGGTAAGTGAAGATGCGCAGCCCTAATGTCTACTCACCACAGGTTTCCCAAAACATTTGATTTGATGGCAGCTTACCGTATTTTCCGGCGTATAAGACGACTGGGCGTATAAGACGACCCCCCTAATTTTCATCTATCGGTAATACTTATACTTAGGTTACCTTGGAGATATTATACTCGGCGTATAAGACGACCCCCCATTTTTGGGCGATTTTTTTGAGGTTCAAAAGTAGTCTTATACGCCAGAAAATACAGTACTCACTGGACATTTTTATCTGACAGGAAGGAGGCGCCATTTATAACTAGGTATATAACATATTTATTATTTTAAAAAAATTCCCTTTACAATCACATGTAGTTTCAAATGCAACCAGTATAAAGTAAAGGATTTTAAGTTGGTATTAGTTTCTTCTAATCAACTGTACAGCAAAATGGTAGAGGGAGGATCAGCACTAGGAGTCAGGGCTGTAGTGCATATGATCTGAACATACTAAGAGGAGGAAAATACAAAGTGAAAAGGGAGAAGACTCATCACTGTTCTGCTGCTGTGTTTTTATTGTCAGGTCACAACCTGGTGAGAGGGAAGGAGAAAGGTAGGGGGGGGAGTCCTACCAGTACTGTTACACCTCATTAAAGGAACATCAGATCAGCAATCTGGCTCTGCTGTCAGTCAAATATTTTATCATCTCAGAACTAAATGAACAGAAATCCTACATGGAAGGAAAAATACATGAATCCTATTTTCCGTGGTAATGGAAAATATTTTAATCCTGGGTGAAAGTTGTATTTCTAACTTGGCCGAAAAGAGTGCTAAGTTGAAAGGTTGGTCTTTCAGAAATTTTAAAATGTTGGTTGATTGATTGGTATTCTCTTGATGCTTATCAAAATGATGATTAAAATGGAACTTCTGTCAAGCAGTTAAATGCACAGTTGAAATACATACAGTATATGCTGTTACTTGCAAAAAAAGATTTGCAATTTTGTTTAGCCATTTATGTGATTCACAAATTCCTGCAAAATGCATACCCAAGAAGTTCACTTAAGTGCTGATTGTGCTGTTTTAATGTTCAATGAGCAGACTTTTTTTGAACATGTGACATTTGAAGCTGAATTGGTAAATCGGGAATTTTATTTGTCACCTGCTTTGCTCTGCAGTATGAAATCACAGAAATGGCTGAACAGAAATACAAATTGTTTGGCAGGAAAAATTGTATATACTGTAAGTGGTGCAGGCTCAATTGATACAGTAGAAGCAGCCATAAACCATTCACGAGGCAGGTACTCCCAGGATCTGTTCAATCAGGTTTTTCATGTACTTTTATCCCGTTTTAATGAAGAAGGGCTTTGCCCAGCAAGTCCATTGCAAAAAACAAACAAAATGTCAGCCTATCCAAGCAACTTAATAAACTCAAGTCAGTTCCTGACTGGTCTCCCCTAATGGATGAGTGGAAAAACATCACATTTGCCTATTTCATTTAGTTTCTTGAAGTCATCATAGGACCTGAGTCCGCCATCTAGCTTAGGGTTGCACACTTTGGGACTTCACCGCTCACTGTTAGATTCTTCTATAGCACCAATGGCCCACATTTCTGTACCTCTTATGCAATGGCTTCTTCTTAAGTTAAAACTGATAAGGTTTGAACTTAACTTTAACATGAGGCTCATTCACAGTATCATGGTAAATTACATTATCAGGCGGGTAATTTAGAAAAACACCTCTCAATTTTTCTACATCGGCCCTCTCATCCCCTAATCAGAGAAGCAGACATCCTAATCTCTAGTATATCTTGTGGTGATGATACTTTAAGCTCACTTTCTGACTGACAATCTGATGTAGATAGTTCATTACCTACAAAGGCTCAGTTGAATTCTAAACCTTTAGAAGTCATCACTGAGACTGACACTTTGCTTAAGCATCTGAATCTCATCTTAGACACAGCTTAATCCAAGAAAACCCCTTACTCTCCACTCCCATACTCAGACTCTACAGTCCAAGAGCTGTCCAACTTTGTGATTCTGCATGATAGCTATGGGCCTGATGGTAGCCTGGTGGCATTTTCTCAGTTCCACACCAGACTCCCCCTATGAGGTGGTTGGGGAACATACTGGTTTAATCTCTAGAAAAACCAACTTGCATGACAGCACAGGCCAGGTTATTTCAGGCATTGTGGTTTAGGATTCCACCACTGGATTTGGGAAAATCCTTTCTCCCACTGTCTTTGAAGATTGTCATAATGGATGCCAGCCTGGAGCCTAGACACCTTGCCAGTCTTAGTTTTGGATCCTGACCTCCCTTGTTCCAGTGACAATTTCTGTATGCCTACTCGGCCTAGTAGAGGCAGTGGCTCTGACCAATGCCCATAGGACCATACTCAACACACTATTGTTTTATGTTCATAAGGCTATTTTTTACACTGGAAGAAACCCACCACCCCCACTGTGTTCTTCTGGAAAGTCTTAGTAAACTCCATGATCCCGTTCTTTAGGGCCACCTATCTTTCCAGAGGTTGTGAGCAGAAATTTTACAAAGCCTGGCAGGTGTGGCTGTCATCCTCCTCCACCACTGGGTAATAGCACTGTGTTTAGTCTTAAAATGCATACTATAAAACATTATTAACCCTTGGGACTGTAATGTATACCCTGTTTATTGACTAAGAGTTGGTTACTGTAGCCCTTTCCTTTCTTCTTATTAATGTACAATCAAATGTACAGTAGTGGACTTTAATGGTTCTTAGGACTGCCACTGGCTCTTGACAATACTTTCTCTTGTTTCCTTTAGCGCTACACACTTTCTTTTGTTTCCTTTAGCGCTACATAATGCTGTGCATTATTTTAAAGGTTCTAACTCCCCTGTTACTACCGTTGCTGATCAGCTGAGAGGAAAGGGGGGAGGGTTTGAGTTTTAATTTTTGTTGGTTTTAGTTGGTCTTTGTTATTATTACAAGATTTTAGCCCAGGTATAAGCAATGTATATCTATGTCTGGCCCTGTGTGTCCTTAATCTTTCATGGTAGTGCACTGTTTGTCTGTATACTTGTGTAAAATGTTTAGTAAAAATAATTTTCAAACAAAAACACATGGAATCTCATCTCCCAATCACTAGTCTGGAGCTCTGAGCAATTTCATTGTCTCTACAATGATGGACACTCTGACTGGAGGGTTATACTATCAGGATCCAGTAAGACAATGACACATCAGTGGCATACATCAACCACCAGTCCTTTTTTTCCTGGCCATACCTGAGCAGTTGAGCCCCAAAGAAGTCTATGGAGCTCATCTTCCTGTGTCTCCCAGGCAGGAAACAAAGATAGAGAAGCCTCATAGAAGTCTATGAGGCTATTTTGCATAGGTGCGGCCAGGAAAAGGAGGACTTTTGGTGCTGGATGTTAACAAACCTAGGAGGTCGTGGGCATCAGTACTCAGTAGGTATTTATATGTGAATGTGTGTGTGTGGGGGGGGGGGGGGGGAAGGGGTGATCTCTTATGTCAGGGGAGGGGGGGCAAAAGAAAAAAGTACACTTTGTATTAGCATAGTTCTTTAAGGACAAGCTTCTACCTTTTCCTGTCAAACCACCCTCTGCTGGATCTCTGAATGCTTCTTGGGCTTTTTTCTGTGCAAAATTGGCAATTTTTTGGCAGATTTGCAAGACTGCCACCTGGTTTTTTGTTTATACGTTCTCTAAGTTTTACTAGGTGATTGTTCAGGCCTATTCTGATGCCAGATTCAGGCATATGAAATGTAAGGCATTGCATGCTGCTCTTTTGTCATGTTGGCCTGTAAGTGCTTTGCTACTGTTTCTCACCCCTTAGTTAGACTTCTTTTGGATGTCTACATTGTCTCTGAATAACTGAATCATGTGTCCCCTGAGATTTTTGCACTTACCTTAAAATTCAAGTCTTGAAGTTTACTAAGGGACATGGATGCCACTCCTCTATATTCATGAACTACTATGTACTGCTTTTTTTTTCTTTGTTTCTTTGTTTTTTTTCTTTTGCTGTCATGTACCCCATACTCATTCACATAGAGGGGGCTGGGATCTGGGGGCCCCCTTGATAAAGAGGGCTCCAGATTCTGATAAGCTCCCCCCCCACAGACCCTCACAACCACCTGCAAGGGTTGTGGGGAAGAGGCCCTTGTCCTCATCAACATGGGACAAGGTGCTTTGGGGGAGCAGAGCCCCCGCACCCCAAAGTATCCCCATTATGGGGACATGTGGCCTGGTATGGTTCAGGAGAGGGGAAGCGCTCACTTTTCCTGCATGCTCGGATGAGGGTCTGGTATGGGTTTTTTAAATATGTTGGTGTGGGAACCCCACTGACAGCTGATGACTCATTGGTTGTTAACCACTTCCTTACCGAGTCATGTAAAATGACGTCGGCAAAGTGGTTGTCTAGATCCGGGCCGCCGTCATATGACGTCGGCCCGTTCTAGCTGCTACGGCGCGCCCCCGGCGGCGCGCAGCGGCGCGATCAGGGATGAGGCTCGTCCCTCGGACATAGCCCATCACTGATCAAGGTAAACAGCCAATAGAAATTGGCTGTTTACCACGTGATCGGCTGTGTCAATCACAGCCGATCACATGAGCGGCTCCAGCACGAGCCGCTCGTTCTCTCTGCAATGCGCGCCCCCGGGGGCGCGCAGAGCAGCGATCGGGGACGAGGCTCGTCCCTCGGACAGAGTCGATCCCCGATCTAGGTAAAGAGCCAATGAAATTGGCTCTTTACCACGTGACCGGCTGTGTCCAATCACAGCCGGTCACAAATGTCAACAGAGAACACGGTAACTAGCTGTCACCGTGTTCTCCTCCTCACACACTGATCCTGTGTGAGGAGGAGATTGTGGTAACAGCTAGTTACCAAGTACAGTGCACCCCAAACACACTGATTGCCCCCCCCCCAATAAAGAGCACCTGTCACTAGCCCATCAAAGTACCCGAGTACCTGTCATCAGGTACTCAGATGACAGGTACTCGGGTACTCTGATGGGCTGGTGACAGGTATTCGGGTACTCTGATGACAGGTACTCGGGTACTCTGATGACGGATACTCTGATGACAGGTACTCGGGTACTCTGACGGGTACTCGGGTACTCTGATGACGGGTACTCGGGTACTCTGATGACAGGTACTCGGGTACTCTGATGACGGGTACTCGGGTACTCTGATGACAGGTACTCGGGTACTCTGATGACGGGTACTCGGGTACTCTGATGACAGGTACTCGGGTACTCTGATGACAGGTACTCGAGTACTCTGATGACGGGTACTCGGGTACTCTGACAGGTACTCGGGTACTCTGATGACGGGTACTCGGGTACTCTGACAGGTACTCGGGTACTCTGATGACAGGTACTCGGCTACTCTGATGACGGGTACTCGGGTACTCTGATGACGGGTACTCGGGTACTCTGATGACGGGTACTCGGGTACTCTGATGACAGGTACTCGGGTACTTTGAGTACCTGTCAACGGAGTACCCGTCATCAGAGTACCTGAGTACCTGTCACCTACCCATCAGAGTACCCGAGTACCTTCCACCTGCTCATCAGAGTACCTGACGCCTGAAGTACCCAAGTACTTGCCGCCTGCTCATCAGTACCCATCACTACTCATCAGTACTCATCAGTACCTATCACGTATCAGTACTGATCATCAGTACCCATCAGTACAGTATCACCTATCACCTATCAGTCAGTGAGTACTACTCATCAGTACCTATCACCTGCCTGTCACCTGCCCATCAGAGTACCCGAGTACCTGTCACCTGCCTATCGGAGTACCCGAGTACCTGCCACTTGCTCATCAGTACCAGAGTACCTGTCACCTGCCCAACAAAGTACCCGAGTACCTGTCACCCTTCATACAGCCACCATGTCCAAGTCCAAAAAGGTTTATATACGTCGTCCGTTTAAACCTAAATACCGGTGTTATGGTAGCAGATAGCTGCCATAACCCTGGTATTTTTTTAAACGGTGGACGGTTGGCTTTCCGATAAGGGTGGTCCCAGCGGTGAATTCACCGTGGGACCACCCTTCCGGCGCGTTCCGGTCCCTTTCCTCGCTTACCGGACCCGCCGGCAGCGGGGAAAACGATCCGGTCCCGAATCCTCACAGACAGGATGTCGAGTGAGGGCAAGCTTGCCCTCACTTGACTCTATGGTCTTGGAGGACCGGAGCTACGGAAAATGTTGTTGCCTAGCAACCGGTTTAAAGGTCCTTTTTTTTTTTTTTTTTCATTTTATATTATAATTATTTTTTTTTTTTTTTTTTTTCTATCTTTTAGTGTACTTGTGAGATCTGAGGACTTTTTGACCCCAGATCTCACAAAAAAGAGGTCCTGTCGTGCCTATTTCTATTACGAGGAATATTTACATTTCTTTTAATAGAAATAAAAATGATCAATTTTTTTTTTTTTTTTTAAACGGTGTAAAAATAAAAAATAATAAATAAAATAAATAGTAAAAAAAAAAAAAAAAAAAAATTAAAGCGCCCTGTCCCCGTTAGCTCGCGCGCAGAAGCGAATGCATACAGAAACCCCGCCCACATATGTAAACGGTGTTCAAACCACACATGTGAGGTATCGCCGCGATCGTTAGAGCAAGGGGAATAATTTGAGCCCTAGACCTCCTCTGTAACTCAAAGATGGCAACCTGTAGAAATTTTTAAATTGTCGCCTATGGGGATTTTTAAGTACCAAAGTTTGTCACCATTCCGTGAGCGTGCGCAATTTTGAAACATGACATGTTGGGTATCTATTTACTCGGCGTAACATTATCTTTCACATTATGGAAAAAAATTGGGCTAACTTTACTGGTTTCTTATTTTTTAATTAAAAAAAGTGAATTTTTTCCAACAAAATTGCGTTTGGAAGACCGCTACGCAAATACGGTGTGATAAAAAATAGTGCAATAATCTCCATTTTATTCTCTAGGGTCTCTGCTAAAAAAAAATATATAATGTTTGGGGGTTCTAAGCAGTTTTCTAGCAAAACAACTGATTTTAGCTTGTAAACACCAAATGTCAAAAATAGGCCTAGGCAAGTGGCTAGGATGCATGATGATGCTCCTTGGATGTTCGGCCCCTCTATATGGCTAGGCTGTGAAAAAGTCTCACACATGTGGTATTGCCATACTCAGGAGGAGTGTCAGAATGTATTTTGGGGTGTCATTTTTGCTGTGTACATGCTATGTGTTAGGAATATCCTATAAATTGACAACTTTGTGTAAAAAAAAAAAGTTTTCATTTTTTTCCCACATTTTCCAAAAACCTGTGGAAAAAAATGATATGTTCAAACGACCCATAATGCCTCATAGAATATACGTTGGAGTGTTTGCTTTCCAAAATGGGGTCATTTTGTGGACTTTTCCATTGTATTGGTGCTCTAGGGCCTTGAAAAGTGTGATAGTTAGTAAGAAAGTTTTATGTGTATTTATGCTCCTAGAACGCCTGAATGTGCTTCTTGGACGTGGAGTCTCTTTTTGTGGCCAGGCTGTGTAAAAGTCTCACACATGTGGTATCGCCATACTCGGAAGGAGTAGCAGAATGTATTTTTGGGTGTAATTTTTGCTGTGTACATGCTATGTGTTAGAAATAGCTTATAAATTGACAACTTTGTGGGAAAAAAAATAAAAAAAAAATTTTTTCTTCATTTTCCCAAGAATTGTGGGAAAAAATTACAACTTCAAAAAACTCACCATGCCTCTTACTAAATACCTTGGACTGTCTACTTTACAAAAAGGGGTCATTTGGTCGGTATTTGTACTGTCCTGACATTTCAGGGCCTCAAGAAAGGAGATAGGCAGTCAGTACATCTGGTGTGATCAATTTTCAGTAATTGGTACCATAGCTTCTAGACTCAATAACTTTCACACAGACTAAATAATATACACTAATTTGGGTTAATTTTACCAGAGACATGTAGCAGTATACATTTTGGCCCAAATGTATGAAGAAAAATTTATTTTTTGCAAAATTTCATAATTGAAACTAAAAAAAAGTGTTTTTTTTTCAAAATTTTTGCTCTTTTTTTGCATATATCACGAAAAAAAAAAACCCCAGTTGTGATCAAATACCACCAAAAGAAAGCTCTATTTGTGTGAAAAAAATGATAAAAATTTTGTTTGGTTATAGTGTAGCATGACTGAGCAATTGTCATTCAAAGTGTGAGAGTGCTGAAAGCTGAAAATTGGTCTGGGCAGGAAGGGTGTCAAACTGCTCTGTATGGAAGCGGTTAAGGCTGCCTGCTCCTTAACAACCATGACAGTTACTGGTTGTTAAGGACGCCGATGGCCTCCCACTTCTTAACAACGTAGTATTTCCTACAGGTAATAAACACCCCAGCAACCACCAGGCTTTAAATTACTGCATGTTTTCACTACTAAATACCGCATAAAAAAACTCATGCAGTATTTTAGTAGCATTTTTTAGTGAATGCCAAAAAAAGTTTTGAAAAACGCTGAGCCTTATCTTACCACATACTCGGATGCAGTAAGATTCCGCTTTGTGAATAGAGCCTAACAAACCTAATTGGGCCGAGTATATCCTTATGCCATTCACTATCCTGAGGCCTTCCCTCTATGAAAGTCCTCCTACCAAAATATAACAAAAAGTTGCACCTTATGTTCTGTCACACAGGCTTCCCTAAAGAGGTCTTGGTGGATTAAGGAACACCATAGACATTAGGTCTGTGTCTTTTAAAGAGTTATATAAACTCTTCAATTTAACCACTTGCCGACCGCCCACAGTATATTTACTGCGGCAGTCAGCCTCTCCTGGGCAAACCGACGTAGTACTACATCGCTCGCCCAGGAGCCTGTAGGAGGCGAGCGTGCGCCGCCGGAGGCACGCTCCCGCCCCCGCTCGTTCACGGTCATTCCCACGCGTGTGACCGGTGGCTCCGATGTCCGCCGGCCACTCGCCATCTCCTGCTGGAGAGGGAGAAAGGCAGGCGGCTAATGTAAACAAAGCCGCCTGTCATTCTCCCTGGTGTAACTGCAGAGACTATACGATCCTGCTATGTAGGATTGTATGTCTCTGTGGTTACATCACAAGCCATGCTCCTTGACAGTTAGAATCACTCCCCTAGGGACACACTTAACCACTTGTTCACTAATAAAGTTAACCCCTTCCCTGCCAGTGTCATTTTTACAGTAACAGTGCATATGTATAGCACTGATTACTGTAGTAATGTCACTGGTACCCCCAAAAGTGTCAAAAATGTTAGTCAGGGGTCCGATCTGTCCACCGCAATGTCGCAGTCGCATTACTAATTAAAAAAAAAAACCAATAAAAATTACATAAATCTTTCCCTTAGTTAGTAAATGCAATAACTTTTGCGCAAACCAATCAAAATACGCTTATTGCAATTTTTTTTACCAAAATTATGTAGCAGAAAACAAATTGGCCTAAAACGTTAAAAAATTTTGATTTTTACATTTTTTGGGGGGGGGGGGGGGATTTCATATAAAAAAAAAATGTTTATATTTTTTTTTTAAAATTTACGCTTTTTTTTGTTTATAGCGCAAAAAATAAAAGTCGCACAGGTGATCAAATACCACCAAAAGAAAGCCCTGTTTGTGGGAAAAAAGGACGTCAATTTAATTTGGGTACAGCGTCGCACGACCGCGCAATTGTCCATTAAAGTCACGCAGTGCCGAATCGCAAAATAGGCCCTGGTCTTTGAGCAGCCAAATCCTCCGGGGCTTAAGTGGTTAAAGCACTTACATATTTCTGTCTAGCATTCTCAGACAGATGTGCAATTCCACAAAACCCAAAATAGTATGTTTAAGAAAGACAAATATGAGTGAGATTTCTTCCACCTGCTCCATATCTTCAGGCTCCTTATCGTATTCTTCTATTTTAATCACAGTCATTTAATGGTTTCTCTTTCTTTGATTTGGTGTACGATAGACACCTGTGAGGTCCTTCTTACAAAGGTGTAACAGAACATAGTTCTCCTATGCAAGACAAGATGCTGATAGTCAGAGAACATATGCAGCAAACCCAGAATACAAAAAATCATATATATAATTTATTAACTAAAATTAGTACTTTCAATCCTGGAGACCATATGTTTGTCTTTGTCCCTATAGTAAAAAGTGAGTTTATTTCAAGGTTATGTGAAATAACTCAAAAGAAAGAAGTACAGGACAAGGTTTGCCAGTATGATAAACAGAAAAAGAGTGTGTTTATCTTGTAAACTTGATTAAACACTTTAAAGATAGAAGATTCTAGAAGTAGTAGACTCACTGCTAACACAGATTGAGATAAATGTATTAGAGAACCTGTCAGTTCAACAGCAGGAGGTGAAAGAGTTCTTGCAAATGAATAGAAATATGCAACATTCCATATTAAAAAGGTCAGTGGTTGATTTTTTATATATTTTTATCACATGATTACACTCAATACCTTTTATTATCACTAATGTTTACATGTTGATCTTTTAATACCATTTTTATTATATATATGCCATTTTTATGATATTAACTTCACGTATTAATGCACTGATATCCACATTTACATACATTTATTGATATTTGCACTTTATAATATCCACTACAGGCAGCGCCAATTACCCACCCACTGACCTTTTTGCTTATACAATCCCCGGATTGTAGTTTAGGGTAGGCTGCAGCCTAATTACCTCTTCTTCATCCTTTAAGATATCCACAGCGCGGAACTTATTTCCTTAACATTCCATATTAAAACTATCTAGCCAACAGATGGAGCTCTGCTATCTTTCTTATATTTTCATATTTTTTAGGTTTGGTTTAAAATGTATATAAAATAGAAATATGTGTGAACGAGTTATTACAGCTGTAACTCATTTCAAAATTGATGACTTTGCATGAGGTTTTAATCAAACAAGAAGGAGCTACAAAGTAGACTTGGTTTGCTGTGCTGGCTTTTAAGCTAACTCATAGTTCTTTGAGAATCCTTTGTTATGTAGTTTTAACACTTGTCAAAAAAAAGAAAATAATTGGGATATATGTATATATATTAGTTACAGATGTGAAAAAAAGTAGGAATATAAGAAAAAACTAAAGTGAAATTGACTCAAAACTATTTAGTTTCCGTTTTAAAACATGTATTGCCAATAACGACATCAAATATAACCCATTTGTAAATCTGGGCATGTTTTCATATGAAAATTTCCTGGAATCTGTAAAACAGAAGCATGGAATTAGTTCCAAGAATAGAATTGCCCATGTAGCTTGCCATTTCACAATTCCAGTAAAGACATGAAAAATTACATTTTAAGGATTTTATTTTATTGGCTTAATCAGTGTTTTTTTTTTCTTTTCTTTTTTTTAATAAGTGTATCCCTTGGCAACCTATTGCATAAATGATAATCTCCCCAGACAGAGAGTGTTGTATGGGGTAAGGGACAATAGTGGCATGCATAGCATTTGGGCGAAAGAAGGATATGGAAAACATTTGACAGTTTTCTCAGCTCTCCTGTAATCTAACATTGCAGCTCCTGCGCACTTTGCAAAGATAGCAAGTAATAAAAGTGCCCGAGAAGAGCTGAGCCAATCTCACCACTATGCTAGCACTGATTACTTTTTAAGCTCTCCAGGCATTGATAAGTCTTTGGTCACTCACTAACATGAAGATCAACCAGGAAAGAAGTGAAGGCCTGTGAGAGGGCACTCCCGTTCCACTCGCCATGTCAGCACCAATGAGCTCTATACTGCTCTCCTATAGGGAGCCTGTACCTAATGCACTCTCCAGAGCTGATTGACTGTCCGAGGCGGTGAGTAGAGCAGGCAGACAGTGTCCCACACAGCAAGAGGAGGAGCAAGGAGCTCCCAAAAGTGGCACTGATGCCCTTCCGCCTTGGATTAGCTTCATGCATTTTTATGGTGCAGATGGGCCACCCCCAAGAACTAAAGCAATGAATGATGCACCATGAAAATACTTGATGCTGCGTGGTCTGGCCTTCCGCATTCTAGAAATGATGCTAGGTGGCACCATTATTTAATTTTTTTCATGTACTCCTCTACTTCTTGGTATGTACCCCGGGGGAGTACATGAACCCCAGGTTTGGAGCCACTGGGGTAAATCAAAATGTCTCATCCCTTTACAAAATATTGATGAAGACATTGTTCACTTCCAATACACCACTTTATTTTCAAATGAAAGTTAAAAAAATTAAAATCATATAATTGGAGTGCTAAGAGGAAGGATGTACAGTGCAATGCACACTCGCCTTCATGATCCTGACCTTCTGATCCATTGTTTGTACATTTTTAGGATGATCTAAACTGTGGATTTGTGGCCTGCTACTGCATTTTCCTGGGTTTTATAGATTTTTCTCTAGATTTAAATGCCAATGGCATACAGATCATGGCAATGAGTATATTAAATATCCTTCACTTACCTTTAACATAGATTAGTGGCAAATGACTGCTAATAAAAAGCATAGGTAAAAATATATATATATATTTAGATAAGAAGAATGTGAGCTGTGTTAGACATGAAAAGTTTATTATTACTATTAATATTATTCATAAAAATAGTAATAATAATTGTGCTATATATGTGAATTGTAAAAATGGCTGCAAACTGCACATGGACAAGCAAATATTTTGTAATGTCTATGATAAAAAACAAAACAAAACTAAACCCTTTTCATATCATATGTATATTATGTATTGCACAGTCTAACCCCATAAAGCTCACAGACCTTCATGATTTATGTCTATATGTCATATTTGTATTTAAATTGCCATAAATACCTCCAAAATATTGACACTGTCTGTAACTGACAAATTAATTTAGAACCCCAGGCATGTAATATTTTGAAATGAGATCTTGAGTGTTCGTAACAGTCTTATTTTCCAGTTCAGTCTTGCTACTATACAAGTAGAACAGGAATCTGAATAATAATGCACGCGTGCTTAATATTTTTCTTCTGGAGGTGTGCTTGTGTATGTGTATGTGTGTGTGTATATATATATATATATATATATATATATATATATATATATTGTGAGGGATTAGCTCGGTGGTAGGCGTATGGGTGACCCCTTTGGGGGTGCGTTTTCACAGAGAGATAGCCGAGCAGAGGTTGAAAACAAGACTGATTTATTCATGCAATTTACTTCACATAATTGCAAGCGTCAAAACAGCCAAAATAAAATAAAAGACAAAATAAATCCTTGCCTCTGTGGGCGGCTACCTTCTCACGCTGGAACCTACCTAAGAAGTCTTCCCAACCTACTGTTGGGCCGACACTGCTGATCCTACAGCAGACACTCAAATGTCCATTTGTTTGCTTTTCACACAGCACAAACATTGTCCATTGAACATGTCCCTTTGTTTTCTTTCACACAGCACATGTTCATTTATAACAGGATCCTTTACTCTTCAGATCCTTCACATTGAACACAGTTCATTTAACAGGTCCCTTTACTCTTCACACTCTTCACATGGAACACTTTGTCTTCTCACCTTTGAGACGTCTTCACTCGTGGTTACCCTCCTTAGCTTCACATCGCTGTAGGGGGTCTTCTCCCATGCTCACCAGCTTGTCGGGAGGCACACATCCGACTGTCCCCCTCTCCCAGCCCACACGGCGACAGGCGGCAGCAGTCCTTCTCCCATGCCCACACGGCGTCGGGAGGTACACGTATGTCTGTCCTCCTCTTCCCAGCTCACACAGCGACAGGAGGCAGCACTCAATAGATTTTCTCTGGACAAATTATAGAGGCCTTGATCTCCTCATTCTGAACAGCTGAATGGTTTTCAACTTCCTGCTGGCTCTTTTTGCAGCCAACACCCTATAGTATCAGTGAACTTTTCAAAGCAGGTGGGAATGTGTCTCCTCTCAGTGACTACATTCCCAGATTTACCTGACTTCCTGTCACATACCCCCCCCTCTTGTTTCAACCCTAGGGTTGGGACACATATTTCCAGGCACGCATGTGTCAGGCACTGCTGACTCACTGATAAGCCTCCTATTATCCTCAAGCTTCCGGATGAAACTGTTTCTGTCATCTTCACTGACAGATTTCTCATAAATGCCACACAGTTTGTCTCTCATCTCATATACACATTCTTCAACTGCATTTTTGGCATAATTTTGCTCCTTCTCGTTTCTGTCATCTTCATTGACAGCTTTCTCATAAATGTCAGACAGCTTGTCCCTCATAACCGTCTGTCCAATCCACCATGGAGGACCGTGATCCATAGGCAACTCAATTGGGCTAGTCTTAATGTCTTCAACATTCTTAAGACGCCTCTCTCTGCAATCCATAAATGTTTTCCACAAAACTTTGAGAACCTTTGCTTCACTAAGCTTTGTTCCAAGTAGGGACTCTTGACATCCCTCTGTGACTTGAGTTGCCTCTCCATACAGCTGTACACAATCATTGACTTTTTGTTGTAAAAGGGAATGATCTTCCTTCTTGAGCTTTGCTTGCTCTAAGATGCTGTGCAGAGGATTTTCCAATTGAGACAACAGGCTGTCACACATTTCTTCAAAGTGACCCCTGTTCCTTTTCCCAGAGATATCAATATCATTCAAACATTTCATATTCATAGGCAGATCTGAAGCATTTGCACTCATCAACTTCTTAAACTTTTCGCCCTCCTGAGCGAGTCGCAGTAAAGGCCTACTATTTGATTTGATATTCAGTTTATATTTCTTGCCAAACTCTTCACAGAAGTAGCCAACCAGAACATCATCAACTTTCCTTCCACCAACATAGGGGTTAAAGGCAACAACACAGTTGAACCCAGCGATCTGGGTGGTATCCATTATAGACCTCCTCTCTGCATCAGTGAAGAAGCATGGAACTGCAACACATTCTTTTACAGGTTTCTTCAATGCACTTTCTGCTGAACTATTTGACCGCTCAAGGTCACCTAGTTCCTTTTCTCTATCTGAATTCCACATGGAATGTATCTCAAGATCACGATCAAACTTCTGCCACCCGTCTTTCACCAGTTCCATTTTGGAAACACCCCCTGAAAGGCACTTATTCATTTGCTTCACGTTTTCACCAACAGCCTTAGTTTTCTCCACTAGGTGGCGTTTGCTTTTTTCTCCCAGATTTATATCACTTGCTTTAGTTTTCTCCGCTTTAGTTTTCTCCACTAGGTTTTCAGCCTGAACTGAGAAATCATCACATTTCTTACACAACTCTTTTGTTTGCTGAAGCTCTAATGATACATTTTCCAATGCTTGAAGTTTTTGAAGGAACGGTTTATTCCAAAGGGGTGATTCAAGCCACGTGTCATCACATTTCTGAGGCTCACTCAGGACAGACCCCAAAACACTGATCCTTTTAAAAACTGCATCAGGCACACTATCCCCTCTTTGGGACAGATCCTCTGTTGCCTGGAATTCCTCTTCCAGTTCCTGCAACGGAATCTTCATCTCTTCTACTTGCTGTTCTAAGGCTCGCTTAGACTTTTCTAGCTCCTGAACTCTTTTCACAACATCATCCTTGGAGCGGACCAAATCTTCCATTTCTGTACACAGCTGTTGGTTAACTCTTTCTAGTTCAGCCTTACACTCTAGAGCTTCCTCCAAAGAGCGAGCCAAGAACAGGGCTTTGCTCTCGTTATCACGCACCTCCGTTTCTGCACGTGCGCGTTCTTCTGCATATTTTGCAGACACAGTCTTCTCTTCACCAAGCATCTGATCAAACTTCTTTTTCACATCTTCAACACACTGTAATGAACCAACGCTTTCTTCCATGCGTTTTTTCATATCCGCTATCTGAGCTTGCAATGTTGCGACTTGCTCTGATAGGTTTTTCTTTGCTTCCGCCTCCTCTTTTAATTGTTCCAGGAAGCCATTTTTCTCATCTTCCATTTGTTTGAGCTTTGTGCTAAAACTCAGCCTTTGACACCTCTCTTCCTGTAAGAGTTCCTGCGTGTCTTGCAGCTGCGATTCCAAGATAGAAAAATCTTCCGCAATTTCTCTAGATTTGCTGTCTGCTTGAGAAAGCTGATTTGTAACATTGTCCAACTCAACCTGCAGTCGGTTTGCCTTCTCTGACAGCTTAGCACACAATCGGTCACCTTCTGACACCTTCACTTGCGATTCCAGAAGCTGTGCCTCTACTTTTTCCCTCTTATGTTCACAATCTCCTTTTCCCTGCATAAGAGCCTTCACCTCATTGGCTAGTTTCTGGGAATGAGACTGTAATTCTGCCACACAGGCTTCTTTCTCCTTTAACTGCTGCTGGAAACGTTGGGCTTCACCTTTCCAACTTTCACAGTCTGCACGTAATTCATCTACCACATTGCTCAAAGTAGTGAGCTCATACACAGTACTCAGTAATTTAGCCTCTCTTTCACTTTTCTCGTTGTCGCTGAGAGACAATGTCGTTTTCAGAGCGACATTCTGTTCCTGCGACTCCTGCAGGTCTATTTTTGTAACTTCCAAACACTGAAGACTTTTTTCCAGCTGATTACGCAACTCCAACATTTCACACATACTTTGCTTCTGCAAAGTCTGAATTTCAATTTCCTTTTCCATGAGGATGGTATCTTTCTCCTTTATAGTGTCTTGACATTTTTGCAACTCGACCAAAAGAAGAGCAGTGGATTCTTCCCACTGTAACACATGAGACTTGAGTAGTTCATTCATTTCCTGCAAGTTTCTATGCTCCATTTTAAGCAATTCCAAGGCTTGTTCCTTTTCTTCCATTTTCCGTTGCAAGGCATCCAACTCAGCCCTGCACACATACTCGGTTTCCTCCAAACCGATGGCCTCCATTGGCTGCTGGCGTCTCTGTTTCCAGCCTGCCATGCTCTCTTGATGAGCCTTTTGTTGAGCTGCAAAGCTCCGTTGTTTCAGCATCTCCCCCATTTTGGGTTTACTTTTCATCTGAGCACACTGCGTCTCCATAGCAGTTTCATCAGTGTTGCTAGGGACAACACCCTTCCTCTTTAGTAGACTCTCTTTAGGCATGGATGGGGCTGGTTCAGACGGTAGCATCCCCTCCATCCATAGAATCCGGTCTCTCATTTCATCTATCTTTGCATTCTTCAGGCGTTTTGAACGCCCCATCTTCAATAACTCCACAAACAAATTTTTCACAGTCCAGCAAAAAATTTTCAGACCACTGTCTCTTTAACACATGTAGTTTTTCTCTCTCTTGCAAGATCTCTTTTCCTGCACACACAGTTTGTGCAGTCACTTGCACCAGACACAACAAAGTTCATCAAATAATTTTGAGACCGCTGTCTCTTTAAAACACTTTTTTTTTTCTGTCAGGATCTTCTCTCCTGCACACATAGATTGTGCAATCTCATGCACCAGATAAAGTTCATCCAACATTTGCACTTCCTTGCAGGGATCTCTGCTTATGCCCACTGCATACCTCCACCATATGTGAGGGATTAGCTCGGTGGTAGGCGTATGGGTGACCCCTTTGGGGGTGCGTTTTCACAGAGAGATAGCCGAGCAGAGGTTGAAAACAAGACTGATTTATTCATGCAATTTACTTCACATAATTGCAAGCGTCAAAACAGCCAAAATAAAATAAAAGACAAAATAAATCCTTGCCTCTGTGGGCGGCTACCTTCTCACGCTGGAACCTACCTAAGAAGTCTTCCCAACCTACTGTTGGGCCGACACTGCTGATCCTACAGCAGACACTCAAATGTCCATTTGTTTGCTTTTCACACAGCACAAACATTGTCCATTGAACATGTCCCTTTGTTTTCTTTCACACAGCACATGTTCATTTATAACAGGATCCTTTACTCTTCAGATCCTTCACATTGAACACAGTTCATTTAACAGGTCCCTTTACTCTTCACACTCTTCACATGGAACACTTTGTCTTCTCACCTTTGAGACGTCTTCACTCGTGGTTACCCTCCTTAGCTTCACATCGCTGTAGGGGGTCTTCTCCCATGCTCACCAGCTTGTCGGGAGGCACACATCCGACTGTCCCCCTCTCCCAGCCCACACGGCGACAGGCGGCAGCAGTCCTTCTCCCATGCCCACACGGCGTCGGGAGGTACACGTATGTCTGTCCTCCTCTTCCCAGCTCACACAGCGACAGGAGGCAGCACTCAATAGATTTTCTCTGGACAAATTATAGAGGCCTTGATCTCCTCATTCTGAACAGCTGAATGGTTTTCAACTTCCTGCTGGCTCTTTTTGCAGCCAACACCCTATAGTATCAGTGAACTTTTCAAAGCAGGTGGGAATGTGTCTCCTCTCAGTGACTACATTCCCAGATTTACCTGACTTCCTGTCACAATATATACCATATATACTGCTCAAATAATTGAAGGAACACTTTAAAAACACATCAGATCTCAATGGGGAAAAATATCATGCTGGATATCTATACTGATATGGACTGGGTAATGTGTTAGAAATGAAAGGATGCCACATTGTTTAACCACTTGCCGTCTGAGTACCGTAGTACTACTGCGGCAAAGTGGCTCGTTATCGCCTGATGACGTAGTACCACGTCGTCAGACACTCCCCTTTCTCGGCGGCGCGCGCGCCGCCGGAGGCTCGCTCCCGCTGTATTCAGTCACAGCAGGAGTCGGGCCAGGGGAGGAGCAGCGGCGATCGTCACTGCTCTTCCCCGATCGTCGGAGATCTAGTGTGGAGATCCGCCTGCTTGTGTAAACACAAGCGGGCGGATCTCCCAAGTGACAGGCAGGGTCAGATTGAAGGGTTCAGCATAGCTGAACCCTGGATCTGTCCTTGTGTCACACAGTCACCTCCCCCCACATACATCAGTAAGCACCAGGCATACATTAACCCCTCCCTCTCCAATAAAATTAACCCCTTCCCTGCCAGTGTCATTTTTACAGTAACAGTGCATATATATAGCACTGATTACTGCAGTAATGTCACTGGTACCCCCAAAAGTGTCAAAAATGTCAGTCAAGGGTCCGATCTGTCCGCCGCATTGTCGCAGTCCCGCAAAAAAAATCGCAGATCGCCGCCATTACGCGTTAAAAAAAAAAACACCAAAAATGACAGAAATCTTTCCCTTTGTTAGTAAACGCAACAACTTTTGCGCAAACCAATCAAAATACGCTTATTGTGAATTTTTTTACCAAACATAGGTAGCAGAAAACAAATTGGCCAAAAATTTAAAAAAATTTTGATTTTTACATTTTTTTGGGGGGAATTTCATATAAAAAAATGTGAAAAATATTGTTGTTTTTTCAAAATTTACGCTCTTTTTTTTGTTTATAGCGCAAAAAGTAAAATCGCACAGGTGATCAAATACCACCAAAGAAAGCTCTGTTTGTGGGAAAAAAAGGACGTAAATTTCGTTTGGGTATGGCGTCGCACGACCGCGCAATTGTCAGTTAAAGTCGCACAGCGCCGAATCGCAAAAAGTGGCCCAGATGTAAGACAGCAAAATCCTCTAGTGGTAAAGTGGTTAAAGGAAATGAAAAGTATAATCTACAGAGGGCTGAATTCAAAGACAACCAAAAAATCAAAGTGAAAAAAATGATGCAGCAGGCTAGTCAATTTTGCTCAAATTTCATTGCAGCAACTCAAAATGGTACTCAGTAGTGTGTATGGCCCCCACCTGCTTGTATGCATGCCTGACAACATCGGGGCATGCTCCTAATGAGATGAAGGATGGTGTCCTGGGGTATTTCCCAGAGGTGGGGGACTCAAGTCACATGACTTGACTTAAGTCAGACTTAAGTCACCAGTTTGAGCACTTGAGACTTGCTTGACTAAAATGAATAAAAGACTCGACTTGACTTTGACTTGATATTCATGACTTGAGACTTGACTTTGACTTGAGACAAATGACTTGAAAGGACTTTACTTTTTTAATTTATTAAATATTTGCATTTTCTCAAGGTGTGTTAGAGCATAATTAATGTGCCTGTTATGTTTCTGACACCACAGTCACTTAAACACCTCAGTGTGTTCTGATTTTTAGGCTGTTTAACAGTGGAAATACTTTTTAGTGACTGTGGTGTTGAAATATGACCGGATGAAGGATTTTGAGCTGTTTGGGCATTCAAAGTGTTTCTTTAATATGCACTAAGCAGTTTTGTTAATGTTGAAAATAAAACAAAACCTTTCCTGACCACTGACTTTTAACTGATTTAAAGGTGAAAATGGGGGTAGATCAGTATTTTGACTTGATTTGTGACTTGACCAAAATAAATGACTTGACTTGACTTGCTTGACTTCTAGCAGGGACTCGACTTGACTTGCTTGCTTTTCGCCACAGTAACTTGGGACTTGCTTGAGACTTGAAGGTTAAGACTTGAGACTTGCTTGTGACTTGCACATGTGTGACTTACTCCCAAGTATGGTATTTCCTCCCAGATCTGGATAAGGGCATATTTGTCTTAAATGTATTATATAACAAAAGACGCCCAAAACACTGAATTAGCTAAAAAGATAACAAAATAATATATCAAAGAAAGCAAGTTTTTTTTATCTCGTTCGGCCTTGGTAAAACATTTTATTGAACCCTCTGATAATGAATAGGTTATTGGTATGATGACTCATTCAAGCTCTGCCAACACCTGGCTTTTTTTCAGCAGAGCTGAAAATAAAAACTGAAAATGTGAAACGGATATTAGGGAGCCATCTGCTGGTTGTAAAGAAGACTGCATCTTATTAATATGCAATATTTCATGTTCATCTATCTAAATTAAAAGAGAAAATATTATCATATTATCAAAAATAAATAAAGAAAATATGTAAAGAACTACTGTATATTTCCTGTAAGTGCTTTTTTTTTTAAACTGGAAACTTTTGATATTGTTTATATAACATACAACCAAATGTACACTTGGTCTCCAAGAAGCTAATCCAACACAAAAGGATGTTTCCCAACCACCAGTACCCTAAGTCAGTTAAGTGCCATTTCTTTTAAAGCAGCGTCGCCAATAATCATTATTCCCTTTTTGCAGTTCTGACCTCAATAGAGTAAATTTTAATTGATTGCTAAGGACTGGAAACCAGTAAAACAATTACAGGACTAGAAAATGCCATTTCTCAAGGAATTTGAATTATATGGCCTACATGTTGACTACAGAAGCAGTCAATTGCATATATTATTTAACTTCATCTGTTCAGAATAAGAATTGGTCAGGTTAAACCATTTAAGGTGAATGTGATATGTTTTGTCCCATGTCTAACGTTGATATTATTATGATATTGGGCACTACCCAATTTAAGGGTACCTTTAAATAGATTTATGATATTGGGCACTACCCAATTTAAGGGTACCTTTAAATGGATTTGGGGGATGAGCACTGGGGATCTACAGTGGTGATCGAAAGTTTGGGCACCACAGGTAAACATTTGTATTAATGTGCCTAAAGAAGCCAAGGAAAGATGGAAAAATCTCCAAAAGGCATCAAATCACAGATAAGACATTCTTATTATATGTCAACAAAAGTTAGATTTTATTTCCATCATTGACACTATCAAAATAACAGAAAACAATGTCAATATCCTCTGTTTGGAATGTAATTAAGAAATGGCAGTCATCAGGTGGAAGTTAAAGCAAGATCTGGAAGACCAAGAAAAATATTAGACAGAACAGCTCGCAGGATTGTGAGAAAAACAATTCAAAACCCACGTTTGACTGCAAGATCCCTGCAGAAAGATCTGGCAGACACTGGAGTTGTGATACACTATTCCACTATAAAGAGATACTTGTACAAATATGGTCTTCATGGAAGAGTCATCAGAAGAAAACCTCTTCTATGTCCTCACCACAAAAATCAGCGTTTGAACTTTTCAAACGAACATATAGACAAGCCTGATGCATTTTGGAAACAAGTTCTGTGGACCGATGAGGTTAAAATTGAACTTTTTGGCCGGAAAAGGTACGTTTGGAGAAGAAGGGGCACAGAATTTAATGAAAAGAACCTCTGTCCAACTGTTAAGCATGGGGGTGGATCAATCAATGCTTTGGGGTTGTATTGCAGTCAGTGGCACAGGGAACATCTCACAAGTAGAAGGAAAAATGGATTCAATAAAATTTCAGCAAATTTTGGATGGTAACTTGATGCCATCTGTGAAAAAGCTGAGGTTAAAGAGAGGATGGCTTCTACAAATGGATAATGATCCTAAACACACCTCGAAATCCACGGGGGATTACATCAAGAGGCGTAAACTGAAGGTTTTGCCATTGCCTTCACAATATCCTTACCTCAACATAATTGAAAATCTATGGATAGACGTTAAAAGAGTGTGTGACAGACAGCCCAGAAATCTCAAAGAACTGAAAGACTTTTGTAAGGAAGAATGGGCAAAGATACCTCAAGAAAGAATTGAAAGACTCTTGGCTGGCTACAAAAAGTGTTTACAAGCTGTGATACTTGCCAAAGGGGGCAGTACAAGATATTAACTCTGCAGGGTGCCCAAACTTTTGCAGACGCCATTTTTTTGTTTTCTGTTATTTTGAAAGTGTAAATGATGGAAATAAAATCTAACTTTTGTTGACATATTATAAGAATGTCTAATCTGTAATTTGATGCCTTTTGGAGATTTTTCAATCTTTCCTTGGCTTCTTTATGCACAAAATTTTACCTGGGGTGCCCAAACTTTCGATCCCCACTGTACCTTTGCACACAAACTACACTGACAGCAGTTAGGATCTTACTAACATCCTTAACTTTGAATTACAAATATCACGTGAAGAGTGATAAATGCTCCAACTGCTGGAGAAGAAGTACAAGGCCTTGCTAGCATAGAAATAAATTGAAGGTTTGCCCGACCGCTCAGTCCGCCCCTGCAAGTGCAACTGCTCCAGAGCTTAGTAAATGAGGTAAAGCTTTTCTTTTTGCAAAGAGTACCCAATTACGTGCAAGGAAAAAAAAAAAAGCATTTTTGCTTGCACATGAATGAATAAGTCTGCAGAGCTTCTGCTCATTTAAACTGCCCTTTGCAAAGTGCACAGTCTATTTGCCTTTAGTAAATTACCCTCTATGAATCTAAATTTTGAGGTGGCTTTAATACTCAACCATATATTTTTTTACATGTTGCCGGGACCACTGTGCTATATTAGAGTTTGTAGAATCATTTTTTGCTTTTGGTATCTGAGAGCCATTTATGGATTTTGTGTATTCATTAGCCAGTCTTCACTTTGTGGTCCTCATCTACTTTATCTCCAGCAACGTGTGTGCTTTTATCAGCTGTTCTCTGTTTCTTCCGTTTAAATCAACATTTGCAGTTTGCAGGTGGCAAGATCTAGGATCTTCTAATTTAGAAGCTGCATGACTTGGCAGCCATGTTCCATGAGTCAGTGCATCATTCATGACCTCATCTCTCTCCTGTAGAGCACATGTTGTCTTGATGTCCTCCTGTAGTGTTTTGCTTTGTCTTTCTAAGGAAAGTTGAATGTAGTTGCAGCTGATTTCGTATCCAAGTCAATTGCCAACTTGTGAGCAGCTGAACTGGTGGTACTGTTCCAGCAACAGGTGCATTGTTGTTTTACTTTGCTTTGCCTTTGAGGGCAACTGTTTAAAACTTTGAACCATTCACGCAATCTGTTGGTTTAACTGTGGACAGATAGCAATTGAAGTTTTGCGCAAAAAAAAAAAAGCACAAAAACATTCAGTACAGAGTGTATCAAGTTAACTCTTCATTTCAATAGATTTTTATGGAAAATTGTCAAAGAGAACAGAGTTTGACATGAATACAAAGCATATTACTAGATGTAACGAATCTGCAGCAGATGACTACAGTATGCTTGGATATGCTTGGATATGATAATGCCAGACTGGCAAAGTTAATTCCAAATCAGGAAATGAAAAGATCGACATAAAGAAGCATTTAGGTTGTACACGTACGTATCTGTGTATACCATTGAAACCAACAGGACCGATTTCTTTCTGTACGTGACCCTCGCTAGAAACTAACATATGTTTATAGGTGACGTGGGTATGCGTAAAGCCCCGTACACACGTACCGATGGTCGGCTTACAAATGTTCCTCTTTTCTCCCCGGGATGTCGGTGTCTGCTGAAAAGTGCAAAGACAGCACAAGGACAGCACAAGAATTTTGTCCGCCGACTGCAGAAGTGATGTCATGTAATGGTTAACTTTCCCTGTGTTTTCTATTTTCTGAGCATGCCCAGTCTTGCAAATCTGCGGTCTGTCGGCCGAATTGTGTACTGACAGGCGAACAATCGTCCGTTCTGGTGTCGGCATACAAATATTTTCATGTTTGCAAGAAAGACTTTTGTCCGCGGATTGTGCGCAGACATCTGTCGGAGGCACCATACTAACACGCGTACAATCGGCAGATCCTTCGTCCACCGACGTTTGTATGCCGATGATCGGTACGTGTGTACGGGCCTTTAGGGTGATCACTTCTCTTTGAGGAGGGGTTACAAGTCAACTCTTAAAAGAGAAGTGTGGCTTTTTTTTTTTTGGCTACTTTATTGTTGCTGTAGGCCTCTTGGCAGCCTCCCTGACCATTTTTCTTCTCGTCTTTTTTCATCAATTTTGGAGGGATGTCCAGTTCTTAGTAATGTCCAGAGTTGTATAAAGTACTCGAAACCCATACTTGAGTAAAAGTACAAGTGCTCGATCAAAAAGTGACTTGAGTAGAAGTGGAAGTGCTCGGTCAAAAAGTGACTTGAGTAGAAGTACTAAAGTATTCAACATTTTTTGTATTTAAGTATTGCAAGTAGTTTTTTTAAAAAAAATTGCTACTCAAGTACTGAAAGTAAAAGTACAAGTAGTTTTAAAAAAAAAATTGCTACTCAAATACTGAAAGTAAAAGTACAAGTACTGTGTTATGTAGTTATTAACCGGTTGCCGACCGCCGCACGACTATATACTGCGGCGGTCAGCCCCGGCCAGGCAGAGTGACGTATCGGTACGTCACTCGCCTGTCACTGACTTGCGAGCCTATCGCGGGCGCGCGCGCGCCCGCCGCGGCTCGTTCACAGACAAGTCAGTGCGTGTGACCGGCGGACTCGATGTCCGCCAGTCACACTGCGATCGCTCCTGTGAAGGGAGAAAGACAGAGCAGCTTGTGTAAACAAGCTGCCTGTCAGTTCTCCCTGTGTAAAAGTGAAGATCTGTCCGTTCTACTATGTAGAACGGTTGATCTTTGCTTTTACACCAATAGGAATGTCCCTACACAGTTAGAATCACGCCCCTAGGACACACTTAACCCCTCCCTGTCCAATAAAGTTAACCCCTTCCCTGCCAGTGTCATTTTTGCAGTAACAGTGCATATGTATAGCACTGATTACTGCAGTAATGTCACTGGTACCCCCAAAAGTGTCAAAAATGTCAGTCAAGGGTCCGATCTGTCCGCCGCAATGTCACAGTACCGGAAAAAAAATCGCAGATCGCCGCCATTACGCGTTAAAAAAAAAAAAACACCAAAAATGACAAAAATCTTTCCCTTTGTTAGTAAACACAATAACTTTTGCGCAAACCAATCAAAATACGCTTTTTGCGATTTTTTTTACCAAACATAGGTAGCATAAAACAAATTGGCCGAAAAATGTTAAAAAAATTTGATTTTTACTTTTTTTTTGGGGGAATTTCATCTAAAAAAATGTGAAAAATATTGTTATTTTTGCAAAATTTATGCTCTTTTTTTGTTTATAGCGCGTGATCAAAAAATCGCACAGGTGATCAAATACCACCAAAAGAAAGCTCTGTTTATGGGAAAAAAAGGACGTCAAATTCGTTTAGGTACAGCGTCGCACGACCGCGCAATTGTCCGTTAAAGTCACGCAGTAAAAAATCGCAAAAAAACCCCTGGTCCTTTAGCAGCCAAATCCTCCTGGGCTTAAGTGGTTAAAGAAAGAAGTCAAAAGTTTGAACATCATATTGTTTTTTATTATTTCAAATGCAGCTTTTATTTATACATACAATAGTATTTATTTTCATATGCGCTGATAATACACATGTTTTGAGCTTCATGAAACCTGCCATCTACTGTTCTGGCAGTGGTAATTTTTATAATAGTAACGAGTAACTATGCAGCACAAAAAAAAAATATCGGAGTAGAAGTATTGAAATCATCGAAAAAATGTAGTGAAGTAAAAGTGGAAGTAGGAGAAAAAAATTCTACTCTTGGAAAGTACAGATACCGCCTTTCGGTACTTAAGTACAGTAGTGAAGTAGTTCTACTTAGTTACTATACATCTCTGGTAATGTCACATATTTTCTCCACTTGATGATGACGGTCTTCACCATGTTTCATGGTATATCTAATGCCTTGGAAATAATTTTGTACCCTTCTGACTGATGACGTTTAACAATGAGATCCCTCTGATGCTTTGGGAGCTCTCTGTGGACCATGGCTTTTGCTGTAGGATGTGACTAAGAAAATTTCAGGAAAGACCTACTGGAAAAGCTGAACTTGATGGCAGGTGTGTACTCACTCCTATTTAACATGAGTTTGATTGTGATTGCTTAATTCTAAACACAGCTACATCCCCAAGTTATAAGAGGGTGTGCACACTTATGCAACCACATTGTTTTATTTTTACTTCTCTCCCCTAAAATATTTCAGTTTGTTTTTCAATTGAGTTGTACAGTTTATAGGTCACATTAAAGGTGCAAAAGGTTCTGAAATGATTTATCTTTGTCTAATTCTTTTTACATCACAGAAATCTGACATTTTAACAGGGGTGTGTAGACTTTTTATATCCACTGTCGGTGGCTGCAGCATCAGTCTGATGCTGCATCTGTCCTCACCCTCTCTAAATCTGAGAACTGAGGGATGAAAAACCGCTGATCACTCAGAGCTCCGTGAGACGAGAGCTGTTCTCTGCTCCCCCCCCCCCCCTCCCCAAGCGATGAAAGACCACTGATCACTCCGTTCTCAGAGCTCCTAGAGCAGAGAGCTGGTGACTGTCAGTCACCAGTTCTCTGCTCTGATCCCCCCCCCCCCGCATTCACTGGAGTGCTGAGCTGTGGAGGGGGTGGGAGTGGCTGGCTCAGGCTCTCAGCAGCACGCTGAGAGGCCGAGCCAGATGGCAGTCCAGGCATGTGGGCAGGTCTTGGCTCTATTGTCTTGTTCTTGCCACAGTCTGGACCAGCTCTGGGGCTTCAGCCCACTGTCTGCTGAAAATGGGAAAATGGGTCAGAACAAACTGCACTCCTGTAAACCACAGGAGAAGGACAGCCAAACGAAATTTGGCTGTGCTTCTTCTTAAATGTTGTGACACTCCTGTGATCCACAGGAGAAGGACAGCCAAATGAAATTTGACTGTCCTTCTCCTTAAATGTCGTGACAAGTGTACACGAAAGAGAAGCAGGAAGAAGCAGTAAAAGTGGTTGGTGACAGGAGCTCTGGTAGTGAGGGGACAATATAGTACTTCATGTTCCTCACTAAGAGGCAGGGTCCCCATGTTGGAGCCAGCTTTAGTACAGAGCACCCCTAGGGTTTAAAATTAGACATCACGATCTGCAAGGCCTTGCAATCCAAAGTATGGGAGCTTTTCTCTGTGCCTTTGGGCAGAATATTATATGGTGCAATGTGATGAGACAAGAAAAAGCTGGTGGAGTAAGTGTGTGCTTTGCACAACTTTATTAAAATGACTTTGTTGTCATATGTGGGGGCAGGTAGGAACAGGCCATGCTGCTGACTAAAGCAGAAGACGCTGTCCTTCTGTGAGTGTGTGGGGCCCTGGAGCACAGTATTGCTTATCGCCTGAGAAGGCACCAACCAACACTGAAGTATGTTAATAGTATCATAGCTAATAGGGAGCAACCTCCTAACACACGTTTATGGAATTTCAGTGTTTTCCCACCAACAGGATAAAACAATACTGCCCAAATATTAAAGTTTTTTCTGCTTTTCTGCCTTTTTATTTTATAGTATAAAGTCAAATGTTTGTATTGTATGTAATTTTCTGTCTTTTCTTTTGTAATATTTACTTATATTTCTATGCACTGCCCAGCTGGGGGTATTAAAGTCGAGTTCCAGCTGTTTTTGTGTTTATTAAAAGTCACTTTTAATAAACACACACTCATCTGTCCCACGATTCAGGGATGTGGCCGCCCGAAGCCTCACTCCTCTCCCTCTCCTCTCCTCTCCTCTCCGCGGCAACAGCATCACTAGTGTGAGCCCCTGGCTGTGACAGCTTTCGGCTTCAGAGCCGGGTGCGCACTACGCATTTGTGCGTCACACCTCCTGAATAGCCGTAGGGTAATCTTTTGGGACCTGTGACATGTCCGAGAGGATGGGAGGGAGGGGAAGAGGAGAACTTCCGCTCGAGCCGCCTAGGCGGCCCGAGTAGAAGTGGGAGTAGGTAGCTGTCAAAACTAGGCACCCGCTCCCCCCCCCACCCCAAAAAAAAAAAATGACATGCCAAATTTGGCTTGTCAGGGGGTCAGGAGTAGTTAAAGCAGAAGTTCAACTTTTGGGTGGAACTTCGCTTTGGGTAATCCAAACAACCCAATAGGCTTTTTTTGTACACCGTACCCTTTCTAAATTCAATAAAAAGAATAAAAAATAAAAATAAAAAGTTATAAAAATGTAGCACCCCACAGGTAGGTGCTAGGTAAAAGTATAGTGAGCCTTGGCTGCTTAACATCAGGGCCATGATTTCAGCTGGCTGTCATATCTCCCAAGTGTGTCTGCTAAAAGGGGAGTCTCCACACTGGCTCCATGAGAGGATTCTCATTGGGCAGTGGAGGAAACCCAATCAGAGACACACTCAGGCCTGTATCTACCCCAGAAGGCAGATTCTGCTGCAGAGGATTCTGGGAGTGGGTATAAGTTTGGAGGGAACGCATGACGCAGCGTCTTTGGCAGGAAGCAGAGTCCCAGGAGGGAGAGTATGGCTGTCTCTCCTCCTGTCAGAAGGATCGGGTGTCTCGGGCGGTGGCCTGGGAATCCAGAGAGTGCTGAGTTGAGCTGCAGAGGGGATCCGGTGTGCCAAGGACCAGTGGAGGAAGAGGGGTTCAGTTCCAAGAAAGCCTTCCAAGGTCGTGAGTACTATGAACTGCCCCTGGGGGTCTGCCTAGTGTAGAGGGGACCACTCCAGTGAAGGTCCCAGGGATCCAAGAGTCAGCTATCTCTAAAGGGGGTGCCAGGTCAGAGGACCCTGAAGTATTAGAGGGGGTACCTAGTCAGAGGACCCTGAAGTGTAAAGGAGGCACCAGTGGTTGGGCCCTGAAGAGTCAGTGTACAGTGTGCAGTGTACAGAGTTAAGAGTTGCAGCAGCACAAGCAGTGACAAGGAGCTACCTCGGCCAGTGAAGGACTGGAGGGAGCTGTTCAGTGACTTTTGAGCTAAATCAAGTGTCAGGAGTCAAGTGTTCTACAGTCCTGGATCTTCTGAGTTAACAAACAAGTTAAAGTCGAAGTTCAAGCACTATTCAGCAAGTCAGTATCCTTAAGCGCCAGGAAGCGTTGGCCGGCATTCAGCTGGCGTTAGGACAGCGCCAACGGACATTTTTATGTACAGAGTCCCAGTTAAGCATATAAGAACCAGAGGAGTATCCCACTCATTCCCTTCTCCCATCCCTAATATACAATAAACAAAACAAACCCAGGATGCCGGAAATGGTCATTGTCTCAGTTCTCATACCTGGGTTCACAACTTAAATGTGTTGGAAGTGTTACCGGTAACAATGGCAGACCCATCTCAGGCCCAATGCCTGTAAATCCTGCTACAAAAATAAAAAGTGATTTTTGTATTCCAAATTTAGAATTCATATTCCCAGAGAGATTAGTGCATTGTGTCACCAGTGTATGCTCTGTATAAATTTGTTGTTAATCTGTATGAAATCACATCATACGCAGTGGTGTATTAAGGTTTTGTGCTGCCCTAGGCCTGACTAAATTTGGGCACCCCTAATTTAAATATGACCCACCCCTTCCTGTAAAGGCCACACCCCTTCCTGTTTATGACCCGCCCTGTCATCTGTACACCACAGACCACAACCACAGTGTATCTGTGCCCATCAGCATAGCCTTATCAGTTCCCATAAGTTCAGCCTCATTACTGCTCATCAGTGCAGCCTGATTATTGCAGCATATCAGTGTGGCCTCATCAGTACAGCCCCATCAGTGGCCACTAGTGTAGCTTATCAGTGCCTATTAGTGCAGCCTATCATGCTTTATGGGGGCGCCAGACTGATTTGCCTCCTGGACCCTTTTCATGTGGGAGCCAGGAGGAGGGTGTTTCTTTATGCGGTCTGCAGCTTTTTTGCTGCCTCCCTGCAAATTGCCACCCTAGGCCTTGGCCTTGTTGGCCTAAGCCAAGATATAGCACTGATCATATGGCTACTGATTGATTAATGCCTGTGTGTGTAAGCTAGCAGATCTACCAGACATGGATCTGTGTGTGTGTGTGTGTTTGTATTGTTGTTGGGCAGACCAGCCAGCTGACAAACTGCAGGCAGTGGCAAGCTGTCCTGAGTTGTGCTGTATGTCTACGGTGTTGGCAGTGGGGAAAGTGATAATGGCAGGATTCTAGCTCACTGGATAGCTTGGGGGAATCTCAGAAATATGTGTGACAATCACTTGGCTGCTCCAAAGCTTTATGGTATGCCCGGAAGCATGCTAGATTTGTATTTGCCTATGTGTCCTCACACAGCTAAATTGGGGTATCTTGCCTTTCAGTGGCATCCAGCAGTATAACAGGCTGGCTAAAGTATGCTCTCCCCTCGTTCCTCCCCCACTAAACAAGGATCTTGCTCTGGTTAGCGAATCGTTGTGGGAATGATTATTTGACATCTGGTGGCGGTGTGTTGTTTACGGTTGTTATCTGTGTCCAGACTGGGGAACTTTGGGTTCTCGCAAACAATCTTCCAGCCTGTTGGTCAATTTCAAAGAGGGCTCATTTATATGGGCCGATTACATGGGCATGCGGCCGCCCCGCCTTCAAAAAAATATATTTTACCTCAGAAGTAGCGGTGTTTTCACTTTAAGAATTTAAGAATTTAACCACTTGCCGACCACCTCCAGTACAAATACTGCGGCAGGTCAGCTCTGTCCCGTGAAACAACATAACTGTACTTCTCTTCGCTGGACCACCTGTGGGAGCACGCGTGCTCATTCGCCGCAATTGCCAGCGATCGGTCCCCCTGGAGACAGAATGGCGGTCTGCCATTGTAAACACGGCAGACCGCTGTTCTGTCAGTCATGAACACAGAAATCCTGTGTTCCTCTTATTTAGGAAATAAATCCCCCCCACCCACAGTTAGAAAGCACACCCTAGGGACATATTTAACCCTTTGAGCACCCCTGGTGTTAACCCCTTCCCTGTCATTATTACAGTAACAGTCCACAGTTTTAGCACTGATTACTGTAGTAATGTCACTGGTCCCCCCAATAGTGTAAAAAATGTCAGTAAGGTGTCTGATCTGTCCGCCGCAATGCCGCAGTCCAGCTAAAAATCACTGATCGCCGTTATTACTAGTAAAAAAATAAAATAAAAAAAATGACATAAATCTTTCCCCTAGGTTGTAGACGTGATAACTTTTGCGCAAACCAATCTATATACACTTATTGGGATTTTTTTTTCCAAAAATATGTAGCAGAAAATAAATTGGCCTAAAATGATGAAAACATTTAATTTATTTATTTTTTTTTTTTTATTGGGAATGTTATATAGCAGAAAGTAAAAAATACTGTTTTTTTTTTTTTCAGAATTGTTGCTCTTTTTTTGTTTATAGGGCAAAAAATAAAAATCGCACAGCTGATCAAATACCACCAAAAGAAAGCTCTATTTGTGGGGAAAAAAAGAACATCAATTTTTTTAGGGTACAGCATTGCACGACCGTGCAGTTTTCAGTTAAAGTAATGCAGTGCCATATTGCATAAAATGGCCTGGTCATTAAGGCAGAAAACCTGGGCCAGAACTGGTTAAATAAAGTTACGGTTACTTTAAGATATATTAAATGAAGTTTATTAAGGAAAATGTACCATGTGACATTGGAGAAAATTCTAGAATGTCACATGGTACATTGGAATATTCCAGAATCAGTGGGGCTTATTATATAAAGGTCCCCCAAATTTAAATTTTTGCCAGTTGGTCAAGAGTCAGTCCAGTGAGATCCTCCTTCCCCTCACAAGGCATTTTATGTGGTATTGTCACCCTTCTGTGTAAGGGGGAACTTGTGTTGTATTTATTTTACTGGAGCTGGAGTCCATTATGACTGAGCTATTATGTTTTGAAGTTTTGCTGTTTAAAAGTAAATACAAATTATTAATGATTGAAGTGAATATTAAAAGTATGTTAACCCTTTTGGACCGAGCCCATTTCTGACACATGTTGTTTACAAGTTAAAATCTGTATTTTTAGCTAGAAAATTACTTAGAACCCTCAAACATTATGTATCTATTTTTTCTTGAGCAAAGACTCTGGAGAATAAAATGACAGTCGTTGCAATATTTTTTGGCACGCGGTATTTGCGCAGCGGTCTTTTAAACGCCAATTTTTTTTGTATATTGTGAAAGATGATGTCGCCCCGGGTAAATAGATACCTAGCATGTTACGGTTTAAAATTGCGCACACCCATGGAATGGCGACAAACTATGGTACATAAAAATCTCCATAGGCTTACCAGTCTAGAGTAGCTTTTTTTTTTAGAATTATTGCTCTCACTCTGGCAATCGCGGCGATACCTCACATGCATGGTTTGAACAGCGGGCGCTTTTTTTTGTGCGCGAGCTCACAGCAACGGGGGCGCTTTCAATTTTTTTTTCTATTTATTTTATTACATTTTTTAATCTTAGCACAGTTTAAAAAAATAAATAAATAATCACTTACTTTCATTGCTGTCACAAGCCATGTAAACATCCCTTGTGACAGTAATAGACCGTGACAGATACTCTTTATGGAGGGATCGGGGGTCTAAAAGACCCCTGACCCCTCCACTGCACTTCAATGTATTCAAAATGCCAAAATCTGCATTTCTGAATACTGAAAGTTTTTTAAATTCGGCACCTTTAGCCGCCGAGTGACCCGGACGTGACGTCATCACACTGCTTCCAGGTTACTATATCAGAGACCCAATCATAGCCGAATTCAGCATTGATCAGGACTCCAACCAGCCGGAAGACGTGCCGACTGGTTGCTCGGGTCTCCCAGTGGGACAGGAGACCCAGGCAGAGCCGCGGAAGGTGATGGGAGGGGGGCTGTCCCCTACCACTCACTGGAATAATGGCCAAGCGCACCGCCCATTATCATCTGAAACCTGACCACCAGCTCTAAAAAATGGTACCGGGATAATGCCAGGCATCACCCTGGTACAACAACTTTTCTGAGCCGACGTAGGGCTACGATTCCCGGGAAGTGGTCAATGTATTTAATAAATCCACACCATTAAATGTGCCACGGCCAATATGTTGCCAACAAACATGTTACTCATGCTATGAGTAAGGCTGCGGCCAAAACGCGTTGCCATGTTGTCTGCTGTCATGTTGAAATATATTGCATCAAAACGAAGCATTCTTGGAAACTATTATACCATTATGACCAGGCTCCCTTTTGTGTAACAAAAATAAAAATTACAGTACACTTACAATGTTAAGGAGTTTGATGCAATTCCAAAGCTGCTGGTGTATATGTACTGTAGTGTACAGTAAAGCCGATGGTGTATATGTACTGTACTGTACGGTAAAACCGCTGGTGTATATGTACTGTACGGTAAAGCCGATGGTGTATATGTGCTGTACTGTATAGTAAAGCCGCTGGTGTATATGTACTGTACTGCAGGGCTCGAGTCCTGCGGGAACGCATGGGAACGGTGTTCCTGTGCTTATTCTACAATAGGAACGCCGTTCCCATTCCCTCCTGAGCCCTGACATGATCCCAGCGCCCCCCACCTCCTGCTCTGGGATGGCAGGTCGGTAAGCCCAGATTGCGGGTTCCCGACCCGCCATCCCCGAGCATCACTCTAAACTGAACCTGCACTACAGGAAGCAGAGCTGATGCTTCCTGTATAGTGCCAGCTTCTGCCACAGGCGGAGTAATATCAAATGTACTCCACCTCCACCTGTGACAGGACACAGGAGCCATAGAGAAAATATCGACTCTGCAGATGAGAGGGAGGTAAGAGAGAGAGAGAGAGGAGGGAAAGAGAGACATGAGAGAGAAAGAGGAGGGAAGGAGAGAAATGAAATAGAGACAGAGAGGAGAGGCATGAGAGAGAGAGAGACAGAGAGGAGGGAAGGAGAGACATGAGCGAGAGAGGAGGGAAGGAGAGACATGAGAAACAGACAAGAGACAGAGTACACCTGTACTGCAAAATTGCAACTCAATGTATAGGTAATCCACCATAGTACCCACCAGCAGTACTTGCCAGCAGTAGCCACCACCAGTACCCACCACCAGTACAGGCCAGCAGTACCCACTAGCAGTACCCACCAGCAGTACCCACTAGCAGTACCCACCAGCATTACCCGCCAGCAGTACCAGCCAGCAGTACCCACCAGCCGTACCAGTCAGCAGTACCCACCAGCAGTACCCACCACCAGTACAGGCCAGCAGTACCCACTAGCAGTACCCACCAGCAGTACCCACTAGCAGTACGAGCCAGCAGTACCCACCAGCATTACTCGCCAGCATTACCAGCTCTGGAGGACAGCCAGTTAGCAGCCACCAGCCATACCCGCCTTGGGGACAGCAGCAGCAAGCGATACCTGCAGAAACCCAATTCGATCCACTTGAAAAAACAGAAGGGAATCTGTCCCCTTCTGTCTGGGCAGATCAGATTGGAGGGCCCATAGAGTAGAGCAGGCTGTGTCCGTGTCTGCTCTGCATATGCTGACATGGACCTATCATCTGATCTGCCTGCTCCGCTCATTGCGGCCCATAACCGGTTACCAAGTCGCTAAAATGGCCCTCGCTCCTCAAGAGGTATATATATATATATATATATATATATATATATATACACACACGAACATACACTTTTCTTTATTTTTGAGGTTGGGGGTGAAAATCTTGGGTGAGTTCCCACACTTTATTTCCCAGAACTTGACCCCTGCTGTACTGTACGGTAAAGCCGATGTTGTATATGTACTGTACAGTAAAGCCGCTGGTGTATATGTACTGTACTGTACAGAAAAGTCACTGGTGTATATGTACTGTACTGTACAGTAAAGCCACTGGTATATATGTACTGTGCTATACAGTAAAGCCGCTGGTGTACAGTATACAGTTCTATATGTGACCAGAGGTCCGGGGACACTGGTGGCTCCCAGCACTTCCTGCAGAACTCAACACTTGGGAATTGTTGACGCCACTTGCAGGTTCTCCGAACACGCATTATGTCCGCCCACCCAACTGGAGAGTCCCTGAGTGTCTCAGAGTTCTGCAGGAAGCGTCCCCGGACCTCTGGCCACATATAGAACAGATCACTGTACACCAGCGGCTTTGGAATTGCACCAGACTCCTTAACATTGTGAGTGTAATTGTATATTGCTCATATATCAAGACAGCGCTCGCAAATCAAAGCAACATTTAAAAAGAAAACCTCGCTCGTCTTTCAGAACGCTCCTAAATCACATTACTCGTAAGCCAAGGTTTTACGGTTTTACTGTGTATATATATATATATATATATATATATATATATATATATATATATATATATTGTATGTGAATTAAGTAAAATACTTCATGAAAAAGCAATTTTAAAAAAATATATAGTTTATGCAGTTTTGTTACTTGGGTTCTAAATCTGTGCTTTTTCTTCTATAGGGGTTATGTTACAGAAAACTTTGAAGCGTCTTCTTATCTTTCTTTGTTTTTGGGCTTTCCTGAATGCTCAAGGTAAGAATATTATGCTACTACATACTACATATTAACATATATCATTGAATGTAACAACTACTCAAATAAAAAGGGCTCATGTGGACTAACATTGCTTCCCAGCATTTGGCATTCATTCCAAACACGTGTCAAATGCAGATTATCAAAATCTCAAAGGTCTCAACTAAAGTGTATTTCCACTTTTGCAGCCAAATTGGAATTGCACCTGCATTGTATTTGTTACATGTTCCCATTCACATAGTATAACTTAAAAAAATAAATAAATTGCAGCTTACCTTTTTTTTGTGCACCAGTGCCCAAAGCAAGGTCCATAAAGACATGGATTAGCAATTTGGGGTGGAGGAACTTGACTGGCCTGCACAGAGACCTGACCTCAACCCGATAAAACACCTTTGGGATGAATTAAAGCGGAGACTGCGAGCCAGGCCTTCTCATCCAGCATCAGGGCCTGACCTCACAAATGTACTTCTGGAAGAATGGTCAAGCATTCCCATAGACACACTCCTAGACCTTGTGGACAGCCTTCCCAGAAGAGTTGAAGCTGTTATAGCTGCAAAAGGATGGGCCAACTCAATATTGAACCCTACGGACTAAAATTGGAATGCCATTAAAGTTCATGTCCGTGTAAAATCATACTTCTGACAATTTAGATTATATTGCCATATTGCAGGGGTGTCCAAACTTTTTTCAAAGAGGGCCAGATTTGATTAAGTAAACATGCGTGAGGGCCGACCATTTTGCCTGACATTCTTTGAACCATTAAAATTAAATGCAAATTAACTATTTTATGCAAAGTTTATTGCAAACGGCATACTTTTAATTTTGTCACATGGATGACAAATCTAAACAGATGTTAAATCACTCTGTCTTTCATATCTGAAGGCCAGATTGTCTGTCAACTTTTAAGTTCACAAAATATGAACAGGAACATAACACCAAGTATACATGTTGTGTCCAAATATATTTATAACTGATTTAGACCAACTGACATTAACTGAGATTTTACAATGTATTCATCTCAATTCGAAGCATGCATGCTCCCTAATTAGTCACACAAGGGTTAACCACACATAAGCACTGTATGAACCCACCAATGATGATTATGATGGCAGCAATAATAGTCATGAATGATGCCAATATAGTAAATAGAACATTGAAAAGTTTTATTCAAAATCAGTTCCATGTGTGTATAAATCAGCAGTACACCTTGTACAATGACCTCCGCTGGATCTGCAATGGTAAAGCCAAAATAAGGGGTTAAAAACTCACAACTTGGTGACCATCCAGTGGTTGTGAAGGCATAAAACCAGCCAAGAACAATGCAGCAGTGTGGACAGTTGTGCCTTGCTTGGGCTGTGAGGAGATGATAATGGAATGCCTCAATTCTGGACAGGGAAGGGTGGAAAAGGGGTCACACAATGTCTGGTATAGGAGGCAAGGAGGATCGCCATCTGTGGCCGCTCCAATCACCCACGATGAGTGCCGACCGGTATGATGACCCGGACGTGACGTCAGACTCTGGGGGGAAGGAGGACCAACATGAGGCTTGAACCGCTATGTCAAGTGCGGTGACCCGATGCAGGGGAGTTAGGGGAGCGTGAGGTGAGCCTGCTTCTCGTGTGGTTGTCCTGACAACTTTTCAATGTTCTATTTACTACTAGGGTTCGACCCAAACATTGACTGTTTGAGGTTCCGCCGAATTTAGAACTTTTTGCTGAAAAAGTTCGGAATTCGGCAACCAGAACCGACCAAAATGCAATGGGACAGGAAATAGGCTTTAAAAGCCCGTGATTGGACCAGAACCATCAGTAAAAGCCAATTGAGGGGGCAGGAGAATTCTAGGAATGTGATTGGAGTGACTAGGGGGTCCAGAGGCCAATCATTAGTGAATACGCCCCCCAGTATATAAGATAGCCCCGCCAAATTCCTAGCATTGTAATACAGGGACGTGGAAGAGAGTGGAAGCAGTTCTGTTACTTCTGCTTCAAAGTGTCTTTTAGCAATTATTAGGGTGAGGAAAGGGATATCTAGTGTAGTTAGGGTAATATTTTCCACTATAGTTAGATTTAATAATCTAGTTTCTGTAGGGAAAGTGTTAAGTGTAAGGGGACTGTAGTGTAGGGTTAACTGAATCTGACTGCTATGGCAGGGTGACAAAACCCTTCCATTTCAGGGTGACCGCTATAGAGAAAAGAAAAAGATCGTTTCTCTTAGAACACTTATAGAACCGGGATATGGCTTCGCCCCTGTCACCCTGCTTTTTGCTGCAGGCGTTTATAGGGCTTTTGTGAGGACATGTTTGGAGTCAGGCATGACATCTGAACTTCTATGTAGGGGTATATATACACACACACATGTATGTATATATACACATACACATATATAGGTGTGAAAGTAGCAGAACATTATGCTTGCGCTAATGAAATAATTAACACCCATATGGCTTCTCTGCTATAACACCTATATGTGTGTATGTGTATAAATACATATGTGTGTGTGTATATATACCCCTATACAGAAGTTCAGATGTTTTGCCTGCCTCCAAAGACCCCAAAAAAATGCCCAAAAAAAACGCCTGCTGCAAAAACACACCTAGGCGTTTTTGTAGCTGGCGTTTTATTGGGCATTTTTTTGGGATCTTTGGAGGCAGGCAAAACATCTGAACTTCTGTATAGGGGTATATATACACACACACTTATATGTATTTATACACATACACACATATAGGTGTTATAGCAGAGAAGCCATATGGGTGTTAATTATTTAATTAGCGCAAGCATAGTGTTCTGCTACTTTCACACCTATATATGTGTATGTGTATATATACATACGTGTGTGTGTGTATATATACCCATACACAGAAGTTCTGATGTTATGCCTGCCTCCAAAGACGCCCAAAAAATGCCCAAAAAAACGCTTGCTACAAAACCGGCAAGGTGTGAAAATAGCGGAGCCATATCCCTGTTCTATATTAATTCTAATACAAACAAACTTTTTTTGTCTGGTTCTGGACATGTTACAGAGCTGAAACTTCACAGGTACACTTTGTAGACCCCCCAGACACTAAATCCAAAGAAATCTCATTTTTTTTTCCAATATTTCTTTCAATAATTGGCTCTCTATCAAAAATACAATTTTTAAGAACTTTTTTTTGTGTGATTAATAGTCCCTGGGGCACTTTTTAGGGGCATTTATTGGGTTTTAGGGCTTCAAAATGGTGTTTTTTGATTACCGAAGTTCGGGTCCCATTGATTTCAATGGGGTTCTGAAATCCGGGCCGAACTTTCGGGAAGTTCGGGTGTTCTGGTAGAACCAAACTTTTCAAAAGTTCGATCATCCCTATTTACTACATTGGCATCATTCATGACTATTATTGCTGCCATCAGTAATCATCATCGGTGGGTTCATATAGCGCTTCTATGTTGTTAATCCCTTGTGTGAATGATACTTTTGAACATCCCTCCTGGTGTGTTTTGCTCCCGCACAGCTGCTACTTGACCCCCAGGTGTTATGCTAATTATCAAGGAGAGGGAGCTGGTCCTGTCATACTAGCGCCGGATTTATTTGTGTTTTTTAGTGCTCCCTAATCAGGCTAAGTCCAAGCCCATATTGAGCAAGGGATATAAAGCTGGTGGGGACAGGCGGTGGGTGTTAACAGTAGTGTATTCACAAGTAACAGGAAAAACAGGAATTGGATGCAGCTGGCTTGGGATGGACCATCATTTTGAGTATAAGTCATTCAAAACAGTAGCATATATAAGAGGATGTATAAAATAATGGTAAAAGAACTAATATGGCGTACATGCAGTCCCGCAGCGTTGAAAGATCCAGAGATCCCAGGGGTCCTGAGCAGCGCTCGGGAATTCACAGGGGCCACAACAATAGATTTTTCCAAATTACCTGTGGGGCCGTATTAAAGCGGACTTTGGACATGCCTGCCATATTGCAAACATATGATTTTCTGCAGTCAACAAAGTAATCATGTGGCTCCTGAAACTTACTATAGCTACAGCAGAGGCACCTGTTAGGTCCTATAGCTGTCCCTGTCGGACTGATATGCCTAAAGTCAAGAGCAGTTACTTTTGGAGCACTGTACAAAGTATAGTGGAAGAAAGGAAGATCTTCTAGTGTGGGTGGGATGCAGTCCCCTGACTGTTTCAGTGTGGATGTTGGACTGAAGCCTGATTAAAAAAAAAAAAAAAATCCTTCTATTTTACTTAAAAGTATTCTATGGCAACCATGCTTAGACCTTGTGCTGCCTTTCTGCTGTCTTTTTCACTTTGGTGACTATGTTTTCTCCTTGGCTTTGAGGCTATGATGCAAGGGAATATACTGGGGTGGGGGTTGCACTTTGTAGGGGTAGAGTGAAGACCCCTATCACCCCCTTCTTCAACCACACTCCTTGATGGGGTTTTTATTTGTGCTGATGGTTATTATTGTGCTGCAGTTTATTATTGTGCTGGGGATTATTGCTTGCCCTGCCACTTGCAGTGGACTTTTGTGTTGGAGGGTTATTGCTGGCCCTGACACTTGTTGAGGGTTATCTTTCCTGACCCTGACACTTTCTGAGGGTTATTGCAAGTGGTTGTCATTGCTGCCTGCCACTTTCTGGGGGTTATTGCTGGCCCTGACACTTACTGGGAGCACCAGGCTGAGAAGTGCACAGTGGGCTGTAAGCTAAACACCACATTTTCCTCCTTAGTCAGTTCGAGTTTGGTGGCAGACACCCACATAGCAGTCCTTATTTCTGTTTCAGATCCCTTCCAGGTGTCATTCCTAATTATTTTTAAATGTTTGTAGAACCCTCCTAGGTAGGTGCTAGAGAGTGCATTGTTTTGGGGTTTCCCTGCTTAACAGGGGGACTGTCAGGCAAATTTAGGTGCTCTCTGCCTAACAGGGAGCTGTGATCCATTAATAGGGTCTGCTCAGATGCTGCTCATGTTGTCTGCCTGTTTCACACTGGTTCAAAAGGAAGTGGCATGTTGAACAGTGGGAGGAAACCTGACAAATGGGAGCATGGGTGTAGATACAGCCCTGGCCATTGACAGGGGAAGGTGTCTCAAGGCATGCTGAGTGACTGTATTTATACCAAGATAGCACATGTGCATGGGGTCTTCGGCTGGAGAGCAGGGTCCCAGAGGAAGGAGGGTCACTGCCCCTCCTCCGTACAGGCTGCCATGCGGCCTTAGGTAGTCGACCTGAAGAACAGAGTCGCAGAAGCTGCACCCCAGATGTTCCGCAGAACTGACTGGGAGGGAGACAAACCAAGAAGGATCTGTTCCTGGCTACTGTGACTACAGACCTAAGACTAGGGACCTGTTCTGTGAGGGCCATCCCTTCAAGCTAGTAAAGTCATTGGACGGGTGCCAGCTAAAGGGGATACTGATTAGTGTCCCAAAAAATCAGAGTTCATTGATTCTGCAGCCAGAGCAAGCAAAGGACTTATTCTTCCATACAAATGCTGTATGCTTCAGCAGAGGGTCTTTTATTCAGTTCAACCAAGTGAGGCCAAGTGAGAGTTGTCCTTATCTGTGCATAGTTAAAGTTGGAGTATCCCACTAATCCCTTCTCCTATCCAAGTTCTACCAATACATTAAAAAAAAAAAATCCCTTAGACTGGTCATTGGATAACAAACAGATGAGAGTGCACCTGGTCGCGTGAAAATACCCAAGCATCTGACTGCAGGATAATCAGAGGGAGGCCCAGGGAAATCCTCAGCGACCCCTACATGTTGACAATTATGACTTACAGTATTTTACATCCACTGACACCTGTTAAAGAACTGATTTTTGCAATTGTCGAAACGTAAGGGACACAGTTACATACGTATCACTGCACTCGGAACATTAATGTGCTTGAAAGGGGATACAGTCTGTGTACACTGAGAATGGTAACATTGTATTTTCCATTTTCTGACTCTGCATTTCTCCTAATGTTATGTCTGGTTTTATTATTGCATGGGCTTCAGGATCAGAGACTTAGCTCCCCCATTTATATTCCCAGCACAGCACCCCAATACCCCCCAAAAAATTCTAGAATTGCACCTGTTTTCACATGTAAAATACACTGGTTCCACTACCCAAAGAAAACATGTAAAATGATCATTGGTAGTCGGGGAGTAACTGTATGGTGATTTTAGCCGAATATTTGGGTAGTAGATTTCGTCTTTCTTCTAATGTTTTTGTTTATTGTGGAATTCTGATACTGCAATCCTGCACCCAGCAGTGGGAATTTAGCCATGAGCCAAAAGTTAATAACTATATGACTGCTGCGAACTAAAAACTAACATTCATCCACAAACCTCCAGGATATGTGCTGTAGACAACAGTAGTGCTGCTTTATTTTCATTACTTGATTTGTATATTGTTTAATAATTTGCCTTTTTTTAACTTTCAACCCCATAATAGAAAGAATTTTTATTCTTTTTTGGAATTACAACCTTTATTTTTTATTTAATTCCATTGTTTATCAATACCCGGAAGATTGTATGAAGTTTGTTTTATGCTATGTTATTAGTATTTAGTCTTCAATAAATGCTAATAAAAATTAAATGAAAACTTGATGTATGAAGGTGTTAAAATTTCACTGTAAAGGTATTAAAGTATGTTATATAAAGCCTAACAAAAATTGTACTAAAAATGCTACTTCTTTCTAATTTTAGATGAAGATGTGGAAGATGAGACTACTTTTGATTTATTTGAAATTAGTAATATAAACAAAAAGACCATTGGAGTCAAAATGTTTCGTGGACATGATCCAAGTTCTCCATCATACCGATTTCTCCGGTTTGATCATATACCTCCTGTTAAATCTGAAAAAATGAGGGAAATTTTGCACCTGATGCAGCTAAATGAAGGTTTTATTTTAACTGCCACAATAAAACAAGACAAACAAAACAGAGGAACACTTCTTTCCATAGAGGGCCCAGGCATTTCCAACAGACTGTTTGAGCTTGTGTCAAATGGACGAGCCAATACTCTGGACCTAACTTATTGGATAGAAGGAACTCAAAACGTGATATCTTTGGAGGATGTTGACCTAGCTGACTCTCAGTGGAAAAATATTACTGTTCAGCTCACAGGTGAAAACTTCAACCTCTATGTTGGTTGTGACCTTATGGACAGTTTCCGCCTGGAGGAAACCTTCTATGAGCATCTGAAAGCTGATAACAACAAGATGTTTTTGGCCAGGGGCTCAATACGTGAAAACCACTTTAGGGTAAGCAAATTCAATATTGTAAAAGCAGTATTGTAGCACTGTGGTCTTGTTTGTGTTATTTATGTAACAATACATAAAACCATTTTGGGCATTCCAAATATATATTCAGTGTACTGTATGTATGCAGATCTGGTCATCTGTGTCCCTGTTGGAAAAAATGTTGGAAAATGTTTCCCTCACTTTTTATCCTGGTGACAGTTGTCAACAGGACAAGAAGTAAAGAGAAGTCTTGCCTTCTTCTTGGGTCTTTTCTGTTGGTTGAACTAGATGGATCTGTGTCTTTTTTCAACCTAAAACATGTAAAATAAAATCTATGCTGCAGAATTTAAAGCTTGTGAGATAAAGCAGCCGCTTGTGCAATCGTGACACCAATAGCAAACATGTAAATTAATCAAAAAGCAGCGTTAAATTATATTCTAAAGTAAATACATTTCTCCACTGATGTTATAGATATGCCTTTGGTATCCACCACTGCTTGGTTTCTTGCCTAGGTGAGAATGACATAGGCTCACTTCTGCTGCCTCCTGGGATGTTTGAAGTGAATAGGAAGTGGCAGAAATGATTCATATCTCTTGCAGATTTTTTGGACCTAATGGAGATCTGCAGCTTGTCTGCACATGCATGGAACTCTCTTACCTTCTAAGTCTGCATAAACATAACGTAGATCTCAGCTAGAATAGGTTTTTTCAGTGTGACTAACTATGTAACTATGTAAGAACCAAGTTGCCAGTGGAATTATTTTAAATGTAGTCTATCTATTGGCTACAATCAGGCCAACTTTTTACAGCCTCATGATAGAAGTAATGCATCAAAAGATATCTAAAGGCTTCTTTTATTGTTTAAACATACATACTGTATATGCACATTGCAAATAGGTAAATGTGCAGTAAAGTATTTATTTGGCAATGAACATGTAGACGCATCCCTGAGTTGAACCTGTGGTCAGGCCAGATTTCGGTCATTTAGTTTCAAGTATTTAAATACTCTTAATGAGCAATAAATAAGCTTTACAACTCACCCGCTCTGACCTCTATAGCTGCAGACACTGTGAAGCAATGAATCCACAAGCAGAAGCGCTAAAGTCATTCAAGTCATTATTTTCCGCAGCTCATCCTGCTCCCCTCCTAATGCACCTGCTTAGTGTTTTAGAAACTAGAAGGGTACTGAGTCACTGCTGGGTTCTGCTGTAAAGGGTTAGTTGCCATACATCACAGTCCACTCTTTACGGTACAATCTGAAATACTATGTATTGGTTTAAAAGGAAAGGGATTCTAATCAGTCAGCAAAAACAGCAATTTATTAATGCATTTGGTCAGACAAGGTATTGGTTGGTCAATGCAATAATATTTGCAACAACTGTATAAGTGATAAATTCCTAAGTAAAGAATTGTCTACAGCTACCTACATTTACATTACAGAAAATGTATCTTGCCAAATCAAAGCATATCAATAGGTTCACTTTAATACCCCTCTCCCCAGCAGTGCAACCCCACCTTTCCCTCTCTCCCCGTTGCTCTATTCTGCTAACTGTGAAGGAGCCTCATTCTTGGCTCAGCATTTTCATGTGGGAGGGGGGAGACAGTCCTCAATCCTGTGTAAGTACCCATTAAAGCAATTTAGAGCTTACACTGAGCTTCTTTTTTTTATTCCTAATGGCTAAATAGAGTAACAGGGGAACAAAATGAAGGTAAGTATGTACTACCAGAGAGATGTATGGTTGTGTTTCTTTTTGGCTGTTTATCAGACTGGCTGTAGACTTTTAGACTCCATGCACACTGGGCTTAAAGAAAGGACAGTTCTCACGGCAGAAAAAAACACTTATTTAGATGAGTTTAGGAGAGTTTTGCATTGTTTCTGCCAGTAAACTCCAATCAGAAACGCAAACCAGAAGGTTTTTTTATTCCTGCTTCTAAACTTTGAGCTCAAAATATGCCTCTAATGGTCCTAATGTGCAAGGACACCATTGATAACATTGAGCTGCTTCTACAGGCAGAACACAAAACTCCTGTAGTTGCAGCGATTTTTAAGCCAGTGTGCATGGAGCCTAAAACCCAGAGATGGCATTAAAAGCATGTTTGTAGATGTTTTACTTTTATCATTTTGGCTTACTGTTCTATTTGGCTAACTGTTTTGTTAGCTGTTCCCTACACATATGCATACACATGCATGTGCCAGCTTTGCTTTACTAGCAAATGGTCATTTGCAACAGTATGTATGCAGTAAGGATATACTAAAAAGTCACTTAGCTTTTGTAAAGCTAGTCCACAATTTCCTTATCGAACAGCACTTTGCTTCACCACTCAGTAAGGAAATCGTGGACCAAATCTAACAAAAGCTAAGTGACTTTCATTGTATTCCACTGCATGCAGACTATTGCATTTGCTAGCAAAGGGTAGATAGCGTACATTTGTGTTGTGTATGTATGTATGTATATTTGTATCACTCTGATTATCTTACATTGTGTCTTATAACTCTATGTAGTTTGTATGCAAAGCATTCTTAATTAGTAAAAGCATATTAACTGTGCAAAACAGGGGTCTACTTTAGATAATAAGACAAGGGTAGTGAAAGCTGGTTGACCTAACACTTTACATTTAAATACAACAGCAGGACAAATCTTGTTTGGTCAAAGTTCAAACACTTAAAAACCAATAACATCAGAAAATTTTCAACTTCTACACAGACCTATTCTTGCTAGGGTTTGGATCTCTTGCAGCTCCCAGCACATAAATAAATGTTCCCCTGACCCAATGGCCTACCTAGCATGTCTGGCACCTGGAACAGATCATTTTTCAACCAGACCCCACCCCAACCATACACACACACATATACACACACTCACACAGACCCCCCACCCCAGTACAGACATCCCCACCATCATAACCCCTCAGTACTGACCCTCCCACTACACATACCCTCCAAAACAAACACTCTTGTCAGTGCTGCTAGCGAGAAAGAGACTCATAAATGCAGATCCACATGTGGACTTGGAGCAGGCTCCTCTTCAATCTTGTCCATACAAAATAAGAGGATAACTGCCACTGGACACCAGCCCACTGCACGCAACACCGGCCTTGCTGCCCACTTCATTTTGGGGAAACCAGTATTGAAATAAAAGCAAAGGAAGAAGCTTCACTGGTCTAATGAAATGTTGTATGAACTATTTATTAAATTAAACCAAATGCTGATGTACTCACAAAGGAACACAATCAAGTGCATGTGACAGATCCAGTCCTGAAACAGAAGTGTCCATCCACCAAGGCACAGCTTATGCATTTCAAGGGCAGAGCCCTCTTCTTCAGAGCTCACCCTCCAGTAAAGACCCAATCAGTACAGATAGCTCCCAAATACAGACCCCCTCCCAGCCTGCGCCCCAGTACAGACCCCCCTGAGGGTCTACAAAAATGTTAGCAGTATTCTTCTCCCTGAGGTTGCAAGATGTTTTTTCCAAGAGTATCCTCCATATACAGTTTAGGCAGGTAAGAATGCTTTAAAAAATATATAATTGAATATTTATATTTATTTTTTAAATTAATTTACAAAATCCAAAGTGAGCGAACAAAAGAAAAATCTAGATCAAATCAATAATTGGAGTGACCACCATTTGGCTGCAAACCTGTATCCTCAATGCTGTCTTGAGGCCCCCACAGAGCCTTGATCTCAACATCATCAAGTCTGTCTGGGATTACATGAAGAGACAGAAGAATTTGCGGCAGCCTACATCCACGGAAGGTCTGTGGTTAGTTCTCCAAGATGTATGTTGGGACCAACCTACCTGCCAAGTTCCAATTGTGTGCAAGTGTACCTAGAAGAATGAAAAATTGTTGTGAAAGCAAAGGGTGGGGGCACCAAATATTGATTTTATTTGGATTTCTCTTCTGTTCATTACCTTTCTGTTCTATTAATTGATAAAAATAAACTTTTAACACTGTCCAATCCTGAAAGCATTTTTAAATTAACAGCATTTTTTTTTTTTACACCTAAAAATTTTTACAGTAGTGTACATCTTTGGATTGAACTCCTGAAGGATGCAATATATACAGTATGTTTTTAAATAGCCTTTTTTTAAGCAGTGAGTCCTATTTTTTAGACCTCTGTGCTAAATGAATTGTTTTATCTCATGTGTATTTATTTTAGTTATATGTACAATGGTGTAAGGGTATGTATTGATCATATAGCATCCGATAATAATAATTTCACATCACACACTATCATTTATCATCTGATATTTTCATTCCTACACATGTGCACATGCATGCGTATACTGTATGTATGTGGCTATGTGTGCACTTATACACAGTATCTATGTTATCCATCATTTTCTATGATTGTTAGACTTATGATCACACCAGTCTCATTTTCATTTGCAGTATGCTGTGTTTTGTTGTATCCCTGATTAAGTGGGAGTTTTTTCCTGACCCCGAAACACATTGGTTGTCTGTTGCCATTCCATTAGTACAAGTTTTTTTCTGCTAACCTGCTGGTGTACTTTTTGGAGGGCAGCCCTGTCTACTGTGAGCAACCTAAACTGAACTAGTGAGCTCTCCAAGTTTTTGTCGTCCTCTCGCTACTTTGCATGAACTCACATTAAAATCCCAACACCTCTTGGGTGCTTTTTTTCTTAAAGAGGCACAGACAGCAATTAAAACCTGACAGGTGTTCTAATCCCTCTCCACTCTTCCAAAAACTAAAAAAAAAGGTTTTGCCCTTTCTTATACTTTACTTATCAGAAGCCACAACATACTCTGCCTGATCCCAAAAAGAAGTAAATGATCCCCTCTCTGTCCCTGATCCCTGATTCTGAATTGATGGGGCCTGGGGAACTTTTATTTAATTTCTGGGGCCTTGGCTGCTGATATTACTGTGCATGCATCCAAAAGTATTTAAAGGGCGTCCTCTCTGCCCCAGGCCCCTTTGGTTTACTTAAGGTTGGTGAGGGCAACAAGAACAGTTCTTTTGGGTGTTTTTGTGCATGAGACATTTTGTATTTTGGCCAGTATTGTAGTGATATAGAAAGAGCATTTTGTTTCAGAATGTATATTCGTATAGTTTAATTGAATATTTGGTGAAATTTTTAATTACATTTTCAGGGACTGCTTCAAAATGTTCAGTTAATCTTTGACACTCCTGTTGAAGACATCTTGAAGAGGAAAGGTTGTCAACTTGGCCACACAGGTATCTTTTATAAGCATTACAAGTGTCTTCCATTATATACTAATAATTTAATTTGCAAAAACTTTTTACTTTTTGTCTTTTCTTTTATCTAGTCTAAAAATTACCAAGAACTGTGTGATAGTGTACATACACAAGCAAATAATCTTGGAACTATAACATAAATAATAATGTGTCCTACTGGGGCTAATTTACTAAAGTATGAATTTTCTGTGTTGACTTCAAGTACTCCAGTTCAGGGAAAGTTAAAACAAGTATAAATTTTAGTCATTTTTAAATAATAAAACCCATTATTAAAATTACTATTTTTGTAAATAAACCTTATAATTAAATTTAAAAAGTATAATTCAAGCAGAATGTCCTTTATTTTCTGAATGGACTATCTCACGCAAGCGTTGCTCATGTGGATTTTAATAAAAGACAAAACAGGCTAACACATGAGGGACTGTGTGTGTTTATACCAGATTTTTTTTAAAGGGATTGGGTTAGGGGAGGACAGGGGAAGGATACAGGGAAAGGGTTTACTGTTCCTGTATTATATATTGATGAATACTTAATAAAAATTGTATGCAAAAAAAAAAAGAAGAGATCAAAACAAAATAAAAAAATGTAATAAAGAGATAAACAATGCGGATATTACAATACAAATATTTGAGGGTAGGGTTTGTACAACTACTAATATTCACAGAAAATAAGTAAGTATATTGTCACCTATAGGACCAGCGGGCTCCCTTAAAATATAAACATCAAAATCTTATTATTGCCCGCATAGGCATATTCTAACTGGGCAACCTTATTGTTCAAAATGTAATATATATAACCATCATTCAAAAAAATATGCAAAAATAACTCAAAATGTATTACAGCACATATTAAAAAGCTGGATCAGTAAAAAAAGAAACACAAAAAGGACCAAAGGGATGCTAAAAAAAACTATTTAAAAGATTTTCCAGGAAAGCTGAACTGGACCAAAATTCGGAATATGAAATAACATTGCTTTAGTAAGACATATGAATGTGCCTTTTTGTTTAAGACATTCAAGTGCAGCTCAAGTTTATGGAGTTGTATAATTCCTGCCAGGCATAAGTACATCACCAGGGTCCAGGGCATCCATGATGATTATCAACAGATGTAGAGCTGCTATTTCAAAGAACAATTCAAAATAAAATATGAAATGTATTTAAAAGATAAATACTGTGGCTACCTTCATATTTGAAACTAGTTCCATAGCAGTTTTCAACCTGTAATAATATTAAAGTAAATCTAAATCCCTTCACTAAAATCTTATATAGTCCTAACTTTTTAGTTTTAGACAGAGCGGGGTAGGATTAGAATCATTTTCAGATTTTTACTGCTACTTGGGATAGGGATGAGCTGACATAGGTTTGGATTGAACTTTACCAGTGTGGCCCCCTGTTTGTCGAGAACTGAGCATCATATATCGAAGCAGAATTTCATCCCACTGTCACTGGTTCCTAAGGAAGCTGGGGTTAGTTACACTCACCAAATCCCTTGGAATCGTTGACATCCCACAGGAATGGCAGTGGCATTACCGCCCAAATATGGCCACCTTATTTCAGCTTCCTGAAATTCCCTGTGATGCAGAGTTTAAAATGAGAGTGAGTTGTAGCACTGCGAGCCAATCAGACTTTGAAGCATCTGTGAGCTGTTGCTCATTGAATGCCTGACCAGCAAGCTGGAGGTGTGTCTTAGACAAAGCTGTACTTCTTACCTCCAGTGCTGGTCCAAGACACTGTGCTATAAGGCAAGGGCCCATCGATCACAAGACTTGCTGAGCAGCACTGGTAATTTTTTGGCATGCCAGACATTTTTAATTTGTTAATTTCAACTGTGTATTTAGCTGCTTGGCTGGAATTTAACTTTAAGAGCCTCTTTGCATAGTTTCTCTGCATTGCAGTGCATTATGGCACATATGTTATTATGCATAGCTCATACATTAACATGGAGGAAAATCAGCCCATTTATTTTGAATGGGCTGCTTACAGTATGTGCCACATCTCAGGTTTTAAGATACCTGCAACATTTATTTAACACAGCACACCTCAACACACAGATATACACTGTTGTGCATGGGGTACATGCAGATAGTGCAATCTAAAATGAATGCCACCTCAGTCTACACAAGGTACCCACTCATGTGGTTGTACTTTGGTCTGTCTATTTAAGCCCACTGTGTCTGTCTATTGGTCAACGGTGAGGCACAAAGGCAGGTGAAGGCAAGCTAGGGTGCGACAATGCAGGCAGTAGGTCCTATTTGCTTAGTAGCATGGCCAAGACCTTGGGTAACCTAGGATACCTAAAAATGGGAGCTGTTTTACCTGCCAACTGTACGGTATTTCTGTCCAAACTTTATTGGAATGTACACTCGTCCATGCAGCTTGGCTAGGTTGGTAACTGATGAACGAATCCCTCTGCATACTCTGCTCTTACCTCTTCTCAGCCTGTGCCTTGCCAGCATATGCGAATGCAGTATATCAGATATTGGCTTCTAGTGTTGGCCCATCCTTTCCCTCAGTGTTGCTGTGCAAAGGATTATAAGAGGCTGCTACCAAATCAAATACAGACCTAACACTAGCTGGATTTAAAAATACAGTTCATTATTATTTAATGAATTATTAATTTCTTAGTAGAAAAACAACAAAGTGGATTAGGCAGGAATATTAAGGCACAGCTGGAACCAAATGAAAATGTAATAACGAAAGTTTATTGTCCACACTTCTTTAAAATTAGACAAAAATTCAAAATTCTATAAAATGTAAAAAAAAAGACATTAAAAACAAAGTCCTGGGGGACACTAACCAATGCTGAAACATTGGCATATGCAGTATTAAAGTCTATTACATGGGGATCCCGAGGCTATCTCTCAAGAAGCTGTGACTCATTAGATTACGTATAGAAATTCAAGTATATCTTTTGTTTGGTGTGGATCCCCTATGAACATGTGCCAATCCTTTTAATATGTTCCTCTGTTGGCTGGAGTGAGTTAAGTATTAGCACATATTATTATCTTCTATATAAGTGCCAATTATTCAAGTAACAACCTAATTAGACCAAACTACGTGATATCTCCTTGAGCTTACCGTTTGCTGGTGGGTCACATCACCCCAGTCTTGTTCCCTCCCTTTGGGATCTCTGGTAGGAACAGTATTTATTCTTATCTTCTTCTGGGGGATTTTCAGATGGGTGGATCCTGTTCCACTTGGAGTTTCTGATGAAGTGGATGAAATCCAAGAAATACTTTTTAACAAGTATATTTGATTTTAAAAAGAAAATTTGCTCTATTAAAAAACTTTATATATACAGTATACCTTGTGAAATTAGACAATGGGGACAGGTCTTTGTTTTTTATGTCATTTTTTATAAAGGAATTTTGGATTTTTCCTTAACTTTAAAGAACTTTGAATAATAAACTTTCGGTATAAAATGTTATTTTGGTTCAAGTTGTGCCTTAAAAAGCACACAAAATTCAATTTGTTGTGTATTCTACTCATTTTCAATTTAGGGGTGTGGCTAATATATTCCAGACTTTGTAAATCGTACAATAATTTCTTATTTTTATTTGTCTTCAGCTTTTATTGTTCTACCAGATCATATGGTCTCTCTTTTATAATTACCGAAGCAAAGGGTAGTTAAAAAAATCCCTTTTTAAGGTTGGTCCCCAGAAACAGCATTTGTAGTCTTATGTGCTCTCTGCTTGAACAGAACTATCATACAGTATGTTGGTGAGGAGACAGGCCTGGATAAGCTTCCAACTTCAGCTTACATTGATTGGGCTGTTTTCCTTGCTTTTCATTGTTGAAAGGAGCAGTGTGGGAATTAAATATGTCCCAAGCATCTTACATTAGAAAAAGGAAGTGTAATAAATAAACTGATCAATTTGATTAATACCTCCTGGCAATTTTAGATGCAAAAGAAAAAGGAAACGCTGTCAAGATGGCAAAATATGTCATTTGAACTGCTTCCTTAATCTTCTAAGCTTTCAACTGCAGAGAATTATTTTTCCATTCTAGGGATACAGTTACATAAAAGCTAATAAGCAGATGATGTGTGCTAATCACCAGAAATATTCATAATACAGAAGTATCTACATTTGTAAAAATATTTAAATAAAACTGCAGTTTTATTAAAGTTTTTGAATAAATATATCATTTTTTTTCATGTTTATTAAAGGACACATGATTCAGAGACAAGGGGCATACTGCCACCTACAGGAGGATTTGGACACTGGCAACATAAACAGTGACCAATGGGGTTTAACCCTTCCCCCTTCCTAGCATGTTTTTTGCCAGTGTCCTAGGAGGATGGAAGACTTCACTTAGAAAAGAACTGTTTTACCACTTAGAAAATAATTGTTTTACAGGTCTCTTTTTTCAGTTATCCAGATCAATTTATCTTCAGCAATGGCTTTGGAAGCCAAAAACAGACCCCACTAGACTGAACAATTGTGGGGCCTACCTGGAATGTGACCATTAGACACTGGGCTCTGTGTGTGCAAACTTTTCAGATGTTTGTTTACTGTATTAGTTACAGGCCAGAGCCATGGCTCTGTGACCCAAATCTCTGAAGATTTGTTCCTGAGAAGTCCACATTGGCCAAACATCAGAAACTTCTACATTTATTAGGACTGTTGGGTGTCATTTTACGCTTGTTTTTCATTGGTTTCCATGAAGATGATTAATACACTGAGCATCACTAGCTGTAATGTCACATGCATGCACTCTTCACTTTTCAAACTTTTCACTTTTCAGTGTGAGATATTCACAAGAGACATGCAGGCCTGCCTCAGTTAGTCTTTGTTGCCATCTACAGTGAATAAGTCACCTCCGGTCATTTGAACCTCTCCTGCTAGCATCAGTCAGTTAATGGGGTTTTTACCTGATGTTCTAAATTAAGCTATCTCTGTTAAGCAATCTAACATGTAAGTTCCTAAGTGTTCTGGGGCAGCCTGCAGTTTCCCTCCTTATAGACATGACACCACACCAACAGTCTGGATTGTTGTCACCTACTTTAGTCCATACACTCATCAGAGTATTCCCTAGCTCCATCATATGTTACCCCCTCCTTGGCTTTATCAAGGAAAGACTTCTCAGCAGCTTTGCAAGAATTTATCTTCAAATTGCAACTTTATTTGCCCTGAACACCCTCATAAAAGATGCAATTGGGGATAAAGGTACTCATTTATACCAGCTGCAAATACCCAAGCCTTAAATAAAGAAGACCCCCCCACCCATCCCCCTTCCAAAAAGAGTTCCTTTTTTGACTCCCAGGCTTCAAATTCCAAGCACAGACCAAAGCCAAGAAGCCCAGTTTGACTGCAAGCCCTGGGATTCTAAATCTCCCAAGCATGCAGACAAGCCCTCTTAGGCATAAAGGGATGTCACAAATTTCAAAAGTATGGGAAAGTCTGTTCACCGTTGTGAATACATGGTTGGAAAGTATCTCAGATGACTGGGTAAGAGATGGGGTTTCCAGGGACTACAGGCTAGAATTTGTTTCTCTATCCCCTCCCTAGTCCCTGCTTCATGTTATCCAACATGCCTGCTTTTTAGCACGGACTAGCAGACCTCAATGCTGCTTTTGAAACAAGCCATAGTGGCAGATATGTTTCAGGGGTTTTACTAAAAACCCTTCACAATTACTAAGCCAAAATAGGGTATCCACCCCATCTGGGAGCTGAAGGCCTTAATTGTTTGTATGCAGGTCTAAAAATTAAATCTGCATTGGTACTGACTGTCAACATAATGCAGACAGTCTGGAAAGTCGTAGACGCCTTGTCAGAGAAGGAAACTTGGGCATAGGAGTAATCCCATCTGCCTATCAATATTCTGTAACTCTGTGTGATCTAGTTGAACCTAGAATTCTGAATCTAGTGACTGAAGTGTCATCCGATCCAGGTTCAGTCGCACAGTGTCATATATCAAATATCAGGGAGGAACCAGAATTCTTGCCCCTGCTATAGAGGTAAAAAATATTCTGTCCGAGGCAGAATGTCATGTCACAGCCTGGGCCAAACTGGACATGTTTGTGCCAGGTGTAGAGTTCCTTTGATGGAAGCAGTGGATGGTCTAGTGGTTCCATGTGATCTTTACAATTTTATCTTCGACATTCCTTCTCTGGAACTCATTCCTCATCTGCTTCATAGCATTCAGATAGAGGGCATTCTGGTGATACTTAGAACTTTCAACTAGCTCAGGAGTATGTGGTACTCCAGTCTGATCAATTTGTTGGCAGACACCCAGTGGACCGATTTACCACCTTGATTTATGGTTGCTGACTGTAGTGATTTGGCGGTTGAAACCAAGATTTTGAGAGACAGAGGCCATTTTCATTTGGCAATTCCCATGCTGATAAGAGCTAGGAAGTCTACCTCCCACAAGGTCTACCATTGCACATGGAAAACATATTTTGCAGCAAGAAGCAGATCTCAGCTCTTGATGATTGTTTGTTTGCAAGTAAGTTCAATATGAATGTGGGAAAGACATCAACTGGTGCAGTTAAATTGATAATACACAGATCTATATGCCAGATGTGCCTATACACAACAAGATTACATAGTTACATAGTAGTTGAGGTTGAATAAAGTCAATAGTCCATCCAGTTTAACCGGTGTAGGTGTATGTGGCCGTAATCATTTCTCATACCCCTTAATGTTCTGATCCTTGAGATGTATGTCCAAGAGTCTTTTGAAAGTAGCCATACTTCCCACAGTAGCCATACTTCTTGTAGCCCAGTAAACAGTAAAGAACCCCCTGCGTTGCCTGGGGTTAAAACGCTTCTCCTCTAATCACATTGTATGTCCTTGCATACTCATGCAATCCTTGCGACTGAATCGTTTTTTTTCTATGCTGAGATTAGATGTGGATTTAAAAAAAAGCTCATAGAGGTTGACCACATTGTGTAGGAGATTTATTGTATAATGGGCCCTTGATTGCAGACCAATAACAACTTTATTTGTTTTCTTCTTAAGTTCAACAAAATGAAAGTTTTGAATTAAAAAAAAAAATGATCACAATATCACTGAGATGATTGTGACAAATATGAGGTAAAAAAAATAATAGTTGTTTTCTGTATCCAAGTTGCAGATTAAAATGACCCAGTAATGACTTTAAATGTGTAAACAGTTTCTAATAGTAAGCACGGCGTGAAAAGTGTCTACATTTTGTGAAAACCAGGCCGCTTACGGGCCTTGAGTTCTTTCCAAATTAGCACTACGTTCCCCCTTTGACATTAAAGTGTATATATAGCAAAACCTTTTTTTCGTTTTGAATATAGTCGAAAAGAATTAAAACATCCATGTAGTATTATTTTGCTTCCTGTGTTCCACTGGGGAGAATTGCCCTAAAGTTCTTAGAAATCAAACAGTAACTGAAAGAAACATCCATTAACGTGAGAGAAATCCCCATCTAAGATATTCATCACCAATGGATGGTTTACCCTTGCCTCCTGCTTAAGTGATATATCAGAAATGCTGGCTTTCCTCTCACTGTCTGTCTCCATGTCAATGACCACCAGGGAAGTGAATCTCCCCAGAGGGGACAAAAGCAGTAATAAAACTTCACAAAGAGTCTCACCTTTCCCCACTTAAAACAAAAAATTTGCCTTTTCATACATTTTAATCCCTACCATGACATTCAGCTGTCAACGATGAGGCATGAGTGGGAGTTTAGCATCATTAAGCATAAGGGCTCAGCAGTCAAGGACTTGTGTACAATTTAGGCCTGGAATCATGGGATTCAACAGTATCATAAAAGCATTACATATGAGCATTAAAGTGATACTGTAACTTAGCCCTAATCCTATAAAGCAGTTTAAGATATTTTACAATCAATTATTTCAAATTCCTACTCCCCTTTTTAAGCAATCTTTAGTTTTGGTCTTTTTACTTAATTACAAATAAACCCCCCTGCTATTTAAAAGATACTCTTCTATGCCGTAGTTTGCCAACTGTACTTTTTTCTGCTGCTCCAATCCATGGTGGATCCCTTACAAAGCTCCTATGTCAATACAAACTCTTTCCTAAATGTTGATATTTTCATGATAATAATATAAAATGCCTAAGTGAGAAAGTGAACTGTAGAGGGCATTACTTCTGAAAAGTCCGTGTCACTGTCTTTTTTTAGCCTTCTAATAAAAATAAATAAATTCACTTTGATAAAAATGTCGAAGTTAAAGGCTAAGTCCACCTTTATCAAAAATAATAAATGAACATATATATGCAGCATAAAAAATATGAATTTATTATTTTTTTTTGCAAATCAGTCTTCAAAGCATTGCAACTGCAATCAGTGGACCGTGTGTGCAATGCCACGCTCTTTCACACTTTTCCTCCAGCTCTATATCTGTACCAAGGTAAGAACTTACTGTTAGAGAGCTGGAGAAAGTGTTAATGGACTGACTATAAGTGTGGTTATCATTGTACTCATGTTCCATTGAGAAACAAATGTCCATTAGACATTTGCAATTCGTTTCGGTCCAAATATAAATTCAGGTGAACTTTTAGGTATTCGGATCTTTCGAATGTATCCAAATCTCTAAATGAAATAGTAATGAATTTTGTTAAAATTAGTTTAATTTCATTTTGTATATTTGTTTTCTAACGAATTTCAAATTTTCGTGACTATTCAAATTCGGATCAGTTGAAAAACAATTGACGAATTTGACTTCTGTGTGAAGAATAGCTGGTTGTTAAGGAGTAGGCTGAAAAGCCAACTGCTGCGACCTTAATAACCGAAGACCCATCAGCTGTCAGCGGGTTTCCCCAGTGACAGCTGAACGTAAAATAAAAAATTTATGAAAAAAAAACACCAAAATTGAAAAGAAAAATGGTGTGGGGTCCTCCCCAAAATCTATACCAGACCATACCTTATCCGTGCATGCAGCCTGGCAGGCCAGGAAAGGGGGGACAAGCGAGCACCCCCCCCCCTTCTGAACCATACCAGGCCACATGCCATCAACATGGGGCAGTGCTATGGGGCAGGTGGGACTCTACCCCCTACCCCAAAGCACTTTATCTCCATGTTGATAGGTACAAGGCCCTCTTCCCCACAACGCTGGCCCAATAGTTGAAGGGGTCTGTGGGCAGGGGTCTTATTGCCATCTAGAAGCCCCCTTTAACAAGGGGGCCAACAGATCCTGCCCCCACCAAGTGAATAAGTATGGGGTACAAAAAAGTGTAAAAAGTAAATAAAACACAGTTTTTGACAATTCCTTTATTAAAAAACAAAAAGACCCAAAAAATAAATGTCCATTCTGACATGTCCGGTTCTGACGATGGTTCCCTTTGTCTACCAGTTCCTAAATAGCTAAGGGATGGGACCATCCGCTGAAGTCACCAGGTGGCCCCCACCCCCTTTTGGCATCATTGACACAGCATGCCCCAGACGATGAAGTCAGAAAGGGTGGGGTCACCTGATGACATCACCGGGTGGCCCCCACCCCTTAGCTTTTTAAGACCTGGCAGATGGCCTGAGTCTTCATGCTTTTATTTACTTTTTTGGTGAATATAGCACATACTTATTCACATGGGGGGTGGGATCTGGGGGCCTCTTGTTAAGGGGGGCTTCTAGATTCTGATGAGTCACCCCCACCCCTTACAACCACCAGTCAGGGTAGTGGGGAAGAGGCCCTTGTCCTCATCAACACGGGGACAAGGTGCTCCCCTCCTGCCCCAAAGCACTCTCCCATGTTGAGGGCATGTGGCCTGGTATGGTTCAGAGGGGGCGCTCATTTGTCCCCCCCCCTTTTCTTGCCTGTCGGGCTGCATGCTCAGATAAGGGTCTGATAAAGTTTTTATGGGGGACCCACCCCACACTGTTTCCCACCCCATACTCCTTCGCAATCCACGCTGTTTTTCTCCTTTATTTTTCATTGCCAGCATTCTTTTGTTTACATTTCAGCTGTCAGTGGGGAAGCCCGCTGACAGCTGATGAGTCATCAGTTGTTGAGGACAGGGCAGCTGGCTTCCTGACCCACTCCTTAACAACCAGCTATTCCTCACTCAGAATTCGAATCGGTCAATCATTTTTCGACAAATTCGATCCAAATTCGAATAGTTCTGAAAATTTTAAATTCTGAAACAAATCAAAGAAAGGAAATTAGTAACATAACGATTATATCTGAAACTAAACAGATTTTCAGTTCTGCACATGCCTAATGTCCATCTGCCGTGGTGTCAGACAGGATTTGGAGTTCATCCATTCACAGATCTTTGTAATGAATGACACAGCTGTGCTGGTGGGGCCATGTACATTCACACATTTTTCAAAAGTGACAGCTGCTGCGGGGGAGAAGAAATTGGTTAGAAAGTCACATAGTTAGGAGTATATCATCTCTTCTAAATCTGACAAATATATTCTGTGTCTATACATAAATAAATGTATAAAGAAATTAATGTACAAAAAGGCCTGCAGTAGATGCAATGGAAGACTATGATTCGTACTGTAGTATAGCTGTGCACATGTGTACTCTCTGATTTATCAAGGGAGACATTAAGGACAACTCCATATGTTATAAAGTATGTATGTCTGCAGGGATTTACTATCTTTTTTTTTTTTGGTATTGTAAATCCCTGCATTAAGGAGCCAGTGGCTCCTGCTCCTGTCAATCAAATGGTGGAGGAGGGATCCGGGGGGCGGGCCTAAACCTCGCTGTCTGTGTCAAGGTGTGCCCCTATAGCAAACCACTTGCTATGGGGGCAGACAAACAAGTGGGGGAGCCTGGAGTGCCAGCGGGGACCCCAGAAGAGGAGATTTGGGTCTGCTCTGTGCAAAAGCATTGCACACAGCAGGTAAGCGTGACATATTTGTTTTTTTTTAATAAAAAAAAAAATTGAAGGCTTTACAATCACTTCACACATATGCGATGCAGGAACCCTGCTGATCCACTGCGGGTTCCAGCATCACACTCGACTCGCAGGCAGTTCACACTGCCATATGCAAATCACTGGGGGTGTCAATACAAAGTTAACGACACCCCCAGATCAGTTCGCATATCGCAGTGTGAACTGTCAGTTCGGACATGAATCGGATCGCATAGGTGTGAACACTCATGCGATCCGATTCTGGTGCCGACCAAAAAAAGGGTCCTGTGCGATCTTGGTCCGAATGCGATGCGAATACAGCCATACAATCTATATGATTGAATTTGCATTGCACAAACATTGCATGTGATTTGCATAGCAGTGCGGTGTGAATCACATGCGATGTGTGACATCGCATATGTGTGAACCGGCACTTAAAGCGGTAGTAAATTCTGCTTTTTGTCTATTACCTACAGGCTACAATCTACCTATAATAAGATTTATCTGAAGGTACAGTAAATGCCTTCTAAACGTGCACTGTTTATGAGATTTTTACATGTGTAGCAGCTGGTGACCTCACTGTGCATGTGCACTGCTCTCTCAATGAATAATGTCATGCACGGGAGTGACATCATCGGGCCTTTGCCCAATCAAGAGTCCGGAGCCCATGAACCCGAATACCAGGTGAGGATGGAATCCCTGTCTGCAGTGACAGTGTGCCCGTGGAGGGATATGTTTTTTAGGAAAGTCTGTCATAATGTGCTAATATGTGGTGCAGAGAATGCATTAAGATAAAAAAAAAACCTTTGGCCTTTAGAACCACTTTAACTTGAATGGTCAGATGTCCCTCGCCAGTGCTGGAATTTCTACCCAGCTTCTTCTGGATGCAAGGCTGCAGCCGTTCTTAATGGCTTAGTTGAAACTGTATTTTGGTGTTAATTCTGTTAAAATCTACAATGGGATCCATTGGAGGAGATTTACTAAAACAAGTGCAAAAAGAATCTCTTAGCATACTGATAAAATCTCAGATTCTGATTTCTTATTTTTAAGAGGTCTATGGGTTCATGGGTTTTAAATGAGCATCCAAGAGGTCTGCTGTGCAAGTTTTTATTCCTCCTATCCTGGAAATTAAAGTAACCTGATAATGAATCAGATTAGTTCTGCCATGACGTAAGGTGCATGTTTATACTGAGACTCTTAGGCTGGCCAAGGATGGATCTTTTTATTTTTTGATCAACCAATTGGCTGAGTGAACAAAAAACAATGAACAGATTGACACGGCATACCCCGATCAATGATGTCACAAGGAGGTGGGACCACCTGTGGGAGGCAGCAGAGCTGTTATTTGGTGGGAGCATTTTTTTTGCTCTTTTTCAGGTTGGCGGCTGTCGTTTATCATTATTGACACTGGTTCTACACCAAGAGACATTTTTTTATTTATTTTGTTTTATTTTTTATTAAAGGACTTGTCAAAAGTCATTGTTGCATTTGGAAGGGGGGACTTTCAGATTCCGATAAGCCCCCTGCCCGTAAACCCCCACAACCATCGGCCAGGATTTTGGGGAGGAGGCCCTTGTCCTCATCAACATTGGGACAAGGTGCTTTGGGGGGAGCCCCCCTGCCCCACAGCAACACCTCCATGTTGAGGACATATGGCCTGGTATGGTTCAGAGGGGGGGTGCTGCATGCTTGACCTGCTGGGCTGCATGCTTGAATAAGGGTCTGGTATGGACTTTGGGGGGGACCTACACCCTTAAAAAAAATAAAATTGTCATAGGGTTCCCAAAGGGCCTCATATTTATTGGGGGCAATTTTTAATTGCCGGCAATTCTTTTCTTAAGATTCAGCTGTGAGCAGAAAACCCCACTGACAGCTGATGATTTATCGGTTGTTAAGGACGTGGCAACCACACACTCCTTAACAACCATGACAGTTACTGGATGTTGTAGACATCAGCAGCTGCTAGCAATAAATTACTGCAAGGTTTCATTATTAAATATAGTAAAACCTTGGTTTGAGAGTAACTTGGTTTGAGAGCGCTTTGCAAGACAAGCAAATTTTTTAAATAAATTTTGACTTGATATACAAGCGATGTCTTGATATACAAGTAGCGTCATGTATGAAAAAGAGAGGAGCCTCTAAAGTGTAGCAATATGGTTACATTTAATGAAGGTTCAATATTTAGCAACTCACATGGTTGATGATTAAAACAGGCACATCTAAGTATGCAGGCATCCGGGGTAAAGCCTTCCACATAGACCATTCTCTGCACAGCCATCTTCATCATCCCTTCCCCGCTGCACTCCACGAGTGATTCAAAGCCTCACTTTCAGATCACTCTACTGCAGGCTATTCTTCCCGGTCACGATTGCAGACTGACAGCGGTGAGAGCCGGTGGTTCAGAAGATGGTCAGCTTTACCCCGGATGCCTGCGTACCTAGGTGTGCCTATTTTAATCATCAACCATGTGAGTTGCTAAATGTTGAACCTTCATTAAATGTAACCATATTGCTACACTTAGAGGCGCCTCTCATCTCATATTCTGTAGCTCTGCTAGATTTTGCTTCTAATCCCCTTGGCAAGGCTGCATATTGTGGATGGACATTTTATGGTTACACAACCCATCACATTGCTATAATCTTTGTATATAGACTATAAACTGAAGGACTTGTGGAACGAATCATCTGAGTTTCCATTATTTCTTATGGGGAAATTTGCTTTGATATACGAGTGCTTTGGATTACAAGCATGTTTCCAGAACGAATTATGCTCGCAATCCAAGGTTTTACTGTACTGCATCACCTCATAAAATAGCACATGTGGTAATTTAGTCATGTTTTTTAGTAAATCTTTGAAAAAGTCTGTGTGGTTTCTTCCTGCATACTCGGATGCAGTAAGATACCAGTTTGTTAATGGAGCTCAATGTATTCTGACAGTGAGTACTCTGTCAGAATACAAATCACAAAAAATCCTGCGCTAAACTTAAAAAACAAAAATTTGAATGTGCAAAATTGTGATGGTGAAAGCAGCTGAAAACACTTGATCAATAGCAAATCAACATAATCTAAAAACAAAATTAGTGCAGCGCTAACAGATATGGTATACCCATACAGTGAATATGATGAATGGAGTTGAATAGCCATAAATCAAGTGATAAGAAATAATATAATCAAATAGTGTAAGTAGTAATTTAAATGAATAAACATAGATCATAAAAAGTCCATAGGTGATCCAATAACAGTGCACAAGTCCCAGAAAGGTGATGTCAGAGCGGGAGGCTTGAATCCCAAGATAAGGTAGGAATACACCTGTGATAGTACAATACAAAGTGGCAGCTTACCAGAAGTTAAGGCCTCCAACTTAATGGAAGGGCCACACACGCTTAGATGTAAGACCAAGTGTATCGCATCTTTCAGGAATCAGGGAATCAAGAATGCTCTGCTGTACCATACAAGGCTTAGGACTCCAAAGAAGATGTCACATATGTATGAAGGGAAATGAAAAGCACTTAGCGTAATCCCATTTAAAACACATAAGACGTTTATTTACAAGTTGCACTTACAATGAGCTGACTAGGAACAGGCACACCAAAAAACGAGGCAAACCGCGGCGTCCCGCGTGTGTAGAGCAAAAAGCCAGCATCTAGGGGCGTGACAGCTCTGCATCCGATGACGTCACGTATGGCGAAACCGGTCGGGCGGTACCGGATGCACAGCTGTCACGCCCCCTAGATGCCGGCTTTTTGCTCTACACACGCGGGACACCGCGGTTTGCTTCGTTTTTTGATATGCCTGTTCCTAGTCGGCTCATTGTAAGTGCAACTTGTAAATAAATGTCTTATGTGTTTTAAATGGGATTACGCTATGTGCCTTTCATTTCCCTTCATACATATGTGACATCTTCTTTGGAGTCCTAAGCCTTGTATGGTGCAGCAGAGCATTCTTGATACCCTGATTCCTGAAAGATGTGATACACTTGGTCTTACATCTAAGCGTGTGATGCCGTTCCATTAAATTGGAGGCCTTAGCTTCTGGTAAGCTGCCACTTTGTATTGTACTATCACGGGTGTATTCCTACCTTATCTTGGGATTCAAGCCTCCCGCTCTGACATCACCTTTCTGGGACTTGTGCACTGTTATTGGATCACCTCTGTCAGAATAGACTGATCAGCACCTGCAGCTGCTGATCAAGAAAAATTGTCCAACAAGCCCTAACAAAAGTACATCAGTAGATTGACCTCTGTTAAGCAAGATCAGCCAAACATGGATTGAAATTCAGCTAGTCTCTGCTGATCCAACCAAATTTTAAACCATCTATGTCCAGCTTTAGCCTAAAATACTTTTATTGCCGTAGGTGTCAGGGAAATCATCTCATAATCTGTATTACTGGGGTTGATATAATAAAGGCAAATAGGCTGTTCACTTTGCAGGTGAATTTGCACTTTGCATAAGAATATTCCCAAAGCTTAGTAAATGAGGGGAAGCTCTTCTGACTTCCCTCATCATATCATATGCAAGCAAAAATCCTGTTTGTTTGTTGTTTTTTTTTTTCTTTGCACGTGATTGGGTATTCTTTACAAAGTGTATTTTTACTGCATTCACTAAGCTAAGGGAAAATCCCTTGCAAAGTGCAAATTCACTTGCAAAGATACAAGCCTATTTGCCTTTGGCAAATTAACCCTGCTGTCTTGAAGCATAACTGTTCTGGTCCAAAATGAATTAGCCTCTTGCAGCCAGCGTAATGCATATGTGCAGTGGCAAAAAGGGTTGACTTTTATGCTCACACTCCACACAAACAACAGCGGCAGAGCTTTCTGTGCTGAGAGTGCATTCACTGTGCGCTATCAGCATAATGACAAAGCTCTCAAAGACAGTTCTTGGTCTCTACTAATGACCAGGAGGTGGCAGTACCAGGTCCTGATCATGTGACCACTGTGACAGCCAATCACAGTGGTCATGTGATCGGCTGATCCTTCCCACTTGCCGGGTGTAAAGATGTAAAGAGGTGCTGAGGCTGGGCAGGAAGGGGTTAAACAGCCACTGCAACAGGTAACATAAAGCTCCTTTTCTTACTGTATTAGCTGTGCCCTTCTCCCCAGTTTTCCATCACAGCCTTTTTACTTTCATGGATTTTACTATATAATATATACAGAATTGCTAAGATGGATTTATAGTTATAGGAGCTCATGATGCTGAATGTCACATTTTTTAGCTATACAGTTGCTGGGCTATTGATATGGACACATAGTTTATATAGTGAATGCCTGAATAGTCTGGTGCCTCTGTCTTTGTTATTATGGTCTGTGTGAAGTTTCCTTTTTATTAATTTCTGTCTGAGGTTACGTGGCTGTCTGAAAGCCAGGAATAGGGAGTTCTGGAAATATTCTTTTCAGTAAATCCTCATCAGTAATGATGGTCAGTGGCTAGACCTGAATCCATTGATTCATTATTCAGAAAAATACAGTTAATTCAGTGCATCTAGTATTTTCTTGCGGATAATCATGAATTTTTGTTCCTGTTTATATGATTGAAAAAAAAAATTTCTCATATAAAAGAAAGAGTTGCCAGGGCTTTTACAGAAAGTATCCATATGATATAGGAATCATATTTTACTATATGAAACTGATGCTAAGCAACTCTAACTAATTTAATGAATAACCAGTCCAGGATTCTATCAGTATCCCTGATATATTATATTATTATTATTATTATACAGGTTTTATATAGCGCCAACAGTTTGCGCTGCGCTTTACAATATGAGGGAAGACAATACAGACAATTTCACATCTTTAATCAGGACATGCAATTATTTTTAAATTGGGTTCAACTCCTATCTGTATACACAACGTTAATCCAAAAACAGCTATGTGATAATAACACTGTGTAACCCCCGTTTTCACAAGAGTCAGTAAAAAAAAAAAAAGATTAGATATAAATCTTATATCTGTGCTAGATATTCATTGAAGAGGAAACATAAGCCGGCCATGCACAGATCAAATTTCAGCTGGTTCCTGCAGAAGAGGCCAAAAATAATTTTTCGGGTAGCATTGTTAGGGCTACCTGCCTCAACAAAATGTGTTTTTTCAATCAACTTTTGTTGAACAAATACAGATTCATCCACAATGTTTTAGCATGGGTGGGGAATTTAGTAATTTCTCATTTTTAGCCCACAGGCTAAATAAGAACAATCTTAATGTGTACGGCCAACTTTAGATGGAATGCAGAATTATCATAAATCACCACTAGTTAGAGTCCCCAAAAGACTTGTCTAGTGGACAATAAAAATCTGTGAGTCTGATTTCTCACCTAGTATTGACCTTTATCTATCTAAAGCTTTTAACACTAAATCATATCCCATAACTCCTACAGTTATGGAGTTACATTTATTAAAGAATAAAAGAAGATACCAATCATTTAGACATCATACATTCCTATATTACAAGGCTCAGAAGTAGTGTTGAGCGAACACGGACTGTATTATTCGTGTTCGTACCGAATAATTGGATTTTTTGTACCCGAACACGGACACGGACACTTTACTGTATGTTCGGGTAAAAATCCGTGTTCGGTCGTTTTATTTCCGGGTTTTGCATGCTTTGGCGCTCTTTTCATGGCGGGCTTTCAACAGCCAATCAACAATCGTTTAACTGGTGTGCCTTAAGCCATCCCAGCCATGCCTGCAAATGTCTCAGTAGCTGTGATTGGCCGTCTGAAGCATGTGACCAAGTCTTTATAAGTTCGAGGCAGCCGCAGCGGCGTCATTATGCTGCTTAGATTCAGGGACAGAGCACACATCAACGTGCTGGCTGCTGATTAGGGAAAGATAGGCAGGAAAAAACCATTTGTGTCCGGATAGAATTGAGGGACAGGTCGGAGTGTTTAGGCAGGGCGAGTTGTAGGCATTTTAGGGATAGAGTCTGCTGAATTATATAGGGTCAGTGTCTTCTACAAACTACAATCGATATTGCTGTGTGGGGGGTGGGGTCTGCACTCAATCCTGATCTACGATCTCTTCTCAATCCTGTTAGGGACAGAGTCTGCTGAATTTTAGGGAAACTGTGTTCTACAAACTACAATCAATATTGCTGTGTGGTGTGGGATTGGAGATAGGCAGGTGTCAGTGATCCACATCCATTTTTCTGTGTGTGAGCTGCAGTGAACACAATCTTTTTGGGCTGCAGTGAACACAATCTTTTTGGGCTGCAGTGAACACAATCTTTTTGGGCTGCAGTGAACACAATCTTTTTGGGCTGCAGTGAACACAATCTTTTTGGGCTGCAGTGAACACAATCTTTTTGGGGTGCAGTGAACAAAATCTTTTTGGGGTGCAGTGAACACAATCCTTTTTGGTGTGCAGTGAACACAATCTTTGTGGGGTGCAGTGAACAAAATCCTTTGTGGGGTGCAGTGAACACAATCTTTTTGGGGTGCAGTGAACAAAATCCTTTTTGGGGTGCAGTGAACAACATCCTTTTTGGGGTGCAGTGAACACAATCTTTTTGGGGTGCAGTGAACAAAATCCTTTGTGGGGTGCAGTGAACACAATCTTTTTGGGGTGCAGTGAACACAATCTTTTTGGGGTGGAGTGAACAACATCCTTTTTGGGGTGCAGTGAACAAAATCCTTTTTGGGGTGCAGTGAACAAAATCATTTTTGGGGTGCAGTGAACACAATCTTTTTGGGGTGCAGTGAACACAATCTTTGTGGGGTGCAGTGAACACAATCTTTTTGGGGTGGAGTGAACAACATCCTTTTTGGGGTGCAGTGAACAACATCCTTTTTGGGGTGCAGTGAACACAATCTTTTTGGGGTGCAGTGAACACAATCTTTGTGGGGTACAGTGAACAGAATCTTTGTGGGGTGCAGTGAACACAATCTTTGGGGGGTACAGTGAACACAATCTTTGTGAGGTGCAGTGAACACAATCTTTGTGGGGTGCAGTGAACACAATCATTGTGGGGTGCAGTGAACTCAATCTTTGTGGGGTACAGTGAACACAATCTCATACTGAAGGTTTGAGGGTGCTGCCTGTTCCATACTCCCCCTACTCCTCATCTAGCCTTTTAGGGGTACAAACAATAGTAATTGGGGCCTAGTGTGGTTGTGTACGTGTGATATACATACACTTTTTTGGGATCATATTTTCTATTCCGCTATTTAATCAAAAACCTTTGGGGATCAGTTAAATTGGGGGATAGTCTGTGTTGGTACGTGTGAGAGAGATCCACCTTTCCAAGTTGTTGGGGTTCATCTCATACTTCTGAAGGTTTGAGGGTGCTGCCTGTTCCATACCCCCCCTACTCCTAGCCTTTTAGGGGTACAAACAATAGTAATTGGGGCCTAGTGTGGTTGTGTACGTGTGATATACATACACTTTTTTGGGATCATATTTTCTATTCCGCTATTTAATCAAAAACCTTTGGGGATCAGTTAAATTGGGGGATAGTCTGTGTTGGTACGTGTGAGAGAGATCCACCTTTCCAAGTTGTTGGGGTTCATCTCATACTTCTGAAGGTTTGAGGGTGCTGCCTGTTCCATACCCCCCCTACTCCTAGCCTTTTAGGGGTACAAACAATAGTAATTGGGGCCTAGTGTGGTTGTGTACGTGTGATATACATACACTTTTTTGGGATCATATTTTCTATTCCGCTATTTAATCAAAAACCTTTGGGGATCAGTTAAATTGGGGGATAGTCTGTGTTGGTACGTGTGAGAGAGATCCACCTTTCCAAGTTGTTGAGGTTCATCTCATACTTCTGAAGGTTTGAGGGTGCTGCCTGTTCCATACTCCCCCTACTCCTAGCCTTTTAGGGGTACAAACAATAGTAATTGGGGCCTAGTGTGGTTGTGTACGTGTGATATACATACACTTTTTTGGGATCATATTTTCTATTCCGCTATTTAATTAAAAACCTTTGGGGATCAGTTAAATTGGGGGATAGTCTGTGTTGGTACGTGTGAGAGAGATCCACCTTTCCAAGTTGTTGGGGTTCATCTCATACTTCTGAAGGTTTGAGGGTGCTGCCTGTTCCATACTCCCCCTACTCCTAGCCTTTTAGGGGTACAAACAATAGTAATTGGGGCCTAGTGTGGTTGTGTACGTGTGATATACATACACTTTTTTGGGATCATATTTTCTATTCCGCTATTTAATCAAAAACCTTTGGGGATCAGTTAAATTGGGGGATAGTCTGTGTTGGTACGTGTGAGAGAGATCCACCTTTCCAAGTTGTTGAGGTTCATCTCATACTTCTGAAGGTTTGAGGGTGCTGCCTGTTCCATACTCCCCCTACTCCTAGCCTTTTAGGGGTACAAACAATAGTAATTGGGGCCTAGTGTGGTTGTGTACGTGTGATATACATACACTTTTTTGGGATCATATTTTCTATTCCGCTATTTAATCAAAAACCTTTGGGGATCAGTTAAATTGGGGGATAGTCTGTGTTGGTACGTGTGAGAGAGATCCACCTTTCCAAGTTGTTGGGGTTCATCTCATACTTCTGAAGGTTTGAGGGTGCTGCCTGTTCCATACTCCCCCTACTCCTAGCCTTTTAGGGGTACAAACAATAGTAATTGGGGCCTAGTGTGGTTGTGTACGTGTGATATACATACACTTTTTTGGGATCATATTTTCTATTCCGCTATTTAATCAAAAACCTTTGGGGATCAGTTAAATTGGGGGATAGTCTGTGTTGGTACGTGTGAGAGAGATCCACCTTTCCAAGTTGTTGGGGTTCATCTCATACTTCTGAAGGTTTGAGGGTGCTGCCTGTTCCATACCCCCCCTACTCCTCATCTAGCCTTTTAGGGGTACAAACAATAGTAATTGGGGCCTAGTGTGGTTGTGTACGTGCGAGATACATACACTTTTTTTGATCATATTTCCTATTCCGCTATTCAATAAAAACCTTTGAGGATCAATTGAATTGCGGGATAGTCTGTGTCGGTACGTGTGAGAGAGATCCACCTTTCCAAGTTGTTGGGGTTCATCTCATACTTCTGAAGGTTTGAGGGTGCTGCCTGTTCCATACCCCCCCTACTCCTCATCTAGCCTTTTAGGGGTACAAACAATAGTAATTGGGGCCTAGTGTGGTTGTGTACGTGCGAGATACATACACTTTTTTTGATCATATTTCCTATTCCGCTATTCAATAAAAACCTTTGAGGATCAATTGAATTGCGGGATAGTCTGTGTCGGTACGTGTGAGAGAGATCCACCTTTCCAAGTTGTTGGGGTTCATCTCATACTTCTGAAGGTTTGAGGGTGCTGCCTGTTCCATACCCCCCCTACTCCTCATCTAGCCTTTTAGGGGTACAAACAATAGTAATTGGGGCCTAGTGTGGTTGTGTACGTGCGAGATACATACACTTTTTTTGATCATATTTCCTATTCCGCTATTCAATAAAAACCTTTGAGGATCAATTGAATTGCGGGATAGTCTGTGTCGGTACGTGTGAGAGAGATCCACCTTTCCAAGTTGTTGGGGTTCATCTCATACTTCTGAAGGTTTGAGGGTGCTGCCTGTTCCATACCCCCCCTACTCCTCATCTAGCCTTTTAGGGGTACAAACAATAGTAATTGGGGCCTAGTGTGGTTGTGTACGTGCGAGATACATACACTTTTTTTGATCATATTTCCTATTCCGCTATTCAATAAAAACCTTTGAGGATCAATTGAATTGCGGGATAGTCTGTGTCGGTACGTGTGAGAGAGATCCACCTTTCCAAGTTGTTGGGGTTCATCTCATACTTCTGAAGGTTTGAGGGTGCTGCCTGTTCCATACCCCCCCTACTCCTCATCTAGCCTTTTAGGGGTACAAACAATAGTAATTGGGGCCTAGTGTGGTTGTGTACGTGCGAGATACATACACTTTTTTTGATCATATTTCCTATTCCGCTATTCAATAAAAACCTTTGAGGATCAATTGAATTGCGGGATAGTCTGTGTCGGTACGTGTGAGAGAGATCCACCTTTCCAAGTTGTTGGGGTTCATCTCATACTTCTGAAGGTTTGAGGGTGCTGCCTGTTCCATACTCCCCCTACTCCTCATCTAGCCTTTTAGGGGTACAAACAATAGTAATTGGGGCCCAGTGTGGTTGTGTACGTGTGATATACATACACTTTTTTTGGATCATATTTTCTATTCCGCTATTTAATTTAACTGGGCCTCCATGCGAGACCTGTGTGCCTTGTTGCGCTGTTTTGAGTACTCCACCAACATGGCCAGTGGCAATGACGCCGTTCTCAGCTTAACTATCCCACTTCTATGCCTCCTTGAAAAAACAATTCGGGCGATGATGGAAGAGGATGTGGCACAGGATGAGGAGGAGGAGGAGGATGAAGAGGTAACATTTCCAAGGCTTTCAGGGCAGTCATTCGCAAGGGGCTCCGAGGGTGGGTTCCTGCACACGCAAACGCCAGGGACGCAATTGTCCAGCAGGGGCACAGTTCTGGAGGATGAGGAGGATGAGGAGGAGGAGGAGCTGGAGGAGGAGATGGAACCATGTTCACAGCAGGGTGGCACCCAGGCCAGCTCATGGCCATCACTGGTGCGTGGCTGGGGGGATACAGAGGACACGGACCATACACCTCCCACAGAGGACAGCCTTTCGTTGCCTCTGGGCAGCCTGGCACACATGAGCGATTACATGCTGCAGTGTCTCCACAACGACCGCCGAGTTGCCCACATTCTAACTTGTGCTGATTACTGGGTGGCCACGCTGCTGGATCCCCGTTACAAGGACAACGTACCGTCCTTAATTCACTCACTGGAGCGCGATCGCAAGATGCGCGAGTACAAGCGCACGCTGGTAGACGCCATGCTGCTGGCATTCCCATCTGACAGCGGGGCCACAGTGGAAGCACAAGGCAGAGGAGGAGGAGGAGGAGGTCGCCAACGCAACCAGGGCACCGCCAGCACCTCAGAAGGCAGGGTTAGCATGGCCGAAATGTGGAAAAGCTTTGTCAGCACGCCACAACAAACAGCAGCACCAGCAGCTCAGATGGAACGTCTTAGCAGGAGGCAGCATTTTACCAACATGGTGGAGCAGTATGTGTGCACACGCCTACATGTAGTGAATGACGGGTCTGCCCCCTTCAACTTCTGGGTCTCCAAATTGGGCACATGGCCTGAGCTTGCCCTTTACGCCTTGGAGGTGCTGGCGTGCCCTGCAGCCAGTGTATTATCTGAACGGGTATTTAGCACGGCTGGGGGCGTTATAACAGACAAGCGCAGCCGCCTGTCCAGAGACAATGTGGACAAGCTCACGTTCATTAAAATGAACCAGGCATGGATCCCACGGGACTTTTCCGTACCTTATGCAGAATAGCAATGGATACCGACCTTACCCACCCATTGTTCCATTTTTGCTCTTTCTCACTCTTTTGGGGTGTACCCTCATTTAAAATTTGTGAAAAGAAGCAGTGTTGGCTACCTCGTCCTCCTCCTCAGGGCCAGATTAATGTAGGGGCTATTGGAGCTGCAGCTCCAGGCCCCTACCTTTTATATAGGCCCCGGGTTGGCCATATTCACTGTTACCGCTCTTCTGTCACTTGTAAACACAGAAGTCTGGCTTCTATGCTCGCTTCCCCAGGCAGCACCCTCAGAACCTCCCCACACAGCGTGAAGGCCGGACAAGGAGGGACAGTTGGCGATGCATGGATGTGTTTATGGGCTTCAGAGACAGCATCCCATGTTGAATTAGGCATGCATGGCTGCACCCTTCCTCCTCTGGGTGCATGGCAAGGCACGGCCCTAAGGCCCTTCAAAATCCTCAGCACCAAGCCCATGATGCTGTTAATCCGGCCCTGGTCCTCCTCCACCGCCGCTTCCACCTACACCGCCCATAGGTGTGCGCAGCCTATTGCATTAAGGTGTGCACCCCAAAGTTGAAATACACATGCATGTGTTTGCCAGCAGGGAGAGTAATGTATCGGGGCCATGTACCTGTAGGCAAGGAGAAATAGAGCAGAGCAGGTCCCAGGGAGATCTTTCCCATCTCCTCACTGGCAATGCTATGTGCCCTAGGTGATTAGGGTGTGCCCAGGCACACCCAGCACACCCTGTGCGCACGCCTATGTCACCGCCACATCCACCACCACCTCAACCTCCCTCCTACTCCATATGGGCCTCGTCCTTCAGAGATGAAGAAGAACATTGTTTTATTTTTCTGTTTTTTTTTGTTGTTTTAAGTTATTTCCCTATCCACATTTGTTTGCAGAGCACTTGCCATGCTCTTAATTACGTTTTGCTGCCATTTGCAGCACTCTAGCCCTTTCCTTTGGTGTTTTAGAGCCATTTTAGTGCCTTAAAGTTCGGGTCCCCATTGACTTCAATGGGGTTCGGTGTCCGGGAAAAGTTCGGTAAAAGTCCGGGACACGGACCCGGACTTTTTTTTAAAGTTCGGCCGAACCCGTCGAACACGGACATCTAGGTGTCCGCTCAACCCTACTCAGAAGACTAAAAAGACACATTAGAGAAATATGCACACACTCTATATCATATTTGATATCTAATAAATCATGATTTCATTCTGCTAAATAATATGCTGGTTGTCAAATTGTAATACCTTGTTGTACAAAAGTAAAAATATATTTAGGATAGTTCAGCTTTATTGTCATCTATGCAGTGTGTCCTTTCTCTAAAGTTGATAAGAGTATAATTTCTTAAAGATTTGAACAAGGCCTATCTGAGAAGATAAAAATAGTTTTCCACTGAAAACTCTAAAGCACTGAATAATGTGTCACAATCAGCAGCTATGTACATTATTGCTTCACAGTTTGTCAGTGACTATGGAATAAACAACAGCTGAGGACAGCCCTCCCACACAGCAGACGTGTAATATATTCCAGCAGTTTAGAAAAACAGAGCTTTACATACTGTGAAATATGTGCAACAAAATGTTCTGTTATTTCATGTGAGAAAAGAAAAGATTGAAGCTTAAGTGATGCATAATGTTATATGTATTAAAAGTTAAAGCAACAAAGGGTTATTTCTATGTGCACTGTCTAGTTTTTTTTTTTTTTTTTTTTTTTTTACTATCTACCTGACTGCATGCTACTCTTTTTTTAATCGGATTTTGTTTTTTACATTTTTACAACAAATAAACACCAACAACAAAAATCAAGGTCAAATCATCATTCTAAAAGAACACATCTAATTTTCCCATAATATTCCCTAGTACTCGAAAAATTATTCATAAATATTCATACTATTTCAGGAATATCCAAAAATATTTAGAAACATTCAGAAATATTCAAAAATACTGCAGAGCAGGTAGTCCATAAATCTTTTACATGACCCTCTCCCTCCCTAATAAGAAAAATAAAAATTGAAACAACATTGCATCCTGCTTAATTAGAGTAAAAGAAAATATATTTTTCTTTTCCACAGTTTTTATTTAGGGTTTCAGCAAGTGCGAGTATCAGCATAGAGATAAGTGCGGATGCAGCCGCCAAAACTGTACAGTGATATCACAAGGCATGACATTTCTTAGTCATTCTGAATTCGAGTACAGAAAATTGAAGAAATGAGACAACAAGTAACATGAACATATACAGAATGGTCACAGTTTGTAGCTAGCTAGTGAAATACCTCTTAGCAGCATGGGATGAGTCATCCAGTGGAATATATAGATATCCAAGATAACTGAACTTGTCAAATGTGAGGAGTGTGTCTGATTGTAATGCTCTTTCATAAGAATAGTGAAGATGTTTTGTATTCACAGCTTCTGAAGGATTAGGAGCAATATCTTTTTTCCAGTGCTGTGTAATAGTCAGCCTTGCAGACAGTAGAATGCTAGCTACTATACTACGATGGCTGGAAATGTGTCCAGTCCTAAATTCAGGACAGCTAAGCCAGGTAGAGGTAGAGGCAGTTAAGATACCCAAAATTTCTGACAGAATCTGAAAGATTTTCCGCCAGAAGCTGTGAATACTTTTGCATGACCACAAGATATGATATACAGTATCTCACAAAAGTGAGTACACCCCTCACATTTTTGTAAATATTTTATGATATCTTTTCATGTGACAACACTGAAGAAATTAAACTTTGCTGCAATGTAAAGTAGTGAGAGTTTAGCTTGTATAACAGTATAAATTTGCTGTCCCCTCAAAACAACTCAACACACAGCCATTAATGTCTAAACTGCTGGCCACAAAAGCGAGTACACCCCCAAGTGACAATGTCCAAATTGGGCCCAATTAGCCATTTTCTCTCCCCGATGTCATGTGACATGTTAGTGTTACAAGGTCTCAGGTGTGAATGGGAAGCAAGTATCTTAAATTTGGTGTTATTGCTCTCAATCTCTCTCATACTGGTCACTGGAAGTTCAACATGGCACCTCATGGCAAAGAACTCTCTGAGGATCTAAAAAAAAGAATTGTTTCTTTACATAAAGATGGCCTAGGCTATAAATAGATTGCCAAGACCCTGAAACTGAGCTGCAGCACGGTGGCCAAGACCATAAAGCAGTTTAACAGGACAGGTTCCACTCAGAACAAGCCTAGCCATGGTCAACCAAAGAAGTTGAGTGCACGTGCTCAGCGTCATATCCAGAGGTTGTCTTTAGGAAATAGACATATGAGTGCTGCCAGCATTGCTGCAGAGGTTGAAGGGTGGGGGTCAGCCTGTCAGTGCTCAGACCATACGCTGCACACTGCATCAATTTGGTCTGCATGGCTGTCGTCCCAGAGGGAAGCTTCTTCTGAAGATGATGCACAAGAAAACCCGCAAACAGTTTGCTGAAGACAAGCAGACTAAGGACATGGATTACTGGAGCCATGTCCTGTGGTCTGATGAGACCAAGATTAACTTATTTGGTTCAGATAGTGTCAAGCTTGTGTGGTGGCAACCAGATGAAGAGTACAAAGACAAGTTTGTCTTACCTATAGTCAAGGATGGTGATGGGAGTATCATGGTCTGGGGCTCCATGAGTGCTGCTGGCACTGGAGAGCAAAAGTTCATTGAGGGAACCATGAATGCCAATATGTACTGTGACATACTGAATCAGAGTATGATCCCCTCCCTTCGGAGACTGGGACGAAGGGCAGTATTCCAACATGATAATGACCTCAAACACACCTCCAAGACAACCACTGCCTTGCTAAAGAAGCTGAGGGTAAAGGTAATGGACTGGCCAAGCATGTCTCCAGACCTAAACGCTATTGAGCATCTGTGGGGCATCCTCAAACAGAAGGTGGAGTAGTGCAAGGTCTCTAACATCCACCAGCTCCGTGATGTCGTCATGGAGGAGTGAAAGAGGACTCCAGTGGCAACCTGTGAAGCTCTGGTGAACTCCATGCCCAAGAGGGTTAAGGCATTACAAGAAAATAATGGTGGCCACACAAATTATTGACACTTTGGGCCCAGTTTGGACATTGTCACCTAGGGGTGTACTCACTTTTGTTGCCAGCGGTTTAGATATTAATGGCTGTGTGTTAAATTATTTTGAGGGGACAGCAAATTTACACTGTTATACAAGTTGTACACTCAATACTTTACGTTGTAGCAAAGTGTCATTTCTTCAGTGTTGTCACATGAAAAGTTATAATAACATATTTACAAAAATGGGAGGGGTGTACTCCCTTTTGTGAGATACTGTAGGTTACCCGTGAGGCTGCAACCTCTTCAGCAAAGAGAAATACAATCGGGATAAAACCTTGCCAGTTTATATGGGGTTAGATGCCATCTCACATTTATTTTCAAAGCCAACTCCCAGTGAGTAACACAATGGGTGGTGCGATTTGTGGTTTGAATTGCTTGTTGCCATTGGTGGTCAGAGAATAGTGTTTAGGTCTGATTCCCATTTAGCCATGGAGGTGTTTTAAACAAAGGTAAGTTTGTTATGCAGTAGATTGTACACTAGAGAGATACCTTTTTTGGGATCCTTTTTTTGACTGCAGGAAATTCTAAAATATAGGATGAGGAGTTACTGTGGGAGGTGGCATAGTGAGCAGAAGATGTCTTATGCGTACTAATGCTGTGCGCGGCAGCTTAAGCTTTTGTTGAAGAGTCTCAGAGTTGCCAGGATTACCATCAATTAGGAGGTCCACATCCCATTGTAAATTATGTGGTATCCCACATAAATCATGGCAGTTTGGAGTAGTTGGAGAGTAGTAATGGGTAATCGTACTTTTCCAGCATGCTTGGGGGTATGGCATTATGGGGTAGAGCTCTCTATGCTAAAACAGATGCCCCGATGGTAATGGGTACGTCTTTTCCAAAGGTCCGCTAGTAGTAGATCTGATAATACAGCAGTTTTAGTAAGATGGCATTCAATATCAACCGATAGTGGGGTTTTCTGAGTGTGGAAGCAGTACTTCAGTTGATCAGAATGTGTCGCTATGTAGTAGTCATCAATATCCACCATCCCCATACCACCAACGAATCTGTGTTTAGTGAGAAGAAAGTGAGGACGCCTTGCTCTTTTTGCTTGCCAGATAAACTTTTTGAGGAGAGAAGTCAGGGATTTTGGGTATGAGTGGGGAGTGGGAATATGAATAGTTCAAAATAAGTATTTGGGGAAGAATGAGCATCTTGAAGGCTGCCAGCCTTCCTGCCCATGACATTTCTACTTTCGATAGGTTGTTGAGTTCTATTCCTAGTTTAAGTAGAAAGGGTTTGTAATTTGCTTTGGCTACCATGGAAATAGAGGGAGTTATGTGTATTCCTAGATAGGAGATGTTCTTTTCGGTCCATGTGTATGGCAGTTGGGCTTGCAGTAGAAAGGATCTGGGGTGAGGAATACCTAGGTTTAAGACTAGAGATTTAATGTAATTAATTTTGTAATAGGAGATCGAGCTGAATTCGGTCAACAAATTGTGTGTGTTGGGAAGTGATGATTCTGGGACAGTTAATGTCAAGATAACATCATCGACGAACAGGTTATTGGTGTGTGATCTCCCCGTTAAAACCAGTTATATGCAGACTGGATCAAATACTCACTGCTAGGGGTTCAATCATTAGATTGAAAATTTGTGGGGACAAAGGACATCCTTGACTGGTGCCATTTGTAATTTGGAAAGGTTTGGATAAAAGGCTAAAGGTAAATACTTGAGCGGGGGCAAGCATAGCTGTGAGAATCGTACCCTGAAATTCAAATTTATCAAGGACTTGGCACATGTAACCCCAATGAACCCGGTCAAACGCCTTCTCCGCCTCTATGGAAAGAAAGAGAGAAGGCGCCCGACTCCGCTCCACATGGTAAATGATGTTCAACAATCATCTGGTGGCGTCGGAGGTCTGCCTGCCTGGTATAAACCCCATTTGATCAGTTTGCATTAGTTTGGGCACGATGGTTGACAAGAGGGTTACTATGTTTTCCTTCAGCACCTACCGGGGGGGGGGGGGAGAAGCGGCGGCTGTATTATAAATCTTAGTAAGACGTGGGGTAAGATGTGTTCCAAAAAGCTGGTAGTATTTATTAAAGAAACTGTCCAGACCTGGGGATTTACCTTTTGGTAGGGACTCGATTAAACAAAGTACTTTCTGATCTGTGAATGGGCAATTCAGAGCAGAGAGGTCAGTTGGAGATAGTGCAGGGAGGCAGAGTCGATCGGGAAAGGAAGTGATAGCAGAAGTGGAGGGTTACAGGCTGCTAGGATCAACTTTTAGGTTGTACAATGATGCATAATAATCAGTGAAGGCATCTGCGATATCTTGGGGATTGGTAACTCTCTTCTTTGGGATAGAGTGAAATATATGGGGAGTTTTTAATTTGGTACATTGCGCCTTGAGACGAGACTGTAAAAATGTACCCGCTTTGTTGTTTTAGGCATAGTATTTAAATTTAAGTTGCCTTAACATCCAATCGTGATTAGCATTTAATAGAGTACGTAATTCAAGTCTCATTTTGGTGAGGGAGCTAGCTATGGTGGGATTAGGAGAAGCTTTATTTTGGGCTTCCAGTATATGAATAGAGGAGAGTATCTGTTGCATCTTTGCAGATTTATGCTTTTTTCTTCTGAGCGCCCAATTAAATTAAGATACCGCGTATATACGCTTTATTGGCATTCCACACAGTAAAAGCGTCAGTGTCAGACTCTGGGTTGAGACAAAAATATTCCTTGAGATGTTGAAGGATCACAGCGGTAGTATCAGGTTCTTTAAGTATGTTGGTATTGCAGCGCCATATGCGGATAGGGGGGCATGAATTTTCCTCTGAGACCATGAGGGACACTGCAGCATGGTCGGACTAAGTTATATCTGTGATTTCAGAGGAAATGATATTTTGCAAAAGCCACTTGTCAATTAGAAATAAATATATACATGAATAGGAATTGTGTCTAGGTGAGTAGTATGTGTAATCTTTCTCAGATGCATGAAGGCACTGCAAGACATCTTAGACATCTTCCACATGAGAGAGCGCAATGAAAAGTAGCGTGTTCTCTGAGCAGTGGTTGAGTCTAGATGTGGATCCACAACTGAGTTCAGATCGCCACACACTAACTTCTAACTTTATGCAATTTAACAAACAGTTTACAAAGAAATCGACCTGGATGAGAATTGGGAGCATACATACCACCAGTATAGCGTATACTATTAAGGTCACAAACCAGGATAACATACTGTCCCTCTTCGTCAATAATCGAGGAGTGCAGTGTAAATGTAATTCTTTATAGAAATAAGAACCCCCCTCCTTTGTTTTTAGGAGTAATTGGCTGTAAAGATGTGGGGAAAGTCCTTGTGTTGGCATTTGGAGCCGAAGAACCTTGAAAATGTGTTTCTTGCACTTCCAGAATATCCGCTTTTGAGGCTATGGCTTCTTTCCACAGTGAAAATCTCTTAGCCAGTTGGTTTAGGCCACAGGCATTAAGTGAGACAATTTTGAAGGTCATTCCATTAAAAAGTCATGAATGAGCGTAAAGGTGACACACATCGCCTATGGGGTTCATAGTAGATGACGTAAAGGTGTGTAAGGAGCGTTTCAAGAGGTATGATTCCAAACAGAAAGCTTGTGAGTTGAGGTATGCAATAAATGAGAGAACACATATTTGAAGTATCCTCCACTAGCTAGGTTGCAACCTGATGAACCATCAAAAGAACAAACAGAAGAGCACGGGGTGTTAGAAAAAAATGAAAAATCGTAAAATAGGGATGATGCTCCAGGTTTTAAGAAGGTCAACGCCGTCTTCTAGTGAGGTTATGGTGGATGTACGCCCGTAATGCGTAATTTTCAATGTTGCTGGTTACTTCCATTGGTAGGGGATGTTGTGGTTCGGCAGAGCTTTCGCAATGGTCGCCAAATTTTTGCGATGTTGTAGAGTATGGGCTGATAGGTCAGGAAGGACTTGGGGTGGGAGGGCCTGTTCGTGCAATTTTTATGCAATGTAGATAAGATATGTTCTTTGACCCCGTAGTAGTGGATTTGCAGCAGGATATCTCTGGGAACTTCTTGTGGCAGGAAAGATGACTTAGGCATTTGATGGATTCTGTCGATTGTGAGATCTTTGGGGGATAGGCCTGGGACCACCGCCTTGAAAAGGTCTCAGTCATAGTGGGGTAGTTGAGACGGTAACACTGATTCAGGAATACCCTTGATCTTTAAGTTGTTACGACAAGCGACTTTGGATTTTAGCCAATTAATATCATGGCTATGTTGATCTTGGGCATCAACCGTCATTTTGAATGAAGACATACAGGCACTGACATTATCTTCTAAATGGTTAACTCTATCCCCCAAATCCTGGATTTCAGTTTTGAATTTATGGAAGCATGCTCGCACGCTCACATGTCATCCTGAAGGGAAGAATGCAGGGACCACAACATGTCTTTTAGTATGATATCAGACACTGGCTGGCCTGTAGTGATGAATGCTGCCAGTGGTGTCTGCAGGTAAACTTCATGGGGCATATATTATTATAGTGACCACTATACACTGATTACTGTCTATGTCCTACAAGAAAACAACAAGAGAAGGGCACACCGACCTTGTGCATTACCACTTAAAAGTTTATTAAAATCAAAGAAGGGTAGCGTACAATCTACTCACAAATGTAGGATATGAACAAGCATATAGGAAATGGGCATCGCTCACTTCCAGGGCACTTCTCTACTGCTGGATAGCGTGATGGCGTCCGCAAAACCTGATGTGGCTTACGCATTTCGAGGGAGGCCCTTCTTCCTCAGAGCCAAAATCGCCATTCGGCTGGTGATTTTGGCTCTGAGGAAGAGGGTTCTCCCTCGAAACGCATAAGCCACATCAAGTTTTGAGGGCGCCATCATGCTATCCAGCAGTAGAGAAGTGTTCTGGAAGCGAGTGGTGCCCATTTCCTATATGCTTGTTCATATCCTATGTTTGTGAGTATATTGTACACTACCCTTCTTTGATTTTAATAAACTTTTAAGTGGTAATGCACAAGATCTCTGTGCCCTTCTCTTGTTGTTTCCTTGTAGTGCCTTTTGGATACCCCTGGTCCTGAGGGGGGTAGCAAGACCACTTCATTTGTGTCATAAAACCGCCTAGAACATTCACCTTCCAGCATATCACTTGAGCACAGGAGAGATATTGTTTTTTGGAAATCACTGTCTGTGTCCTTCCTGGGCTTGGATTTTGCAGGGCTTCTGGAGCTGGGAGAGGACAGTGGTGAGCTGTTATCTTCAGCCGAGTGCCCCGTTGAGGCTGCTACGGCTTCAGAAAGCTGCTGAGAGGCATCCACTAGAGGTCCAGCAGCGGCTTCTCCAGGAGATCTCCCGCCGCCATTTTGGAGTGGATTCCGCGGTTACGTTGGGAAGAAACCCAACAGTTTTTATAGAGAGGACGAGTCCTTGCGGCGTCATGGCATACTTGCGAGTGCAGGAGATCTTCCGGATACTTGTGGGTCAATTGAGTCAATGAAAGGCAGCCGTGGATGCTAGTATCCCCCAGGGTGTTCACGGACCAGCAGGGTTATACGGCCATCATAGCTGAGCGGTCGCTCCACCCCCCGAAGAAAATATGTTTTTGAAGGCCTATGTGGGCGTCCATTGCTGATCCATTTTGAATTGGGCATTAGGGTGGCAGGTCTGCCAGGGGCAGCACAAAAAAACCCATACATCATGCTATCAACAATAACACAGTCTTGTGTTTTAAGATAGATTCCAAGCTGATGCCCAGCTCTCCAGTACTATTCAGCGAGATACTGATTACTGCTATTACTCCGCACATTGTATATTTTTTCTTCTGGAATAGAAAATAGTTCACAGTTACTATAATGAATGTACAAAGCAGCACTATTAAATAAAAATCAATGTTGTGAAAAATTAGATAAAATTTTAGCATAACTCAATAAAACAAACTTAAAAAGTGAAAAAATAGTGAGTAAAAAAGATCATTAAATGAACTAACAGTCCATCAATATAAGTCCATAAATATAAAAGGGCTAAATAGGAAAATACTGTGCACCACACAAAGTTCAAAAGAAGGGGAGGACAAATTATCCACAAATCACTTCATCCACCAGTGTCCCCACATCCAGGAATTCACAATGCTTCCGCCACCAGGTGACACCAAGTGCTCAAGCCTCTTACTTCCACATGTGGACCATCCTATAGTATGGTCAAATGCGCATATTAAGTCTCCTTATTCTGGGAAACTCCAGGACGCCAGTGATGTATTCGGTCAGAGTTGGTTGATCGGCATGATGAAAAATAAAAAGCATATGTGCCCATAGTGTAATCCATAAAAAAAATGTATTAAAAATCAAATAACGACTAGGACTAGTAGGCAATAGCAGAATTCCACAAAGCAGGTCCTAAGAGCAAAAAGCTTTAAAACTTGCCTATGGCAATAAAATGTAGCAAACAAAATGCTCTCCCATTTGCAGAAGGTTGTGTAGTTGCACCGGACTCATCCACCGGTCAGCAAGCGTGCATGATAGCCATGTCCAATTTCGTCAGAAAGATGACATCATCAGGGGACTGGCTTGGTTCACAATTACTGTTCACCGAGGCAGGGTTAGAACCAAACTGCTGGCAGAGTAAGGGTTTTTTTTTTTTTACGATTACAGTTAGAATTGCAATTTAATTCCTGGATCTGAATACAATTTAGTGTAACTCCCAGTATAACTACTGGATTTAAACTAGGGTCTGCCATATCTCAGTATAACTACTGGATTTAAACTAGGGTCTGCCATATCTCAGTATAACTACTGGATTTAAACTAAGGTCTGCCATAAAGGTGTAAGTAGATACACAAACAACACTGTAACCTACAGAGTATCAGCCTTTGTAAACTAAAAAAACATCAACCAACATACATTTTTATTAATTTTATTATATTACTAATTATGTATCATGTATTGCTAATGTATTTTTATATAAGCACATTTTAGCTATTCATACAAAATTGATTTTAGTAGTTTAAGTTAAAACAACACACTAATTCTTTTGCATTCTCCAAGGAACAACTGATTTGTTCCTTGCATGTCAGTTTCTTCCTCTCTGATTCTACACCATTTATCAATACAGGGGTTTTCCACTTTAAAAAAGAAAGTGGCAACCCCTTGAATTGTAGACTAATGCAGGTCGACAGATAACTCTGCACTTACAACCCCTGGCAGTTAGCTTTCTTGTTAAACATTGAAAACCACTTTGAATTTCAGGTTCTTAAAAACCTTTTATCTTCTTAGGTGACAATGCCATCAGCGAAAAAACAGAAATGATCCACCTCTCCCCCCTCACTGAATATGTTGGAAAGAAAGAAGATAGACAGATAGACTTCTGTGACAGATCCTGTGATGAGTTAAGCACAATGTTTACCGAACTCTCTGGACTGCGTGTTGTTGTCAATACCCTGCTTGACAACCTTCAAAAAGTGGTAAATATAGGTTCTCATTTAATTTATATGAATGATATTTAAAAATATATTATATTAATCACAAAAACTGCAATAAATAAATAAATAAATATATATATATATATATATATATATATATATATATATATATATATATATATATATATATATTTATATATTTATTTATTTATTGTACACATATATACAGAAGGCGGGTTTACAGAACAAAGTGTAGATTAAAAGTGGTTCTAAAACTAAAACATTTTTACCTTTAATGCATTCCTTGCATTAAAGTAAAAAATGATATCCCAATTGCTGTGCCCTTCCCTCCCACCCAGATACTTACCTGAGCCCTGTATCAGTCCAGCGGATTGCCTGGTTGCTGGTCTTACCGCCTCTCTCCCCGCTCTCACAAGCTTGGCTGAGAGCCATTGACTCCTGCTGCTGTTATCCAAATCCTGTGAGCAGAGAGTGGGGGGCAGGGCTAAGCTGCGCTGTGTGTGTCAATGGACACACAAAGCCCAGCTTAGGATCAAGCTCACATGTCTGCCCCCATAGGGAGTGCTTGCTATGGGGGCAGACACAAAAGAGGAAGAGCCAAGATCACTGAATGGGGACCCCAAAAGAGGATGTTCAGATGCCCTGTTCAATACCATTGTACAGAGCAGGTGATTATAACATGTTTATAAATTGCCCTTAAAACCACTTAAATAAAGAATTGGTGTGTATATATATATATATATATATATATATATATATATATATATATATATATATGTACAGTATATATATATATATATATATATATATATATATATATATATATATATATATATTAGAGTATATAGTACACAATGAATAATTGTAAAGCATAATGATGATGGGGTATGTGTGTAGGAAGTCATGGAAATTTGTGGCATTTATATACTTTGGCAGAGACTATCAGGCAGTGACAAACATATACTAGTATACAAGCACAGTTTGCAAAATATTTAGCATTTGTTTATCGATCCTACAAAATATTTATTCTACCATAATGATATTGAAAAACTACACATTTTCTTTTCAAATGCCTGAATTTACCCTTTTAAAGTTTTAACTCAGATACATCATTTTTAAGTAGAAGACAATATTAATACTACCATTCATTTGCAATGCATTTCAGTCTGAAGAAAATCAGGAGTTGTGGGAACTGATTGGGCCCAACAAAACCCTAAAGAATCAATCAGTGTGCTGGCAGGATGGACGTGTCTTTGGTGATAATGAAGACTGGATTGTAGACAGTTGTACCAAATGCACCTGTCAGGTAACTATGACAGAAAATAAGATTACAGTATATTTGTCAGTTTGTGTGATAGTAAAACAGATTACTTAGGGTATTGGAACACATCCACTATTTACTTAAAACAAATTACTTTGCCTTAAAGTGTATCTAAAGCCAGGTTTTGTTTTGTTTTGTTTTTTTGATAGAGTAGTTTTTGGCTGTAGATACACTTTAGAGCCGGTTCACACTACCGTGACCAGAAAGTCGCCCCATGAAGGAGCGACTTTTTAGCGCGACTTTAGTGCGACTTTGAAGAGACTTTGAAGAGACTTGAATGATAGGCGACTTTGTCTGTGGGGAATGCCTGGGTAATCTTTTTCTTCTTCCTGGAAAGTCTGATCACAGTAGCTTGAAAATAGATAAGGATCCGACTTAGAGGCGACTCCCATTGAAGTCTATGTGCACAAGTCTGATAGCGGTCGCCTTGAAGTAGTACAGGAACCTTTTCTGGAGTTGGAGCAACTTCACTAGTGCATACTAAGACGGCTCTCATTCATTTACATTGAATTTGTAATGACAAGTGACTTGGGGCGACTTGAGGCCACACAAGTCACATCCCAAGTCGGAGTAGTGTGAACCGGGTCTTAAGAATTGATATCTTAATGGTATTTTTATTCATAGCACTGAAAACCATGAAGCCTTCTCAAACATGTAATTTTCCCTCTCTACATAGAGTTCAAAAACAGTTTGTCATCAGATTACGTGTCCAACTGTGCATTGTGACAGCCCAACTTTTGTTGAAGGAGAGTGTTGTCCTGTCTGTTTCCGTAAGTGACATATTTCCCTTTTCGAGGACAGAGCTCCTGTTATATTTCTATCCATGTTTTGTTCTTTGCCACAATATCCTTTTTCTGTGGTACGATTCTAAAAAAAATTCTTCTTTCATGCATCCTTGTCTTTCAGCATTAGATAACGAAGCTGGTTGGTCTCCATGGTCTGAGTGGACAGAATGCTCTGTAACCTGTGGCCCTGGAACCCAACAACGTGGAAGATCATGTGACGCTACCAGTAGTACTTGTGTTGGCTCCTCAATCCAAACTAGAACATGCAACCCTGGGAAATGTGACCACCGCAGTAAGTGTTTAATGATTGTAGTCATACGTGGCATTTGACTGTACACTAAAATAACACTATTTTCTGATGTTTTTAAAGTACGTCAAGATGGTGCTTGGAGTCATTGGTCCCCATGGTCAGCCTGTTCTGTGACATGTGGAATTGGCAACATCACTCGTATTCGTCTATGTAATTCCCCCAAGCCACAGTTAGGGGGAAAGAACTGCACTGGATTTGGACGGGAAACAAAAGAATGTGAAGGGGTCCCATGTCCAGGTAAGTTTTTAGAACGGTAATAGGTTCCTTGTTATAAAGCACTGGGTTAATACCCATAAACTGGTGGGTTTTTTCTAGTCTTCAGACAGTGTCCATTGCTCCTTGCTTTTAAACCAGTGTCTATGGGTGTTTGCACATATTTGAGATGCATCTGCCATGCAGAAGCCATTGGGTTTTCAGGAGAATAGCAAAGTGAATAAAAGTAGTGAAGTTGGTCATATACAGATGCTAGAAACATCAGACCTTTTGAAAAACTAAACAAATGTTGGAAGACTCCTTTTTCACTTAACATGTATATCCACTTGACGTGCAATCTCCCCCACAGGCAGAGAATAATGATTTGTTTGTGCAAGAAAGAACAGTGAAATTTTAAATGCCTGAAATGTTCCAGCCAGCTGGATCTGTATTGTATGCTACCTCAGTGTTCTTAAGAGAAAGTCCAAACCACAAACACAGGGAGGCCTTTGCATAATTGCACTTATGTAATCCATATTCTGCAAAGCCTTCTACAATGTATGCTCAGTGTAAGAGAAAAAATATTTTGCTGTGCAATGAAAAGGAATGTGAAAGTTTTGGCTAATCTTATCAAATTTTGTTGGTATATAATATCATTGTAGCCAAGCCGTAGATAAAATACAGTAGGTTAAATATATATTGTTTTACTTTTTTATTTTTTTTTTATTTCAGTAAATGGTAAATGGGGTCCTTGGTCACCATGGTCTAGCTGCAGTGTTACCTGTGGAGGAGGTCTACGAGAAAGATCCCGTATTTGTAATAACCCTAAGCCACAATATGGAGGGAAGAAGTGTGGTGGTGATACAAAAGAGAAGGAAATGTGTAATAAGCAGGATTGTCCAATTGGTAAGCTATTTAACCAATCATTGTATTTTGAGGAGAAAATCAGGCTATGTTAAATTGAGATCACCTACTAGTTGTTTTTTTGTTTTTTAGCTAGGATAGATATCATATGCCATTTGTTGTTCTTAGGTGTTGTATCTTAGGCAGCACATATTTTATTGTGAATTCTTGTTGTAAAAAATGGAACCTGTGATGACAAAATAATTCAAGCTGATTTTAATGAGTTTCTGAAATTTCTCTGCTTTGTAACAGCAGCAGAACATCTGCTTTTATAAATTCCAGTGTCAGAAACAACATGTTTGTAGCAATGAATGCCAGAGTGTGAACATTATTGTAGACTTCAGTGCATTTCCTGAAAAATCCTCAGCTGGTTTTAAGAGTTTGGGGCTAAGGCTAAAGATTTGGCCTACTGGGAATGTCAAATATCGTGACTGTAAATTTACTTTAAGAAAGCAGACAAGGAAGTGCATAAAACTACTGCTTTAGGGTAGAAACCTTATATTTCCTAGCTACAATGTAAAACAACACTTAAATAAATGTAAAATATTACAAACTGATGACATGTAAAGCATATACGAAAGGCATTCAAATTGAAACAATACAAATTCTGTGATAGCAAATGTAGAAATATGGGCAAGTCATAAATTTTATCGTAAAGTAGCTAGGGATCTGGAAGATACAGACTTACAGGCTTATTACAGTCAAAACTACTACACTTAAAACTTAAAAGAAAAGTCAAAATCATTTTTTCCTGTTTCAGATGGAAGATGTGGGCTAAATTCCCCACAAGGTCTTTACAGCTAGGGTTTTTTTTCGCCCACCTTAACAATGGCTAATGTAGCCACGCTACTATTGTCTCCGGTAGTGAAGACTTAGGAGTTTATTTACAAAAGGCAAATAGGCTTTTTATCTTTTAGGGAAATGTCTCCTTAGCTCAGTGACTTTGGTGAAAATTCACTTTGCAAAAAATACCTAATCGCGTGCAAGGAAAAAAAAAATATTATTTTTGCTTACAAATGTTTGAATGATGGGAGTCAGAACTTCACTACGCTCACTAAGCTAAAGTAAAAGTCCCTTGCAAAGTGAACAGCTTATTTGCCTTCAGTAAATCATCCACCTGCAACGCTTCACTCAAGATGGCAAATTTTGTTTGGGTGGAATTTCTTTTTATTATAGAGAATGTTAAATTAAAGTATAATATGATAGGTGAGGTCAAACAAAATACCCTCAAAAACATCCAGCTCCCAAAACAGCTCCAAACATGATCTGTTGTGCCTGCCATTAAGACTATAAATATAATGCCTGTGAACCTAATACTGTAGATTTGACCAATTGCTGCATATGCAGTTACTGGGGATGAGCTGATGATTCAGACAAAACTTTGGCTGTTTGTGTGAATGCCTAAATTTTTGCCCATTTGCCCGGAGAAAAGCAGCATATTCATTTCTACCCACTGTCAATAGTTCCTAAAGAAGAGGCGGGTGCTGGCACCTGCTGCATCCGTAGGAACCACAACTGACTTCGGAACATTGATTACATGGTGAGAAATCCCCACCACATAAGTAAAGAATAAGCATAGGATTTTTAATCTTGGTAATTCGGTGTGCAGCGAGCATCATGATTGATGATGGATTTAAAGGGGACTTTTTTGGGGATAAAAAAAAAAAAAAAGGTCTTGTCAAACGTTTGGGTGTCTTTATGTCTAGGTCACTTGTTTTTTGTTTTGAATGAGTAGGGGTACCCCTACTCATCCACTTAAGGGGCAGCACATGGGGCCTCCAGATCCTGATGGGGCAGAAACCCTTTTCCTCATCAACCCCCCCCCCCCCCACATTGAGGGCAAGTTTTTTTTATGCAAAGGAGGAAACAATACACATTTTTTTGTTCATTCTTGCTGTAGGATGTACTCCAGTAAAATGGATATTTACTATTTTTCTGACAACCCTTTGCCTATTAGCCAAAGAAATGGGCATTTTTAATGTTATAGATTTGACTCCCATTGATTAAGAAGGGGTTTGGGTTTTGTAACTGAACATCGCAGAAACCTGCTTGAATGGAACCCAGGGCATTTCAAATGATCCCTATCAGTTACAATGAGCAACCAGTTAGATTTCATCATACGCATTTTACAATAGTTACTCAAATGTTAATTCCTGGCTGCTAGCTAATGTATTAAAGCACTGTAGAAACAGTATCTACTGCATATTTCCCTTGGGGCTGGTTCACACTAGGAATTACACAGGAATGCGCAGCACGTTCTTGTATGATTCACATGCAGTTCAGTGTGGTGCAATTTGAGATCATTCAATTTGAACTGGCTCAAATCGCACGACACCGCACCAAAAGTAGTGCATGCACAACTTTTGGAAACATACCGCAACTGGGATGCATGGTACAATGGGATCTGGTGAAGACAAACTCTCTGCATTTGCAACTTGCACTTGGGGTGCAATTAAATTAATATTGACACCTGTTGCATTTCGAAACTGCAGTGCATTTTGAATGCTGTGTGGGAAGCGCACACAGGATGCAAATTTTCATCACCACATTCTGGTGTGAATGGGCCCTTAATCTATTATTCAGTATGTGTCACTGTATACATTTTTCTTAAGCACATGCTTTCTAAATCTTTTGCAAAGTTTCTAACCTGGAGATCCTGCCTGTATCAGTACTTCCTGTTGCAAGCTCACAACAAACGATGCTGCCTCACAATTAACAGCAACTTTGTCAGCCTGTGAGCTCCTTTTTTGACTATTTGGCTGCCCATCAGGTCTATTAGAAGGGAAGCCCAACAGACAGCTGTTATTTTTTTTTGCTACAGCTGATATTATAATATTATGATACTGTTTTTGCAGATGGGTGCCTATCAAATCCTTGCTTTCCTGGAACTGAATGCAATAGCTACATTGATGGATCTTGGTCATGTGGAGCTTGTCCAGTTGGTTACATTGGCAATGGGACATTTTGCGAGGATCTAGATGAGGTAGAGTATAAAGGATGATATAATATGATTTAAAACTCTGAATTATCCAAAAATGTGCCTTCTCTGCTGATGACTAACAAAAAAAATGTCACTCCCAGAAAGCAATAACCAAATTATGTATCAAAAGTCAATATTGTTACTACTGGAACAAGACAGGAGTGTCCATTATTTTCACTTATATTTACAACGGTTATTGAACCATTAGCACAATACATTAAAACATAAGCACATATTAGAGAAATTAGAGGAAAGGACATAAAATAGGGCTCTATGCTGACGAAATTATCTTGATAATTTCTAACCCTACCATATTGCTTCAAAACATTCAAACCACTCTAACTACTTTTAACAATGTTTCATATGAAAGAATTCATGAAATGACATTCCAAATATTGAGATTGCATTCTTACCAAAAACAACGAATACATTTTCCATATCTCTAAACAAGGGAACCACAAGCAAAATAATATTTTTGTATCCAAATGCCAATGTAAAATGCAGGGCAAAATTGTGGCTTTTAAATGCTTATATTACGGAAATTTCTATATATTTTCTATACTTTACCAATGCCACTTTCCAAGTCACTTTTTTTATCCTCGCTCAAAAGTAACTTAATCGGTATGTATAGCACTACAAAAAAAAACCCAGATGCCCTTTTGTTGTTCTTTCTTAGTATAAATACTCTGTAGGAATGGGTCTCCCAACCTATATCATTGTTACCAGGCAACTCTTTTAGATCAAGTTAAGTACTGGTGGTCTCCTGACACTGATAAACTGTGGTCTATAAGGGAAAGACAGCATCTGCCAAGTGACAATAAAAAAGTTTTTGTTTTTTTATTAGCCCTTAAAAGGGAGGGAATAATACAAATTTCAGTCACCCTATGGTTAACATCACTATTGAAGCTTGGAAGAATGCAGATATATGCCTGCCCTCCCTCTTGACTGTGTACTGAGAGGTGCCTGGTACAATAAATTATCTCACTAAAAGAACTTTTTGAAACATTTAATGGTTAAGAGCATCAAATAAATCCAACATGTTTTAGGGGAAAAAGAAAAGAAAATGTTAATAAAATCACAACAGAATGCACTAGGGGGAACTGTGTTAAGACTTAATGAAGACTAACATCTCCTGATGGCACGAAAGTCAGTCGGCCTTTTTATCAGCTCCCACTGTTCTAACAATTAGGATGGTAGGTATCGTATAGACACTACAACACTCTGTATAAAATGTCCAAATACTCTAACTCCATTTCACTACTATATTGGAGATATTATGGTGTTGCATGGTAAATCATATCCTATACTACTGCAATTATTCACTTTATCTCTTTGTTAGACAAAACCACTCATGTCAACAACATCTTCCCATTTTATGATGTTCATTTAACATATTTTAGGCATGTTATTTGCTTCTCTTGTGTAGACCTTTAAAAGCCTTAACACTGCTGCTGAGCACTGTCAACTTAGATGTGATGTCAGCATTTACAGGCAGGATCAGGACTGTCAGTCAAGTGACACTCTGTTGTATTTATATTCTTCCCTGGCAGATACCTATATAATATTTTGTCTTTGCTCCTCAGCCAGCAGCTACATAAAAGTGTATGCAGGTAGGTGGCAGGGAGGGGCAAAGATGTTGGGTCAGCCTAGACTCTATTTAGACGTTCCCAAAAGAGAAGAGGGCTATAGCTTACAAAAAGGGAGAGGGATGTGCTATGGAATTTACTCTTGCCAAAGTAGTCAAATTTTCAAACAAGCTCAAAGGCACATTGCAAGTGAATAAAAATGGAAAGGAAAGATACCACAAGTTAGCATTTAAAATACTTTTCTTTGCATTTTCCTGCATTTTTTATTTTTTGGTTAGTGTCTGAGTTTTGTTAAAAAGAGGGTTGTCTCACATCTAAATTTTTGATGTCCAAGCCACCTCCTGTAAACCTTTTATTTCTAATCTGCAACCTCTCTACAATAGTATTTTGAATAGATACTGTATATTAAGAAACAGTAACTTTCTGACATATTATTTGTTGTCTTTTGATTTCATGTTATTTGCATTTTATCCTTTGATAGTGATTATGTCATTTTTAATTCAATACTGCTTTCGGTTTTTACCTTTTTTCCCACCATTGATACATCGAAGTTTGAAGATATAGAGAAAAACAAATAATTGTTAAACTGACTCATCTGTTGTCACCTGGCCTATAATGCAAACATCATTAGTGCAACTAATTGTTTATTGTATTTACTATATGCTTGCCACTAACACAAGTCTATTGTTTGTTCTTTATTGACAGTGTACGCTGGCTACGGACACTTGCTTCCGCCTGGGTGGTGTCCATCGATGTGTGAACACAGATCCTGGTTATCAATGCCTTCCTTGCCCTCCTCGTTACAAAGGCAACCAACCATTCGGTGTTGGATTAGAAGTTGCACAGAAAGACAAGCAAGTGAGTGAGCCTTAAATGTAAACATTTTTTAAAGTAGGAGGTCAGAGGGCAATCTCTCTACAAGATACTTAGTCAGTTGTGACAGATTAAGACACATGACCTAATGAATGGCTGGTAAGAAGATCTTCTAGTTTCCCCATTACTAACCATTGGGGAAAGTATGGGCAAGCAGGAGAAAGACTTTCCTTATGAGGTCAGATTGCCTTGTTTAGGGTAGCTGACACTTGGTCATTAATCTCCACACTTTGTTTTAAAAATCCTTCAAGGAATTCTAATAAAAAGCATCTGTCAAAACAATATAAGATTATACATAGCTGCAATCAAGAGTGACAGGTCAGCAGTGGAATGCACGGGCAAAAAGACTGTTCGAATGGATGAGACTGGAATTTAGAAAATTTAAATAATTTTGTTCTGTCAGATTTTACAGAAAAAAAAAAAAAACAGTGGAAGGAAGAATATTTTTCTATTTAAAATTATTCTACAAAGTTATCAAGTAGCTTGACAGTTAATAACTTAACAATTGCTTATTATAATTTTTCTTCCCTGTTCTTTCTGCTCCTCTAGTTCCCTGATCTATTTCTATTTTCCTTACGTTTTAACTTCTCTTAGTACAAGTAAAGAACATGTAAAATAATGATCCATTATAAAGAAATGTGGGTTTTATGTGTAATATGCATGCCTCATTAGTCTTAACTTGCAACCCAGACCCTATTTTGTGTCTCTTTATGGTATCTATAATTTTTATAACATCTATCTAATTAATCTGTGATTTAAAATGTTATCAAAATCTTTATTCAGGTATGTGAACCAATAAATCCATGCAAAGACAAGTCTCACAACTGTCACAAGTATGCAGAATGTATTTATATTGGCCACTTCAGCGAACCATCTTTCAAATGTGAATGTCGCACAGGCTATGCAGGTGATGGCATAATTTGTGGAGAAGACTCTGATTTGGACGGCTGGCCCAACAATAACCTCATCTGTGCTGCCAATGCTACTTATCACTGCATCAAGGTAAGAATTGTAGAGTTTGATGATTTCAGATTTGCAACAGTCTGTTATCTTGACAGCTCTGCAGCTGCATGGTGACTACAATTAGCTTTGCCTAATTGGACCCATCTGATGTCAATATAATTTATAAGACTTGATGCTGTTAGCTAGAAAGAAGCTAGGATGTACTTCTCAGCCACCTTATGTTGACAGGCTCAGGGAGTACTGTGTGTGTTTTACCACGAAATAGGTGCAAAACACTGTACAGCTGAACATTCATGCTCAGTCCAATAATATAGTTCCCTAGTTATAAAGCATTGGTTAGCTGAGGTTTTATTTTTTGAATTTTATTATTCTGAAAGAGTAAATCCAGCAGAAAACCATTTTTACTTGCGTGTATTTAAACAAAGCCCTATCCCCTAATTAGTAAGCCTCCAAAACCGACTGTAGACCATCAACCACAAGGCAGTTCTTTGGATGTTACATTTTATTCAAATGAAACACCAGGTAAAAAATAAACTTTTAGACATAAAAAAAAAAAAAAAGTATGCCTTCCCACCAGATAATGTCACAGAACAAAGAAAAAGATTGCCAGCCAAATCTTCATTCTGGTTTTACCCCATTTAGCTTCTAGCTATATTGGAGGCAGAAAAGAGTAATGCTAATTTCACAAAAAGAGATGTAGGCTCCTGGCAGTACCCGTCTTTCCTCTGCCCATGGTGTTTAACAAATATCTCTTTTTGGAAACAATGGGGGCAGAGGTTGGCTTTACGTGGGTTCAGGTTTAACAGACAATAATATCTAAAGCTGTTTATTATAGTCAGCCGCTCAGCATAATCATTTTTTCCTTTCCTCTCCCAAAGGATAATTGTCCACTCCTCCCTAACTCTGGACAAGAAGACTTTGATAAGGATGGTGTTGGTGATGCATGTGACAGAGATGATGACAACGATGGAGTAGATGATGAAAAGGTAAGGGTAAATGTTAGTGTCTTTAGCTTTTGAAAAAAAATACCTAAAATCACAAATGGAAAAAATGTTAAATCCATAAATGTACTTATTATGTTCTTGGGAGTTAACTATGTAACAAACTTCCAGTCATCTGAACAGCAGCACAGCAAGTGTTTTAACTAGGCTGGAAACTACCAGTAAAACTCCCTTAAATCATATTCGTCTGCGGTATGTGTTCTAGAGTTGGGTTATCATTGAGAGAAACAGAGGTGTGGTTGGTCTGCAATCGGAACTTGCAATCTCTGCGCAGTAAATTTTAAGAACAATGTAGGAATAAAGAGCCGGATGTGAAATGCAGCCCCATTTGCAGTATACTAAGTTATTGGATGCAATTAAAAAAATAATGGCATTCGTAAGGGCAGAACAATGGTTCAGTGGTTAGCACTCCTACCTTGCATCACCAGGGTCCGCAGGTCGAATCCTAACCAGGATGCTACCTGTATGAAATTTGCATGTTCCCCTTGTGCTTGCATGGGTTTCCTCCCACACTCCAAAGACATGCTGGTAGATTAATTGGCACTTATCTAACTTGGCCTTAGTGTGTGCATTGAGGTAGGGACCTTATATTGTAAGCTCCTTGAGGGTAGCGACTTATATAAATGTACAATATGTAAACCACTGCAAAAATTGTCTGTGTTACCACATATAAATACTAATGAAGCTCACTATAGGTTAACATTGCATTACTTGCAGTTTAAAAAAATTAAGATCATGTTTTTCATAAATATAGAATGCAATCCTTATTAAAATTAGGAACAAATAGCATTCCTAAGACATGGGGGGTTGAGATATATTTTAAAATGCCCCGGGCCCTAAACTATTATTAGACTATACTTTGTTGATTGATCTAGAATTTGGGATGCCTACAGTTACAAATTTCAGTCTGATATTCACACTCCTTGACACCACACCATATAACTGTGGGGGGCTTTTGATGACACAAAGTGATTTTGGTGCTTTGAAGTCTTTCGGTCTTTTATCACATTGTTTTTAAAGTAATTGTAAACCTATTTTTTTTTTAAATAATAAATATAGTATACATACATACCTGCTTTGTGCAATGGTTTTGCACAGAGCAGTCCTGATCCTTCTCTATGCGGGTCCTCTGCCAGTGCTCCTGGCTCCTCCTCTTCTCGGTGTTCTTTTAAATCTGTAGTAAACAGCAAAAAATAAAGGAAACAAACATTCTCCCTGCAAGTTAAGAGCATAATGTGCTTGTATGCGCCACATACTAGCACATTATGAAAGACTTACCTTAGTACTAGCCCTCCAGTAGTGCAATGTCACCGCTTACAGGGCTTCCATATTCACCCGGTCTTCCTTCCGGGTTCGCAGGCTTTGGCTGTTTGACTGGCCGAGCTGCCATGACGTCTGTCCCACGCATGCACGCGGGAGTCATGTCATGGCTCTCTCAATGGACAGCACACTGTCCTTTGAGAGCGCAGTGCGCATGTGCCGGTGACATCACCGGCTGCTTCTATAGTAAATATCTCCTAAACGGTGCACGTTTAAGAGATATTTACTCCACCTACAGGTAAGCCTTACTTTAGGCTTACCTGTAGGTACGAGTAAACAATATGAAGTTTATTACCACTGTAATTAAAAATACTGAAAGTACTTGCCAGTAAGTACAGCACAATCGTTGTTTTCCACTTAAGTTATTAGCGAATATGGGGCAAGAAGGTTGTCCTCAAAGCTCCTGAGGTTATTCCAAAATGAAAAGGGAAAATTTAGTCTAACCCTCTCCAAAATGAATCTTAAAAAAATTCATCTTCACGCTTCACTGTCAATAAACTATCAGATTTGGATACTTACGACCAAACAGAATGAGAATTCCCTTCATAAACTGAGAATGGTTTTCCTTTTGGACATTTTGGAATCTCCAAATAAGGTAAATCTCACGCTGTATCACTTTAACACAATATGCAGGCCTTATGAATAACCAGAAAAAAAAAATACGTAAATAAAAAATGTTTAATATTTCTTTCTTTTTAATTTTAAAATGGATGTTATCTCTTGGCTATAATATCCTGATAAATACTCTTTTGGTAGCTTTGTGCCAAACTCTAGGGTAAAACCAGCATACATATGACAGAATGTTATGTGTTGTTACTATTTAGCACTATGGGGAACATTTTCTCATAAACCAAACATCAAGATTAAAGCTGAAGTATGGGCAGAAATATTTTTGTTGACCATATGTAAAGAAAATAAATAAGTTAGCCCTAATGATGTGTGCCCCATCTCTGGCTGCTGAAACATTAGTTACATATCTCACACTGACAATATGCTAATCAAAAATTCTTCCAGTCCAGGGAATGCATTAAGGTAAACAAATGTTCTGCCTTTACAACCATTGTCAGGTTTAGTTTGCTGGCTGTAACCTCCGTGCTTTGAAAAGGAATTCAATCTAAATACTGTATAAAAAACATCCTTTAGTCCAGCCATGTGTTTATTAAAAACTGTTACATGCATTAAAAAAAAAAAAAGTACAACTTGAAAACCATCTTTACATTAAGTGTCCACATTGCAGACACATCTAAAATGAGAACGGGAGTAGGAATTTAAAAACTGGAAGTCAGTTATAACCTATTCCAGCCATAATTAACCAGGGTTTCCATAGAACTTAGAGCTCCTCCAGAGATTGCTAGAGGTTCCTTGAGCATTGAGCAATTTAACAAGGTACTCCTTCCACTGACAAATAATGTAAAGGGGAAAATCCCACATTAACCCCCAATGTAATGTAAGTAAATTTAAACAGAGCACTATAATACTGGTCACACACCGATATTCAAAAAAGGGCAGAGGCATGTCCCGGGAAATTATAGGCCTGTCAGTCTGACATCGATAGTATGTAAACTTCTGGAGGGGATGATAAGGGACTATATCGTAGAGTTTGCTAAAGACAACAACATCATCAGCAGTAATCAGCACGGGTTTACAAATGGGCATTCTTGTCAAACCAATCTCTTAACATTCTACGAGGAGGTGAGCTGTGAGCTAGATAGGGGGAGACCAGTGGATGTGGTGCACCTGGATTTCGCTAAGGCATTTGATGCAGTTCCCCACAAGCGCTTAATTTATAAAATAAGATCTGCAGGCATCGACTGCAAGGTTTGCTCTTGGATACAGAACTGGCTAAAAGGGCGTGTCCAAAGGGTGGAAATAAATAGCGCATACTCAGACTGGTCAGGGATAGTAAGTGGGGTCCCCCAAGGCTCAGTCCTGGGACCAACCTTGTTTAATTTATTCATAAACAGCATTGAGGACGGGATCAGTAGTTCTATATCCGTTTTTGCAGATGAAACAAAATTGGGCAGGGCAATAACTGCACAGCATGAAGCAGATATCCTACAGAATGACCTTAACAAAATAACAGAGTGGGCAACGACATTGCAAATGAGGTTTAATGTGGAGAAGTGTAAGGTTTTGCACTTGGGGACTAAAAACATAAAAGCACAATACACTTTAGGGGGGAACCTTTGGGGGAATCAAAAATGGAGAAAAATCTGTGAGTCTTGGTAGAGGATAGACTAAGGAATAGCACGCAATGTCAAGCGGCAGCTGCCAAAGCCGACAGAATATTAGCATGCATAAAGAAAGGGATGTATTCCAGAGATAAAACTATAATCCTACCACTTTATAATACTCTGGTCCGACTGCATCTGGAGTATTCTGTCCAGTTCTGGTTGCCAGTCCTCAGGAGGGATGTGTTGGAGCTGGAGAGAGTCCAGAGAAGGGCAACTAAACTAATTAGGGGATTGGAGGACCTTAATTTTGAAGAGCGTCTGCAATCGCTTGATTTATTCTCCCTGGAGAAGAGACGCCTGAGAGGGGACATGATAGCAATTCATAAATACCTCAATGGTGATCTCAGCATAAAAAAAAGCTATTCAGTCGAAAGGATTGCATGAGGACTTGAGGGCATACAATGCAATTAGAGGAGAAGTGTTTTAACCTCAGGCAACGCAGTTGGTTCTTTACTGTTAGGGCTACAAGATTTTTGAATTCTCTACCACAAAAAATAGTTTCTGCGGGAAGTATGACTACTTTCAAAAGACTCTTGGACGTACATCTCAAGGATCAGAACATTCAGGGGTATGAGAGATGATTACGGCCATACACACCCAACACAGGTTGAACTGGTTGGTAAAAGAGATGACTTTTGGTATATTCCCTTACAGTTGGACTATTGTCTTTATTCAACCTCAACTACTATGTAACTATGTAACTATATACGGGGCATGTTTCCACTGACTTCCAATGTAAGAGGAGCATTTCTCCACTGAGCACCAATGTAAGGGTACACTGCAATTTTCAATGCCTGAATGTCTTTTTTACCCATTATCATTATTTATCTAGGTTCATGGTTATTACTGAAATTAATATTGTTATCTAGTGGAAGAGGGTGTTAAAAATTGATCTGCTCTGGGTGTCAAATATGCTGTGTATGCTACATTCTCTGTTACTTTATTTTTATATCTACAGCTTACTGATCTTCTTGCCAGGAGCTTTGGTTATGATTTTTAGCAGGGACTGGATATGATTTTTAGCCGCAAATTATTCAAGGGATCTTCACTGATAAAGGGTTCAGAAGGCTGGTTTATTGCGTTGTTCATTGCTCTCTAACATGTCTTCAGACACTAGGAGCTAGAGGGGATAGGAGTGTAGGCTATTTACATGACATAGAGAAGGATGTAGAAGGACTAAAGGGAGACTTGAAATTATAGTCTAATCAGAAGGCAGGTGACAGGGAATTTATCATTGGGAGTCAATGCAAAGTATGCTATGTCAGTTTCTAATGTTACCATTTCATCATCAGAATATATACATGAAACACAGGAAGAAGAACTCATAGTGGTATATGTGAGCAGAGTTTTTTTATTATTATTATTCAAACCAGCTGGGTCTGACCACACACAGATCCTACTTTTGAATTCTATTTCAGAAAATGTTCTCACAAAAAGGTTGATTTTTTTTTTCTAAAATACATTTGACGTTTGAATATGTTTTGTGGTATATTTAGATGCTTCAAATTGCACAGCTCATCAGCTGAATCCAGCTTCATATGGTCTGGCAACATTTATTATATATGATCCCTGAATGCATCAATGGGACTTCCATTATCCTTTGTTGTTATATGCAATGGTTCTCAATTGTTTTTGTTCTTGTAATTCCTTGGCATGAACCACACACTTCATAAGGATTTAAATACCATTCAAACCACAAGTTGGAACATCTTACACTTGTTATAAGTTTATTATATTTTTTAGTATGGATAATTGTTATGTATACATTCGGAGATTAGGCAGCAGCGGTTAATTATAAAAAAGCGGTGAAGGTAGTTGGGGAGACCACAGCAGTGTATGCAATACTATGGGAGCTGCCAATCTTTGTTTTAAAAGTGGAGCTCCATTCAAAAGATTCCACTTAGTTTTGGATAGAGTGGGGGTTATTAAACAAAATACCTAAAAGAAGTTCTAATCTTTCTTTAAAAAAAAAAAAAAAAAAAAGTGTTTTGTTTTGTTCATGAAGATATTTTTTCTTTACTTCCTGTCACAGTGACCACTATCATGGGGAAAGGAGGTCAGGGCACCAGCATTGCCTGGAGCTGGGCTTTAAAGGGGTAAAATAAAGATATATATATACCTGTATATATATTTTTTTATGTGACAACACTGAAGAAATTGCACTTTACTACAATGTAAAGTATTGCGTGTACAGCTTGTATAACAGTGTAAATTTACTGTCCCCTCAAAATAACTCAACACACAGCCATTAATGTCTAAACCGCTGGCAACAAAAGTGACTACACCCCTAAGTAAAAATGACCAAATTGGACCCAAATAGCCATTTTCCCTCCCCTGTGTCATGTGACTCTTTAGTGTTACAAGGTCTCAAGTGTGAATGGGGAGCAGGTGTGTTAAATTTGGTGCTATCGCTCTCACTCTCTCATACTGGTCACTGGAAGTTCAACATGGCACCTCATGGCAAAGAACTCTCTGAGGATCTGAAAAAAAGAATTGTTGCTCTACATAAAGATGGCTTAGGCTATAAAAAGATTGCCAAGACCCTGAAACTGAGCTGCAGCACCGTGGCCAAGACCATACAGTTGTTTAACAGGACAGGTTCCACTCAGAACAGGCCTCGCCATGGTCGACCAAAGAAGTTTAGAGCACATAATCATCATTATATCCAGAGGTTGTCTTTGGGAAATAGACATATGAGTGCTGCTAGCATTCAGAGGTTGAAGGGGTGGGGGGTCAGCCTGTCAGTGCTCAGACCATAGGTCACACACTGCATCATGTTGGTCTGCATGGCTGTTGTCGCAGAAGGAAGCCTCTTCTAAAGATGATGCACAAGAAAGCCAAAGCAAACAGTTTGCTGAAGACAAGCAGACTAAGGACATGGATTACTGGAACCATGTCTTGTGGTCTGATGAGACCAAGATAAACTTATTTGATTCAGATTTTGTCAACCGTGTGTGGTGGCAACCAGGTGAGGAGTATAAAGACAAGTGTGTCTTGCTTACAGTCAAGCATGGTGGTGGGAGTGTTATGGTCTGGGGCTTCATGAGTGCTGCCGGCACTGGGGAGCTACAGTTCATTGAGGGAACCATGAATGTCAACCTGTACTGTGACATACTGAAGCAGAGCATGATCCCCTCCCTTCGGAGACTGGGCCACAAGCCAGTATTCCAACATGATAGCGACCCCAAAAACATCTTCAAGACAACCACTGCCTTGTAAAGGTAAAGGTGATGGACTGGCCAAGCATGTCTCCAGATCTAAACCCTATTGAGCATCTGTGGGGCGTCCTCAAAGAGAAGGTGGAGAAGTGCAAGGTCTCTAACATCCACCAGCTCTTTGATGTCATCATGGAGAAGTGGAAGAGGACTCCAGTGGCAACCTGTGAAGCTCTGGTGAACTCCATTTAAGGCAGTGCTGGAAAATTTTGGAGGCTACAAAAAATATTGACACTTTGGCACCAATTTGGACAATTTCACTTAGGGGTGTACTCACTTTTGTTGCCAGCAGTTTAGACATTAATAGCTGTGTTTTGAGTTATTTTGAGGGGACAACAAATTTATACTGTTATACAAGCTGTACACTCTCTACTTTACATTGTAGCAAAGTGTAATTTCTTCAGTGTGTCACATAAAAAATTATAATAAAATATTTACAAAAATGTGAGGGGTGTACTCATTTTTGTGAGATACTGTATCTACACTATATTGCCAAAAGTATTGGGACACTTGCCTTTACACCCACATTAACTTTAATGGCATCCTAGTATGTACGGTTTAATATTGAGTTGGCTCAGTAGCTATAACAGCTTCAACTCTTCTTGGAAGGCTGTCCAAAAGGTTTAGGTGTGTGTCTATGGGAATGTTTGACCATTCTTCCAGAAGTGCATTTGTGAGGCCAGGCACTGATGGTTGATGAGAAGACCTAGCTTGCATTCTTCGCTCTAATTCATCCCAAAGGTGTTCTATTGGGTTGAGGTCAGGACTCTGTGTAGGCCAGTTAAGTTCCTCCTCCCCAAACTTGCTCATCCATGTCTTTATGGATCTTGCTTTGTGTACTGGTGCGCAGTCATCTTGGAACAGGAAGGGGCCATCCCCAAACTGTTACCAAAAAGTTGGGAGTGTGGCATTGTTCAAAATGTCTTGGTATGCTGACGCTTTAAGATTTATCTTCACTGGAACTAAGGGGACCAGCCCAACCCATGAAAAACAACCCCACACCATAATCCTTCCTCCACCAAATCATTTGGACTAATGCTCAAAGCGAAGTCCTAACCTCAACCCAACAGAACACCTTTGGGATGAATTAGTGCCTGACCTCACAAATGATCTCTGAAACATTCCCATAGACACACTCCTAAACCTTGTGGACAGCCTTCCAAAAAGAATTGAAACTGTCATAGCTGCAAAGGGTGGGCCAACTCAATAATAAAGGAAAGAGATACACTGCTCAAGGTAATGGGAAGCTTGATGACCAACAGCGGTGCTCGCCCCGGCTCACCTCCGTAGACAATCAATAATGAAAAGAAATGGCTGCACTCAGATGTGGTCAAAATCCAGGTTTATTGGACATCCCAATGTGGCAAAAAAATGGCAAGGTATACACGTTTCACACACTAAGATGTGTGCTTAATCATTTTGTAATGATTAAGCACACATCTTAGTGTGTGAAACGCGTCTACCTAGCCACTTTTTTGCCACATTGGGATATCCAATAAACCTGGATTTTGACCACATCTGAGTGCAGCCATTTATTTTCATTATTAATTCAATAATAAACCCTACGGGCTAAGACTGGGATGCCATCAAGGTTCATGTGCGTGTAGAGGCAGGCGTCCCAATTCTTTTAAAAATATAGTATATATATATAGATATATATATCTATATCTATATATATATATATATATATATATATATACAGTGCCTTGCAAAAGTATTCGCCCCCCCTTGAACTTTGCGACCTTTTGCCACATTTCAGGCTTCAAACATATAAAACTGTAATTTTTTGTGAAGAATCAACAACAAGTGGGACACAATCATGAAGTGGAACGAAATTTATTGGATATTTCAAACTTTGTTAACAAATAAAAAACTGAAAAATTGGGCGTGCAAAGTTATTCAGCCCCTTTACTTTCAGTGCAGCAAACTCTCTCCAGAAGTTCAGTGAGGATCTCTGAATCATCCAATGTTGACCTAAATGCCTAATGATGATAAATAGAATCCACCTGTGTGTAATCAAGTCTCCATATAAATGCACCTGCACTGTGATAGTCTCAGAGGTCCGTTTAAAGCGTAGAGGGCATCATGAAGAACGAGGAACACACCAGGCAGGTCCGAGATACTGTTGTGGAGAAGTTTAAAGCCGGATTTGGATACAAAAAGATTTCCCAAGCTTTAAACATCCCAAGGAGCACTGTGCAAGCAATAATATTGAAATGGAAGGAGTATCAGGCCACTGCAAATCTAAGAAGACCTGGCCGTCCCTCTAAACTTTCTGCTCATACAAGGAGAAGACTGATCAGAGATGCAGCCAAGAGGCCCATGATCACTCTGGATGAACTGCAGAGATCTACAGCTGAGGTGGGAGACTCTGTCCATAGGACAACAATCAGTCGTATACTGCACAAATCTGCCTTTATGGAAGAGTGGCAAGAAGAAAGCCATTTCTTAAAGATATCCATAAAAGGTGTCATTTAAAGTTTGCCACAAGCCACCTGGGAGACACACCAAACATGTGGAAGAAGGTGCTCTGGTCAGATGAAACCAAAATCAAACTTTTTGGCAACAACGCAAAACGTTATGTTTGGCGTAAAAGCAACACAGCTCATCACCCTGAACACACCACCCCCACTGTCATCATGGTTTGGGCTTTTCTTCATTAGGGACAGGGAAGATGGTTAAAATTGATGGAAAGATGGATGGAGCCAAATACAGGACCATTCTGGAAGAAAACCTGATGGAGTCTGCAAAAGACCTGAGACTGGGACGGAGATTTGTCTTCCAACAAGACAATGATCCAAAACATAAAGCAAAATCTACAATGGAATGGTTCACAAATAAACATATCCAGGTGTTAGAATGTACATGTCAAAGTCCAGACCTGAATCCAATCGAGAATCTGTGGAAAGAACTGAAAACTGCTGTTCACAAACGCTCTCCATCCAACCTCACTGAGCTCGAGCTGTTTTGCAAGGAAGAATGGGCAAAAATTTAAGTCTCTCGATGTGCAAAACTTACAGAGACATACCCCAAGCGACTTACAGCTGTAATCGCAGCAAAAGGTGGCGCTACAAAGTATTAACTTAAAGGGGCTGAATAATTTTGCATGCCCAATTTTTCAGTTTTTTATTTGTTAAAAAAGTTTGAAATATCCAATAAATTTTGTTCCACTTCATGATTGTGTCCCACTTGTTGTTGATTCTGCAAAAAAAAAAATTACAGGTTTATATCTTTATGTTTGAAGCCTGAAATGTGGCAAAAGGTTGAAAAGTTCAAGGGGGCTGAATACTTTCGCAAAGCACTGTATATGGTCAAATACAGCACTTGCTTAAACTCTGGATAAATATATCAAAACATCAGATGGCCATAAACTGTCAAATAGAGGTCCACGAATTAATATTGTGAATCAATGCAGAATATATAAATCAGTGCAAACAGCAACAAAATACAGTTTCATGCAATATATATAGAGAGTAAAAACATATATTATGACATATATTAATACCTCTCTATAAATATAAATATAAAAAATAACATAAAAAATCCACAGTGTAAAAATTGATGACTGCTGTGCTGTTAACTAATAAATATCATATATATATATATATATATATATATATAAAAAATATAAAACACACATATATATATATATATATAAAAATCCCAAGTATTAAAGTGACTTTTGTGCTTTAAAATAATCATAAACAAAGTCCATTCAATATAAAGTGACTAATGTGCTCAAAATTAAAGGAATTTATTGGATGGATAATTTACTTACAACTTGAAATTGGGGATACATCTGCCATTAAGGAAATTTTTACTCCTATCAATTTTGAGCAGAGGAGTCACTTTAATATTGGACTCATTAATTTTGAGCACATTAGTCACTTTATATTGAATGGACTTTGTTTATGATTATTTTAAAGCACAAAAGTCACTTTAACACTTGGGATTTTTATATATATATATATGTGTTTTATATTTTTTATATATATGTGATATTTATTAGTTAACAGAACAGCAGTCATCAATTTTTACACTGTGGATTTTTTATGTTATTTTTTATATTTATATTTATAGAGAGAGATTTTACTCTCTATATATTGCATGAAATTGTATTTTGTTGCTGTTTGCACTGATTTATATATTCTGCATTGATTCACAATATTAATTCGTGGACCTCTATTTGACAGTTTATGGCCATCTGATGTTTTGATATATTTATCCAGAGTTTAAGCATGTATTTGAGCTCTTTTTTGAGATCATACATACTCTAATCAATCCCCATACATACAGCGGCTGCTATATTTATATATATACTTTTAAATTAGAGTCGATTTTTTTATATTTCATATTATTAATTTTAAAATAATTTTTAATTCCTTGGCGCGTGGAATATACTTTGTATATTCATTTTAATCAAAGCACTGTATATATATATATATATATATATATATATATATATATACATATATATATATAATATTAGTTAAATGGGCCATGTGTCGAATCCAAATTGAATTTTAGCTTCAGTAACAAATTACATAAATTCTTGATTAAAAGCCCTCTAAAAGTTCCTACACATCCTGTAGAAGTCACTGCTTCTGGTAGCGATGGAAGGGTTAAAAAAATTTGCAATAAATATTGATCCTTATCATCAAAAAGCAAATGATATATTTTTTTATATATACAGTAGTTGGGCTTGTCTTGGATTGGCTTGGCATTTGTGGCTAGACTACTTATTATAGTGTGAATTGTCTGGATGAGGCTGCTGTACTTGAGGTCCTTCATATTCCTTTGTTGTCATCTCTATTCTAACTTTTACCAGAAAGCACCATCTGACATCCTGCAGAGCAGCTATTCTCGGGACAAAGGGCAAGATTGGCACACATTCACAAAAATTTCCAGTCTGAGGATGGTGGTTTAGCAGCACTCCTGTCCAGGATTTTTTATGACTTCTTCCATCTTAAAAAATTACAGCTGCAATGTAACCTATCCTAGTTTTTTCCATTTTTGTCAGCAGAAACACATCTCAGCTGGTTCCAAGTGCCTGCTAGATTCTAGACTGATTTTCCCATTCTCTTATTACTTTTTTACTATAAATTTTACATTTATATATAGTGGCATGGCTTTAGAACTGTGGCAGACTTTTACTTCCTTTCACTCCCAATAAATGCAAATAGACCAAGTTGAAGCAAATCTAAACTCAAAACTTTTCTTAATACTGGATAGAGTGGTGAGGGATTAGAAACTCTGTCAGATGTTTTGATTGTTTGTGTCCCCACTAGGAGGATTCACCCTCTCTTTTTGTTCCAGTGACCACTGCCATTGGGACTCAAAGTGAGGGGACAATTCAAAAGTTTGAGTTGTCTCAGAATAACACACTACATGAGAAGTCTTCAAACAGGCACACTGGTTCCAAAGATAACTGTCTAAGAAGGATTTCCCTACTCTATTCAATAAAACAGTTTTGGCTTTAGATATGCTTTACATTAATTAATATTCTGTAACATTACAAGGATTTTTTACAAACTGGGAATGGATCGATATGTCACAGAAGTGGTTCATCATTCATGGTTCTTCTGCATTACATGTTAAATTATTTTAATTATTTTCCTTTTTTCTCATAAGCTTGGTATCCATTTTATATCTATTATAGTTGAAATGAATATGTGATTTGTTGGCAACCCGTCGCTAGTAACATAAGCTTCGGCAATTCAGTTGTGATTAATTGGTTATTTTTTCAAAACCATGCATTTTTATTTTGAAGGTCCTAAAACATTATTCTTGAAGAGCAAAAAAAAAAAAATATGCAAAGATTTGCAAGATTGCTGAGACAACTATATAAATTGATCTGCCTCATTCAACATTTTTGAGATATTTAAGTTTAACATTCACGTTGCTTGCAAGCTCCAACATAAACCTTCTCTTTTCCTGTTTTCTCTCATGTCACGCTCATACAGCATAAAAAAATTATAAGAATGTCCACTATCATTTAATATAGCATGCCTGAGGTGGCAAACGTGAGACTGTGTGCACATCCACACTGTATTGTTACACAATCATTGTTTGTCTCAACTATTCTGTGCTAGTTTTTGTGTAAAAATTATGATTTAAATAGGAAGCGGGAGTAAAGTTTAGATTTATAGATCTGTTCAGTGTTTTAGTGTATTTTACCATATGCAGATTATTTATTAAAGTAGAACTTTTTTGTAGTTTTGAATACAGCCGGAAACATTTAGCACTTCAGATACATTTTAATGTTGTCTTTGTTCAATGTGAAAATCAACCCTTATTAATTGTCATGGTGGGAAGACATTTTTAAATAATGTTACCTGTTTAAGTGAAAAAGTGTTCTTCACCCAAGAATCTAATCCATGTCTAAGCACTGCTGTTTTTAAGCATCTTAAAAATATGTCAAGCAATTTTAAGAATACATGAGAAAAGACTATGCTCTTAAAGATCATTCCACAACCACACAGCTAAAGTAGAAGGGTTTAGGGTGTAAGGTAGATGATGCATGGCTTAGATGAACTCATATAGTGGTGTAGCAACAAGATTGCAAAGTTAATGGCCACTTGGGGACTAGCACTGTTAGCATCCTTTCCTCTTGTATTGGTGGAATTGTAATTACAGTGTGTTCATTAGCTAAAAGGGTGTTCGGAACGTTTGCATACTGTGTGAGAAATTTGTGTGTGTGTGTTAGAAATGTTTTGCAGGGTTTGTTTATCCAAACAGGATATGTCAAACTTTTTGGGTAGAAACAGGCACATTAAAAGGTTGCAGTTAAAAAAAAATCAAAGAAATGTAACGTTTGCAGTAAAGTTAGCTAAAGTTGAATACATCAACATAATGGCAAATTGTAAAGCTACTTTAAAGTTGAACTATCTAGAGAATACTATATAATACAGATGAATTAATGGCTAGGTGTCTCGGGAGCTGCACATCAAGTCAAGATCTGCTGTATAAAAGTGAATGGCAGTCTCAGCCTAGACCCCTGTAAGGCCACACTGCCAATGCATTTCACTCAAAGAGCTTACTCATGAGGATGGAGTCTCCAGTGGAAGGGGGCAGTTAAAGAATGAACATCAGGTTTGTGAAGTGGTTGTGAAGGGCTAGTCAAAGAGGTTGTGTGCTTAAGGAAGTGCATACACAGAGCAACCAAAGAAGATGTGGTTGCAAAGAAGGCTTAAATGACAAGCTGTGCCTCCCCCTATTAAAAATCTAAAATCTTTCATAATAGATCCTAAAAACAATATTGATGTTTTTAAGAGTTATATTATTAAAGGTTTTGTTTTACTGGAGAACACTCCCCATGAGCAGACAGAGGCAAACAATGCCCTGGACTTTGGGGAAATAAAACAAATCCAGAGAATAATAATGAGGCAAGCTCAGGCTGGCTATAGTCTACTATACATGCATACACTAAATTTAGATAAGTGGCACGCTAAGCACAGTGCATGACACCAGATGTATATTCATAGACTGTTGGTCATAGGCTTCTACCTACAGGTGATTGGACACTGGCAAAGCTTTTGGACTTGCCACCCTCAGGCATAACCCTATAACCCTATTAAGGTCCATGAAACCTCAGTTTTTTCCCCATAGGTGGGGGTCCTTTCTCCCTTATGGAGAAATGTCTATGCTTAAGTAGCTAGTATTCTCCATCCTACTGTTTGTACCAGAGTCGGAAGTATAACTGCCTCCCTTAGAAAAGGTAAAAATGGAGAACTTTAAAGAAGACCAGAAGGCAGTGGAAGAGTTCCCACCCCCACGCTCCCTTACATCTGATGTTATGGCTTCATGCAATATGCCTGCCAAGGTAGATATGCTCACTTCTACTGTGTGCAAATGCCTTGGTGTAATCGCACTTGATTCTCCCCTGTCTCACAATGCCTCTCTGGGTACTAAGAGACCTGCAAAGTCTAACAGACACTTCCTATTAAAGAGCAAATAGAATGGGTAATTAATGATGATTGGGTTTCTCCTGAAAAAGTTTTCACCCCCCTGAGAATACCTGCCGAGCTACTTCCAGTGGAAAAAGAATTCACCGAAAAGTGGATTTTTCCAGTAGTAGAACCTGCTGTCTCAGTCCCAAACAAACATCTTACAGTTCCTAAAAAGGATGTTATTTCATTTTAGTATTCTGAAGACAGAAATGTGAAAAATTCTTAAAGGCTCTCTTTCCTCTTGCAGGTCCAGCCCTGAAAACAGTTAATGTTGTCTTTCCGGTTTGTCAAACAGCTAATTGGCAATGAACAATTAATAAGATCCAATCTTTCAAGGCCAAACTTTGGCTAAACACTTGAAACACCGCCTTCTGTCTTACTTTTCTGTGTTGATGCCCTAGGCCTAGAACAAATCATGACACAAATTTCCAGAATGGCTCTTACTTCTGTCTTTCCTTATGAACAGAGTCTTATGGCTGAAAGCCTGGTCAGCTGAAAGCTGCCTGTGAAAGATGTCTTACTTATATGCCTTTTTTAAAGTGGATATCTCTTTGGTTCATAAAGATGTCACAAAAGGATGTTACAAGAGGAAAGGTTCATATGTCACAAGAATAAACTTCAAAACATCCCTTTTTCCGGCTTCTACCTCATCAAAACACAGAACACCCCATCACTCCCCACAGGTTTCATCTTAAAAAACACAATTTAGCCCTTGCTTTTGGCACAAGGCTTGGAAGACAACATTTACCAAGTCTACCCCAAAGCCTTCTTCACAATGAATCTGTGCCCTCACTCCTAAGAGCTGAACCTATGGGTTCAATTGGTGGTCTCAAAGGGGTGCAAAATAGAATTTCAAACTCTCATTGCTTTCTTCTCTAAAACCAACCAAAATCTGCCTAAGGACAGTCAAATTCACTGAACGCCTTGGATCGTTTCTTTTATCAGAAAAGGGTTGTTCCATTCCCTCTGAATGAAAGGTTTAAAGGATTGTATTCAAACGTGTTCACAGTATCAAAACCCAGCTGGGTATTTATGCTATTCTGGACCTAAAATCCCTAAATAAAAGACTTTGTGTTCCCAAACGGCCAAGGTCAGTTATGGCCTCTGTAGGTCAAGAGAAATTCTTTACACCAGTAGATATTCATGATGCCTACATCCATATTGTCACTTACCCACCTCATCAGCACATTCTGTGCTTTGCAGTAGAGGATAAACAAATCCAACCACCATTTTACCTATCCTCTGCATCCAGAGTATTCACTAAGGGCTTGCTCCCCTACTTAACCTCCTAAGTACTCAGGGCATCCAGGTTACTGGGTACCTAGGCAGCCTTCTTCTAAAGGATTCATCTCCCTCACAACTATCTGCAAACATACAAAGAACAGTTCAGCTTCTTCAGACTTGTTGTTGGGTAATCATTTTCCTAAAGGTTTAGACTCTCTGTCAAGTTTTTAATGCTGTCTGTATCCACACTGGGGAGATGTTACCCATCTAATTGTAGTAGTTACCATTGTCACTAAGAAAAAAGTGAGGGGAAATCTAAAATTGTAGACCAGTCCTCAGAATAGGAGGTAAAGGGCAATATTTCCAATGGGAACAACGGTCCTAACGGACAACGGTCCTAAATACAGCTATCTAAGGGGGAAATTTGCCTTACTTTGGGGGGACTTCCTGTTGTGTCTTTGAGACAAGAAGTTAAGGGGAATTTTCCCCAATAGTACACAAACTTTTTCCCACCAAAAGTTTTGGTGAAACTTATACTTTAAAGTCAAAGCCACCTGTCTTTGAAGTTAATTTAACCACTTATTTTAAGTGGTGGGTAGGAGGCAGGCAATTATATACTAGCAAGAAGGTTAAGGAAAGACAGGAAATGCCTTTCATAATAGTACAGCGTAGTTGTACTAAGAAGTACTAATGACATGTGGTTAAATAATGACTTCTCAGGATTAATATAGTTTAATGAAAAGAGTGATTTTTATGTTTCAGGATAATTGCCCTCTACTGTTCAACCCTCGTCAATTTGACTATGACAAAGATGAAGTTGGAGATCGCTGTGACAACTGCCCCTATGTGCACAATCCTGCCCAGATTGATACTGACAATAATGGAGAAGGAGATGCCTGTGCTGTAGACATTGATGGCGATGGTATGTTCTTAACTCTTTTATTTAGGCTTCAGTCATTTTAATAAAGTTTAACAATTGCAATCTATATGTGTTGTGTTACAAAATTAAAAGTTTTCAAAACTAAATTAAAAGTGTATTTGTGCCAAGCACCTCACCTCCTACAAAGGCATCAGTGCAAATTTAGGCAGTTACAATCAAGTAGTGGGTATTCTTCCTGCTTGTTGTGAACATAAAGCTGCAGCACTGCATCCCTGTACTGGTGTTTTTTTGATATTGGCATAGGATAGAAATGGGTTTAATAAATGTAGAATAGCTGTAATAGCACCAGCAACACAACTTTTATTCTGGAAAATTCATTGAATAGACAGATCACATATTGGAGTTGAAAGCAAACCAGATGGACACATTTTGGACCAGATTCCTTACTAGTAAAAAAGCTATATACACCAGTCAGTCATAACTTAATGACCTCCCTCCTAACATTGAGTAGGTCCCCCTTTTGCTGCCAAAACAGACCTGACCCGTTGAGGCATGGATGCCACTAGATACCTTGGAAGTAAGCTGGCACCAAGCCATCAGTTACAGATCATTTAAGTTCTATAAGTTGCAAGGTGGGGCCTCCATGGATCAAATTTGTTTTTCCAGCATATCCCAAAGATGCTTGATTGGATTGGGATGTGGACAATTTGGAGACCAAGTCAACACCTCAAACTCATTGTTGTGTTCCTCAAACCATTTTTGAACCATATTTGCAGTGTGGCAGGGTGCATTATCCTGCTGTAAGAGGCCATTGCTATCAAAGAATACTGTTTCCATGCAAGGGTGTACTTGGTCAGCAACAATGTTTACCTGGGTGGTATTTGTCAAAGTAACATCCACGTGATGGCAGGACCTAAGATTTCCCAACAGAACATTGCCCAAAGCATCACGCTGCCTCTGCCAGATGACCTTCTTCCAATACAGCATCCTGGTAACAACTGTTCTCCAGGACATTTATTTAACTCTCCTAAAAGCCAGCAATCTTTTTGCAGAAAAAATGCCTGATGCTTGTAAAAGTTTCTAAAGCTTTTATAAGCGTTTACAGGTGTCCAGCTCTTGGGCCTTAATTAATTTCATTGACCAGAATAAACTATTTATTCTGGCCATTGAAATTAAATAATGCTTCAGCACTAGCGTGTATGCGCGTTCAGGGCTTTTAGCAGCTTTTATTGATGGTACAGAAAACCAATGCGCTACCAGAAATTTGAATAAAGAAAGAGAGAGGGGGGAAAAATGACAAGGTAGACCTAGCAAACAACAGCCAATCCCTGTAGTGTCACCACATACAAATCAGTAGAAAATAAAAATAGTAGATAGGCGCTATTGCATAAAGGATCCAAACCTATAAAATACACTGATAGTATAACAATCAATAAGTTTCAAATAATATATAAAAAGTATAGAAATCAGAACGACAGTGCAAGTAAACTAAAAATCACAATAGTAAAAACACACCTGTGATAAAAATGCATAAATAATGTAAACCAACACAGTATTTATGCATTTTTATCACAGGTGTGTTTTTACTATTGTGATTTTTAGTTTACTTGCACTGTCGTTCTGATTATGATCTATACTTTTTATATATTATTTGCAACTTATTGATTGTTATACAATCAGTGTATTTTATTTGTTTAGACTAGAGATTGACCAATTATCGGCAACACAATATTTTGGGTGCCGATATGCACTTTCCCCGATATATCTGTTTCGGCATTTGGATTTGCCGATATTGCCGATAATTAGGGAAAGTGCATGTACCGGAGTGATGCCTGCAGCTAGAGGAATCACCCCGGTAGCGGCGTCCAAAGCCGACGGTCGGCTGACTTGTAATGACAACTGATGCGGCTGAGAAGCCGCTCGGCTGTCATTACAAGGAGCGGAAGGGGACATCCCCCCCTCCCGCCGCCTTCCGTGGCTCGCCTGGGAGACCCGGGCATCCTACCTCCACTGCCACCGAAGAGAAGACCCGATCAAAGCCGCATTCGGCTCTGATCGGGTCTCCATGTAAAAAACCTGGAAGTGATGTCATGACATCATTTCCGGGTACTCGGCACCGAATTAAAAAAACTGACAGCATTCAAAACAGCCAAACTTGGTGTTTTTAATGCTTTTCAGTGCCGAGGAGGGGTTTGGGGTATTTTAGACCCCCAGATCCCTCCACAAGGAGTACCTAAAAAAATAAATAAATAAAAAAATTACAAAATCTTTAATGTCCGAAAATATCGAAAGATATCAGTCGATACTGATATCCGATGACCAAAATATTGGTATCGGCATTAAAAAAACAATATCGGTCGATCGCTAATTTAGACCTTTATGCTATAGCGCCTATCTACTATTTTTCTTTTCTAGCAACTTTTATTAGCATCAAGCATTTTTTCTGCTCAAACTCAACTACTCCTGGATGCACTGGCAGTACGTCTAAAATCCCCTGCCACTAAATGCTGCTAAAACCCTATGTGTGCATGGACACATAGGCTAACATGCAGGGGAGTTTAGAGGCAGGAACATATAAACACCAGATGCCCCCAGGATCAGCTGTAGAAATGTCCAGTGTGCATGAGGTCAAACGATTTTTTGGCTTGCAATCTCATGTTTAATAATTGTTGCCTCTGTGGTAAATGTCCATATCCACATTGTTCCATGCTAAAAACTGTATTAATATTTTTTTTTACTTGCAACGTTTTTCTTGTTGCTTAGTTGAAGTCCTAGTAATAGATATTCAGTAAGGTATTAAAGTGACACTACATGGTATCCTTATACTCCAAAAATAATCCATACACATTCACTTATTAACGGCCCTATAATCTGTTAAACGGCCCTATAACCACCCCCCCCCTCCCCTTTAAAATTGCTTGGAACAGACAGTGCATGTTAGTTGCTGTCACATGGACAGCTCTATGCACACTACACATCCCATAGTCCATAGTTCACAATCCCAAGTGTATCTCGGGTGTGAGCAAGAGAGCGTGGCTACATTCAGTGGGAACATGAAAAACAAATGTACCTGTCTAATAGGAAGTCAGATCACAAGAGCAAAAAAAAAAAAGGAAGTTGGAGATTTGGAGGAGGCTGGGAGGAACATGAGGTATTTTTTTGAGTTAGGAATACATCATTTTTCTTTTTTTAAACAAGAGGTTAGTATCCCTTTAACCTCCCTGGCGGTATGATTGTTTCCGATTTTAGGTGCTGAAAGCGGTACAATTATTTGCATGTAATTCTTAAGGACGAGCAGCCCAAACCAACTATTTACATATGATTTTTTTTTTACTGTGCGTTCTTCTTTATAACATATTGGGTATGATAAAGTTTGAAACACAAAATCATAAATTATAATAAATAACTATAAACAAAGTTAAAGTATATATATAGATATAGATATAGATATAAAGTACAGTACAACTGCAGGAAATGGCACTGGGGGACAAACTAATGTCAATTTATTTTATTTTGTAATGTAATCCAATAGGATTACAATATATCAGTGTGTTTGTGTGTTTTACTATTTGAATTTGCCGCCGGTTCCACCCCCCCTGCGACGTGACGCTCGCAGGAGACGGAAGCCGGGGCACACAGCATCGGGCGGAAGATCCGGCCGCCGTATGCTGCAGGGACACATCGCGGGATCCCGGGGACAAGGTAAGTAACCTCTGCCAGGATCCAGCGATGCTCCCTGGCGGTACCCCGAGTGTGGCTCGGAGTTACTGCTAATCGCACTAAAATTCCACCCCGAGCCACCCTCAGGAATACCGCCAGGGAGGTTAAGGACATTTTTTTTTTAGAAACCTCTAGTTTCTTTTTTACCTCCTTTTACAATCCAGCTATAGCAATTGCATAGTGTGTATTAATAGGACTGTGATATTGAATAGGCACCTGAGTCTCACCATGTGGCCAAGTGCACTTTGCAATTTGACAGACCCGGTTAGACAGATTGTTACTCATCTTTGATCTGAGGGTTCACACTCCGCATGTTCCCTGTCCGCATTTGCATCCATCCTTTTCATTTTTGGCTGCCCACTTCTTGCGTCATTGTGGACAATGGACATCTTCCCTTCGCTCCTTAAACCGCCTATGCCATTCAAAAACACTTGATTTTTTCATGGAATGTTCACCCTAAGCCTTTTGTAACAGAGCTAAAGTTTCACTCGCACTTTTGCAAAATTTCAAGCAAAATTTAATTGTAATCCGCTGCTCCAGACTCCTGTCACTCATTCTCTGTTAACAGCACAAAGCACACGCGTTTTGTTTCTTCTTCTACGCCATAAGGACAACTGGTCTGCGAACCAGGCGAGTGTAAGTTAGAACATGTCAGAACACGCTCTAGTGCGAATGGCTATGTGACTTACCACTATAGTGCTACACCACGGGCATTCCTGAAATTAAATTTTCCCACCTCGTAATTTTTTTTTAAGTGCAGTCCTCAGTTCCCCCTTTCAGCTTTTTCCAGTGAAATCAGTTAAAATTACTCTATGAGTAAATGGTCCCAACAAAAGTAAATGTAGCCTGTAACAGAAGATGCTTTTTACTTTAAACTCTTGTGTGTTACGTTCTTTGGTGACTGCAGTTCGGCACTTCAGGGTGTGTCAAATGCCTGCTCGCTCCACAACGCATTGTGATTCCTCCATTCCTCCTGCTGGCTTGTATACCACGAGAGGATATATGAACCAGTGAGAGGAGTATCGGATACCTGCAACGGCCAGAGAATAGCAACACACCAGAATTTTAACACACAGGTAAGCATAACGCATCCTATATGCAGGTTGTGCTAACATTTGTTATGGCTCTGTAGTGACAGGGTCACCTTAATATGGTGGTACAAGACTATTAAAAGAAAAAAAGCGTGAATGGCTGTCACAGCCAAACCCTTCAGTAAATCCTCTGTTAGCAGGATTTCCTTAAAAAAAAATCTTAAAATTGTAATCAGTGGCAATCTAGACAAGGGGCAGGACAGGGAAACCTCTTTATATTACTATATCATAGTATCTGTATTAAGCCCCTGTTTACACCAGTCATGCGATTTGACAGTTCCAAATCACGTGACAAGTCGCACCCCATTGCTGGCAATGGAACAGTTTATATTGCCTCAACTCACGACGCAGCGATTATGAAACATTTTCCTGCACTGCTTTTTGCCGATTTCATTGCAACTTGCATAGACTTCTGTTAAATGAAGTCGCATGCCGCAATTAAATCAGCAGTGCAAATCGCACTGATGTGCAGCTTTGAAATTGCACTGAAGTAGCATGATTTCAAAACCGCATTGGTGTGAACAGGGGCTAAAGGTTAATTTATTTTAAATAACTTAGAAATAGTAGATGATCATTCAGACGTGACCTACATTCTATTGCTAGATTTGGCATTCGCCTCTATTATGCAATGAACATTTTGAAAGACACATGTTGTCACTTTATTTATTATTAAATCTACCAACACTGTAGAAATGAGCATTGTTTTCATTAACTGTTTTGCAGTAGGATGAGATCTGTCGTGTTTTATTAGACATTTTTTCTTTTTACATTTTGGATGGCATGTTTTTTTTATTTAGTTTTAAAAAAAATATTGTTTCCTGGAGTGGAATATTTCCCCATATGTCTACAAAATTCAAAATACAAAAGGATGACTAAAACCAAGAACATAAATGTAATATATTGCAGCTTATCAGTCCTTGGTGGCGCATTTGTTTTACATTTCAGGCTTTGAACACTTTTGGCAAGCACAGAAAATACATGTTGTTGATTTTAGCAGAAATGCAGTGTCCTTGTCACTTTCTGTGAAATGAACTGGAAGCATAAAACAATGCTACCTTTCTTCTGTAAACTATTAACCCAATCCTCCAGGGTTAATTCTCCAAGAGACATTAACAAAAGCAAACATGGGTGGCAGCCATTGCTCTATCTATAAATACGGTGCAGAATTGAGTGTAGCCACTCAGGAACAGAAAGTTTGTTATTTGCAGGTTTATGAGGTAAAAAATAAAGGACAAAAGGAAAAACGAACGCAATCACCACATCTGAAGACCAGTTAGTTGCATTATATACATTTTATATTTTTTGGTTTAGATATATGATAAAGAATTCCAAGTATGAATATTTTTACCTACTTACAGTGGTCCAGCTTGAACCAATTTAACATACCATACCTGTGGGATCCCCCTGGAAGCTGTAAATTACTCTAGTTGGCACCACTACTCCAGTGATCTCCACTAGCTGCTAGGTCCTGTGCCAAGTGACTGCCCTGCTGCATTGTAAGCATAGCGGGTAGCCCACTCAGCATGGGCGCCATTCAGAAGTCGCTTAGCATTTTTTGAATAGATAGAAAGCATTTGCTGATTGGATGAAGTGGAGACTATGACATCACCACCCCACCTCTCCACCTCATCCAATCAAAAAAAACTTTTCATTCATTATGAAAAAGCAAAGCGATTTCTGAAAAGTGCTTGTGCCAAGTGAGCAACCTCCTGTATTCACAATGCAGCAGGGCAGTCAATTGGCACAGGACCCGGGAGCCAATGGAGATCACTGGAGTAGTCGTGTGTACTACAGTGATTTCTAGCTTCTAGAAGGATCCCACAAATATGGTATTTGTATAGTTATTTTGTTCCAAGCTGTACCATTGTAACTATGTAGAAATATCCATACCTGGAATTCTTTTTTACGTCTCATAAATGTGTTGCTAAAGTGGCACAATGCCTCTGAGCATATTCCACTATTCTCAAGACAGTTTTGACTCCTTTTTTCTGAGCTGTTAATGCCAGTCCTTGACTACCTCTACCTTGAATAGAGTTCTTTTAACTCCACCATTGCAGTTATTTATGCACTCCTTATACAGTTAGACATACAGACTATGATACAATCTGTTTGTATATGGCAAAAAACATAATGAAAAAAGAAGTTACTTGGCTATATAATGACAAGTTTAATGTGTTTACTTTTAGATATTTTAAATGAATTGGATAACTGTCCATATGTGTACAACACAGACCAGACTGACACTGATAAGGATGGAGTGGGTGATCAGTGTGACAACTGTCCTTTAATGCACAATCCTGACCAGGTATGCAGTGCAGAAAGCATAACAAATTCTCATTTCGATGTGCTTGAATAGACTTAAATGGTATTGCAAAGTGGATTTTAGGCTAATTAACGAAGAGCACAAATATACTGAACTTCAGAAGCAAGGTATGGTAATTTTCATTTAATCCAGACATAAGCTGGAGAATGCAGAATTACATGGAACTGCACCCTCAGGCAGAATAGCTGAACACAGTGAACGTCAATGGCAGTCATTCATAGCTAGAGGCTTTTGTTTGGGCAAGACAGTTCAATGTGAAATTCAGAGCTTCGTGTTTCTTTTCTGAAAGACTTCATACAAACTCAATTTTAGCAAAAACACAACTAACTATTGTACTTTGGGATTTTAGCCTTAAAGAAGTAGTGTATCCCTGAAATTGCCAGTTTGAAAGATTGCTTGACAAAAAGTAATATGGTAAAAGCACTAGCACTTAGCAATGCCACACGAACTAGGGGTGATTTAAATATCCAATATAAATAACTATTTTACTCTTTGCATTTACATATAATTTGTAAATGCTTTTTTTTAACATGGAATAACTACTAATGGTTTCTATAATTGCTGCCGTTTGCTCTAATAACAGGCAATCTACAATTGCCACTTAGTGAATAACTGAACAAATGCATGATGAAAGAGCAGCATAACTTTGAATTTGCCTCTTTAAGAATAGACTTTTTAATGCAGGGTTTCTCAACCGGGGGTTCCGCAGAACCCTATTGTTCAACAAGAAGTCCGCATGGTATCCACCACGATCTACCCATCAGTCGCAGGCAGCTGATGGATAGATTGCATCCCCTCTGCAGTCACATGCAGAGTTATGCAGGGAAGCGACTGTGATATTGCTAGCTGTGATGTGCTGTTCCCCAATAGCCCCTACTCCCCTCCTGTCCATCCCAGGTGTTTGTATGTGGCATCACCTGGGATGGACAAGAGTTGAGGGGATGTTGCTCTATATATGAAGGAAACTGCTGCTTGTGTATTATAACCTGCTGTGTGCCCTATAATGTGCCCTGCTGTGTACCCCATGTAATGTGCTCTTCTGTGTGCTCTATAATGTGCTCTTCTGTGTGCTCCATAATGTGCTCTTCTGTGTGCCCCATAATGTTCACTGCTGTGTGCCCCATGTAAAGTGTGTGCCCCATGTAATATTCCCTTCTGTGTGCCCCTTAATGTGCCCTGTTGTGTGCCCTTTATAATGTGCCCTGCTGTGTGACCTATAATGTGCCTGTTCTCATGTAATATGCCCTGCTCCCATGTAATGTGCTCTGCTACCATGTAATGTGCCCTGCTGTCATGTTATATGCCCTGCTCCCACATAATGCCCCCTGCTCCCACATAATGTTCCCTTCTCCTATGTAATGTGCCCTGCTCCAATTTAAGATACCCTGCTCTCATGCAATGTGCCCTGATGCCCCTTCATGTAATATGCCTGCTGTCCCTTCATGTAATGTGCCCTGCTTCCCCCATGTAATGTGCCTACTGCCCCCCTCATTTTATGCCCCCCTCCCTTTATTGAGTATGTCCAGTTTTACAAAAGTCTCTATTCTCCACTGTCACCATCTTCTCATGAAGTGGTATACCATCCCGATCCACCATCTTGCTCATAAATATATATAGCATTTACAACCCTCACAAAAAAAGGAACACTGACCTCACTAGGGGCAAACAGTGTTCATGTCTCACGGCACTGTGACTGTGCTCAAGCCCACCATAGCCATATAAATTGTTGCTTAACGTTCCAGCTAAAGCTGACACCATCAAAGGACATTTTCATTGTTTCTATGGCTTTGATTCAAAACATGTGTCATAATTCAGAACGCAGCCACAGTGAAGCAGACCAAACTCTATGTAGGCCACAACTGTAAGGGAGTAATTTCCTCTGAAGATATGGCTTGTACAGTACAAATATTTTATTTTTCAATGAGGAGAACAAGTGCATTAGAAAATGGGAATTTTTGCCAAGAGTTCCCTACTCTGTAAAATCTGAACCGTTAAAAATTTATAAGTAGTTAGTGTACACAGATACAAATTTTCAGAAAGTCAAACTAAGCCAGCTTAGAAAAGGGCATGGAGTCTAAACCACTTTGGCGCATGTTTTTTTACTTTATTATGCCTTAAGAGAGAATTGTGTAGAGAAATAAAAGCAAACCAAGTAATGCATGGTAAAAACAGCAACCTATGCAAGAACATGTCACTGGAATATTCACTTCAATATTTAAACAATGCATTCCAGATCCCTAAAAATGTTTAAAAAAAAAGTACATCTTAGTAGCAAACCCTATGCACCCTAGATTAAATACTTTTTTCATTAATCCTCTACTGCTAGCTGTATACATACATTGTTCAATTCGTGCCCCCACCACTATGACCACGCTTTTACTCAACAGCTCCCAGTAACCCAGCAATATTGGACAGCCTGTAGGATGGGCTTCTGATCACATGATCATTGTGACAGCCAATCAGGAGGCTGTCCTACTGGCCTTTAGTGTTAATATCCTCCTAAAGGGTTGGTTCTTGCTCACAGACGTGGTAAAGGCCATACATTCTTTGGGTAAGGATATTTTAAGAATGTCTGCTTGCAGCTCCAAGTGCCATAAAATAAAGGCTCTATACAGAAAACAACTACAAGAATCTTTTAAACACCACCATAGTGCAACCTTTATACTAAAAAGCCTCCAAATAATACATTTTCAGGCAAGGAATAATACTTCATAACAGTCAATTAAATTGGTGTCAGTTTTCTGCATGCATGGAGAATCTGATTTGCATAGTGTATAGGCAGCAAACCTGAAGGCACAGAGTTAGAAACATTTATCTGATCTCACAATTATGTGCAGACTGACTTTTGACAGTCATGTGTGTTTCTCACCTCACTCAAAATATTACATGACATTCCAATAACATTCTCTTGCAAGAATGCACTGTAGCTCGCATTGTAAGTGATATTTAACTTGAAAGACCACACATTTACCAAACCTATATTCTAAATTCTGACTATCTATCTATCTGCTCATTCCTTTGTACCATAAAAACCTCTCAGAATCATTTATTATTCTCCAGGTGTGTGCCATTCACACCATACATTTCCTGTGTACACAAATGACAACCCTCTGTCCAGTTTAATAGCTATGTCTGTTTACTTTTAGACCGATGTGGACAATGATCTTGTGGGAGATCAGTGTGATAACAATGAAGACATTGATGAAGATGGCTATCAAAACAATTTGGACAATTGCCCCTACATACCTAATGCAAACCAAGCCGACCATGACAAAGACGGCAGAGGAGATGTTTGTGATTCAGACGATGACAATGATGGTGTCCCTGATGATAGAGACAACTGTCGGCTTGTGTTTAATCCAGACCAGAAAGATTCCAATGGTAAAGTTAAAGTTTTTGACCACATATATCTGGTAAATAATACATTGTAGGGAACAGTTATGACAACTTATTCCAAAAAAAACGTAAGCAGGGACAAGAGAAAGTCAGCCATATTTACTCATAGTTCAGTCTCTGAGCACATGTAGGATTTGCATGAGTTTCTTCTGCAAGTTTATAAGCCCATAATGAGCAATGAATCTAAAGAGAAATGTTTAGGACTCAAATATTTTTTAGTTTGTTATCTAGAATACATTTAAAAATGCATTGCAAGTTGGATAACTGAGGCTAAAAGCATTAAAACGGGTTTTAAAAACAGTTCTATGCTAAACAATTGGGTAACATATGGAAGAAGCAATGGGGTTGAGTTACTAAAGGCAAATGGACTGTTCGCTTTGCAAGGGACATTACACTTTGCAAGGGAAATTTCCCCAGAGCTTAGTAACTGAATAGGGCCCCTTTCACAGGAACGGTTTATATTCACATTTTAACTGCGGAAAGAGGAACTTATTTACCGCAGCTAAATGCAGACAATGCATCCCTATGTCTCCATTCACACACTGCGTTTAGCAAAGTTTTCATAACATACGGTTTTGTGCATTAAAGAAAAATAAAGTTGACAGCCTCCAGGAGCAATGTACCGCAGCTATCTGTATATAAACGCAGTTAATCGCAGTACAAAGAAAAAATAAGTAAACAGTTGCTATACAAAAGGCAAGAATTTAGTACCGCAGTTAAACACAGCCGCATGTAAACGGAAGTAATTGCACATAATTGCAATCTACAAATGTGAGTAATCTTTGTGCCAGTAGTGTTGGAATTTCAAAATAGCAAAACATGCTTTTACCAGCGGCACAACAGCCGAAAGGTGAAAGGTGCCTAAAGCTCTGCAGACTTACATCATCCAATTTAGTGCAAGAAAAAAGGCAGTTATTTTTATTTTCTTTGCATGTGATTGGGTATCCTTTGCAAAGTGCATTCACTAAGCTCTAGGGGAAAAGTCCCTTAAAATTGGACAGTGTATTTTCCTTTAGTAAATCAACTCCACTAGCTCTAGGATGATACAAATGTTAACATACAAAGTGAAGATGTGCAGTCAGAAAGGAATGGAGTGGTTTCCTGGACCAGGTGATCCATATGAACTGAATAGAACTCAAGCTAAGGTCCCTGATTTTCAGTGAGAATATTGCAGGGTTCATCTTCATATTTTATTGTGATAGCTATGTTTTATTTGGTGATTTGTTTTATATACATAGAATAAAAAAATAAAACATAGCAGGTAACCTTCTTTGTTACCCCATACCATTTGACAATTTTACAAGATATATTTATTTCTTCTTTTTTTTTTTTGTACATATTGTAGCTTTATATTTATAACTAGGACATGTAATATAGGCTAGATTGCAAAAGACTTTATCAATAAAAAGCACATGTCTTTTATAGCATACACAATCATTTCTTTATAAATTCATCATCTCTCCCTTTGTCATATTTTGATTTTAATTGCAGACTAGGCAACAGCCATGAGTCATCTCAGGCAGAGTATCAAATTGTATGCTCTGTGCATTATGACTTGTGTTTATGGGTTATTTGGCATACAGCCATATCCTTTCAAGCTATTTTGTACATGTCTATGACTGGACTTGCCTTCATCTGTTTTAGTTTCACAATATTCCCTAAAACCATAAACCACCTGCACAATCCATACAAACCATTCTCCCTCCCTATTGATAATGTCAGATTATTTGTTACAGCTACACTTTATTTTATATAACGGGTTGTTCAGATACCAAAGGTTTGCTTATGCACTTGTATATGGGAATTCTAACTTATAAATTAAAACACAAAATAACATTCAAAGTATTTTGTAATCTAGCCTATTACTACAGTGGTATGGATATCAAACCTTTTTTCTGATTGTACACGAATACTGAGATGACCCTTGAGAAAAGAGGAAAGGCAAACAAACCCATGACATGGTCATAAGACCTAGTTGTGATGTTGCCCAATAATAGTATATTTGGGTATGAGATTACCCTTGTTTTTTCTGTAAAGATTAATTTTTAAACAAAAGAGATTTAAGCCTTTTTAAAAACTAAAATCCTATTATTTATAGATTCCATTTTTGGTTATTTTTTCAACATTTCAAGAGGCATCACTTAAAGTGTTACTAAACCCAGGACCCTGCATTCACTATATCTGGTCTCCCACAGTACACAGAACATGGAAATGCAATTATTTTAGTAAATATAAACTGCTAAATACCTTTTCTCACCAGCAGTTAGAGCAGTCTTGTAACTTCTATCAGTGTTTAGTTAAAGCTTAGAAAAAGAGAGAAAGGAGGCGCAAACACCTAGTGCATTTCCCGTGGTCACTGTTTTCAAAATTTTTAATAAAATGCCAAATGCATACTCACAGACATAAAGATGATAAAATCATGTTACAAGCATCCACCATGTGTGAACTGGAACAAGTCCTTCAGTCAGGACCGCTAACGCGTTTCGGGGTCAGGCCCCCTTCTTCAGAGCTGGTTTTACCACAAGAGACCCAGAGGTGATCAAATACCACCAAAAGAAAGCTCTATTTGTGGGGGGAAAAATTACATAAATTTGGTGTAGGTACAGTGTTGCATGACTGTCATTCAAAATGCAACAGTGCTAAAAGGGGAAAATTGGCCTGGGCAGGAAGGGGGTGAAAGTGCCCTGTATTGAAGTGGTTAAATTACTTAGCTCTGGGTTAAATATATCTCCCAGCTGTGCGTCCATGCTGATCTCAAGACCTTTGCACAACTAACAGCGGACTTTCTGCTGCTCAGGAACTGTAGATATCAATATATGCAATTGACTTTACAGTTGCAGTTGGTTGAATCCACCTTTTTGGAATCTATTTTTACAGATAGGAAAAAAAGGGCATTATTTCTAGGATATATATACTACATTGTTATCTTACTTGCAAGACTCGGCCCTGCTTCCTTGCCGAGAAAAGTGGGAACGAGATGTCGGCCCCATTAGTGGGGATCAGTGGGAACAGATACTGGAGGCGGGTCCTTTAGTGTCTGTGTCTGTCACTCACAAACTGTCCCATCTATTTGTGCTGCACCACACCTATAGAACTCCAACTCAGCTATATGCATGGGGGAGACGAGACACGCCTATCTGTCCCAAATGCCAAGTACTTCCAGGTGATTTCCTTCACATGCTCTGGAAATGCCCTAAACTTGTGAGATATTGGAGTTATGTGGTGTCCACTATTAATCGGGTATATCAGGTTTAACTTCCATTGGACCTGCTGACATGTTTGTTGGGGAGCTTAGATGAGGAGCTTTATTATCCACATACATATATAGCTCTGATCAGATTTTTGTACTTGGCCTAAAAACTCATAGCTAGACTGTGGATCTCTCCAAATCCCCCTACTGGCACACAGTGGATCCAATCGGTGAACTCTATTCTTGTTTGAGAAAAGTATACGTATTTCCATAGGAAGTCACCCACGAAAATATATGGGGATGTTGGTTAACTACACCTGAAGTGGCACCTCCCCAGCTTGTTCTTGATCGATTGCTCCGGTAGTGTGGATTGTCTTGCAGCAGCTCAGAGAATTGCAAAAACTAGTTAAAATGGTTACATGTTCTATGGTTATTAGTTATATGTGCATTATAGTTTTGCTCCCATACGATGAATGGTAAAGTTATGGTTGGATATATGCAGACTGTTTCTCTCTTATTCTACGTTGGAATGTCGTGTACCTTACATGAGTATGTGCATACTTTGTTAAGTGACGTATTGATTTCCAATGTACAATATGCTGTCTGTGTGATGTATTGTTTGTTATTACCATTCTCAGAGTGCAACTGCACTTTCAAAAGTCTATTTGCCTTTAGTAAATCAACCCCATAGTGTCAGTGGACCCTTTATGGAGATTTTATTGTGACTGCTAAGAGTAAACATCTGTTGGTACTTTACGAACCAAATCTGCTAATCAGATCTTGCCTAATACCATGTCCTAGTATAATTGCTTGGAAAACTTTCATTGCTGCTTGAGTTTCTTGGTTCTGTGTCTGTTAGTGTGTTGTAAAACTTTCCTGAAAATGTTACTCATTTTTCACCTGCAATCACAAATGTCCTCAAGCTTGTTTCGTGATTTACTGTATCTTGATCCTAATAGAGAAGCCACAATACTATGTGCTTTATATTAAATAAATATCCATTGTGGAATGTTGCTGCAGGCAACCATGTCAGGGATAAAAGGCCTAAGCTAGTCACTGCTAAATTACATACCTTGCAGCATGCCAGAATATAATAAGCCAGGAAGATCAGACTTTATCCCACATCACTGCCAAGATTACTCACTGCAAAACTCAAAGGTTAATAGTCTTTTCTTGTGATATTTGCAAACACAGACACTCAGATGAAGTGAAATGACCCAAAAGGAACATAATGCTCTTCAATGCCATATTTCATATTCTTCCTGGCAGTGGATAATGGAAGCATGAAAACAGTTAAAAGAGGAACTCAGCTTACACTATTAGTAGCAAAACCAACCATATAACGTAACTTCAATGTGCTTTGACAAACTTTTGTAAAATATAAAAAAAAATTGCCTTCCACCTATTGTATAAATACTAGATTTTTTAAAAAACACATATCATAATTGTGTTGTTTTTATTATTTGTAATTTATAAAGGTTTTATCATTATACCAACATAGCTAAATTAATTTTCTATTATTAAAGCGTTAAACAGTATAAAAGTTTTAGTTAAAACTTTTCACACAGCATCTTTTATCTAGTTTTGTTTCAAACTTTTCACACAGCATCTTTTATCTATTTATTATTGTAAAAGCTATGTTGTATATTTAAATATATCTCATACTTTTTTGTTACAGGTGATGGCAGAGGTGATGCTTGTAAAGACGATTTTGATAATGACAGCATTCCTGATATCTACGATGTCTGTCCAGAAAACAGTGGCATAAGTGAGACTGACTTTAGGAAATTCCAGATGGTTCCTTTAGATCCAAAGGGAACAGCACAAATTGATCCCAACTGGGTGATTCGACATCAAGGAAAAGAGTTGGTTCAGACTGCAAATTCAGATCCTGGTATAGCTGTGGGTAAGCAAACTTACAACCTTGGTTTCAGTTTTTTCAGCCAAAAATTCCAGGCAGCATCTGCAACATGGTCATACATTAAGCCTTTATTGTTTAAAAACAATATGAGCCTTGGAAGATATTTTTTGAATTTTTATTTTGTCCATCCTGATGCACCAAGGCGCTAGCGATTGGAACAATGCAGTATTGAGAGCAGAAGAATGTAGCCTTTACCTAATGTTCATATGTGCACATGTACAGTGCATACCTACATTACATATTGTTTCAATTCTGCTGTTGACTCAAAGACTTCTTAAGAAAAGAAAAATAAGAAAATATAACAAAAAAAAAACAGAGGCAAAGAGTGCTTTAAGTCTGAGTTATTTAATACCTTCACATGTAGAGTGAAAAATTCTACTCCCAGGAAGCTTCTCTAATGTTATCCCTAAGCCCCATCAATCAGATCTTTATAGTTACACAGTGGGAGTGCACATTAAATCATGACTAGCACATAAGTAGATCATATATTTCTAAATGTGATGATGTTTTTTACTTATAGCAGGAAAAAGATTATTTAATAAGAATAAAGATGTGCCGTAGTTTGTAAGAAGTGATTAATGCCGTGGTTTTTGTATGAATACTTTGAGCACTGAAAACGTTGTTATATGTCAGGCTACTGAGTGTCTTTCTTTTGATTTGTGCATTGATAATTAATATGTTTTAACAAAAATACTAAAGCGAAATGTTGTATGTGTTTCCTTTAGGCTTTGACGAGTTCAGCGCAGTTGACTTTAGTGGAACCTTCTACGTAAACACAGACCGTGATGATGATTATGCTGGCTTTGTATTTGGTTATCAATCCAGCAGTAGATTCTATGTGTTAATGTGGAAGCAAGTCACTCAAACATATTGGGAAGATAAGCCATCAAGAGCCTATGGGTACTCTGGTGTCTCTCTAAAAGTTGTCAACTCAACGACAGGGACTGGAGAACATTTGAGGAATGCTTTATGGCACACTGGAAATACCCCTGGAGAGGTACTTTGGCCATGTGTATTCAATTTGTACTTTTTATTATCAGAACTTCAGTGAAAAAGATGAAAATGAGAGGGTCAAGATCTAAACCAGTCTTACCTCCATGCTGTAACTTCCTCCTTCACCATTTCTTCTAAAATTTGTTGTCCAAACTCTGCCAAAAATATTGAACATATTCCTGTAGGACCTTTAGAAACACACACACACACAGACATAAACCAGATATATTGCCTCTCTACACACATTTCCCTCCACCTGTAGCATTGAAGTTCTTGATATTGTAATATCGATTTTTATATTTCATCTTGACTCATTGACACTTTAAAATTAACACTTTTTCTAGGTGCGAACATTGTGGCATGACCCTAAGAACGTTGGCTGGAAAGATTACACTGCTTACAGGTGGCATCTGACCCACAGACCAAAGACTGGCTACATTAGGTAGGCTGTAGATTGTATATGATATCAAAGAGGTTGTAAATGTTTATTTTTTTTCTAAAATAATAAGCATGTCACACTTACCTGCTTTGTGCAATGGTTCTGCAAAAAGCAGTCCCAGTTCTCCCTTTTTGGGGTCGCCAAGCAGCACTTCCGGCTCCTCCTGCCTTTCGCATGCCCCCAAAGAAAGCCGCTTGATATGGAGGCACTCAAAAGGCTAGATCGTGAGCTGCACTGTGTGCGTGTATTGACACAAATAGAAGGGCTGAGCCCTGCCCTCGCTCTCCACATAATTTACATAATGTGTGGGTTTTACCTGTAAAAGCCTCCGTATGTGTACACATTCAAAAGCCCTGAGACTGCTGCTAGGTGACTTTATCTTGGATTTGATGTCAGCAGCCCCAGCAGATATAAAGTTGTCACTCAAGTGACACTCTATACTGTTTTTTCTTTGCTCCTCAACCAGTAGCTACATTAAAGGTTTTCTAGAAGGGGAGGAGCGGAGATGCTGGGCCAGCACAGAGAGTAATTACACATTCCCAAAAGAGAAGAGAGTTATAGCATGCAAAGAATGAGGGGGTTATGCTAGGCTAGGGAATTGACTCTTTTGGAGTAGTCGATATTTCTAGCAAGATAAAAGACACATTGCAAGTGAAAAAATATTATTTATAGAAAGGAAAATACGGTAATTATTTAAAATACTTGATTTTGCTTGTATCTGCAATTTTTAAGTTTCCAATGGGATTACTGTAAATATTAATCATGACAATGTCAGCTTTTATGGAATACTATCTAATGTAACGCACCAGAATCTTCCGATTCTTAGAGACACTTTCAGTGTAAATTACTGTAGAAATTTCACACTCACACAGCATGGATCAGAAATGAGTAACCAATAGCAGGTAACCAAAAATATTTTTGGAATGTATTATTCAATTGCTAAAGCAAAAAGAGGGATCTGGCACCAAAAATGATCAGTGGCTGCAAATGGGAATCTAGAAATATGTAGTTGCAGCTAATGATCTGCAGAAGTATGCAGCATATAATGGATCAACAAACTGTAAAATAAACGCAAATCTACCTTCCCATCATATAAATCCAAAAATATCCTACAAAAAAGTGCAAGTGCAATAATCATACTCCATAATAACAGTAAGAAGAAAAACTTTCTCTTAAAATCAAAATATGTTAAAAATAGTAAAATTAAAAATATGTTATAAAATAAAAATTCATATCTGTGAAAAAATCTGTGAAATCAATGTGGGATAACAAAACATTTCATATCTATAAAAAAAAAACAATAAAAATATAAAAAACACAAAAAAAATCATATTTATTTATTTTTATTGTTTTTTATAGATATGAAATGTTTTGTTACCCCACATTGATTTCACAGATTTTTTCACAGATATGAATTGTTTTTTATAACATAATTTTCGTTTTAATATATTTATGCAATTGCTAAACCTGATTTGTTGATATGAGTTACATTGACCTTACAAGTATAATGTTTTCGGGTAGATGTAATGTCTTACAAGTTTCTCTACTTTGTTGCAGAGTTGTTGTCTTTGAAGGAAAACAAATCATGGCAGATTCTGGGCCAATATATGACAAAACATATGCAGGGGGACGACTGGGACTCTTTGTATTCTCCCAAGAGATGGTATTCTTCTCTGATCTCAAATACGAATGTAAAGGTTAGTGTTCTTTCTTGTGCTATCCCACCATAGATGTATTAGTTCACAAATAATAAAAACTCTTAGTCTTAGAATGCATTTACAATTGAGCTGTGTGTAATCAGATGGTATTCCTAGTGATTTTGAAGTTTGTGTTTCCTGGGCTGGGCAAGGGGAGAAGAGCAGTTCTAAAGGAAGAGGAGATTTTTCAGGTGCAAAATTGCATAACGCATGTGTCTCATGCTTACAGAGGCACCTATTGAAGTCTATGGGGCAGTGATCCTCAAATGACAGCCCTCCAGCTGTTGTGAAACTATATATCCCATGATGAGGCATTGTAAAACTCTGACATTCACAGACATTACTAGGCATGATGGCAATTGTGGTTCCTGAACAACTGGAGGGCCATAGTTTGAAGTCCCCTGCTATCGAGGAAAACACATCTAATACAAAAAAAACCCCAAAAAAACAAATGTACTTTTTTGAGCATAAGGCATAAAGTATAGGGTGGAGCATACAAGTATGAACATAGACTAATATTAAGAGTGGGATTCTGCAAGTTGAGCATAGTCAAGCATAGGGAAACAAGCTGAAACTCAGCTCAACTGTAAATGAGGGGCTTAGTGTGTGTTAGGACTATAAGTATTACTCAGCTGAAAATTATAAAGGATGAAAAAAACTGAAAACATGCCCAATATCAGCCTATTTGCTTCATACATGTGAACATCTGTTGTTAAAATACAAGGGGTACCAGTTAATTACCAAGTACTTTTGTGTTTCTTTTCTTTTCAGCATTTTGTGTTTCTTTTCCCTTTTGAGTTTATTTTGTGTTGTCTTGTGTACTTGGAGAGATTTAATATCCCAGCTGATTCAATCTGTACCCAGCTATCTTGAGCATTTCAACACGCAGAATGGTTCAGTATATTGTCAGGGGCAGGCAAAGATGGGAACAATTGGCTTTGTCAATATCTCAATAAAAATCAGAACATTTCAAGAAAATTTGGTAAATTGCATTTAAGTCAATGGAGAAGGTTGGTGGTTTTAGGGGTTACATGGCTTCTGAGGTTTACAGAAGTCTATCCTAGACTTGTTCTTGTGCCAAAAAATTCTATCCCTAAGGAAAGTTCTATTCTCAGTGCTAAAAATTACCTTATTTCAAATGCATTAATGATAACACTTTACATTACACTTAACCTTAATGATAACACTTTACATTAAACTTAACATTAACAATAACACTTACCATAATATCAAATAATAATGTTAACCTCGTAATAAAGCCACTGATCACTATTTCAAAGGCAATTTGTTTATAAACAAATACATGTGATTGCTATGCTAATTGCATAGAAATGTTTATTACACAAGTTATGGGACTTCTGTTACGTAGCTTTGAATTTAAACAAAACTAATGCCATGCCACACAATGTTGAGGTCTCATAGCTAGGAGAACCATGCTTTATTAGCTTTAAGGTGGAACTTATTTTTGCTAGTCTAATTTTGCCAAATGATGCTGCATTGTAAAATTATAGGCCAATTTCAGCAACGATGAAACCACTAATGTTGTGGTAAAACCAAGTTTTGGGAAATTGCCCAATTATCCTTAGTGACAAATTGAAAAAAAATTTCAAAGGTAAAAAAAAAAAAAAAAGCCAAAGTGATTTGTGTAATCCTAAGTATCACTAAAGGGAAAACTTTTTTTAGTTTTAAAGGCACCATGCACACAGGGCATCAGAAAAAAATGAGCTGCAGAGCAACTTCTAATGCTAGGAAAAAGCAGCTGTAAAAACGTGCTTTTAGAAGATTTTTACATTGGCGTTATTGCACGTTTGGCCACGTTGGCTTTTAGCAGCGTTTTTCTGCCTCCATTCAAAATCAACGGTTGCCTAGGAGCCGTCTTTGATACGGCTTTAAGCCCACTGATTTGAATGTTGGAACTCCACTCCAAATGGGAAAAAAACAGCGTGGGGTCCCCCCAAAATCCATACCAGACCCTTATCCGAGCATGCAGTCTGGCAGGTCAGGAAAGGGGAGGGGACGAGCGAGCGGCCCCACTCCCCCTGGACCATACCAGGCCACACGCCCTCAACATGGGGGGGTGGGTGCTTTGGGGCAGGGGGAGCTCTGCACCCCCCACCCCAAAGCACCTTGTCCCCATGTTAATGAGGACAAGGGCTTCATCCCGACAACCTTGGGCGATGGTTGTGGGGGTCTGCGGGCAGGGGGCTTATCGGAATCTGGATGCCCCCTGTAACAAGGGGGCCCCCAGATCCCGGAACCCCTCCCTATGTGAATGGGTATGGGGTACATTGTACCCCTACCCATTCACCCCATAAAAGTGTATGTAAGTAATGACAGGTGACGTTTTAAAAAGTCCTTTATTAAAAATCTTCCTCTGGTCTTCTCCCCTCTGGTCTTCTCTCCTCTGATCTTCCTCCTCTGTTCTTCTTCCTCTGTTCTCCTTCTTCTGTTCCTCTCCCCTCTGGTCTTCTTCTTCCTCCGGTCCTCCTCCGACGATGTCTCCGGTGATTATGCAGGCTCCGTTCTATGCAGCTTGTTATATAGCCATTAGGGGCGTGGCCTCCCTGTGACGTCACCCGGAGGTCCCCCCTTAAGTCCTCACAGATGATACTCATACCTATACCCATTCACATAGGGAGGAGGTCTGGGATCTGGGGGGGCCCCCTTGTTACAGGGGGAATCCAGATTCTGATAAGCCCCCTGCCCACAGACCTCCACAACCACCACCCAGGGTTGTTGGGAAGAGGCCCTTGTCCTCATCAACATGGGGACAAGGTGCTTTGGGGTGAGGGGTGCAAAGCTCCCTCTGCCCCAGATCACCCACCCCCCCCATGTTGAGGGCATTTAACCTGGTATGGTCCGTGGTGGTGGGGCCGCTCGCTTGTGCCTTCCCCTTTCTTGACCTGCCGGGCTGCATGCTCGGATAAGGGTCTGGTATGGATTTTGGGGGGGGACCCCATGCCCTTTTTTTCCCATTTTGGCGTGGAATTCCCCCTCAAGGTCCTCAGATCCGACTTGTGATGGGACTTCAATTCAAATCAATAGGCTCCCATAGGGAACCATTGATTTTCACATAAAAAAAAAAAAACGTATAACGTGGCTTAACGCTGTATAAGCAACGTTAATCAGCTTTAGTAGAGTCAGACGTTTTTACAGCCCTGACGCTGTTCATCAGAACGCACAGGCCCTGGGTTTTTTTTGCAGCTTAAAAATGCCTATGCCACTTGGAGCTCCTAAAAGCCTGTGTGTGCATGAGGCCATAGAATAACATAGAGGGGCGTTTTTAAGCTGCAAAAAAAACGTTTGATGCTCCTAAATGCCCTGTGTGCAGGGGACTTAGATAGAGTGTCGAGGGATTAGAATGCTTGTCAGTTTTTATTGCTGTCTGTACCCCCGTTAAGGAGCTTCTCTATTTGTCAGTTTACCATTATCATTGACAGGACAAGTAGAAAAAAATCTCAAATTTTGGGCTGTCCCCAGGAAAACAATAGAGGGGAAATATTCCAATTGAGACACTAGTTCTGGTGATCTGGGGGTCCCCAACGAATTCCCCAAATTTTCAGGGATTTCTTTTCACATCCTGTTTTGGCTATGGAACAAGAGGTGAAGGGAAATCACCGCAATAGGACATAAATAGCAAAACAAAATCTGACAGTGGTTATAACACTCCCATGGTCTATCCAAAATGAAAAGTTTTGCCTATAATTCTACTTTATGGCTAAAGTTTAATGATTTTTTTTAATAAGCACCAGGAATGGTATTTACATGAATGATGAGTCACCCGTGTTCTGGTGCCTGCTCTGTTCCTTCAAATTTTCCTTCCTCTGTCTCCATATTCCATCCTCTGCTGTGATCTTCTGTAGGAGTTAATATGAACAGCTCCACCTGTCAAAGGCACTTGTCAAATGTGCTGACTATGCTTACCCTTTTTGCTCCCCTGCTCTATTCATAGAAGCTGTACTATTGATTCCAGCATTCAAAAACACTCTATAAATGGAGAAGGTAGAACTTGCATTCATCTGCCTGTCTTCCATTCATAGAGCAGTTTTTATTGCAGGAACCGATAGTACTGCTTCTATGACTAGAACAGGGGGGCAGATGGGGCAGACATAACTGGTCCTTTGGTCAAGTGCTTGTGGCAGATGGACCCATTTGTATTAACCCCCACAGAGCCCAAAGATCACAGCTGTGGGAGTATTTGAGGGAACAGAGCAGTCACTAGAACACGGGACACTCATCATTCAAGTGAGTAATATTCCTGGTGCTGATTAAAAAGATAAAATTTAGCTTTAATTTAAAACATTTTTTGCTTCTTTTAGTGTTGACTGACGCATTTTTATAATTAAGAAAGATTTGTAGAAACGTTAGATTAGACTTTAGAATCAGGTGGTGTAATGTTGGATGCACCACTGATGGGTTAGGATCAAACAAGACCTTGCTTAAAGAGTTTTAAGAAAACAGGATTGGTAAAGTGATAATACAAAGGGTTTAAGAGAGATGGGAATATCCGATTTTGGTGTATATTTTACCATATTATGTACTATGTTATCATCAAATATTTGCAAGATGAATGCACCCTCCAATGTCTCTTCATGTTTAGTTCTTTATTATGTAATGAAGTGAGATGGCATGTTATAAACCATGCAGCTTTTACTTCTAGTTTCCAGAAGTTTTTAGGAATAAGCACACAACTCTTTGGACTACATTTGCACCCTGCTTGCATGACGTTGTTTGAATTGGCCTTGGATCTGCTTTGAGATATTTTTTATTGTTGGTGTAGAATGGGACTTTAGTGCAGGTTAAAGTGGAATTCCATACAAGCAGTGAAGTGTGCACAGCACCTGCGTTCAGAGTGAGGGTAACCATGTCTAAAAAGATTAATGGCAAGTAAACCTTAATGAAGTACAAACACAATGCAAAAGCAGTACAAACACCAGTGTGCAAGTACCTTGACAATCAGTAACTTTCCTGTAAGAACTCTTTAGACATGAATGAGTAAAACATTTAGGTCTATGAAGAAGAAAAAAATCAACAAATTGTGGCTACAGAAAAGTTTCCTGTAAGATATACACTCACTGGCCACTTTATTAGAATACACCTTGCTAGTACTGGGTTGGACTCCCTTTTGCCTTCAGAAGTGCCTTAATTCCTCATGGCATAGATTCAAAAAGGTGTTAGAAACATTCCTCAGAGATTTTGGTCTATATTGATATGATAGCATTGCGCAGTTGCTGCAGATTTGTCGGCTGCACATCCATGATACCAATTTCCCGTTCCACCACATTCCAAATGTGCTCAATTAGATTGAGATCTGGTGACCGTGGAGGCCATTGGAGTACAGTGAACTCATTGTCATGTTCAAAAAAACAGTTTGAGATGATTTGAGCTTTGTGATATGGTGCATTATCTTGCAGGAAGTAGCCATCAGAATATGGGTACACTGTAGTCACAAAGGGATGGACATGGTCAGCAACAATACTCAGATGGGCCTGGAGTTTAAATGATGCTCAATTGGTACTAAGCTGCCCAAAGTGTGCCAAAAAATATCCCCCACACCATTACACCACCGCCACCAGCCTGAACCGTTGATACTAGGCAGGATGGATCCATGCTTTCATGTTGTTTTTGCCAAATTCTGACCCTACCATCTGAATATCGCAGCTGAAATCGAGACTCATCAGACCTGGCATCGTTTTTCCAGACTTCTATTGTCCAATTATGGTGAGCCTGTGGGAATTGTAGCCTCAGTTTCCTGTTCTTAGCTGACAGGAGTGGCACCCGCTGTGGTCTTCTGCTGCCGTAGTCCTGCTTCAAGGTTCGATGTGTTGTGTGTTCAGAGATGGTATTCTGCATACCTTCGTTGTTAGTGGGTATTTGAGTTACTGTTGCCTTTAAATCATCTGGAACCAGTCTGCCCATTATCTTCTGACCTCTGACATCAACAAGGCATTTTCGTCCAGACAACTGCCGCTCACTGGATATATTCTCTTTTTCAGGCCATTCTCTGTAAACCCTAGAGATGGTTGTGCATGAAAATCCCAGCAGTTTCTATAATACTCAGACCAGCCCGTCTGGCTCAAACAACCATGCCACGTTCAAAGTCACTTATGCCCTCATTCACATTGGTGCAATTTGTCATGCAATTTGACAGATCAGATCGCATGACAATTCCCACCCTATTGTCGGCAATGGCCATGTTCAAATCGATGCAATGACGACTTTATGGTGCCACATTGATTTAAAAAAGTAGTTACTGCAATACTTTTGGCGATTTTTAGTGTGCGACTTGAATAGACATCTGTCCATTAAGCCGCATAGATGTCTACAAAATCACACCTAAAGGCGCACTGACATGCGACTTTGAAGTTGTGCGAATTCAAATGAAGTTGCACAATTTCAAAGTCGCATTTAATGTGAATGATAGCTAAATCCCCTTTCTTCCCCATTCTGATGCTCGGTTTGAACTTCAGCAAGCTGACTTCACCCCCCGTCTAGATGCCTACATTCATTGAGTTGCTGCCATGTGATTGGCTGATTAGCAATTTGTATTACCAAGCAATTGAACAGGTGTATCTAATAAAGTGGCCAGTGAATATATGTTAATGTTTTATGCTTTTGTGCTTATCTGTGTAGAATGTATTCATGGGAGTCAGCCCAATCTATATGTTTTTTCATTAAAAATTCCATATGCTTGTTAGAGTATTATGTCATCTTATTGTGTACGTCCAAGAAATGAATTCTCACGTAGTACAACTACACAACGTCTCTGTAGAATTTAGAAGCTGAACATCTGGTAAACGTTTCTCTCTTAATGAGTTTTACTTTGACTACACTGACATCTTTTTGGTTCTGTAACACATCCAATTTTCCTTTGATGTCATATGTATACATAGAAAATAAATATAAATTAACCCCTAAAACTTTGGCTATCTATCCCCCCTCCACCTGCTGCTGCCTAACCAATACAAATCCAACAATGCTGTACTGCTTACCTTTAAGAAGCTTCATGATTCCTATGGGTACCAACTGGTGATTCTGGAAAAATACTGGTGATGGTTATGCAGATCAAGCTGTGTGCAAAGGCAAAGGCACTGAGGGATAACTGCCCGGCTTTGGTTTAACCCTGGAAATGCATTTCCACAGGTACACAAGGGAATCTAGATCTTCTAAAAGGAATAGTTTAGATTAGGAGATTAAGTGGAGGGAAAAGATGGAGAGAAAATAGCTAAAGCCTTAGATTTAGCTTTGCTTACAATACAATGTAAAAGGTTCAGTTATACACATAGGAGGTAATGCCAAGGTAATCCTTTACCGTTAAAGTGATTGTAAGGCTTTTTAATTTTTTTAATTAAAGTAACAAACATGTAATACTTACTTACCTGCTCTGTGCAGTGCTTTTGCACAGAGTGGCCCGGATCCTCCTCTTCTCGGGTCCCACGCTGCCACTCTTGGCTTCTCCCTACTGTCGGGTGCCCCCACAGCAAGCAGCTTGCTATGGGGGCACCTAAGTCGAGCTGCTGCTCTGTGTGTCCATTTACACACAGAGACAGGGCTTGACCCCGCCTTCCTCCATCTCCTGACTGGCTCACTGGCTGTGAGCTAATGGCTTACACAAGGAGACATGGCTTGACTCCCCCTCCCCCCCCCCATCTCCTGACTGGCTCACTGGCTGTGAGCTAATGGCTCATGCTGCTGCCAATAACCCATCAGGAGTGTGAGTCCCCAGAGAGGCAAGGCTTCCATTGACATTTCTGGATGAAGAGGGGGCTCAGGTAAGTAATAGGGGGCGGGGGGGGGGGCTGCTGCCGCACACAGACTTTCTTTTTTACCTTCTTGCATAAAGTGCTTAGTTTTGAAAATGTTTACTATTTTATAGGACTACTAATATTTATGGCATTATATAGCAAAGTGTCTACTGTTTTGTTTTTTCTTTTTTATTGGGAGATTCATGTGGGATGGAAGCAGTCAATGTTAAATGTATGCTAGTCATACGATTAACCACTTAAGCCCCGGAAGATTTTACCCCCTTCCTGACCAGACCCCTTTTTTCAACTTGGCACTTCGTGACTTTAACTGACAATTGCGCGGTCATGAAATGCTGTACCCAAACAAAATTTACGTCCTTTTTTTCCCACAAACAGAGCTTTCTTTTGGTATTTGATCACAATATACACAATTTATGTCATATTTTTTGGCCAAAATGTATTTAGCTACATGTCTTTGATAAAAAATATTTCAATGAGCGTATTTTTATTGGTTTGCGCAAAAGTTATAGCGTCCCAAACTACCACTTTTTGGAAAGTAGACATCCTAAAGAATGTCCTGAGAGGCATGTTGAGCTCATTGAATATTTCATTTTTTTGTCACAGGTGTTTGAAAAATGATTAAAAATTTTTTTTTTTTTTTTTTTTTTTACACAAAGCAGGGAAGCAGTAGAATGTATTTTGGGGTGTCATTCCACATATACCCATGGCATGTGTGAGCAATTTATCATTTAGTGACAACTTTGTGTTAAAAAAATAAATAAAAAAAAATGTAATTTTCCCGAAACTTGTGGCAAAATATAAAATATTCCATGCACTCACCATGCCTCTCAGCAAATAGCTTGGGGTGTCTACTTTCCAAAATGGGGTCATTTGGGGGGGTTTTGTGCTATCTTGAAATTTCAGGGCCTCCAAAACTGTGATGGGTAGTGAGGAGTAAAATCAAAAATTTATGCCATTAGAAAACCTGAAGATGGTGATTGATTTTCGGGGTCCCGTACACAGCTAGGCTCCCAAAAAGTCTCACACATGTGGTATCCCTGTACTCAGGAGAAGCAGCAGAATGTATTTTGGGGTGTCATTTCACATATACCCATGGCATGCGTGAGCAATATATCATTTAGTGACAACTTTGTGTAAAAAAACAAAAAAAAAAAAGAAATAATAATTTTCCAGAAACTTGTGGCAAAATATAAAATATTCCATGGACTCACCATGCCTCTCAGCAAATAGCTTAGAGTGTCTACTTTGCAAGATGGGGTCATTTGGGGGAGGTTTGTACTATCTTGAAATTTCAGGGCCTCTGAAACTGTGACAGGTAGTGCAGAGGTAAAATAAGCAATTTACTCCATTAGAAAACTTGAAGATGGGGATTGGTTTTTGGGGTCCCGTACACAGCTAGGCTTTCAAAAAGTCTCACACATGTGGTATCCCTGTACTCAGGAGAAGCAACAGAATGTATTTTGGGGTGTCATTTCACATATACCCATGGCATACGTGAGAAATATATCATTTAGTGAAAACTTTCTGTAAAAAAAAAACAAGAAAAAACCAAATTGTCATCTTTCCGAAACTTAGGGCAAAATATAAAATACTCCATGGACTCAATATGCCTCTCAGCAAATAGCTTTGGGTGTCTACTTTTCAAAAAGGGGTCATTTGGGGGGTGTTTGAACTGTCCCGGCATTTTATGCTCAATGTTAGCCACACATCACCCACTCTTCTAACCACTTGAAAACCAAGCCTTTTCTGTGACTTTTTGTTTACATGAAAAAATATTTTTTTTTACTAGAAAATTACTTTGAACCCCAAACATTATATATTTATTTAAAGCAGAGGCCCTATAGAACAAAATGGTGAATGTTGCAAATTTTTTTGTCACACGGTATTTGCGCACAGATTTTCCAAATGCAATTTGTGCGAAAAAAATTTATTTTTTTACATTTATTGCACAAATACAGTATATAATTCCAAATTGTTTGGTAAAATTTAAAAGATGATCTTATGCCGAGTACATAGATACCAAACATGACATGCTTTAAAAATTGTGCCCGCCTGTGCAGCGGCAACAAACTACGTACATTTTTAAAAGCCTTTAAAAGTCTTTACAGGTTACCACTTTAGACTTACAGAGGAGGTCTACTGCAAGAATTACTGCACTCGACCTGACGTTCGCGGCGATACCTCACATGCATGCTGCAATTGCGGTTTACATATGACACTAGGCCAACGCCTGCGTGCGCCATTGCACGCAAGCACAGGGGGGCTTGATTTTTTTTTTTTTTTTTGCTTTTTTATGTTATTTTGACATCTTTCCTTTCATTTTTTTTTATCATTTTTATTTTTATCAATTTTTTATCAATTTTTTTTTTTAAAAATTGGGGTCTTTTAGACTGTAGATCTCTCCTCTGACCTTAACGCATCTGACCACACCAAAATTGGTGTGATAAAATACTTTCCCAATTTCCCAATGGCGCTGTTTATTTCTGGCGAACTAAAGAAGTAATGAAATGCTTGTAGCTTCCGGTATCTTAGGCCATAGAGATGATTGGAGCCATTCTCATCTCCAATTAGCTCTATAGTTAGATAATTGAACCACCGGCTGCACTCTCGGGTTAACTGGCGGGACAGGAGAGCCCGAGAAAAACCACGGAAGGCGGCGGAAGGCGACGGAAGGCGGCGGTGGGGGGTGGCCAATTATCCGCTAGGATTGCTTTTACATGTAAGCTGACCGTTGGCTGTAAAAAACGATACCAAGATGATGCCTAAATCTGCAGGCATCATCCTGGTATAACCACTCAAAGTCCAGTACATTGCTGGTCCTTGTTTGGCATATAGTGTAGGTTTTTTTTTTTTCATGCAGCCTGTGGGCTGAACGAAAAAAAAGAGAACCTAACAGAAATCAGCACAGGAATATTGTGTAGTATTACTCATCATTAACCGTCCAAACAACCATCCACTGAATTTAATGATGGGTATACATGACAATATTCCACGTATACCTAAAAGATATTTTAACTGCAGTGCTTAAATCAGCCTTTCACCACAGCTGCTGCCAGCAAAGGTATCCATATATGCTGAGCGCAAACACTGTTTGTGTCAGAATATATAAAATCAATGTGGCAGCCGACGAGTACCTGCAAGAGAAACAGGTTAACAAAAGAATGAAAAACAAACAAAGTACAGTAAAAGTACAGTAGGAAGAGTAGAAGAACATATAAAATGACTGACACGACAACTGTTTTTGGATTTTTTTTTCTAACTGTTTTTTCTGTGAACTGCGATTTTCCAGCTTGGGTCTCTCAAAATGTCGATAGGCATCAAACATCTTTCGAGACCCTGTGTTTGTGTGCCCTACACTGTGCTGTACCCTACACTAAAACTCCACTAGTGTATGGTAGCGCTCGAAACATTCCCCGATGCAGAGACCAGGTTGGTCAGGACATCTGCGACAATAATAGCGGGTGTCACGCCTAAATCCGCGCCTGCTACAGACACGACATCTTCTTTGGGGTCGTCTTTGGGTAGGGGTACTCGGGAGGACATGTGGAAAATGTCTCTCATGCAGCCGGCTCACTGCATCTGGAAGGGGAAGTTGGGCAGGCATGCCTCCTGGGTACAGGTAGGCAAGGATGATCGCTTCCTGGAATTCCCGGAAGGATCCAGTTCGTCCTGAATCCAGTTCGTCCTGACGCCCTGTATAGGACAAAGGCGTTCAGCATAGCCAATTGGAATAAATAAACAGACACTTTTTTGTACCAGCGTCTGGCTTTACGGGCAACTAAATACGGCGCCAAAAGCTGGTCGTTAAGGTCCACCCCTCCCATATTAAGGTTATATTTGTGGGCACAGAGGGGTTTCTCCATAACACCAGTTGCCGTAGGAATTTGGATCGTCGTGTCTGCGTGAATGGAAGACAGAACGAAAACACCCCGTGTATCCCTCCACTTCACTGCAAGCAAGTTGTCCGTTTTCAAGCAGGCTATCGCCCCCCGACTAAGACGGGAATTTACAAGCCGTTGGGGGAAGCCCCGGCGATTAGGTCGCACGGTGCCACATGCGCCAATTTGTAATTCAGAAAGATGACTAAATAGTGGCACGCTTATGTAGAAGTTGTCCACGTACAAATGGTACCCCTTTCCGGATAAGGGTGACACCAAGTTCCAAACTATCTTGCCGCTGCTCCCTATGTAGTCTGGGCAGTTGGGGGGCTCCACAGTGCTATCTTTTCCCTCATAGCAAGGCGACCAGTAAATTCAGGGACTCGTCAACGCAGACAACTTGTTCGGGGGTAAACAAGGCTGCAAACCGCTGATTGAAGTGGTCTATGAGGGGCTGAATTTTGTGGAGCCGATCATATGCAGGGTCTCCCCGAGGACGACAGATTTCATTGTCGCTGAAATGCAAAAATCGCAGAATTTGTCTCGATATGGAGGCAGAGTACATGCGCATATGGTGAAGTGGGCTGGTGGACCAATATAACTCTGTTTGGTTATGCCCATGTTCAGGGAAAGGCCCAGAAAGATTTTAAAATCGGTAACCATTATAGGTTTCCAGCCGAATGGTCTGGCAAGGGGCGAATTTGGGTTGGCGGCGATAAATTGTTGTGTGTATAAATTTGATTGATCCACAATAGATCCGTAAAGATCTTCCGTGAAGAACAGCTCAAAAAAGTTCAGGGGCGTAAAACCAGCTGTCTCCACGTGGATTCCAGGTTGGGCAGTGAATGGGGGAAGTACTGGCACTGTAGAATCAGTGAGTTGCCAATTGGGATATGCCAGTGCATAATGGAGGGCACTATGGGCTCTACGGGCCTGTCTTCGAATACGCGGTGGCTGCGGGCCACTACTCGTGCTAGCCACCGCACCAGCTTCAACTGCACTTATGGGACTCGCCACGTCACCAAGTGATACTGCAGTGCTGGTTGTACTAGGTCCAGGGTGTACTAGGCCGCTGGTGCTTGCCAGGCCACCAGAAGGATGAGCGGCCGTAGTACCGACACTCTGCTCTATACGAGCACCCTGCGATTCCTGCATCTCAACAACTCAAGAATGGGGTTGGGTACGCCTGGGTCTAATAGGGACCCATCCGTCATCGGAGCTATCTGTCAGGGAGCCGCTGCCATCATCAGGTTTGTATACTGACCCTGATTCTGCCAGTGAGGCTTCCCCATTGCTCTCATCTGACATGGTCAGTATACTATAAGCCTCTGCACTACTGTACCAACGTTTGGACATTTTGGTAACTAAATTTACCGGTGCAGTAGTGTGACTACTGTACCGGTAAATAAAAGCACCTGGTTGTCAAGGTAATAAAAGCACCTGGTTGTCAAGGACTATTTCAAGAGCTACCAAAAAAAACTGCTAATGCTAGCAGGGATCAGGCCTCACTCTGCTAACACAGCGGTTTTGTGTGTTGTGTTTTTTTGTAAGTGACAGTAATCTATTGATTACTACACTTGCCTGGGTGGGGTGGGCTGAGCAGAGGGGTTAAACGCAGGTGCTGGCAGGAATCAGTGCTGATCGTGCAAACACCGCGTTTTGGGAACCCTAAACTATGGGGACGCTAGTATAGTTCTGATCAGATCAGATATTGATCTCTTCAAACACTATACTAGTAATGGAAGTGTATGTGTGTGTGTGTGTGTGGTAATCAAGGGGTTATTTCTAACTATGCACCGGGGATCTGTGCTATTTTAGACTGACACTAACACTAGCTAATGTCACCTGTGTCACTAATAATAGTGATCAGAAAAAAAACTGTACACTATAAAAGTGACACTGTGACAGGACAATGAAGGGGTTAACTGGGGGTGATCGGGGGGATCAGGGGGTTAAATCTTTATTGGGGGGGTGGCGGGGACCCTAAACCTCCTTTGGGACAGAAACTAACTCGCTAGCGCTAACTCACAATCACACTAATACAAAATACAGTAAAACACTATATTACGTGTGTATTAGTGTGCAATGTGACAGGGGGGAAGGAGTTAACTTCGGGTGATCAGGGGGGGATCAGGAGGGATCAGGGGGTTAAATCTTTATTGAGAGGGGGTGGCGGGTATTTTAAATGTAAAAGGGAGGGCCGCAAGCGCTACACCTGGTCACAAATCACACTTATACGGGTATATATGAAAATGCTATATGCTGTATACAGTGTGTGTTGTGACAGGGGGTGTAGGGGTGATCAGGGGGGATCAGGGGGTTAAATCTTTATTGGGGGGGAGGTGGGGACCCTAAACTTACTTGGGACAGAAACTAACTCGCTATCGCTAACTCAAGTCACAATCGCACTAATACAAAATACAGAAAAACAGTATATTACGTTTGTAATAGTGTGCAATGTGACAGGGGGGAAGGGGTTAACTGGGGGTGATCAGGGGGCATCTGGGGGTTAAATCTTTATTGGGGGGGTGGCGGGTATTTTAAGTGAAAAAGGGGGGGCCACAAGCGCTACACCTGGTCACAAATCACACTTATACAGGTATATAGGAAAATGCTATATGCTTTATACAGTGTGTGTTGTGACAGGGGGTGTAGGGGTTAACTGGGGGGGGCGACCGGGGGTTAAATGTGCCTATCTAAGTGTAAATGTATGTGCTTGGTGCAGTTACTTACAGTTAGATGTGCTCTCCTCTCGAGATGAATCCAAAAAGGATCATGGGAGGGGAGAGCATGTCTTTTCTGAGCCTGTGTTTACATTACACAGGCTCAGCATGTAATCTGATTGGGCAGGACCGATCAACAGGAACCCAATCAAGTCATCGGCGGGACCGTGGGAGTAGTGACGTACCGATACGTTACTTTGCCTGGCCGGGGCTGACCGCCACAGTATATGTACTTGCGGCGGTCAGCAAGTGGTTATTCTTGGAAAAAACAAACCAACCTGATAGAATTGTTTCATCTGAGATATTAACCACTTCTGGTTTTGCCCCCTTAATAACCAGGTCATTTTTTGCAATTGGGCACTGCGTTAATTTAACGGAAAATTGTGCAGTCGTGTGACACTGTACTGAAACAAAATTGATGTCCCACAAATAGAGCTTTCTTTTGGTGGTATTTAATCACCTCTGCGATTTTTATTTTTTGCGCTATAAACAAAAAAAGAGCGGCAATTCTTAAAGAAAATAAAAAACAATATTTTTTACATTCTGCTATATAACATTCCCCAAAAAAAGTAAAAATCAAAATTTTTCATCATTTTAGGCCAATTTGTATTCTGCTACATATTTTTTTAAAAAAATCACAATAAGTGTATTTTGATTGGTTTGCGCAAAAGTCATCGCGTCTACAAACTAGGGGAAAAATTCATGTCATTTTTGTTTATTTCTTTTTTTTTACTAGTAATGGTGGCAAACTGCGATTTTTAGTGGGACTGTGACATTGCGGCAGACAGATCGGACCCCTAACTGACATTTTTGACACTTTTGGGGGGACCAGTGACATTAACACAGTAATCAGTGCTAAACATATGCGCTGTTACTGTAATAATGATATTAACAGGGAAGGGGTTAACACAGTGGTGATCAAAGGGTTAAGTGTGAGCCTAGGGGTATTTGATCTGGCAGTTTGCTGATCTTTGATCTTTGTTTGTTTGTAACCACGCCTCTTGTCATGTAAAGTTTTTGTGTTTCTTTATTCTCAGGGAGAATTTTGACCCACCCATTCTATGATACAACATATTAAAATATAAGGCACAAGCAGCATTATTTAGATATTTTAAACACGCTGGGATTACAATGTATGCATTGAATATTAGTGTACTCTGTAGTATTTTAGTAACAGGGATTGCGATACCTTGGTAGGCCTATATGCTTGCTTTCATGTAAATTACCAATTCAGGCCTCTTGAATTCTACCTGCTCTTTGGCAATTCCTTTTAGTAAAAATAACACAGTGGGGGGAGATTTACTAAAACTGGAGAAAGCTAAATCTGGTGCAGCTCTGCATAGAAACCAATCAGCTTCCATGTTTTATTGTCAAAGCCTAATTGAACAAACTGAAGTTAGAAGCTGATTGGCTACCATGCACAGCTGCACCAGATTCTGAGTGCTTCAGTTTTAGTAAATCTCCCACATACTGTGCTTGCTGTGATTTATGATGAATTGTTTCTAACTAATTTTCCAAACCAACCAACAATTTTAATTTAGGGTTTTATGACTCCGATTATACAAGCAGTTACTGTATATGCTTATCCAGTGTCAGAACAGTAGCATACTAAACTGTGGTGGTAAATGGCAAGTACTCAGAATCGTCTGGTGTGGAAAGTGGGGGTCCCCCCAACGATCTGTCCTGGGACCAATCCTGTTTATTTTTTCATAAACGAGGCATTGCAATAATAAGGCATTGCAAGGCTGACAGTTACAAGCATGACTCCCACAGGCAGAGGCATGATGGGACTTGTAGTTCCGTAGCAGCTGAAGGGCCACCAGTTTGACACCCCTGATCTAGAGGATGGGATAAACAGCTCAATCTCCATATTTGTGTATGATGCAAAGCTTTGCATGGCAATAACTTCCACGCAGGATGAGGAAACCTTACAAGAAGACCTAAAGAAAATAATGGGATGGGCAATTGCATGGCAAATGAGGTTTGATGTTGAAATATGAAGGGTAATGCATTTGGGTGCCAAAAATAGAAACACAAGTTACCCGCTAGGGGAGAACCTCTGGGGGAATTCTTGATGGAAAAGAACCTAGGGGTCCTAGTAGATGACAGGCTCAGCAATGGCATGCAATGCCAGGGTGCTGCAAGAAAGGCCAATAGAATATTGGCATGCATTTAAAAGGGTATTTATCCACAGATAAAACGATAGTTCTCCCACTCTACAAGACTCTGGTCCGGCTGCATCTTGAGTATGCCGTCCAGTTCTGGGCACCAATCCTCAAGAAGGATGTGCTGGAACTGGAGAGAGTCCAGAGAAGGGCAACAAAGCTAATAAAGGGACTAGAAAACTGCATAGAGAGTTCTTTACTGTCAGAGTGGTAAGGATGTGGAATTCTCTTCCAAAAGCATTGGTATCAGCAGGGAGCATTGATTCAAAAAATTGAGTTGAAAAAATTCAAAAAATTGAGTTTCAGAAAACTTTTAGATGGGCACCTTAATGACCCCAACATACAGGGGTATACGATATACCATTGACATAAACACACACACACTCATCATAGGTTGAACTGGATAGACTGGTGACTTTTTTCAACCTTACAAACTATGTAACTTTGTAACTATGTGTTTTTACTTCCTTTACAGATTTTTAAGAACTTGTTAACATATTGTGTACTTTACTGTACATCCTGCGTGACCAAGACACCTCAATTCACCTGGTACCCTTTAAAGTCTTAAAATCTGTCTGCACCGCAACACATCATAAACTCGTAAGATCCACGTCGAAGAGGAGTAGAGTGCAGACATCCAGCACATCAAAGGAGAAGAGCAAAAACCTCATCTCGAACTTTAGTCAGGTTGATAAATCGCCAAATGTGGGTGATTTTTGTAAAACATTTTTTTAAGATGCAGTAAAACAACATTTTATACTAAAAGATCATTTATGTCTTGCTTATATTGATCAACTAATCAACTCACAGTTATTGATAAGGTGCATATATTATATCGCTGAGACATTTTACCCATCAGTTTTAACAAAGTACTTGCTTATTTCTCCTGGACTTTCTTATTCACTAATGGCTGTTTGGCCATTGTCACTTTTTCCTAAAAAATATAAATATTTAACACAATGTCATATTGTCTTTAAGAGCAAGAAGCATTGAAATAATTGAGCAGGAAATTGTACAGCACAGTTATTAAGTAACGATTCTAAATTCAGGTTAGTTAACCAAAATCAAGCCTCAAAATAAAATAAGGATGAATTACACTACTATTTTTTAAAATTTAAGTTAACCTTGTAAACATCTAGATATGTATCTAAATCTATGAGATACATTATATCCTACATAACATTTATTTAACTTGTTGACAAATTTACACAACGGTGCCCAGAAGTGCAACAGTAGACTGGTGCCAATATTACAATATGCTCTGACCAAATTCCAGGAGCATGTATACTTTAATCTTGTATCTAGATATTCTATATACAGTAAATATTTTGAATACTGCATATTTGGTATCTAAAGTGCCATATTGGCCCATTATCAAAAGTGTTTTATATGTCATAAAAAAACAAAAGACACTGTAGGTCATACAATACAATACATACGGTACACTCAAACCGGAAAAAAATTATAACGAGGAGTCTCTTATTAACATATTTAGAGCACTCTAAAGGCTTGATAGAATGTCAACATATCTGTTATTTTGTAGCGCACCTATTGTCATTATTCCTCTTTAGCACTATACAGTATTGTGTTTCTGTTGTCACTTTATTTGAATAAGACAATTTGAATATAGTTTATTAGGAATAATAGTTAGATGTGTGAATGTAGCCCACACTATGAAGTTAACTGTATCTGCTTACAAGCCATGGCATATGTATCTTGGCACTTTATTTTTTATTAGGAAGTATAAAGCATATACATAAATCCTTATAAAGGCAAATACATTATAAATATATAGAGCATAAGATGATGTTCCTCAGGGAAAAATTCACAGCCATGATGAAAGTAACAACATATGTTTTGATGTTAGTATAGGCAGATAAACGTGATTAATATGAGACGTTCAGAATATGGGGAAAGATTGTCTTTGCAGTGGGCAACAAAACTTTCAAATGTAAATACAATGTAAAATACCTCAGATACAGTCAAGATATATACATTTAGGAATTTTATGTTGTCCCCTCCTTATTACATATATTTTAGATTTGCCATTCATTTAACCACTTCAGCCCCGGAAGGTTTTACTCCCTTAATGACCAGGCCATTTTTTGCGATTCGGCACTTCGTTATTTTAACTGACAATTGCGCAAGTGACGCCATACCCAAAAACAATGGATGTCCTTTTTTTCCCACAAATAGAGCTTTCATCACCTCTGCGTTTTTTGTTTTTTGCGCTATAAACAAAAAAAGAGCGTCAATTTTGAAAAAACACCAATATTTTCTAGTTTCTACTATAAAACATTCCCAATAAAAAAATTTAAAAAATCACATTTTTTGTATCAGTTTAGGCCAATTTGTGTTCTGCTACATATTTTTGGTAAAAAAAAATCCCAAAAAGCATATAATAATTGGTTTGCGCAAAAGTTATCGTGTCTACAAACTAGGGGAAAGATTTATGCCATTTTTATTTATTTATTTTTTTCTACTAGTAATGGCGGCGATCAGCGATTTTTTGCGGGACTGCGACATTGCGGCAGACAGATCAGACCCCTGACATTTTTAACACTTTTGGGGGAAACAGAGACATTACTACAGTAATCAGTGCTAAAAAATATGCACTGTTGCTGTAATAATGACATTGGCAGGGAAGGGGTTAACACTGGGGGTGATCAAAGGGTTAAGTGTGTTCCCTATATGTGCTTTCTAACTGTTTTGGGGATGAAGCAGAGAGAGATCGGTAATTCAGCTTAGCTGAATCACACAATCTTTCCCTGCCTCTCTGGCAGGAGAGCCATCTTGCATTGTTTACATACCAGACTGCTCTCCTGTCAGTATTGCCAAAGTGTCTAATCACAGTGGCAGCGCGGCTCCGGCAGCATGTGCACGCTGCCGAAATCACGTGCACATAATCAGGTAGATGTATGTGATTATGCGCAGCCTAATAAACCTCCATGGGGTGGTCGGCAAGTGGTTAAAGTATATGTCCAACCCAAACATCTTTTTAACTCTATTAGTATCCCTTTTAGGTTTTTTTGATTGTTATCTAGGGTCCTATTAGAGAGTCTTCCTATCACTTCTATCCTGATGTCACAAAAAAAAAAAAAATCTGCAACAGCAACTCATAAAAAATGTGGGAAGGCTTGAACCCATTCTATTTTGCATGGCTGTTGCATATTTTCCCCCACTTGGTTGAATACATTGTTAATTACAAAATAAGTGAGTAGAAATCTAACAAACAAAACTTTGGATAGCAGTACAACCCACAAGGGGTCCTAATCCTTCCAGTGCTTTATCCAATTAATAAAGCTTTGTCTGGACATACACTTTAAATAATTCAACATTAGAAATATCAATCTGTAGTTAGGAAAATGATGTTTGAATAGCTAAGATATTAGATGAGTTCATATAACACCACCTTTGTGTTCTAGCAGCGTGAACATCTCCTATAGCCTCAAGCATAACCCAAATAACCCAGAACAGTCAAAGGACCAAAGGGCCAGATCTTTTAGATTTGTTCATATGCATTTAAGTGCACATCTGGCAGAAATAGGAAATTTATTGGCATATATAGAAATTTAAACTCAAAATGTTATTACAGCAACCAAAACGAATCAGAAGTTTTTAATTCTAGGAGAATTTATATAGCTACGTAACATAATAATGAGAATAATAGTATGAATAATATTTAAATTATGTAGACTAAGCATTGGTCTTTGGTTTACCTGACCACTCTCCACTAAACGTGCCAGTATATTTGTATACGTACTGAGGGGCAAAGTTTTTGGAGGCAGCAGTCAGCTAAGCTAGTCAGGTAAGGCCAAAAACAAGCCTTAGGCTACTCCTAATACTTTAATTGTTATTGAAATTATACACATGTATAATATGTATTGCAATGTAAAATACCTGTGTGTGTGAAGCCACAGATGGAAGCTGACATTTTCCAAAAATGGAACAGTAAAAATTCCAGTCTATTCAGCCTCACTAGCAGCGATGTGACCAAACTCCAAATATTCAAGAGACTGTTAGCTTCCGGCTAAAACAGGTATTCAGTTTTGTGAGAAATTACTTTACGTGCTTTCATATCACCTGCTGGTTTATGATTGGCAACGTATCTGTTTTTGTCCAAACGTAGATTTTTTTTTTTTTATCTAACACTGAAAATAACAAATCATTCTATTCAAACACAAGATATTCTGCTAAAATATAACCTTTAGCTCACTTTTAAATAAAAAACATGCAAAGTTTATCTGATAGGCAAATATAGTTTACTAAGGGAATTATTTTATACTTGTCACTAGTTATGCCATAAATGCTATTTTTTATTAGCTTTATATGTTTATTGCTTGTCAAACAATACTTTACATTCTGGATTTATTGCACCTTTTTTTTATACACCTGCTATGCATTTTTTTGTGTGTGCTTTTTTGTCGATTCCATTTTTTTTTTTAAAACACACTTCCGTAATTCATTAAATGTAAGCATTGTAATTGATGTAGCGTCTATTTGGGGTTTGTTCTGCGAAATACTGAATGGGACGGAAGATGTTAATATTGATAGACTGTACTATAATTTTTTTCCTTGTAAATTATTTATGTCTTTTTTTTTTTTTTTCTAATACGTTTTAGGACTGTTTATGTTTTTAAAAAGTCAACCTGTTTGCAAAAAGATTGTAAATACTTATTTATTGTTCTGTTGACAAAACCTAAAGTATACTACAATTAGCCAGATACAGTCATTCTTTTTATAGAATTTTTTTAAATATTCATAATAGGAAATAAAATATAAACAAAGGTTTTAACAAAATATATCTCTAGTAGTAATATTATTTCTGTATTTTTTGGATGCACATATGTATTCCTTTATATCATTTTTCTTTATGGGCATTATCTAAAAAGAAACATGTTGTCCATTGCTTGACAATCATGATGATCCTTTGGCTTCAATACCTTTAGGTCAGGTTCACATATGTGTGAATTGAATGCAGGTTTCCCCGCATCCAATTCACATGACAAAGGTGTGTGACCAGTCTCAATGGAACCGGTTCACACAGGTCCGGGGCGGCCGCAGTCTGCATTCCGAAAGGGTCCTGTGTGTGTTTGGGTCTGGTTCAGATGCAAATTCAGGCATAAATTCCGACCTGATACACACCTGACCTGGTGAACAGGAATGCACCAGACCCCATGCTAGGAACCATGGCTGCGTATATGTGAACCCGGCCTAAGTCACTGGCACAGAACAACTATACTGCTAAGCACTTCTGGTTTCACTGGTTGGATGAAAGTCTATATTAGGTAACTCAAAAATGTATCGAAGCCAGAAGATAAGCATGGCCTCCACCCTTTGATTTGCCATTATATACTTGGATTTTACATAGCTAAAAGAAGAACAGACTTTATTAGCCACTATGTGAGTATGAATTACGAAAAAAAAAAAGAAATGTTCTTTTGGTTTAATAAAAAAAGTGAAGGTGTGGTCACTCTAAATGCTCAATCACATGCAAAGGAAAAAAGCACAATTTTGTCTTGTCCATGATAGATGACCATATTCACTAATCCCACACTCTTTACTCCTTTAGAAAGTTTACGCCAAAGAATCTAACCTTTTTTGTGTTTTTTTGTCCTCCTTTTATGCTAAGTTCACAGTTGCGGACAGGGTGGCTAATCTGTGTTGTTTTACCACCCCCAACTGCACAACCACAATGTGACATAGCAGCCGCTCAAGTCTGTTAACATTGCTGTGGTTGTGATGCTTCACTTCATGATGTGGCAATTTTACCTTGACATGATGAGTTTGGCAAGCAATTCCACTTGCCAAATTTGCCCATTGAAGTCAGTGTGACAAATGCTTGGCATGCAATATTTCAATGTGAAATCTCTCTTGGCATTGAAAAAAACTTTTTCAAAAAGTGGCAGTATTTTCCTTTTGTAAACTGGCTTCAAACCACCACTAATATAGCAATCCACCGGGGATCGATTTACAGAGTTCATGGTAGAGCCTGCTGCCAGTGTGAATGAACCCCTACTGTGTCATTACAGTTTTCTGAGACTGTTAAATAGCAGCTTACAAACATTGAAAAACTTCCTCTTACTCTATATACTAATTAAAAAAGAGGATTGTATAGTTACTGTTACAGTTCTGAGCACCGGTCCTTACTAGTTCTGGGCACCGGTCCTCAGGAAGGATGTGCTGGAACTGGAGAGGGTCCAGAGAAGGGCAACAAAGATAATTAGAGGAATGGAGGATGTCAGCTATGAGGAAAGACTACAAGCATTGAGCTTATTCTCTCTGGAGAGGCGATGCTTGAGAGGGGATGTGATATCAATGTACAAATACCGTACTGGCGACCTTAGCATAGGAAACACATTTTTAGGCGAAAGGGAATTTAAAAAGACATGTGGCCATTCACTAAAATTAGAAGAGAATCGGTTTAACTTTCAACTGCCTAAAGGGTTCTTTACTGTCAGAGTGTAAGGATGTGGAATTCTATTGGTATGAATGGTATCGATAGTTTCAAAAACGATTAGATGGGCACCATAACAACCACAACATACAGGGGCATACAATGTACTGTTACCTGCAAACACACACACACATCATAGGTTGAACTGGATGGACTGGTGTCTTTTTTCAACCTCACTAACTAAGTAACCCTTGGTGTCTATGGAACCTGGTTTCAAGTGACTTGTCCAAAATGTTACTCATGAGATATGTCAGCTGATAAATCCTCACACTCCTGTGTACATGAAATGCCTGCCATTGTACTAACTGTGATAATAAGCTGCATATGACTATTAAACCAAACAAAAGAGAGAGTTGTATGCGGAACGATATTTCAAACCAATGTAAAAATAAATAATGCAGGGTCATTGTTATAACTGTAAAAGACCTGGGGTTGCTTTGGGAAGTAATGCGACATGCATAGCATGCAGTCGCAAATAGTGGGTGTTGCCGACTTACGGTGAACAGCAAGCAAGCTTAAAGGGGCATGGTTAAATAAAACAAAAGCCTTCATTAACCTATAAAATATACTTTGATTGCTGTGCCACAAGCAAAAGTCTCACAGACATGTATATACTTCAGCAAAATCATTTTTAAATAAAATACTGCCATTACATATGATTTTATACACACTGAAAAAAACAGAGCACTAACACTTTGAGGTTAAAAGAAGAACTTCAATAAAATAGTCAGCAATAAACACTTTGGTCAGAGTAAGTAATGTATAGTGTAATGTATAGTGTGTATAGTGCAAGAGTCTATTGAGCTGGCCATCCACAGTTAGTTTTTTTGTTGTTCAGCCAGTAGGCTGAATGAAAAAAGTAAACAGATTATGCCAGGGGTCTCCAAACTATGGTCCTCCAATTGTTCAGGAACTACAATTCCCATCATGCCTAGTCATGTCTGTGAATGTCAGAGTTTTCCAATGCCTCATGGGATGTGTAGTTTTGCAACAGCTGGAGGGCCGTAGTTTGAGGATCCCTGCATTACGTGATTCACCCAAATGAAGTTGATGGAGGAATATCTCTTTTGGGACATTATATTCTGGCAGCAAAACTAGACACTGATTGGCAGCTGAAGCCCCCCTACATTCTACCTCCTAGCACTAGTTCCCCCTCTAAATTTCTAAACACATACAGGTATGTGCATGCATTCCAAAAATACCATAATGATTTATCGCCTTTTTGTTCATTTGCTTTAGCAAATCAGACCCAGTACCTGATTATAGTTGGCTTTTTCCCAAAACTATGGAACCACCTTTACCTTAGATTTTAAGGAAATGGTGGATCTGTGGATTGACGATGAAGGTTGGACAACATTCAAAGTAAGGAGACTTGAGGCAAGTCGACACACTGGGGTTGATTTACTAAAACTGGAGAGTGGCAAAACTGAAGCCACTGTTCATGGTAGAATAATCTAACTACCGTTTTTACAGTTATGCTTTGACATTAAAACCTAGAAGCTGATTGCTTTCTATGCAGAGCTGCACCAGATTTTGTACTCTTTTAAGCATCAGCATATTGCTGTAATTTTCAAAGTTCTGAGTTGCAGAGGAGGAATATCTCTATTGGATGCACTGCTAATGTGGACATTGTTATATTTAATATTTATATTTCATATGTACCATAGAAGCATCAGTATATAAGTAAATCAACATTATTTTTCAAAATATCACCTAATATAATAAATAGCAACATTTCTCAGTCCACATTAGCACCCTCTATATCTAGCAGTGGTCTAGGGCATAAGTTCTCAAACAGGAGACACGAGTCCCTCCTGGAAGCTTTTTAAAACAAACATTATATTTTACATTCTGAACAGCGCAATTTCCACTATTTTGGGAAGGAAAAACACATTTTCTATAGCATTTCCCCATAACATACATGATATAATCAGGTGAACAGAGGTGGTCTTTACATATTACTGGCTGCAATGGAACCTAAAAAAAAAACCTTTTCTACGAGCCAGTAAGTAATATTAATAGCGTTATTTATTAAATGGCACGAGTAAAGCACAGTAACCCACATCAGAGGTATACATTTTGTCCTAGTTCGTTTGTTAAAAGTATCCTGTCCTTTTCATAGCCTACTTTAAAGTTTTTTGTTTTTTAGAATGATGCAGTGAGGTGCTGGGGAAAAAGGGAGCCAGTGAACTGTGCTATGTGGTGCCAATGACTAATATTTTCCCCACTCATACCTTAGATCTCTATAAAAAAAAATTCTTCCATAAACACATTATTAGGTTATACCAGATGTTATACAAATATAGTGACATTCAGTAGTATTTTCATTTAAAAAAGAATAATAAAAACCAGATACCCAATCTCAATATATCAAAATCTATATTGTATCCCTAGATAAGTGAGAGACCAAGCAAACCGCTTGACTTACTGTATGTAAAGACTGGAATAAAGGTAATACTTTATTTAAAAAAAACTAGAATATACAAAAACTTACTGTCTATTTAGTAAAACCATAATTGGCCAATTAATAAAAAACCCAACCATAGGAGTTGTGGGAAAAAATGTATTGTGTATTAAGCATTACCCCATAATAAAGAAACAACAAAATAGCATACATGAAATGATAACATCTACTGTATTTTCTGGCGTATAAGACTACTTTTGAACCTCAAAAAAATCCCCCAAAAATGGGAGGTCGTCTTATACGCCGAGTATAATATCTCCAAGGTAACCTAAGTATAAGTATTACCAGTAGATCATGTAATAGGGGGGTCGTCTTATACGCCCAGTCGTCTTATACGCCGGAAAATACGGTATATATACCCCAGAACGGGGCATAGCCCATATGAACTATATGACTATATCACATAAAAAAGACCTCTCCTCCAAATTTGTATTCAAAGGTAGACCACTTCTTATGGCTAGATGACCACTCAGAGTCCAAAGTGGAGTCTTATAATTGAATGTATTGTAGAACCAACCCACATGTAGGCAGTGTGGAACCAGAGAAAACTATGGCAAATATATCAGAAATTTCTGAATAATTCCCAGGGAAAGGTGTCCATATCATTACATAAATCCCTGTACGTAGCTTATAGCATGCAACCTTGAGTCATCCCCTGTTTGCAGTTAAATTCTTATAGGAAAGCTCTTCAAACTGTGTGAACCATAACCTACAATTGCTTAATTGGGAAGCCACTAGCATGATGATGCACTGGAAGACTCCCAGGGAAAGGTGCCCATATTGTCACATGTATCCTTATGTAAAGCTTGTAGCCTAGCACCTAAAATCATCCCCTGTAGGCAAATGAATCCTTGTGGAAAAGTTCCTCCAACTGTGTGAAGCATAGCTTTTAATGGCCTAGTAAGGGAGCCTCCAGCTTAATCAATGAAAGTTCCAAGTCATAAGTCTTATGGCTATACCATAAACATGGTTAGTGATTTCAAGTGGTATCTTCTAGAAACATTGGAGCTTTACATAGGACAACCATATGTGTAGAAGTGACAGATGTAAGGGCGCTGATATAAATAGTAAACTAGCTGGTATATAAATTGCTAAAAACACTTGAAATAGCTATTCATATAAAAATACAACTATATATAAAAGTGATAAAGTGCATGTGCTGAACAGTGCTACATATATGCATGAATCGGATAAATAAATATATACCACAAAATTAATTCATGTACAATTGTGCAAACTGTGCAAATGACACAGCAATTTATAAAAATAATAATAAAATTAATAATATAAAATTATGAAACTAATAAAGGTGCAATTGTGTGACACTAGTAGTCAAAAATTATGACTCAATAGTGACAAAACGTGAATCACTCAAATGTGATATTTTAAAGTGCAAAATGTGCTCTTATGAACAATAGTAGAGTCCATATAGAGCTTTGTGACCCCCAGGGCCGGGATGCGTTCTCTCCAGGTAGACACCTTCTCCTACAGCAACGCTCCTCCTAGGTCTAGATAGTGCAGTACCATTTTTTCCAACAAATAAATTTATTGCACAGTATCCAGATGAGCCATTACAGGATCCAAATATAAATAAAGGCAATAAAAGCAGTAAAAAGCAAGAGAAATCGGGATAAAATTGAATAAACGCCGTCACTAGTATGAGCTGCGGTGTGGAAAGTGATACTTCCGGTTTGCGTTCCACCGAGCTCAAGTGATGTCACGACGTGCGTTCCACCTACCGCGTTTCGTCATTGGCTAGACGTCTTCCAAAGGCTTGGATTGCACGCTCCTTTCTTGCCTCCCATACCGCCTACTCCAGAGGAGTCTCAATAATGCTAGCCAAGTCTCTTTCGGCTGAAACTTTTCATGTTAAAACAGACCCTTAAGTCAGTTTTGTCCTCCTGTCCATACAGATTGGGCGATCTGTCTTCAATTTAGTCATCCTCTATATACCCCCTCCCTTTTCTGCTGAACTCCTGATTTACCCTTGATCTCCTATGCTGTACATTGGCAATTTTAATGCAGCTGTAGACCCTGTCTGGGACTGTTTGCGGATTTATGGGGAAAACTTTTCAGACCCTTTTGGATTGGATGCGAGTGTATGACCTCAGAGATGTATGGAGATGGAAGCACCCAGATGCTAGACAGTTCACTTACCACTCAGACACTTTCCGTGCAATATCCTGTATAGATCTGGCTTTTTCCACACCAATTACTCTCCCCCTTATCTCTACTGCCACTATACTGCCTTGCGGCATATCCAACCATGCACCACTCTTGTTAGAAATGTATATTCTCCCCTCCCATGGTCTGTGTTTATGGCGTCTAAATCCTCAATGTTTAGAGGATCAAATGGTTTACAATGCCTATGCACAGGGTATTGTGGAATTTTGAATACAGAATGGGAGCCCTTTAAAGCCTCACTCTGTGGTACCTTTACATCCATCACAGGAGTTCTCAGAAAAAATACCAATTTCTGTACTGTTGAATCTACCATGCTGAAAGCAGTGGCGGAATACATTGCCAACCCAATATCTTGCAGGCATGCCATTTGGCTACATTCCCGGAGAAATTATGAACTCCGCCTATTGGACCTCTCACAGAAAAATATGCTGTATGCTTCCCAAAAAATGCATGACAATAAGGCAGGACAATTATTATCCTACCTGGCGCATCCAGACCATTCCCCTACTTCTATTCCCCGTGTTTGTACGTTTCCAGATACTATTGCTGATGCCCCCTGTGAAATCCTGGATGCTTTCAGGTCATTTTACACTCAATTATATTCTTCAACTGTACAATATGATGATTCCCTGTTTTCTCAATACTTAGCTGATATATCTCTCCCTGCACTAACTAATAAATGTAGAGATACGCTGGATGCCCCTCTTACCAAAGAGGAAATTGAGCTAGTTATTACACAAATGCCACCGCATAACACTCCGGGACCTGATGGGTACCCTACTGAGTGGTATAATACATACAAGTATCTGTTGAGCCCCTATGTTCTGCGTACCTTTATCGCAGCCTTGGAATCCTTCCTCCCTCCATGCGGGAGGCTTTGGTTGTCCTTATCCTTAAGACATGCAAGGACCCACTGGATTGTGACTCTTACAGACCTTACAGACCTGTTTTCATATTTTACGTTGACACAGAAATACTGGTGAAGGTAATAGCTAATCCTCTAAATAAAATAGTTCCTTCTTTGGTGCAGAATGACCAGGGGGCTTCATCCCTGGTCGCTCCACTAGAATGAACATACTTAGGCTCTTCCAAAATCTGGCCATTCCTCTACCCATGTTATTGTGTCACTGGACACTTGTAAGGCATTTAATAGCGTGGAATGTCCTTACTTGTTCAAAGTATTGCAGCTCTACAGACTTGGCCCTCGTATGATCGCCTGAATACGACTCCTTTACACTCAACCGGTCGTTAGGGTTGAGCGAATCTCATTATACGCAGATGATACCCTCATATATTTGGCTGACCCTTCTACATCTATGTGTTCCCTATTGCAAAAGATAGAAGATTTTGGCAGATTCTCAGGCTTCCGAATAACCTGGTCTAAGTCCAGCCTCTTTCCATTAGATCCAGGGGCAGAACAGGTGATACATCCGAGTTCAAAACTCCAAGTGGTTCAATCCTTCCATTATTTGGGAGTGGTAGTACAGTTTGCCTTTCAACTCCTATATAGCAAACAACGTGTGCCGATTATTACCCAACTTCAACAGCGCATAGGCCAGTGGATTATTCTTCCATTAGATCTTATGGGCAGAGTGAACCTATTAAAAATGATTTTCCTTCCAAAACTTCTATACGTCATGGCTAATGCTCCTTGCAGGATCCCCAAATCTCTCTCTTCAAACAAATTGCTTCACTATGCACAGGTTTCCTCTAGAATCGCCGACCTCCCAAAATAGCCCTAGAAATTCTAAAGCTACCATCTCACCTGGCTTGATTGGCCTTCTCCAAATTTTTATATATATTACTTAGCCTCTCAGCTGGTTGTGGTGCATGACTGGCTACACCCCTCTCCACATAATGCCTGTACCACTACTGAAGCCGCTATAGTTTCCTCCTTGGAAACTTTACATAATATCATATACTAGAGACAGATACCTACCTGCACCAGAGCAGCAATGCTACGTACTACACTGTCCCTCTTTACCACCACCTGGACCGCCTCTCCTAACAATCTATTTTGGTACAACCCCATGCAAAATTAACTTCTCATAATCCCTAATCCCCAATATTGAATTGTTAGAGGCGCCAAAAATCTTTGTCGCTAATATACTGAACAAGGCCTTAAGTCCTTTGTCCAGCTGAGAGAGGTTTTTTTATCTTCAGCTTCGACATGCCCGATAGCGCAATTCGGCTCACTCTCATTTCCATTACAGATGGCCCCATCGGAAGAATTACTTAGAAACCCAGAAACTACCAAATTAATCTCTGAATACTACCTTACCCTAATGACTGATTATAACCCTAGATTTGTGGCTGCACAGGCCCATTGGTCTGAGTTGAGTATTCAACTTACTGATGAAGAATGGACTGAATTCACAGATACTTATAAAAGTTCTGTTATAGCTTTGAGGGATAGAATTATACAAATAAAATTATTTAATCAGAGTCACCTTACCCCTTCTCGAATGTGAAGGATTGGATTACGCACTACCCCTGAATGCTTTAGAGGTTTTGGGATTGCAGCTGATTTCATGCATTTCATTTGGTCCTGCCCAATTGTTTCTTCATTTTGGTCAGAAGTCGATTCATTCTTATCTACTGTCTTGGGTGTACTTAACATTTTACATCCTAAAAACTGTTTGTTGGGTATTTTTGGTGAAATGTCAGTTCCTACACGTATTAAAAGATTGCTATGCATACTGTATTTATATGCTAAAAAGACTTTTCCTGAGCTGGAAGGGGACTTCCCGATCCTCTATAAACAATTGGCTTCAATTCATCAATAATAGCTTACCTCTGTACAAGCTTACTTTTGAGCTCCGACAACAAACCCATCTTTTTGACAAATTGTGGAATAGATGGGGTCTAGCCCTCTTACTTTGGTGTCCTCGAGCCCAGGAGACTAGCCTGCGGACATTTTCTTTCGCACATATATATGTGAGTTAATGTCGCTTATCTGCTAAACGAACGGTTTAAACGGTAAAGTTGTATATTTCTACTCGGTATGTTCATTCCTTATGTAACTTGGAAAGCATAGTGTGGTTGCGGTTGCAACCTAATATTGTCTGTTTATTGTTATTTTTTTTTTGCAAAACTCTTAATAAACATATCTTAAAAAAAAAACACATGCAAGGTGTATGGAGAAATCTTCCTAGCTGAGTCATTGTATTCTGACAGCAGAACTTCTCTGCTTTCAGAATACACTGATCACCATGGGAAACAGGTGCAGCATCGGACTAATGTTGCTTTCATCTAGGTGAGTGTGACAGTTTATTTTTTCTAAATTCCTGTACACTTGGTGATTTTTCCCTACAGGTAAGCTTATAATAAGGCTCCGTTTATTCACCCTGGATGCAGCCAGTTACGTCACCAAGGGCTCCCGCATGCATGCACAGGAGCGACGTCATCCGGTTTCAGCCAACCACACAGCCAGAGCGTGAACCTGGAAGAAAGACCAGGGGAAGATGTCAGCCCTTTCAGCGGTGACAGCGAGCCACTGGAGGGCTTCGTTCTAAGGTAATTATTTCATAATGTGCTAGTATGCAATGCATACTAGCACATTATGCAATTTCCTTACAGGATTAACATATCTAAAAGCCCCATCTATGGTTCCCTATTTTAAGTACTGCAGTTTACAGCAATGCAAAAACGAAATGTACTAAGAATCCGTCCATCTCTCCTTCCATCCGCCCACCACAATAAGGCTTTCTCTTCATCTAATTATACATGCATTACAGTAATATTATATGCCATAAGGCTAATAACATAAAATAGTGTAGTAAACAAGTAATATATTTAAAAACTAACTTCATGTAGGGTTCAACAAAGAAATGCATATTAGCAGCAGTTTGGTGGCAGCAAGAAATGCAAACACAATCTCTGAGTTTTTTGTAAAGTTGCTTTATTACTTTTCACTAACCTCTTAACCTTTGCAATCTCTACAGCATGAGTTGTCTGAAAATAAAGTTCAGTTGGAAAAGAAAATCTGGTGTGCTGTGGTTAGGAGGTCTACTGTATGTGCATACATAGTAATTTTGCTCAGAAAATCTTAGGACATATAATATACAGTTACACAAGTTATCTATATTTGTTTTTGTTGCTATGGAATTCCGGATATACACTTATAGGCCAATTACATTACGCTTTCCTTATAAAATCCCGATCATTTTGGTCTCATTTCCATATGCAGCAGCAAAAAAATTAATCTTTATGCAAATATTATGTTTTTTATATTATCTTTGCAGGCCTGAATGAGGAAGAAACTCTCAAGGGAATCAAACAATGGTGGCCCCTCAAACCTTTAAAATGTTGCTTCTCTGAGCACCAAGGCATGTGGTCATTTAGTTGTAATAAGTCCCAATTTCTATTTGAATTTTACATTCCCAATGGATATATATAAATATATATAATTATAAATAACACAGTATATATACACTGAACAAAATTATGGACGCAATACTTTTGTTTTTGCCCCCATTTTTCATGAACTGAATATTTCTCTCAAATATTGTTCACAAATCTGTCTAAATCTGTGTTAGTGGGCTCTTATCCTTTGCCGAGATAATTCATCCACCTCACAGGTGTGGCATATCAAGATGCTGATTAGACAGCATGATTTTTGCACAAGTGTGTGCCTTATGCCTCGTACACACGCAATGATTGTTGACTGTGAATTTTCGGCCGATTGGCCGATCAGCCGATTTTCGGCTTGTTAGTATGATGATTCCGACAACTGACTGCGACTTTTCGGCCGAACAAAACCTGGTGTGCATGCTATAAAATTTTTGTTGGCCGTCAACAGAACGGCCGATTTTCAATCAGTCAGTACAGATTTCGGCAGACAAAAATCAGATGAGCAAGACTGGGCATGCTCAGAAAAGAAAAAACACACGGAAAGTAAACCAGCACATGACATCACTTCTGAAGTTGGTTGTTGTTGGCCGAGAAAATTTGTGTGCAGTCTAGAGCACCTTTCAACCACCACAACAACACTGGACAAAAGACGGCCGATCGGTCGGCTGATAATCGTTGCGTGCGTACGAGGCATTAGGCTGGCCACAGTAAAAGGCCACTCTAAAATGTGCAGTTTTATCACACAACACAATGCCACAGATGTTGTTAGTTTTGAGGGAGCGTGCAATTGGCATGTTGACTGCTGAAATGTCCACCAGAGCTGCTGCCCGTGAATTGAATGTTCATTTCTCCACCATAAGCCATCTCCAAAAGCGTTTTCAAAGGTGTGTACATAGAAAAAGTCTTAGATCTTTGAGTTCAGCTCATTAAAAATGGGGGCAAAAACAAAAAGTGTTTTGTTTAGAATTTTGTTCAGTATATACAGTATATATATATATATATATATATATATATATATATATATATATATATATATTTACAGCATATATTGTATATATCACATTTTAAGCAGACTTCTTATATTTAGAATAGGGAACCATAGATGGGGCTTTTAGATCATGTTAAAAGAGAAGTTCTGGAATATAGAAAAAATAAACATTTATACTCACCTAGACGGAAGCAGCATCAGTCCAATGCTGCATCTGTTCCCCACTGCCATTAAAGCAGTTGTATACCCTGCTTGGTGATTTTTACCCACAGGTAAGCCTATAATAAGGCTTACTTGTAAGTAAATAGAATATCTCCTAAACCTACACAGTTTAGGAGATATTCACACTGCATGCAGCCACTGACATCAGATCCAAGGTATCGTGCCAGAACTTTAGAGCTCCTTGCCAGAATGGAGGTTCCCTGCATGGAGTGAAGTCATTGTGGCTCCAGCTACTCACAGCTCCGCAGCCCGCGAACCAGGAAAAAACGCCGGGGGACCATGTCAGCCCCTTCAGTGATAACTGGGCGCCGCTGTGGGGGCTTCATTCTAGGGTAAGTATTTCATAATGTGCTATTATGTTAAGCATACTAGCACATTATGCTATTGTATTGCAGGTTGTTTTCTTTTTTTTTTTTTTTTTTGGAGGGGGGTTATCAGAGGTTTGCTATCGCTTTAAGACTGAGAACTGATTGATCATGGACTGCTGATTGCTCGGTTCTCAGTGAGCAGAGAGCCAGTGACTGTCACTCACTGGAGCACTGTGCTGTGCAGGGGTGGCATGCTGAGAGGCTGAGGCAGTTGCTGGTCCAAGTATCTTGGTGAATCCCAACATTAAATTTGAGATAGCTCCAGAGCCTGGACCAGCTGGGTGACGTCAGTCAAAAGCATACTTTAGCCTGCTGTTGGCTGAATACGGGTCACAGGAGTGCAGAACTAAGTGGCCACGGGAGAAGAAGGGACAAAAAAGCTTTGGCCCTACTTCTCCTTTAAGGCAGTGATACATACATATTAACAACAAAGAAAATGGCCTCTGCCCCCACCTATAACTGGCCTTCATAGCAAAGAACACATGAAAGGGCAACGCACATGAAACAAATAAAAATAAAATTCCCAGTTCAATTTGCTAACCAGTTTGCTTACCAACCAAATGAACCTGTCTAACAGTTTGCGTCAAAACAGGGGTTTAGTAGCACACTTCATCTACTGAATTAAAGCAGTACAAATATGTGTCGGAAGACACGATTGGCAAGACATGCAAAAACATAGCATAGCATAGCTCTGAAATAGATTAAATAATGGAACATTTTAAAATTCTCTATTAATCTAGAACAGTGTTGCTAAGATGTCTATAGATATGTTTATATATTGGTAGACATAATACAACTGTGCCAAATGTGGGAATGATTTTTGAGTGTCCATTTTTTGCATTCCACACTAAAGCTTTTCATCATTAATTTGACTTAATTCTTGAAGAATATAGATACACTGTTCTACAGAACTGCATAAATTTAAGTACATTCATGCATCTAATAGTAAAAAAAAAACAAAAAAACGCTGTTTCACCAACTGGGGCCCAGAGGAATACCAACACAGGGGCCTCGTGCCACTTAATCATAATATAGGCTACATAAGTACTATTTTGTCCACAGATAGTGGTGCAATCTAAATGTAATATAAAACATATTCATTGGAGTGAAAAACAATTGGCAACTTACACAAACAGGTAAAATAACTCACTCGTCAATACCTTATGGCCTCTGGTGGTAATCTTCAGCACAGCAGGACACCATGATGCAAGCAAAAACACTAGGTGGGCTAGTGGTTAACTTGTACAGAAGACACACCAGGGGGTGCCAGACTAAGTGCAGTAATTTGCAGGCAGTATTAGGTGCATGTCAATTTGCAATGCACATGGCACCTAAGAAATGGCTCTTTTTTATATCACCATGGTCAGCAGCTGGCTCTGGCATGTGGAGCATGGAGCCTCTTCTGTAAAACTTTCAGCCTTGCTGTCCACAAGTAGGTCTGAAAACCATCTATGATGGAGATAGCAGAAACCAAAAAGATGGCCGCTGAACACCTTTGGTATGCAGAGCAGGCCGGAAGTGATGTCGGGGGGGGGGGGAGGGTTCATGTTTCAAGGCTGCCCAAGGCTCTATTTTGTCCAAATCTAGTTTGTGGACAAAGTATAGACCTGCCTACTGAATAACTTTAAACTCCCACATGACAACCTTCGTCTCATAAAAAAAAAAAAAAAAAAACATTAATTGGATAAAGACCTGTTGATTACAGAAAATGCAAGACCATACTTGAAATGAAAACAGTTGCAAAGGGCACTTAACCTGTAATAGCTAACACTGACAGAACATCTCCCTAAATTTCATCTCTGAAAGCCACTTAGTGTTACAGGTTGTTTAAACTGAAGGAATCAGAATAAAGACATTTTAGAAGACATTTAAAAGACATCATTTAGAAGACAAACACTATGTTTAGTAAAAAGTGTGACATTAAAATGAAACAAATAATCAAAATGGGTAAGAACCGCAGACAATGAAAGTTCTAGTGGCCCTTTTACTTTGGGGACCAGCAAAGAAATTCTCCTTATCTTAATGGTTAGCAAAGAAAAGAATACCATAATGAACATTGGTGTTCAGAGGGAATAATGCCATGCATACAGACAGGTAAAAAGATAATTGGTTCCATATATACTTGCAGGGTTTTTGAGAGTTAAAAAGGAAGACATTACAGGCCCCATGCTTGTGGTTCTGCCCAATGATGTCGGTGCTGGAACTATGCATGTACCATCTAGGCACTGTGCTCAAAGAAACCCGGTGCTCCAATCCCCTGAACAAACTCATTAGGGCAAGATGTAGAGACTGCAGTTTGTAAAACTGATTGTATTTTTTATAACAGTTTTATCTGTTAATGGTATTATCCATTTAGACTCAATGAACCTAATTGTCCCTACTGAGTGACTGTGAATATGGGGATGCAGGGGGAGATTTACTAAAACTTTTGCAGTCAGAATCTGGGGCAGCAGTGCTTGGAAGCCAACTAGCTCTAACTTAAGCTTGTTTAGTTAGGCTTTGGCAATAAAACCTGGCAGTTGATTGGATTCTATGCAGAACTGCACTCGATTTTGCACCCCTGCAGTGAGATCTTCTGATGGTTAAAGCTTATAGTGGGAGAAGCGCCTCATGTAGGTTTTACAATGCAAGTGGATCTAAAATGTGTCGTATTTTTCAAAATATTCAAAGAGTTACAAGCAACAGAAAAGCATTCCGTAGTACAAAACTACAGAGTGCATTACATTATAGTAAAGTAAGAGCCCATGAAAAGACAATGCGGCCAAAAAAGCAGTGGAAAGCTCAGGTGTATCTATGAGGAAGGTGTGGTATAGGGTTGAGCGGACACCTAGATGTCCGTGTTCGACGGGTTCGGCCGAACTTTAAAAAAAAGTCCGGGTCCGTGTCCCGGACTTTTACCGAACTTTTCCCGGACACCGAACCCCATTGAAGTCAATGGGGACCCGAACTTTAAGGCACTAAAATGGCTCTAAAACACCAAAGGAAAGGGCTAGAGTGCTGCAAATGGCAGCAAAACGTAATTAAGAGCATGGCAAGTGCTCTGCAAACAAATGTGGATAGGGAAATAACTTAAAACAACAAAAAAAAACAGAAAAATAAAACAATGTTCTTCTTCATCTCTGAAGGACGAGGCCCATATGGAGTAGGAGGGAGGTTGAGGTGGTGGTGGATGTGGCGGTGACATAGGCGTGCGCACAGGGTGTGCTGGGTGTGCCTGGGCACACCCTAATCACCTAGGGCACATAGCATTGCCAGTGAGGAGATGGGAAAGATCTCCCTGGGACCTGCTCTGCTCTATTTCTCCTTGCCTACAGGTACATGGCCCCGATACATTACTCTCCCTGCTGGCAAACACATGCATGTGTATTTCAACTTTGGGGTGCACACCTTAATGCAATAGGCTGCGCACACCTATGGGCGGTGTAGGTGGAAGCGGCGGTGGAGGAGGACCAGGGCCGGATTAACAGCATCATGGGCTTGGTGCTGAGGATTTTGAAGGGCCTTAGGGCCGTGCCTTGCCATGCACCCAGAGGAGGAAGGGTGCAGCCATGCATGCCTAATTCAACATGGGATGCTGTCTCTGAAGCCCATAAACACATCCATGCATCGCCAACTGTCCCTCCTTGTCCGGCCTTCACGCTGTGTGGGGAGGTTCTGAGGGTGCTGCCTGGGGAAGCGAGCATAGAAGCCAGACTTCTGTGTTTACAAGTGACAGAAGAGCGGTAACAGTGAATATGGCCAACCCGGGGCCTATATAAAAGGTAGGGGCCTGGAGCTGCAGCTCCAATAGCCCCTACATTAATCTGGCCCTGAGGAGGAGGACGAGGTAGCCAACACTGCTTCTTTTCACAAATTTTAAATGAGGGTACACCCCAAAAGAGTGAGAAAGAGCAAAAATGGAACAATGGGTGGGTAAGGTCGGTATCCATTGCTATTCTGCATAAGGTACGGAAAAGTCCCGTGGGATCCATGCCTGGTTCATTTTAATGAACGTGAGCTTGTCCACATTGTCTCTGGACAGGCGGCTGCGCTTGTCTGTTATAACGCCCCCAGCCGTGCTAAATACCCGTTCAGATAATACACTGGCTGCAGGGCACGCCAGCACCTCCAAGGCGTAAAGGGCAAGCTCAGGCCATGTGCCCAATTTGGAGACCCAGAAGTTGAAGGGGGCAGACCCGTCATTCACTACATGTAGGCGTGTGCACACATACTGCTCCACCATGTTGGTAAAATGCTGCCTCCTGCTAAGACGTTCCATCTGAGCTGCTGGTGCTGCTGTTTGTTGTGGCGTGCTGACAAAGCTTTTCCACATTTCGGCCATGCTAACCCTGCCTTCTGAGGTGCTGGCGGTGCCCTGGTTGCGTTGGCGACCTCCTCCTCCTCCTCCTCTGCCTTGTGCTTCCACTGTGGCCCCGCTGTCAGATGGGAATGCCAGCAGCATGGCGTCTACCAGCGTGCGCTTGTACTCGCGCATCTTGCGATCGCGCTCCAGTGAGTGAATTAAGGACGGTACGTTGTCCTTGTAACGGGGATCCAGCAGCGTGGCCACCCAGTAATCAGCACAAGTTAGAATGTGGGCAACTCGGCGGTCGTTGTGGAGACACTGCAGCATGTAATCGCTCATGTGTGCCAGGCTGCCCAGAGGCAACGAAAGGCTGTCCTCTGTGGGAGGTGTATGGTCCGTGTCCTCTGTATCCCCCCAGCCACGCACCAGTGATGGCCATGAGCTGGCCTGGGTGCCACCCTGCTGTGAACATGGTTCCATCTCCTCCTCCAGCTCCTCCTCCTCCTCATCCTCCTCATCCTCCAGAACTGTGCCCCTGCTGGACAATTGCGTCCCTGGCGTTTGCGTGTGCAGGAACCCACCCTCGGAGCCCCTTGCGAATGACTGCCCTGAAAGCCTTGGAAATGTTACCTCTTCATCCTCCTCCTCCTCCTCATCCTGTGCCACATCCTCTTCCATCATCGCCCGAATTGTTTTTTCAAGGAGGCATAGAAGTGGGATAGTTAAGCTGAGAACGGCGTCATTGCCACTGGCCATGTTGGTGGAGTACTCAAAACAGCGCAACAAGGCACACAGGTCTCGCATGGAGGCCCAGTTATTGGTGGTGAAGTGGTGCTGTTCCGCAGAGCGACTCACGCGTGCGTGCTGCAGCTGAAACTCCACTATGGCCTGCTGCTGCTCGCACAGTCTTTCCAGCATGTGCAAGGTGGAGTTCCACCTTGTGGGCACGTCACATATGAGGCGGTGAGCGGGAAGGCCGAAGTTACGCTGCAGCGCTGCCAGGCGAGCAGCAGCAGGGTGAGAACGCCGAAAGTGCGCACAAACGGCCCGCACTTTCTGCAGCAGCTCTGACATATCGGGGTAGTTTTTAAGGAACCTCTGCACCACCAAATTCAGCACATGCGCCAGGCAAGGGATGTGCGTCAAACCGGCTAGGCCCAGAGCTGCTATGAGATTTCGCCCGTTATCGCACACCACCAGGCCGGGCTTGAGGCTCGCTGGCAGCAACCACTCATTTGTCTGCTGTTCCATGCTCCTCCACAACTCCTGCGCGGTGTGTGGTTTGTCCCCCAAACAGGCAAGTTGTAAAACTGCCTGCTGTCGTTTACCCCTGGCCGTGCTGAAGTTGGTGGTGAAGGTGTTACGCTGTCCGGATGAGGAGGCGGTAGAGGATGAGGAAGCGGAGTAGGAGGAGTTAGGAACAGGAGGCAAACTGAAGCGCCCTGCAATCCTCGGTGGTGGAAGGACATGCGCCAAATTGCTATCCGCCTCAGGCCCATCCGCCACTGCATTTACCCAGTGTGCCGTTAGGGAGATATAACGCCCCTGACCGTGCTTACTGGTCCACGTATCCGTAGTTAGGTGGACCTTGGCACAGATGGCGTTGCGCAGTGCACACCTGATTTTTTCCCCCACTTGGTTGTGCAGGGAAGGGATGGCTTGCCTGGAAAAGTAGTGGCGGCTGGGCACGACGTACTGTGGGACAGCCACCGACATAAGGTTTTTAAAACTGTGCGTCTCCACCAGACGGAATGACAGCATTTCAAAGGCCAATAATTTTGAAATGCTGGCATTCAGGGCCAGGGATCGCGGGTGGGTAGGGGGGTACTTCCTCTTCCTCTCAAGTGTTTGGGAGATGGAAAACTGAACGCTTCCACGGGACATTGTGGAGATGGTTGTTGGTGACCCAGGTGGTGGTGTTGCTGACAGATCGTCTGTTTGCGGGGTGGCAGGTGCCGGTATCACTACAGATGTGGCTGGAGCGGCCGAGACTGCAGCAGAAGAGGAAGCAGGATGAGCCAGAGACGTTTCTTGGTTTTGAAGGTGTGTACTCCACTGCAGCTCGTGCTTTGCACTTAGATGCCTGATCATGCAGGTTGTGCTCAGGTTGAGAAGGTTCATGCCTCGCTTCAAGCTCTGATTGCACAGGGTGCAAACCACTCGTGTCCTGTCATCAGCACATTTTCTAAAGAACTTCCACGCTAGAGAACTCCTTTGAGCTGACTTTGGTGCGCTCGTTCCCTTGCTGCGTTGGGCAGTAGCGGGCGTAGTGTCTAGGGCACGGCCGCTCCGCTTCTGCACCCTGCTCCCTCTTCTGCTGTGCTGGTGGCTCTGTGCGACCACCGCCTCTTCCTCCAAACTACTCAGTTCACCTGCATGACGTTCATTCCATGTGGGGTCGAGGACCTCATCGTCCTCCACATCATCTTCCACCCAGTCTTCACCCCTGCCCTCCTTGTCGGTCTCCACAATGCTGAACGCCGCAGCAGTTGGCACCTGCGTTTCGTCATCATCGGAGACGTGCTGCGATGATCCTTGCATGTACTCATCTTGAGAAATAAGTGGTTGGGCATCGCTGCACTCAATCTCTTCCACTTCTGGGGCAGGGCTAGGTGGATGGCCCTGGGAAACCCTGCTGACAGAGTCCTCAAAAAGAATAAGAGACTGCTGTATGGCTTGGGGCTCAGACTGCTGGCCTGATTTGCAAGGGGGTGAGGTGAAAGACGGTTGGACATTGGCTGCAGGTGCCAACTCTGACCTTTCTGCAGTAGACTGGGTGGGAGACAATGTGAAGGAACTGGAGGCACTGTCAGCAGCAAACCAATCTACTATCGCCTCAACTTGTTCTGGCCTCATCACTTCTAGGGGCGTTTGATGCCCTACCAAATACTGATGCAGGTTCTGTCGCCTACTCACACTTGAGGAAGGTGTTTCACTTGTGCGTGTAGCTGGCACAGATCGACCATGTCCTCTCCTTGCAACAGGAGCTCTACCAGCAGCACCACGACCCAGGCCACGGCCCTTATTTGACGGTCTCCTCATATTTCTGTAATTTAAGATCTTGCCCTAGAAAGGTTTTTATTGAATAGCGGAATAGAAAATATGATCCAAAAAAAGTGTATGTATATCACACGTACACAACCACACTAGGCCCCAATTACTATTGTTTGTACCCCTAAAAGGCTAGGAGTAGGGGGAGTATGGAACAGGCAGCACCCTCAAACCTTCAGAAGTATGAGATGAACCCCAACAACTTGGAAAGGTGGATCTCTCTCACACGTACCGACACAGACTATCCCGCAATTCAATTGATCCTCAAAGGTTTTTATTGAATAGCGGAATAGGAAATATGATCAAAAAAAGTGTATGTATCTCGCACGTACACAACCACACTAGGCCCCAATTACTATTGTTTGTACCCCTAAAAGGCTAGATGAGGAGTAGGGGGGGTATGGAACAGGCAGCACCCTCAAACCTTCAGAAGTATGAGATGAACCCCAACAACTTGGAAAGGTGGATCTCTCTCACACGTACCGACACAGACTATCCCGCAATTCAATTGATCCTCAAAGGTTTTTATTGAATAGCGGAATAGGAAATATGATCAAAAAAAGTGTATGTATCTCGCACGTACACAACCACACTAGGCCCCAATTACTATTGTTTGTACCCCTAAAAGGCTAGATGAGGAGTAGGGGGGGTATGGAACAGGCAGCACCCTCAAACCTTCAGAAGTATGAGATGAACCCCAACAACTTGGAAAGGTGGATCTCTCTCACACGTACCGACACAGACTATCCCGCAATTCAATTGATCCTCAAAGGTTTTTATTGAATAGCGGAATAGGAAATATGATCAAAAAAAGTGTATGTATCTCGCACGTACACAACCACACTAGGCCCCAATTACTATTGTTTGTACCCCTAAAAGGCTAGATGAGGAGTAGGGGGGGTATGGAACAGGCAGCACCCTCAAACCTTCAGAAGTATGAGATGAACCCCAACAACTTGGAAAGGTGGATCTCTCTCACACGTACCGACACAGACTATCCCGCAATTCAATTGATCCTCAAAGGTTTTTATTGAATAGCGGAATAGGAAATATGATCAAAAAAAGTGTATGTATCTCGCACGTACACAACCACACTAGGCCCCAATTACTATTGTTTGTACCCCTAAAAGGCTAGATGAGGAGTAGGGGGGGTATGGAACAGGCAGCACCCTCAAACCTTCAGAAGTATGAGATGAACCCCAACAACTTGGAAAGGTGGATCTCTCTCACACGTACCGACACAGACTATCCCGCAATTCAATTGATCCTCAAAGGTTTTTATTGAATAGCGGAATAGGAAATATGATCAAAAAAAGTGTATGTATCTCGCACGTACACAACCACACTAGGCCCCAATTACTATTGTTTGTACCCCTAAAAGGCTAGATGAGGAGTAGGGGGGGTATGGAACAGGCAGCACCCTCAAACCTTCAGAAGTATGAGATGAACCCCAACAACTTGGAAAGGTGGATCTCTCTCACACGTACCGACACAGACTATCCCGCAATTCAATTGATCCTCAAAGGTTTTTATTGAATAGCGGAATAGGAAATATGATCAAAAAAAGTGTATGTATCTCGCACGTACACAACCACACTAGGCCCCAATTACTATTGTTTGTACCCCTAAAAGGCTAGATGAGGAGTAGGGGGGGTATGGAACAGGCAGCACCCTCAAACCTTCAGAAGTATGAGATGAACCCCAACAACTTGGAAAGGTGGATCTCTCTCACACGTACCGACACAGACTATCCCGCAATTCAATTGATCCTCAAAGGTTTTTATTGAATAGCGGAATAGGAAATATGATCAAAAAAAGTGTATGTATCTCGCACGTACACAACCACACTAGGCCCCAATTACTATTGTTTGTACCCCTAAAAGGCTAGATGAGGAGTAGGGGGGGTATGGAACAGGCAGCACCCTCAAACCTTCAGAAGTATGAGATGAACCCCAACAACTTGGAAAGGTGGATCTCTCTCACACGTACCGACACAGACTATCCCGCAATTCAATTGATCCTCAAAGGTTTTTATTGAATAGCGGAATAGGAAATATGATCAAAAAAAGTGTATGTATCTCGCACGTACACAACCACACTAGGCCCCAATTACTATTGTTTGTACCCCTAAAAGGCTAGATGAGGAGTAGGGGGGGTATGGAACAGGCAGCACCCTCAAACCTTCAGAAGTATGAGATGAACCCCAACAACTTGGAAAGGTGGATCTCTCTCACACGTACCAACACAGACTATCCCCCAATTTAACTGATCCCCAAAGGTTTTTGATTAAATAGCGGAATAGAAAATATGATCCCAAAAAAGTGTATGTATATCACACGTACACAACCACACTAGGCCCCAATTACTATTGTTTGTACCCCTAAAAGGCTAGGAGTAGGGGGGGTATGGAACAGGCAGCACCCTCAAACCTTCAGAAGTATGAGATGAACCCCAACAACTTGGAAAGGTGGATCTCTCTCACACGTACCAACACAGACTATCCCCCAATTTAACTGATCCCCAAAGGTTTTTGATTAAATAGCGGAATAGAAAATATGATCCCAAAAAAGTGTATGTATATCACACGTACACAACCACACTAGGCCCCAATTACTATTGTTTGTACCCCTAAAAGGCTAGGAGTAGGGGGAGTATGGAACAGGCAGCACCCTCAAACCTTCAGAAGTATGAGATGAACCCCAACAACTTGGAAAGGTGGATCTCTCTCACACGTACCAACACAGACTATCCCCCAATTTAACTGATCCCCAAAGGTTTTTGATTAAATAGCGGAATAGAAAATATGATCCCAAAAAAGTGTATGTATATCACACGTACACAACCACACTAGGCCCCAATTACTATTGTTTGTACCCCTAAAAGGCTAGGAGTAGGGGGAGTATGGAACAGGCAGCACCCTCAAACCTTCAGAAGTATGAGATGAACCTCAACAACTTGGAAAGGTGAATCTCTCTCACACGTACCAACACAGACTATCCCCCAATTTAACTGATCCCCAAAGGTTTTTGATTAAATAGCGGAATAGAAAATATGATCCCAAAAAAGTGTATGTATATCACACGTACACAACCACACTAGGCCCCAATTACTATTGTTTGTACCCCTAAAAGGCTAGGAGTAGGGGGAGTATGGAACAGGCAGCACCCTCAAACCTTCAGAAGTATGAGATGAACCCCAACAACTTGGAAAGGTGGATCTCTCTCACACGTACCAACACAGACTATCCCCCAATTTAACTGATCCCCAAAGGTTTTTGATTAAATAGCGGAATAGAAAATATGATCCCAAAAAAGTGTATGTATATCACACGTACACAACCACACTAGGCCCCAATTACTATTGTTTGTACCCCTAAAAGGCTAGGAGTAGGGGGGGTATGGAACAGGCAGCACCCTCAAACCTTCAGAAGTATGAGATGAACCCCAACAACTTGGAAAGGTGGATCTCTCTCACACGTACCAACACAGACTATCCCCCAATTTAACTGATCCCCAAAGGTTTTTGATTAAATAGCGGAATAGAAAATATGATCCCAAAAAAGTGTATGTATATCACACGTACACAACCACACTAGGCCCCAATTACTATTGTTTGTACCCCTAAAAGGCTAGGAGTAGGGGGAGTATGGAACAGGCAGCACCCTCAAACCATCAGAAGTATGAGATGAACCCCAACAACTTGGAAAGGTGGATCTCTCTCACACGTACCAACACAGACTATCCCCCAATTTAACTGATCCCCAAAGGTTTTTGATTAAATAGCGGAATAGAAAATATGATCCCAAAAAAGTGTATGTATATCACACGTACACAACCACACTAGGCCCCAATTACTATTGTTTGTACCCCTAAAAGGCTAGGAGTAGGGGGAGTATGGAACAGGCAGCACCCTCAAACCTTCAGAAGTATGAGATGAACCTCAACAACTTGGAAAGGTGGATCTCTCTCACACGTACCAACACAGACTATCCCCCAATTTAACTGATCCCCAAAGGTTTTTGATTAAATAGCGGAATAGAAAATATGATCCCAAAAAAGTGTATGTATATCACACGTACACAACCACACTAGGCCCCAATTACTATTGTTTGTACCCCTAAAAGGCTAGGAGTAGGGGGGGTATGGAACAGGCAGCACCCTCAAACCTTCAGAAGTATGAGATGAACCCCAACAACTTGGAAAGGTGGATCTCTCTCACACGTACCAACACAGACTATCCCCCAATTTAACTGATCCCCAAAGGTTTTTGATTAAATAGCGGAATAGAAAATATGATCCCAAAAAAGTGTATGTATATCACACGTACACAACCACACTAGGCCCCAATTACTATTGTTTGTACCCCTAAAAGGCTAGGAGTAGGGGGAGTATGGAACAGGCAGCACCCTCAAACCTTCAGAAGTATGAGATGAACCCCAACAACTTGGAAAGGTGGATCTCTCTCACACGTACCAACACAGACTATCCCCCAATTTAACTGATCCCCAAAGGTTTTTGATTAAATAGCGGAATAGAAAATATGATCCCAAAAAAGTGTATGTATATCACACGTACACAACCACACTAGGCCCCAATTACTATTGTTTGTACCCCTAAAAGGCTAGGAGTAGGGGGAGTATGGAACAGGCAGCACCCTCAAACCTTCAGAAGTATGAGATGAACCCCAACAACTTGGAAAGGTGGATCTCTCTCACACGTACCAACACAGACTATCCCCCAATTTAACTGATCCCCAAAGGTTTTTGATTAAATAGCGGAATAGAAAATATGATCCCAAAAAAGTGTATGTATATCACACGTACACAACCACACTAGGCCCCAATTACTATTGTTTGTACCCCTAAAAGGCTAGGAGTAGGGGGAGTATGGAACAGGCAGCACCCTCAAACCTTCAGAAGTATGAGATGAACCTCAACAACTTGGAAAGGTGGATCTCTCTCACACGTACCAACACAGACTATCCCCCAATTTAACTGATCCCCAAAGGTTTTTGATTAAATAGCGGAATAGAAAATATGATCCCAAAAAAGTGTATGTATATCACACGTACACAACCACACTAGGCCCCAATTACTATTGTTTGTACCCCTAAAAGGCTAGGAGTAGGGGGGGTATGGAACAGGCAGCACCCTCAAACCTTCAGAAGTATGAGATGAACCCCAACAACTTGGAAAGGTGGATCTCTCTCACACGTACCAACACAGACTATCCCCCAATTTAACTGATCCCCAAAGGTTTTTGATTAAATAGCGGAATAGAAAATATGATCCCAAAAAAGTGTATGTATATCACACGTACACAACCACACTAGGCCCCAATTACTATTGTTTGTACCCCTAAAAGGCTAGGAGTAGGGGGAGTATGGAACAGGCAGCACCCTCAAACCTTCAGAAGTATGAGATGAACCCCAACAACTTGGAAAGGTGGATCTCTCTCACACGTACCAACACAGACTATCCCCCAATTTAACTGATCCCCAAAGGTTTTTGATTAAATAGCGGAATAGAAAATATGATCCCAAAAAAGTGTATGTATATCACACGTACACAACCACACTAGGCCCCAATTACTATTGTTTGTACCCCTAAAAGGCTAGGAGTAGGGGGAGTATGGAACAGGCAGCACCCTCAAACCTTCAGAAGTATGAGATGAACCTCAACAACTTGGAAAGGTGGATCTCTCTCACACGTACCAACACAGACTATCCCCCAATTTAACTGATCCCCAAAGGTTTTTGATTAAATAGCGGAATAGAAAATATGATCCCAAAAAAGTGTATGTATATCACACGTACACAACCACACTAGGCCCCAATTACTATTGTTTGTACCCCTAAAAGGCTAGGAGTAGGGGGGGTATGGAACAGGCAGCACCCTCAAACCTTCAGAAGTATGAGATGAACCCCAACAACTTGGAAAGGTGGATCTCTCTCACACGTACCAACACAGACTATCCCCCAATTTAACTGATCCCCAAAGGTTTTTGATTAAATAGCGGAATAGAAAATATGATCCCAAAAAAGTGTATGTATATCACACGTACACAACCACACTAGGCCCCAATTACTATTGTTTGTACCCCTAAAAGGCTAGGAGTAGGGGGAGTATGGAACAGGCAGCACCCTCAAACCTTCAGAAGTATGAGATGAACCCCAACAACTTGGAAAGGTGGATCTCTCTCACACGTACCAACACAGACTATCCCCCAATTTAACTGATCCCCAAAGGTTTTTGATTAAATAGCGGAATAGAAAATATGATCCCAAAAAAGTGTATGTATATCACACGTACACAACCACACTAGGCCCCAATTACTATTGTTTGTACCCCTAAAAGGCTAGGAGTAGGGGGAGTATGGAACAGGCAGCACCCTCAAACCTTCAGAAGTATGAGATGAACCTCAACAACTTGGAAAGGTGGATCTCTCTCACACGTACCAACACAGACTATCCCCCAATTTAACTGATCCCCAAAGGTTTTTGATTAAATAGCGGAATAGAAAATATGATCCCAAAAAAGTGTATGTATATCACACGTACACAACCACACTAGGCCCCAATTACTATTGTTTGTACCCCTAAAAGGCTAGGAGTAGGGGGAGTATGGAACAGGCAGCACCCTCAAACCTTCAGAAGTATGAGATGAACCCCAACAACTTGGAAAGGTGGATCTCTCTCACACGTACCAACACAGACTATCCCCCAATTTAACTGATCCCCAAAGGTTTTTGATTAAATAGCGGAATAGAAAATATGATCCCAAAAAAGTGTATGTATATCACACGTACACAACCACACTAGGCCCCAATTACTATTGTTTGTACCCCTAAAAGGCTAGGAGTAGGGGGGGTATGGAACAGGCAGCACCCTCAAACCTTCAGAAGTATGAGATGAACCCCAACAACTTGGAAAGGTGGATCTCTCTCACACGTACCAACACAGACTATCCCCCAATTTAACTGATCCCCAAAGGTTTTTGATTAAATAGCGGAATAGAAAATATGATCCCAAAAAAGTGTATGTATATCACACGTACACAACCACACTAGGCCCCAATTACTATTGTTTGTACCCCTAAAAGGCTAGGAGTAGGGGGGGTATGGAACAGGCAGCACCCTCAAACCTTCAGAAGTATGAGATGAACCCCAACAACTTGGAAAGGTGGATCTCTCTCACACGTACCAACACAGACTATCCCCCAATTTAACTGATCCCCAAAGGTTTTTGATTAAATAGCGGAATAGAAAATATGATCCCAAAAAAGTGTATGTATATCACACGTACACAACCACACTAGGCCCCAATTACTATTGTTTGTACCCCTAAAAGGCTAGGAGTAGGGGGAGTATGGAACAGGCAGCACCCTCAAACCTTCAGAAGTATGAGATGAACCCCAACAACTTGGAAAGGTGGATCTCTCTCACACGTACCAACACAGACTATCCCCCAATTTAACTGATCCCCAAAGGTTTTTGATTAAATAGCGGAATAGAAAATATGATCCCAAAAAAGTGTATGTATATCACACGTACACAACCACACTAGGCCCCAATTACTATTGTTTGTACCCCTAAAAGGCTAGGAGTAGGGGGAGTATGGAACAGGCAGCACCCTCAAACCTTCAGAAGTATGAGATGAACCCCAACAACTTGGAAAGGTGGATCTCTCTCACACGTACCAACACAGACTATCCCCCAATTTAACTGATCCCCAAAGGTTTTTGATTAAATAGCGGAATAGAAAATATGATCCCAAAAAAGTGTATGTATATCACACGTACACAACCACACTAGGCCCCAATTACTATTGTTTGTACCCCTAAAAGGCTAGGAGTAGGGGGAGTATGGAACAGGCAGCACCCTCAAACCTTCAGAAGTATGAGATGAACCTCAACAACTTGGAAAGGTGGATCTCTCTCACACGTACCAACACAGACTATCCCCCAATTTAACTGATCCCCAAAGGTTTTTGATTAAATAGCGGAATAGAAAATATGATCCCAAAAAAGTGTATGTATATCACACGTACACAACCACACTAGGCCCCAATTACTATTGTTTGTACCCCTAAAAGGCTAGGAGTAGGGGGAGTATGGAACAGGCAGCACCCTCAAACCTTCAAAAGTATGAGATGAACCCCAACAACTTGGAAAGGTGGATCTCTCTCACACGTACCAACACAGACTATCCCCCAATTTAACTGATCCCCAAAGGTTTTTGATTAAATAGCGGAATAGAAAATATGATCCCAAAAAAGTGTATGTATATCACACGTACACAACCACACTAGGCCCCAATTACTATTGTTTGTACCCCTAAAAGGCTAGATGAGGAGTAGGGGGAGTATGGAACAGGCAGCACCCTCAAACCTTCAGTATGAGATTGTGTTCACTGTACCCCACAAAGATTGAGTTCACTGCACCCCACAATGATTGTGTTCACTGCACCCCACAAAGATTGTGTTCACTGCACCTCACAAAGATTGTGTTCACTGTACCCCCCAAAGATTGTGTTCACTGCACCCCACAAAGATTCTGTTCACTGTACCCCACAAAGATTGTGTTCACTGCACCCCAAAAAGATTGTGTTCACTGCACCCCAAAAAGGATGTTGTTCACTGCACCCCAAAAAGGATGTTGTTCACTCCACCCCAAAAAGATTGTGTTCACTGCACCCCACAAAGATTGTGTTCACTGCACCCCAAAAAGATTGTGTTCACTGCACCCCAAAAATGATTTTGTTCACTGCACCCCAAAAAGGATTTTGTTCACTGCACCCCAAAAAGGATGTTGTTCACTCCACCCCAAAAAGATTGTGTTCACTGCACCCCAAAAAGATTGTGTTCACTGCACCCCACAAAGGATTTTGTTCACTGCACCCCAAAAAGATTGTGTTCACTGCACCCCAAAAAGGATGTTGTTCACTGCACCCCAAAAAGGATTTTGTTCACTGCACCCCAAAAAGATTGTGTTCACTGCACCCCACAAAGGATTTTGTTCACTGCACCCCACAAAGATTGTGTTCACTGCACACCAAAAAGGATTGTGTTCACTGCACCCCAAAAAGATTTTGTTCACTGCACCCCAAAAAGATTGTGTTCACTGCAGCCCAAAAAGATTGTGTTCACTGCAGCCCAAAAAGATTGTGTTCACTGCAGCCCAAAAAGATTGTGTTCACTGCAGCCCAAAAAGATTGTGTTCACTGCAGCCCAAAAAGATTGTGTTCACTGCAGCTCACACACAGAAAAATGGATGTGTATCACTGACACCTGCCTATCTCCAATCCCACACCACACAGCAATATCGATTGTAGTTTGTAGAACACAGTTTCCCTAAAATTCAGCAGACTCTGTCCCTAACAGGATTGAGAAGAGATCGTAGATCAGGATTGAGTGCAGACCCCACCCCCCACACAGCAATATCGATTGTAGTTTGTAGAAGACACTGACCCTATATAATTCAGCAGACTCTATCCCTAAAATGCCTACAACTCGCCCTGCCTAAACACTCCGACCTGTCCCTCAATTCTATCCGGACACAAATGGTTTTTTCCTGCCTATCTTTTCCTAATCAGCAGCCAGCACGTTGATGTGTGCTCTGTCCCTGAATCTAAGCAGCATAATGACGCCGCTGCGGCTGCCTCGAACTCATAAAGACTTGGTCACATGCTTCAGACGGCCAATCACAGCTACTGAGACATTTGCAGGCATGGCTGGGATGGCTTAAGGCACACCAGTTAAACGATTGTTGATTGGCTGTTGAAAGCCCGCCATGAAAAGAGCGCCAAAGCATGCAAAACCCGGAAATAAAACGACCGAACACGGATTTTTACCCGAACATACAGTAAAGTGTCCGTGTCCGTGTTCGGGTACAAAAAATCCAATTATTCGGTACGAACACGAATAATACAGTCCGTGTTCGCTCAACACTAGTGTGGTATACAAAAGTAATTCTGTGATCTCACATGAGGTATAAGCTGTCATGTGGGAATTTCTCTTCGTGCTCTCCTGTTAGATCTATCTGCTAGTTAGGATAAAAGCACTGCAGAATTTAACAACTAAAGACCAAGTAAGATTCATCCTGAAATGTCAAACTAATGGCAACTTCAGGAGATTAACGTTACCTACTTTAGCAATCAACATAATCTGTCAGTTGTTATTTTTACTGGAAATAAGATATACGTTTCCTAAAAGTTTTGTTTTAAAAGTGAGGAGTTTACACTTCTTGACATATGTTAATACCCTGTTTTTTAACCCAAAAGCTTTTTTATAGTATAGATAATTTCACTCTGATTTAATCCACATCAACAGAGGTTCTTGCCAAGGCTGTCCACATTGTAGTAAGCCTAGCTGAGGCCTATTCCAGAAGTGGAGCCTGGTCTTGTTGTCATCACAGTAATGACATGTGCACCCAAAGACAGACTCTCCCACTCTGCAGTAGGGATGGGCCGAACGCCCCCTGTTCAGTTCGCACCAGAACTTTCGAACATTGTGAAAGTGAGGAACCGAATAAGAAACCCCATTGAAGTCTATGGGGCTTGAAATGGAAAAATCTAAAGTGCCCATTTTGAAGGCTTATATGCAAGTAATTGGGCATGCAATGGTTATGGGGGTTTGGGTACCGCCCTGGAGTACATATATCAATAAAAAAAAGCTTGTAAAAACGTCATTTTTAAATGAGCAGTGATTTACTGAAAGTTCAAGCATCAAAATGAGAAATAACAATCAAAATGAAAAATTCCTTTAATATAGTGCCTGGGGGGTCCCCTTAGTCTACCTGTAAAGTAGCACATCGGTAATGTGTATAGAAGCTGCTGCAGAAATAATTGCATTTATAATGTAAAAAAAAATGACATTTTCCCTGCAAGCTTTTTTGTAAACAATGGCTTGGGGAGCCATTCTGTATGATGAGGCCACAATGTAGTGCACTGGGAACAAGATAAGAGATTTGTTTGGATATATTCTGGTGTCTCCCACAGACTTTGGATAGAAGTAACAGGTGTGGAAAAATTGGTCTTTGGGTGTCTGTGGTGCCTTCACACAGTAACTCTATAGAAGCACTCTTGAAGAAAGCAAGAATTGCCTTGCTGTCAAAAATTTAAATGATATGCACCTGTCAAACAGGTGCGGAAAAATTGGTCTTTGGGTGTTAATTGTGCCCATGAAACCTACACCAAATTTTTTTTCCAGATCAAATCAACACCCACAACACTAGGCAGCCTTCCACATCCCAAAAACACCTAAGCAGTGACATCGGCATCCAGGGCTTCATGGCTGCTGGTAATCCAGGACTGATTCATTTTGATAAATGTCAGACAGTCCACGGAGTCTGTGGACAGATGCGTTCTATTATCAGTAACAAAACCTCCAGCAGCACGGAATGCCCGTTCGGAAAGCACGCTGGATACAGGGCACCCCAGCAGCTCAATTCCATACTGGGCAAGATCTGGCCAGTGGTCTATTCTAATGACCTAGTAACCTAGTGGATCGTCAACTGGAAGGCTCTCCATCTCTGTTTTCGCCCCTATATAATCATCCATCATATGATGCAGATGCTGCCAATGGGATGTGGAAGCTTAGAGCCCTGGGTGGCAAGGACTAAAAAATGCGTCACTTAGGCGACGCCCTTCTCCACCGCTCCTCTCTTGATCAACAGAAGCCTCAAAACTATGTTTTCCCCAACACTTTAACCTACCAGAGTCGGGAAAGGCATTAGATAAACTCCTCTTTAAAGTGTTCTCAAAAGATTTAATCTTCTGCACCCTTTGTGGGGACTGGATGAGTTCTGAGACTTTCCCCTTGTAACCGTGGTCAAGGAGGGCTGCCAACCAATAGTGATCCTTCTTCTTGATACCACGTATTCTTAGGTCCTTTCGCAGGCTTTGAAATATGAGGGAGCCCATGCACAAGAAGTTTGCAGAGGCATGAGAAGCAGACTCGTCTGGGTCACTGAGGATTACAGTATCCAGAACTGCCTCCTCCCAGCCACATTCTACTCCCAAGGGTTCCGGGGATGGAAAAGCATCTGTTGAGGGTAGACGTATGTCTTCCTTTGCTTCAATGCCTTCAAAACTATCAGAATCCTCCTCTTCCTCCTCCTCCCACTCCTCCTGTGCGTTCTGTGGCTTAGGAAGAATGGTTTCTGCATAAAGCAAGCCTTAAGAGGAAAGGAAGTCCTCTACTCTGCCTCGAGTGCCCTGTTTATAAAGCCACGCAGGATCTGCTCCAGCAGGAACACAACAGGGATTATGTCATCGATGCATGCATTTTCACGGGTCACCATCCTTGTGGCCTCCTCCAATGGTGACAGTACAGTGCATGCATTATTTATCAGAAGCCATTGGTGTGGGGAAAAAAAGCCGAGCTGGTCTGAGGCTCTCGTTGTGCAATACTTACACAGGTACTCATTGACAGCCCTCTGCTGCATGTGCATCTCCTGCAGCATTGCCGAAGTCGAGTTCCACCTGGTGGGCATGTCACAAATCAGGCGGTTTACAGGTAGGAGCAATTCCGGCTGAATTTCAACCAACGGAGCACTGGCTGTGTATGACCGCCTGATATGGCTAAAGACTCTTCTGGCCTGCTTTAGCAGATCTTCCAACCCTGGGTACCTATTTAGGAAATGTTGCACCACCAAAATGAGGACATGTGCCAGGCATGGCAAGTATGTTAATTTTCCCTGTCTTAGGGCGGACAGGAGGTTTGTGCCATTATCGCACACCCCCATTTCTGGCTCCAGCTGGCGTGGTGTGAACCACCTCTGGGCCTGCCCCTGCAGAGCTGCAAGAATCTCAGCTCTTATGTGGTTCCTGTCCCCTAGACACACCAACCGAAGCACTACATGGCACCTTTTAGCCTGACTCATTGAATAGCCCCTTGAACGCTTAGGGGTACTTGTGGTTTATAGGACAAATCAGTAAGGGAAGGGCATGAAGGAAGGAGGAGTGGGTAGAGCTGACAAATCTCACATCATCACCACTAGCTGTATGGAGACGTGGTGGCACAACAAGCTGCAGCACTGAGCCCTGTCCTGCATCCTTATGAATTGCAAGCAGAGTTGCTCAGTGTGCTGTGAAAGAAATATAGCCTCCTCTAAACATGAGCAGTAACGTGGACTTTGCGGCTGACTGCCTTGTCCAACGATGCCACAATATTGGCCTCCACGTGATGGTACAGAGCTTGAATGTCCTTACGTGAAAAGAAATACAGACTGGGAACCTGCCATTGTGGTACAGAACATTCTGCAAATTCACTGAAGGGGGCAGAATCCACCAGACAGAAAGGTAGACATTGTAAAGCCAGCAGCTATGACAAGCTTGAATTCAGATGCTGGGCATGTGGGTGGCAGTGATTGTATTTTTTTTTCACTGCAGTAGATGGGGCAGAGAAATTTACTGGCTATAGTCTACAGCTGGTGGTGTGCTACTGTCAGATGTGCTGCAAGGACCTGGGATACCCTGTGCTTTACCATCATCCCTGTTAGTGAAGGCTGCTGAGAGGTCATGAGGTATTGCAGGAAAAGACTGAGGTGAGTAAGGAGGAGGAACAGAATTGCGTCCCTTTTGTGTGGCTTTCAGGTGCTCTTGCCAATGGGCCAAGTGGTGGAAGGTTAAATGCCTTGTCAAGCATGTGGTACCCAAATGGCTGGTGTTTTTGCCACACTTGATGTGCTTAAAACAAAGTTTGCAAATTGCAAAAGTGCAATCGGCTACACATGTGCTAAAAAAGGCCCAGACAGCTGAGCTGTAGGAAGGGTGCCGGGAGATAACAGCTCCACAATGTGATCGAATAGGATGGCCGCTCTCTACTTTTCCCTAATGGCTGTCTTGTTAGGGTTGTGCTCCACACTCACTTTTCTCCTCTGCTCTATCTGGCACCCAAGTCGCATCAGTGACCTCATCATTATCATCTCCTCCATCCTCATTACCACTGGAGGCAACTTGACAATACGCTGTGGCTGGAGGAACATGACTGCCAATTTGTGTACCAGTGTTCTCCACTCTCTGTAGGCACATGTTTCTACCTTCCTCAACCTCAGAACTAATATCTGAATCAAGTAATGGCTGTGTATTGTCAAGGAGCAAGTGGCTGACACTGTGTTCAAATAACCCAACTGACTCCTCCTCAATGCCTGATGCTGGGGCCAATGCAGGAATAGCTGTAGACAAGGAGGCAGATTGAGCCACTCTGGCAACTGCAGTGGACTGTCTAGTCTCTGCATGGGTGACGAAGGATAAGGAGGATGAGGATAGTTTAGTAAGCCAGTCACCCATCTCCTCTGTTTGCTGTGGGTGGATAGCACAGGCAACATTACTAAACAGAGGAAATGATGCTCTGTCTGTGGACACATACGCTGTTGGTCCCCTCACAGTGCCATGGGAATGTCTGCCTCTCCTTATTGGCCTCTCAGACATGATGGGAAGGTGCTTATTAAGAAAATGTAATAAAGATGTGGAAATGTGTACGTGGATGCACTTTAATCAATGGAAAGTGGTGTTTGGTACTCACTACACAGATACACTCCATCGAAACACTATGATATATTGCAGTAAAACTGCGCTAATGCACAGAAATATACTGTGATAAACATGCACTAACACACAGAAATATACTGTGTTAAACATGCAGTAACACACTGAAAAATACTGCGTTAAACGTGCACTAACGCACAGAAATATACTGCGTTAAACGGCAAGCAACACATAGAAATATACTGCATTAAACGTGCACTATGGCACAGAAATATGCTGCGTTAAATATGCAGTAATGCACTGAACTGTACTGTGTTAAACATACAGTAACGCACAGAATTTTACTGTGTTAAACATGCACTAGCGCACTGAAATATACTGTGGTAAATGGCATGTAACGCACAGAAATATACCGCGTTAAATGTGCAGTAAAGCACTGAAATATGCCGCATTAAACGTGCAGTAACGCACTGAAATATACTGTGTTAAACATGCACTAACGCACATAAATATACTGCGTTAAACGGCACATAATGCACTGAAATATACTGCGTTAAATGTGCACTAACACACTGAAATATACTGTGTTAAACATGCACTAAGGCACATAAATATACTGCGTTAAACGACACGTAATGCACTGAAATACACTGCATTAAATGTGCAATAATGCACAGAAATAAGCAGCGTTAAACCTGCACTAACAAACAAAAAAATACTGCATTAAACGTGCGGTAACGCACTGAGATATACTGTGTGTTAAATGTGCACTAACACACAAAAATATACTGTGTTAAACGCCACGTAATGTAAAGAAATATACTGTGTTAAATGTGCACGTAACGCACTGAAATATACTGCGTTAAATGTGCAATAACGCATAGAAATATACTGCGTTAAACGTGCACTAATGCACAGAAATACACTGCATTAAATGTGCAATAGGGCACAGAAATGTACTGCGTTAAACACACATTAACGCACAGAAATATACTCTGTTAAACGGCACATAATGCACTGAAATATACTGCATTAAATGGCATGTAACACACAGAAATATACTGCATTAAACATGCAGCAACGGCCAGAATTATACTGCGGCAAATGTGCTCTAACACACTGAACTATATTGCAATAAACCTGCCCTGACAAAATAAACTGACACTAAAGTAAAAATGAAAGGTCAGGTCACTACACTCACACTGACTGAACTATCACTAGATTCACACTAAACTGATATTCTACACTGACAATAGAATCAGAATAGCACACTATAGCACACTAACTCTCTAGTAGCACTGAACAGAGCCCTGTTCTATCTCTCTCCACGCTGATATCACACTACAAATGGTCGCTATTGAAAGAATTATTTTATAGTGTTGGGTGGGACTAAGACCAGTGAGCCATGATTGGATAGAGTCATCATTCCTTTCTTCCATCATGGCTCTGACAGTGCTCTGTGCCCTGATTGGACAAAGTTTTATTTGCTTCAGCCAATCAGGGCTTCCAATGCACTGTGCGGTGCATTGTGGTCATTCAGCGGGCTGAACAAACGGTGGAACGCCCTCATAATTTGGATGGTCATCGATCAGGCGAACAGCCAATGTTCAGCCTGAACTCATGCTCGGGCCAAACCGTTCACCCATCCCTACTCTGCAGTAACAGACAGAAGAGCACATATTTAAAGTGTTACTAAACCCGCAACAGTAAAATCAGTCTGTATATGCAGTAAAGCATGCTTGCTATAATCACTGTGGAACCTAAGGAATCCTCTGCATTCTTTAAAAAGGCTGTTTAATCCTGTCTTCTCTGATCCTCCCCTTCTTTTCCTGTCCCCAATCAATCTGCTGATAGAACAGAGCCTTGGAAGCACTCTGCACATACTCAATTTGGTATGTATTCCTAGGGAGTTTTTTTTTCTTGAGAGGGTGCATGTGATCAGCACAGGGCCAATCAGCACTGTGCAGACAGAGGGTCAGGGGTCCTGCAGCCTCATAGGACAATCAGAGAAAAATGAAAACGCCTCCTACAAGCTGTAACAAGACACTGACAAAAGTCACAAGACTGCTATATACTGCTCATGAGAAAAGGTATTTAACAGTTATTATTTACTAAAATAATTGCACTTCCGTGTTCTGTGTACTAAAGGGAGACCAAATATAGTGAATGCAGGGTGCTGTGTTTAGTAACACTTTAAGTGAGAATTTAGACTTTTTAGTGTACTGAGTTTAATTACTGCAGTAAATAACCAAATGGAGGTGGGTGGAAGGGAAAACAGAAAATAAAGCGAAATTGGCATCAGTGAGGGGAAACAAAGCATTTTCTCAGTCTGCTTGGTAAGATACTAGATTTTCATTGCTACTCTAAAGTCAAGGAAGATTATAAATAGCCTGGCTATGCCAAAATAATAATGATACAACAAATATACCAAAATTTCAATTTAAATCTCCCAATATAGTCCTATTCATAATACAAAACAATTAAAAAGTGCAGTTACTTTACAGTAGTTACAGAGCATTAGCTACAAAAATAGCAGTCTCAGAATTGTTTCTCTATCATCCCCAGCAGGATCTTGCAGTCTTGTGGTCAGTTCTCCACAGTATCTATAGAGGTAGCCTTGGTTGTCTCCCAAGCTAGACTTCAGACATGACTTCCTCTCTTCATCTCGATTATATGGAAGTTGGAGGGATAAGTACTTTAGAGAAGGAAGATAAGATTGTTTGCACTTTCAGTTCATCTCACAGGAAGCGACAAAAAAAAAAAACCTTCAATCTCTTGCTTGACAGTAAGTTTACTGTAGAAAAAAAGGTATGCACAGATATGAAAAGAACCTTGACACATCTTGTGCTAACGACTTAATCAGTTGAGCAGTTGCTTTAAGAAAATCAAGAGTTAAATAAAAATAAAATACAAATTCCAACTTAAACTATTGCTAAATGTCAGTTCAAACCTCCACCTCCCTTAAATCATGCCTCAGCTATTACCATCAACCTAGCAGATGATTTAATGAAGAGTATCAAGAAATATTTAGAAATTAAATACAAATTACAACTCAGCTGTTATTAAATGTCAACTTATGTCTACATTTGTACCCAATTGACATTTAAAAAAAAAAGAACTCATTAATAGAAAACTCTTGTTTCTTGAAACACATATAGTTATAAACAGAACAAATGTTTTAATGATGAGAGTTTTGTTCTTTTATTTATTTATTTTTTTATGTGGACATAAATTGACATTTAATAATAGCTGAGTTGTAATTTGTATTTAATTTCTAAATAATTATTGATACTCTTCATTAAATCATCTGCTAGATTGATGGTAATAGCTGGGGCATGATTAAAGGGAGGTGGAGATTTATTCCTTCAGTGATTCCCATTGGGTTATTTAGTCAGCCGACAACTGAATGAGTATTGTCCTTATACTTGATGTCCATTTACTTATGCATTGGGAAGATAGAATAGTCCTGGCGCTTATAATCTAAATAAAACCATTGGGCAAAATAATCCATAAAACCTGTGGTCAATGTTATAAATCCACCACTATCAAAGCCGCCAATGGGATATGAATGCAAAACATATTTTGACTTGAAAAAGGGTGGCGCACAGATATTGATGCAAAACATTTATACATTTATACCACATCTTTTTTCTATAATAAACCTGTGGTCAGGTAAGAGAATGAAGTGGGTTTATTTCCCTGGAATATCGCTGGATATGTCAAGACCAGGCAAGGTGTGAAAGCTGCAATAACTTTGGCTGCAATAACTTTGGCATTATCATATGTAGAGCCAACTCCCTTGCATCGGCAAAGTCTTTATTGTTTCCAGTAAGTGACAAGGACATTGCAGGGTATTTTCTGTACTTGCAGAAATAGTTCTTAGCTTGAAAAATCAATAATGAATGCAGCCACCACATCCAATGATTGGTCATCTTCTATATAATACGTTTTTGTTCTGGATAACCTTTAAATAGTTTGTGAATAATATTTTCAGTTACAGAGCAATGTAAGCTTATAATCTGACGCAAAAATTATATAATAATTTAGCAGTACATAATGAGTCCCAGTATTCCTACGATTCCTTTTTCAGTGATGTTTTTCTTAGATCATTCATTTTTAATTCATTGGCTATTGTACTGCATTGAAAGACATTGCACGAGTAGCAATATAGCAGCTGAAGGCAAATACCCGATAAATCACTCTTTAGGGTTATAATAGCATGAAAATTTGAATACACGGGACATCACATCAAAATAGTAGTGATAGTGATAGACAGAGGTGAGGTGCAAAGTGTGGAACAAGAAAGTGTTGCTAAACCTACAACAGTAAATTCAGGCTGTATATGCAGTACAGCATGCTTGTTTAACTCGCTGTGGGACTTAAGGGGTTAATCCTCTGCATTGTGTAAAAAGGCTGTTTGATCCTGTATGCACAGATCCTCCTCTTCTTGCATTGTCCCCATACAATGTCTGGATAAGACAGAGTTACTGGAGTCAGGCTGCACCTTCTCAGTTTGATGTGTATTGCTAGAGGGTTTTTTTTTTTTTACCTGGAAGAGTGCATGTGATCAGCACAGAGCCAATCAGCACTATCCAGACAGGGGGTCAGGGTTCCTAGATCCTGATAGGACAGCTCAGTGCAGTATGAAAACTCCTTCTACAAGCTTTACCAAGAACTGACAGAAGTGACAAGACTGTTATATACTGCTGATGAGAAAAGATATTTAGCGTTTTATATTTACTAAAATGATTGCATTTCCGGGTTCTGTGTACTGTGGGAGACCAGATATAGTGAATGTAGGGTCCTGGGTTTAGTAACACTTTAATAGTAAATGGCTTCAACATAATGTGCATTTTACTTGCTTATAAATATATTATGAACCGCCATTAGGTTGATATATTCCCATAAGTTATTGCCTCCTACCATTCTGCATAGAGTTATATTTATAAATAAGGATCCATCTTATCAGAAAAACTTTCTGTAGGGTTATTTCCTCAGTAGCTTTTGGCGAGAAACCCCAAATGTTTTCCTGTAAAATGCTGGAAGCTTTCGGGTGTATTTATATAAATCAGACTTGGATCCGTTATGTGTTTCATTTCCCAGTGTCTCATTCCATTTTTTTTCGTCTAATACATTGCAGCTGATACGGGTATCCATCCATCCAGTTGCATCCTGAGGGACCCAAAGTGCAAGATATAGAGGGTGAGAAACCAAAACTTGTCTGTGTTACATACACACAACCCTTTGTTCCATGTCCTGTGATGTCTCATCCCATGGCACAAAAAGTTAACCGATGCACAAAAGCATGTGCAGTATATAATGCAAGTGCATATTCATAGGAATGTTATTTTATCTTTTCTGGCCACATACTTAAAGGACTGAATTTCCAAACATTACAGACAGTTTTGGCACAATATTTCCTATTAGCAGAGGTAGCCATACATTTTAGCTCATTTGTGCTGACTAAAGCACATTTTTGCAGGGTGATCGGAGGATAAGGAGCATAAGGTTGATACATTTCGAGGGTCTGACTCTCTTTGTGACAAAGGGTGAGAATGGAAACTGTCCAAGGCAAAAATATTTAAGAAAGCCTAGCCATAAATTTGACAGAAGCTTAATTCCTTTTCCCTTCATGAAAAAACAGCAAAGAGCAAATATTTCCACATAAGCAAACTCTTTTTGTACATATAGTGATAATTATTTTTTCAGTTGCAGCTGGTCAGCTATCCTAATCTAAAATAAAGAACAATACGGAGTTTTCAATTTGCAAACAGTAAATTTGAGAAACAAGATTGTCAGTATTATCTGTTTTAAAATGTTATGTTTAAAAGTGGGAGCTGTAGTTATTATCTTGCAGTACAGATGAGCAAATCTGCCAAGGTTTGCTTTGACGGGGTTCATAGAATCCTGGCTTGAAATACATGAAATCCTAACTTAGCAGTGAAGCTCAATGAAGTGTTTGGGGGTGAATCGTGATACAAAATTCTGGTTATTTTCAAAGCTTATAGGCAAGGTATTGTTAAGCATGGCAGCTGGTGAGCATGGTAAGCTGGACACCTCTATGCAGGAAACTTAACAAAGCAAAAAAAAGCTAATTGCTGTAAAGCAGGAATAGGGTTCCTTTAAGGCAGCTTGGCGAGTGACAAGAGACAAACACCAATCCTTTAAATGACATGCTTGGGAGATGTCTTTAAGCTTCATTTGATGTTATAGAACAGTTCAGTTTTCATAGACAGCATTGGAGACACTCTAAACCATACATTCTCTGAATCCCCAATGTTTCCCAAAATTGGCTAGTGAATACTTTCAAAAAGTATTTATTTTAAAGAGTTACAGTATTTCTTACACACAGCATATGCATACTTTCAAGGAGCATAAAGTATGCGTTTAATTTCCTGACTACCTTTCACAATTTTGGAAAGCAAACACTCCAATATATTTTCTGAAGGGCATTGTGAGTAATATTGGAAATAAAATACACATTCATTTTTTACAAAAAGGTGACAATTGTTAAGATATTTCCAACAAATAACATAGGCTGACTTAGAATTACAACCCAAAACACATCCTGCTACTCCTTCCGAGCATGGTGATACTACATGTGAGACCTTTTCACAGCCTAACCACATAGAGGAGGCCAAAATCCAAGGAGCACCTTCAGGTGTTCCAGGGGCTTAAATTATACATCTAATTTCATAACACCTAAAAATGAGCACACTTTGGAAAGAAGACACACCAATATATTTTCCAAGAGGTATGGTAAGTCTTTTGAAGACTTCCTTTTTTTGCCACAAGTTTTTGGAAAATGCAGAAAGAAAATGAAAATTAATTTTTATACACAAAGTTGTCAATTTATTAAGATATTTCCCACACACAGCATACTTAGATATGCATACTCTACTACTCCTCCCAGGATAGCAATACCAAATGTGAGAGACTTTTTTACATTTTCTGGACTGATTATATACAGGACACTATGTATTTTGTGTATCACAGGAATCAACCAATTGTGTCAAAACCAATATACTTTAATGGTCACCTCTGTATGAGTGGTCAGGGAATATAGCTTAGTGATGTGGTGAAAATCAGAGATGCAGTTGCTGGCTTACACTGGTGTGACAGTAATAAGGGACACTGTTGTTGGCGTACACTGGTCTGATGACACTGGTCTGGTGACACTGTAACTGGTGTTGTGGTTATCTGGGAAAATATGACTGGTGTGGCGGTAATCAAGGACATTGTAACTGGTGTAGTGATGATTAGGGACAATATGACTGGTATAGTGGTGATCAGGGACACTGGGATGGGTGTGGCAGTAATTAGGGACAGAGGAAATGGTGTGGTGTGTGGATCAGGGACACTTTAACTTGTGTGGCAGTTATCAGGAACACTTCAACTGGTGTGACAGTGATTAGGGACAATATGACTAGTGTGAGGGTGATTAGGGACACTGTGACTGGTGCAGCAGTAATTAGGGACACTGAGTACCCAGCTTGGGCAGTATGTGCAAGGGTAAGCACCTGGCTTACCCTGCAGCCAGTGTTCTGTCTGAAAGAGCTCATCAGATCTGCAAAAAAGCACCCTAATCACTATTTATTGTTAAACGTTATGCATAGATTTACATTTTTTTTACTGCGTTGTGTCTGAAAGAGCTGATCGGGATCTGCAAAAAAGCACCCTAATCACTATTTATTGTCAAACATTTTAGATTTACATTTTTAGAATTTTCATCTTTTATTGTTTTTTTTTTTTTTTTTTCGTAAGGTTGGCCATACCCTGGTTAAGCAAACACAAGCAGGGATGGCAAGGCTGTAACTCAGAGGCATAACTAGAACCTTCAGGGCCCCGGTGTGAAAAACCATGAAGGGCCTTCCCCCACTTCCACTATGGATCAGTGGCAGCGGTGGTGGTGGGGGGGTGTCATTAGTGGCAGAGGTGGTGGTGGGTATGGGATTAGTCCACTGAGGGTGGTGGGGGGATGGGATCAGAGGTAGCAGTGGTGGTGGTGGTGAGGGGGGGTGGGATAAGTCCACTGATGGTGGTGGGGGGATGGAATCAGTGGTAGAGGTGGTGTTGGAGGGATGGGATCAATCCACTGAGAGTATTGAGGGGGAGGGATCAGTGGCAGTGGTGGTGGTGGGGATAGTGATGACATCAGTGGCAGTGGTGGTGGTGGGAAAGGGATGACATCAGTGGTGGTGTCAATAGGGATGACATTAGTGGCAGTGGTGATGGTGGGATAGGGAAGACATCAGTGGCAGGGGTGGGATAGGAAATTCATCAGTGGTAATGGTGGTGGTGGGATAGGGATGACATCAGTGGTAGGAGTGGTGGTGGAATTTGGATGCCATCAGTTGTGGTGGTGGGATAGGCATGATATTAGTGGCTGTGGTGATGGTGGGATAGGGATGACATCAGTGGCAGTGGTGGGATAGGGATGACATCAGTGGCAGTGGTGGTGGGGGATAGGGATGACATCAGTGGTGGTGGGGATAGGGATGACATCAGTGGCAGTGGTGGGATCAGGATGACATCAGTGGCAGTGGTGGTGTGGGATAGGGATAACATCAGTGGTCGTGGTGGGATAAGGATGACATCAGTGGTGGTGGTGGGAATAGAGATGACATCAGCGGCAGGATAGGGATGACATCAGTGGCAGTGGTGGTGGGATAGGGATGACATCAGTAGCAGTGGTGGGATAGGGATGACATCAGTGGCAGTGGTGATGAGGGGATAGGGATGACATCAGTGGCAGGGTTTAGATAAGGATGAAATCAGTGGCAGTGGTGGTGGTGGGATAGTAATGACATCAGTGGTAGAAGTGGTGGTGGGATTTGGAGGACATCAGTTGTGGTGGTGGGATAGGGATGACATTAGTGGCGGTGGTGGGATAGGGATGACACCAGTGGCGGTGGTGGGATAGGGATGACACCAGTGGTGGTGGTGGGATAGAGATGACATCACTGGCGGTGATGGTGGTGAGATAGGGATGACATTATTGGCAGTGGTGCTGGGATAGAAATGACATCAGTGGTGGTGGTGGGATAGGGATGACATCAGTGGCAGGGGTGGTGGGTATAGGGATAATGTCAGTGTCAGTGGTGGGATAGGGATGACTTAAGTGGCAGTGGGGGTAGGGATAGGGATGACCTCAGTCCACTGCTACTGATGTCATCACTATTCCCACCACCACTGATGTAATCAATATCCCCCATCACCACTGTCACCACTACCTGATGGGGGCAGGGTGGAATCAGCCAGAGGCAGTGATTGTGGTGGGGGATGAGATTAGTGACACTGGCATTCGCCTGCTCTCAGTGTCAGTCGATTCTCCCTCCTAGTCCTTGCTCAGTGTGTCTCTGCCTGCGTCTAGCACCCTTTATGTGCCTCCAGTGATGTCTCTCCTGACATGGGGTCTCCTTGCAGAGCAGAGGGCTTCTCCCCCTTCACTCTACTGGTCGTAAGCTGGTCAGCTGACTTTCTCCTCCAGTGTTCGCCTCCTGACATGGGATCTGACTGGATTCTGCAGCAATGGGAGAGAAAATAGGCGGGAGCGGTCCGGTATCTCCCAGCTCAATGCCTCTAACTAGAAGTGGTGGCAGATGGGCTTCCTCCCCATGGTTGTGAAACATGCGGGCCCACAATGTCCACTGCTGACCCAAATAAAGGAAAAAAAATGCTCTGCTCCTGTCTAAGACTCCCGCTATCTGCCCGCTCCGCCGTCTGACAGTTCTTAAATAAGAGGTGGTGCCACCCAGTGATGTCACCAGGTGGCCCCACCCCTTAGGTATTTAAGAACTCTCAGATGGTGGGGTGAGCAGATGGCAGGAGCCTTCAATGGGAGCGGAGTGTTTTTTTTTTTTCGGGTCAGCCGTGGCGACATTTTTGTTTTTAAAAAAAGGACTTAAAAAGCCTACTGTCTTTTTTTACACTACACTTTTTCTAGTAAATGAGTGGGGGGTACTATGTACCCCATAGTCATTTACATAGGGGGGGGGGCAGAATCTCAGGGGCCACATTGTTAAAGGGGACTTACAGATTCCAATGAAACCCCCGCCACCACCGGCCAGGGTTGTGGGAAAGAGGCCCTTGTCCCCATCAACATGGAGAGAAGGTGTTTTGGGGGGACAGAGGCTCTTTGCCCCAAAGCGTCCCCTTTGTTGAGGGCATGTGTCATAATATGGTTCAGGAGGGGGGGGGCACTTGCTTCCCCCCCCCCTTTTCCTGACCTGCCAGGCTGCATGCTTGGATGAGGGTCTGGTATGGATTGGGGGGGACCTCACACTATTTTTGTTCTTAAATTTTCATTGCTGGCATTTTTTTTACATTCAGCTGTCAGCTGATGGCTCATCAGTTGTTAAGGATGTAACAGCCGCCCACTCCTTAACAACCATGACAGTTACTGATTGTTAAGGATGTCAGCGGTTTACTGGTTGTTATGGATGACAGCGGCCGCCTGCTTCTTACAACCAGCTATTTACAGCCTGTGTTAAGGTAAATTACCACAGGCTTTCACTACTAAAATACCATATGACTTCATAAAATAACTCATGCGGTATTTTAGTAGCATTTTTTAGGGAATGGAAAAAGCATTTTGAAAATCACTGTGCGGTATCTCTCCGCATACTCGGATGCGGGAAGTTACTGCTTTGTGAATGGAACCCAGTTTGTTAAAGCCAAAGCAAATCCAGCCACTAAAAAAAAAAACATTAACAGGATAATATCACTAGGAAAGCTATCTTTCACGATAATAACAGCTGGTGATACAGATATAAAGGTCCATGTTTGGTCACTTTGGGCCTGATTCATAGTACGGCGAATTAGCGTTTCGGCGGGATTTTGCGAACCGGCGATTATTTAAGTCTGAAATTGGCATTCAAAGAACGGCGGGCGGAAAATAGCGCCTAGTGTGAGATTCATTAAGATGCAATATGGTCAGAGCGCGACTTAAAACCACGCCAGCTAAAAGCTCGACTAAAGTTTAGCCAAATTTTCCCCTGTACCCCCAAAAATCCCAAATCACTGTGGAAGGTGTGGAAGTCAATTTGGAGATGACTTGCGTTTAAAAAATGTCAAAAACTGACTTAGAAAGAGAGATATCTGCGAAAGTGTAGAAAGGTTAAACAGCTCCTCCAGCCTCGAGCTGCGAACGCGCGAATGTGCGCATGCGCAACGCCAAATAGGCTCAAAAAATTTCGCCAGCGCGATTTTGGGTCAAATTTTTTTTGAATACCGCTTGGAAATCCGCTGTCTCGCCCATAGAAAATGGCAAAAACCGGCGGAATTGGAAAAACATGCACACTTCCAACAAGGGATCCCTTAGTAAACACCATCACATTCCATACACCTTTCCTGCTAACTCAGAAATCATAGCAGTCAAATCTACAGTGTTTATATAGAACCTCCACATTATCTGAAAAAACCCACAAAATATTACATTGGGGAATTGGTCGTCAGATAGAAAAAAAATAGATGTAAAACATATTTCAAAGAAAGATTATTAGCATTTCACACATATCAAGGAAATGTCACAATTTTGACAATATTTTATGTGTTTCCAAAGAATTTTTTTATAAATATATTGCAAATACTACATTTTCTTCCATATGGGTATGGCCAAGTGTTACCATTTTACTACACATTTAACTGAAGGTATATATATATATATATATCTCATACTTGGCTAATTAGCAAAGTATGCCCAACAAACAAATAGAGCTTTAGCTCACAATATTGCTACATATTGACTGGCATCTTTTGTATTTTGTTCATGTCTTTAGATTAAAAGTTTGCTGATACACATGCCTTTTTCAAACATGAACAAAATTATTGATGTCAACATTTGGAGAATTGGAGATATCCAAGTGTTGCCCATACAGAGGGCTCCTTCCGGATTCGAACTTACAAACCTACAGCAGGAAGGCAGACTCCCTAATCATTGTGCTATTTCTCAGTGAGCGTTGGGTGTTTTCCTCATGCCATTAAAATGCTCACATGGGAACAGGGGCCATTGAACTGAATAGGATTGGATTTTTTGCCTGTTTTGGGAGTTGATCCTTGAGCTAGACAAATCCCCCTCAAACGCCCCCAAACGGGCTACGTTCACATGTAGGTGTTTGTGGTCTGTTTTTGGGGCTTTTTTAGGTGATTTCATATAACAATGCCTGCCCAAAAAATGCATGTCAAAACGCCTGTGAAAACGCCAGCCAAAACGCACATAAGAACGCCTGATATAATTGCCACGCCAAATTTAGGGATGTTCATGAGTGATGAGTCAGATTGTTGGCTTACATATCTGTTCAATCGTCACAATCTCACTTCCCAAATCCCAAAAGGTGTGTTTCAATTGTTTCCCTAAATATATATTTCTCTCTCTCTCGCTCTCTCATGTAATTGTATATATATGTATGTATTCCTGTATCTAAACATTCTAAATAATGACTAGCAAACTTGAAGAGAGAATTTTATCAATTCACATATACTATACACACCTACATACATACATACATGGATTTGGGCAGTTTAGGTCTCTCTCCTCCTCCTCATTTCTATTTCCCTTGTTTTGGCAACTGAGCATGCTCCAAAACACACAGGACACACACAGTTAATTTTTGGACTGGGCGTTACCATTCTGGGTGTGTGTTTGCTTGGATTATATATAGCTCACTCAGACATCAGGAAAGATTTGACCTACGAAGAGGTCCAAAATATTTGTGTGTCACATGCTTTATGGTTCACATTTGTGGCCCTTTGTTATTTATGGAGGTGAGATTTGGCTGTGTTGTGTGTTGACTCTCTGTAAGTATTTATTGCTGTTAACATAATTCTGTCAATCTGCACATGCATCTGTTGATTATGGGCTCTTTGTCGATGTATATGGTCTAAATGTTGTACAAAGGTTGTTTTTGTTTGAAAAATAGAAATCTGTGGCTTCAATGGGATACTGTGGAGACTGTGCCAAAAATATGTCATGTGAAATGTTTGAGCTGAGTATTTGTGTATTAAACAGCATGTTTACAATCTTTTTTACAAATGTCTTCATGTGTCTAAATAAAGTTTTCTGGTGTCCACAAATGTATGTATTTGTATTTCTTTTTCTAAGTTAAATATGCTTAATGGTTGTGTATGGTGACTATTCGCGAATTCGCGAATATACAAACCCGCATTCTCACATTTATACATGAAACCGGAAACGAAACTTTTGGTGCGTGCACACGTTTCCGGAAATTGTCCAGGCCCTTATCGCAATCATGGCTCCTGCGCTCTACACGTCCGAAATTGTGGCATTTGTGTGTAAGGTAAGGAGGGGGTGTGAATGTGCGGGATGGGGGATGGTGGGTGGGTCGCTTATCTAGCGGGTGTGCAAGAAACTTTTGGTCTGCTGATCTGCGCATGCACTTTCTGCCTATTAGACGTGATCTAGAAGCTTCCTGTTATAGAAACTTCCTAGATGTGAACCTGTTCCCTATATATATATATATATATATATATATATATATATATATATATATATATATATATATATATATATGTATGTATGTATGTATACACACACACAAAATATATATTATAGAAAATATATATATTCGAGACAATATATATACTATGTATATATTATATACAATATATACATTATATACAATATATACATTATAGAATATGTTATATACCATATATTAGTGTATATAATAGGGAACAGGTTCACATCTCTGAACTTTCTATATAGATATAGATAGGCATACCCTGCTTTAAGTACACTCACTTTATATACAATCGTGAGTAAGGACACAGCTTGTTCAGCTTGCCATGACACTGCTCACAAACCATAAGTGACAGGGATAACAAACTTAGGGAGCAACGAGAGGGTACCCAGGACTACACCATATCCATTTTGTGGCTGGGCAGCTTGCCTAGGTAATCTATCATGTCATAGTCCTGGATCCCCTTAACATGCTCCCACATGGTTTCGGAGTAAGGCTATGTCAATGTGGCCAAAATTTACAATGGAGCTGGTGTATTTTCATGCATTGAGAAAAGAAAAAAGGGATTGCTTCACTTTAAGTACATTTTCAGTTTACATACATGCCCTGGTCCCATTGTGTACTTAAAGTAGGCTATGCCTGTATATAGATAGATTTGATTAGTTTCAACGTTTACACAAAATGAAACACAATTATCTGTGACAGATTGCTCTGACGCTTTGGAATCTGTCTAGATAAAGACAAATGTATTGACCCTTTTCATATATGCAAGATTAGAAACATTATATTCCCTAAATGCATAATGCCAAAAATTATTGCCTTACATACATCCATACACACTGCAAGCTCGGCACCGTTTGTCTTGTCTGGCACTCTTACCATCATAAGCTGGATCTGCACACAGCAGCTAATTGGTTCACCTGAGATTGAATCAGTGATCCCAAAAATCTGGAATGGTCATGTCTTCAAAGGATTGCCTTGAACAAATCACCTCTAAAAGAAACACATGAGTGTATAATCACTTTTCTTAATGGATCACATTCCCAACACACCCATCTCACACTGCCATATGATAATGAATGGGGGTGTCCATTGCAAGTTAAATACACCCCCAGATCACATTGCTTTGTTAATTTACAGATCTAACTGGAATTTGATGGCACTGCTGTGAACCACTATGCCATCAAATTCTGCTGGGGACCTTTAAAAAGGATTATGTGTGATTGTGTGGATAATTATGCCACCTTAAATTCGCATCTCCCACATACCATGTGCAACTCTTGCAGGAATTGCGAATCAAGGATAATTCAGCACAGCATAATGAACAGACACATTGAGGAGTGTAGGAGCACACCGTCAGATTCCCCGATCACACTATGGGGTTTTAACTCCTCCATAATTTTGCCACTTTGGAAACCAAGTGCTTACTTTATGTATACTTTTTAGACGGAACTCCAATTTCTAATAGGGTGATATCATTGCATGAGATTTCCCCTCACTTCCTGTCTTAGTGTCACCAAGACAGGAAGTGAGGGGAATATCACTGTGGGGAAATAGCTTGCAATTGTTGCCTTATAATGTCCATAGTATATATAAAAGGAAAGAATTGCTGGCTATATCCCCACGGGAGATTCCCTCATTTCCTGTCGTGGTGACACCAAGACGAAGTGAGGGGAAATCTCATGCAATGATATAACACTGTTACATGTTCTAGTTATGTAGCAAACTTAAGAATATACAAAGCAAACCTCTTTTTTTTTCCATTTTGGCAAAATCATGGATTAATTACAAAACTATCTTTGTTTGTCCCGTGGCTTGCAGGAAAAACATTTTGCCTTGATTCCACCATCAACACAGACAGGGGAAACCCTCCTGCGGAGCCATTGTGTTCACCCGGTGCTGCCCCTGCCAGGAAAACACAGTGATTATTGCTAGTGGCTACAAGAGATGCTAGCGATAAGTGTGTGTAAAATCTGACAGACTGGTTGTACGTTGTCCTCCAGGTGATCGAGCAATCCACTTGGGTACCTTCAGCCTGGCCATACATAGTTTAAATCTGCATCTCAAATGAAGCAATCCCATTTACATATAACACTCCATAAAGGAGAATTGAGGGGCTTATCAGGTCTGCGTCAAAAATTAACAGCCACACCCAATCAGACAGCTCATGTTAAAAGGGACCTGAAAAGCAATCTGCATGGCTTGCTTTTCCAAGCATTGGCTAGTTTAGTGAGCCTGGACTAATAACAGTCACTGTAATGCTACCCATACTGCTGTCCTTTTAACATGGTGACAAAAGTTGATACCTATGCTACATGTGTGTAAAGTTACTTGCACCCTGCTAAATGGACAGCAATAAGGTTGTAAATACAGTGACTGCCTGTCCCCCCCTGATGGTGGCCCTGGTTGTGTCATGAAAGGCCAATTGAGAAAATGGCTATATCATGTAGAGTAAATCACCAGTGTGGGGCAACCTATGTCATGGAGGTAGATTTGGACATCGATGTATATGTATCACCAGAAATGGAATTCTTTGTTCTACAATATCTCAAAGACGACCTAGCATGTTATTTGAAGACTGTACTATTTTGGACATACTTGGACTCAAACATACACTGCTCTTTCCACAGCTCCTCCTCCTCTGGGGGTATGATAGCATTAATATGCATCTTCACCAAAAGCACAAGATGATGTGTCGTGTCCGGATGAGGCTGCAGCGGAGATTTCAGTTCCAGGCTGATATGGTGGATCTGCAGCGGGCCTGGAGTGATGCCAAAAGGCGCTCACCCAGGCTCCTGCTAAAGGCTGTGGAGCAAATCCCCGGTAAGTAAAAATATACATTACATGTGACCAGATAGGTTACAATTTTTTGGGTAGGTGGACATGTGTTTAGCTATGCAACAACACTAATACCAACACACCCCCCCCCCCCTCCCTCTCGCTCCTACCTTTCCTACCTCCATCAAGTGTCTCTTCACAACCTTTAATACTACTATGTACATTCGTATTTTTTATGTTTCTTTTTTTTCTTCTGCTTCTAGCCAAAGCGGACGGCCGGCACCCTCTTGTGCTTTTGGTGAAGAAGGGGAGGAGGAGGACGGCCACACTCCAATATGCCTTACGAGGCAGCGAGCCATTTGAGCAGCTGAAAATTGTGGATCGTAAGTAGAAAATAAAAATGGTAGAAATTTCAAATCTCTAATCACATTTTACAGAGCCCCCTTTACATCGGAGTCTCCAGACTTACTACACTGTAAGAGGGAAGTGTGAAGACTCTGATGTAAGGAGAGTTCTGGGAACCATTATTTGAGGGGGGAAGCTGTGGACTCTGGTGTAAAAGGGAACTCTGTGGTCCCCAAAACTCCCCCATAAATCTGAGCTTACAGAGACCCTCTTACACTTCCCTTCCTCAGTCCACCACAGTCAAGGGCACAACAAGTCCCACTGCAGAAGGCTACCTGCTTGGACTTGTAATGCTCTCTGTAGGGGAATGAGGAAATACTGCCTGCTATGCTAAGACTTGTAGTGCCCTCTGTTAGTGACTAAGGATTCCTCAGTCCTCAACATTCTAGGGCACTATAAGTCTCAGCATAGTGGGCTGTCATACCTCAGTCCCTCACAGCTCGGGTCAAAAACAACACAGTTAAACATCTAAAGGACAACTCCAAACAAAACTACCAATAATGGACAGAGTCCATATGCTCTATAATGTCAAATACCCGCTACCACTCACCTTCCACCTCCGGTGCTGTCATTGTGTAGGGCAAAGGGCTCCATCTACACCATGTTTGGCTTTCAAGTCAGATAGGCAGGACTTGCTCAGCTCCACTCTCTTCCTTGGCAATTGACTCTGGCGTCATTGTGGATCTTTCCTCCTCTAGAAAACCCCCAGGGGCCCTCTCCTTGTCCCCCAGCCACCCAGGGCCTTCTTCTCCTCCTCCTCCACCAACCATTTTCAGACTCTTCCAACTTCCCTGGGGCTACTCAACCCCTTTGCATAGTGGACACAACAAATCTATGACCAGCCTGCAAAATATCAAGTCTGGGCCTGGTTACCTGTATGTTCCGGGTCCAGGGCGGAGCTCTCCTCCCAGAGCAACAACTGATGATAGCAGAGTGAGTTGACCGGCCAGTCACTTCCTACTGGTGCAGGTACACACCTACCGATTCCTCCACATCTTAGGATAACATGATCAGACGGCCAATCCCCAGGCAGAGAAGGAGGAGTAAGTGTCAGCGGACAACAGACACCTGGCAGACGCAGTGAAGGGACTGCAGCACACTGCTGCAACTTTTTGATCCGAGGATTGAAAGCAATATTTTACTTGGGAGATTTCCCTGACTACGCCCTTCGAAATGTTGGTGCTCCGCCACTGGCCGCAAGGCCCCTGTAGGTGCAAGGCCTTAGGCGCCCGCTTAATTTGCATGGTGCCCTCCTGTTTTAAAACATGGTCAATGCATCTCATTGGTGTAAGTGCACTTCTATGTTCTGAATTGTAGGGGCATTGAGTATGGTGCTAGCATGATGAGAGGTTACTGCCTATTTGTGTCCATAAATAATATATAATGTTTTTCTTTTATTTTAGAAATCAGTGATCAGGATGTGGAGGCTCAGCCTTCTCAGGCCCACTGTAAGTAATGTGGATGTGCTGGTGTGTTGTGTATTAGGTCGAACTTGGAGGAATGATTGTTTGTTTTGTTTTCTTTTGTGGTTGATGTAACTTCAGCAAGAGAGGAGCCTCAGGCAGGGCCAAGTCGCCTGGATCCGGGCCAGGAAGACATTGTTGCCCAAGAAGAGGCCAATTGGTCTGACTCGGATGAGGACCTGGGCTCTCCTCAAATGGGAAGTAAGTATTCTACATGTGTTTGTGTGTTCAATGTGTCCTGGGAAATCTAAGGGCTGTAATATCTATATTTTGCCATTGGGGTTATGTAGCAGCTGACATTGAGGATGTTAGTTGTGGAGGACTGGGGAAGAGGGGCCGCTGCTTACCCAGTCCAAAGTAACTACTACCTTCAATGTTTCCCAACTACTTTCTGTGTGCCTTTATCAAATAGCTTTGGTTCAAGGATTGTATTTGTGTCTTTGTGTTTCTAGGAGATACGACGCCATCCCCCCATGAAGGGACACCATCCCCCCATGTAGGGTCTCCCCCATCCTCCCCCACTCCAGGCTCCCCTGAACTAGTCTGTAAGTACCTAAAATTAGATTCTCACATGAATTGTGTGTGCTAGGATGATGTGTATCTAGGATAATCTAAGTTGGAGTCTAAGCAAGTGTAGTTTTGCTATATGTGACAGGAAGGTTGGTCATGAAACACTCTTGCTTAACCTTCATGTTTGAAAGGTGGTTTTGGGGAGCTTTACAGGACATGTTATCTTTTGTAAGTTATCTCAAGCCACCCTATTCTAAATTGGTGTTAGTTTCTCTACATTGGAAATGGTGTGCTTTGTACTTGTAAATTTTTTGTGGACATTGTAATTTAATCATGTCCTGATTTAGTCAACCCTGAAAATGTGTGTTTGTCAATCTTTCATAAATACTCTTCCTCGGTAATGTACCACATTCCAGTTCACAATTTGTGTTCTTTTTGTGCAGTTTCTCCAGAGCCAGCCACGCCATCCACTTCAGGGGCCCAAAAAAAACCTGATGATGGTAAGTTGTGTGCTTTTCCAGTAATGTGTCTACTTAGTAAGTGGAGAAATGCTAACTGTGTATGTCCCCGCTCAGGCTTCAAGTTGTTCTAAAGGCAGCAGGTTCTTTATGTGAATGCATTCTATGCATTAGTATTCCAAGTGATAGGTGTGCATATTCCCCCTAAGACTTACTGGGACCATTTTTTACGGTCCAAATTTTTGCACTAATACTTGTCTGGAACAGACTCCCCCTCCTCCTTAACTGAGGTGACAGCATGCCAATATTGCCTCCTGATGCTGTCACTCCTAATCATTGAGACCATTGGAAGGGAGGGGGGCAAGGCTGGCTCACAGGGTGCTTGGCTTCATCTCATGTGCCTCCATAGCAAGCTGCCTGCTGTGGGGTCAAACAACAGGAGGGAGGTGCCTAGAGGTGTGTACAGGGGCCATGTAAAAAGGAGGATTGTTATTTCTCTTGTCCCCAAAAACCTAGAGAGTGTAAGTCTAACCTGATTAGTTTTCCGCAGCCCTCCCAAAATGATATGTTTCCAACACTTAGAACAGGCAGGGCTGAGGCACAAAAAACATCCGAAAAACACAATCAGCACCAAAGCAGGGAGTACGTATCCTTAACGCTACAAGCTTCACCCAGTAGAATGACGCTTGCACTGTACAAATCTGCATCACCACCATATCAAAGTCTAAATCTAACTGTCAGGGAAATGTGGAGGGGTAATGAGTGGGTGTTAGAGCGTTTTCATGACTGCGTAACCTACAGTTAGCGTGATTCGATTTTTAGATACATTTTTTATTTTCTCTTAACACAGCTGGGATGGCGGAAAAACATAAAGGGGAGCAGACATATCTCCTCCGGCCAGAACTGGCCCTCCGAATTCCAAAGGGTAAGTCTCTACTATGTGTCAGGTTCAATCTATAGACAGTAAGAGGGAGAGAGAACGCTACACAAACTCCAATGGTGATAGAGATAAATGTGTGCACATGTATCGTGTTGACCAATTGAACCCAAAACACCTTACATTCTTCTAAATGATTGCTTGTGTTGACATGAAGAAAAGCCTTTTACTTAGCTTTGGTGGAACTGCTACTAACATTCCAAGCCATCTTATGTAACCTTTTGACCAATTTGCTGTGAAAGTTTGAGTTCAAGGTTTACAACAGCAATTTAGCATATTTGCTTCAGAGTGTTGATAAAAGCCAAACAATAGACTCCTAAGCATATTTGTTGAGGCACATTAATTACAATCGTTGTTTGGATCATTTTGGCTAAAACTAATTGTTATGTCTTTTTCTACCCAGGGCACACCCACCTCACCTATGAGGACCTTTTGGAGTATGTGACATGGTGTATTGACCGAATTCTAGTTTTAGAAAACATTTCGGGGGTTGCTCCAGACCCAAAGGAGCCATTTGTGAGGAATGTCACCCCGTTAAAAAGATCATAGTTTTTTTTCATTGGTTTTGTTATTGTACCCAGCAATGTGACATTTCTCCCTTAAAAAAAAAATTATAATTAAAAAAAAAAATTAAAAACCCTTTTTTTTGGGACCCAAAAAAAAAAAAAAAAGCCTTGTTTTTGGCAACCAAAAAAAATATAAAAATTAAAAAAAACCCCTTTCCTGACAGACTCCATGGCAGCATACGTTCGGGTAGCCCCGCCTCCTCTCCTACCCTATAGGACCCCACTCCCATAAATCTTTGCTCCCTTTCAGCATCCGTGTTCCTTTTTTGTCCTCCTCAGCATAGTGATGCATTCCTGCCAAAGCAGTCCCATACGTATACTGGAAGCGAGGATTGGGTCAGCATGGAGCCTCCGCTAAGCCCTTTGCTCTTAGCAGGGTATGGAGGGGGCAACCGAAGAAGACCACTGGGCAGGAGCTTGGTGGTCTGGCCGAGAGAGCCCGGCTGCTGCGGGTGGCCTGCTGTTGCCCAGAAGAGAAGTCCGGTGTTGTGTCTCCATGGACCTGTCCCTGCTCCAGGACGCAGGGTGGTAAGCCCTGCTATGGGACCCTTTTTACGTTATATGTTATACATATTGCTCAAAGATGTCTCTTTATTTGATATCCGGTTTATTAGTAGTGGAGAGTGTCATGTACTTGCAGTTTTCAGCCAAATATGATTTGTTCCTAGGTCGCTATCACGGAATAGTATTGATTCCATCCTATGGTAGGGCGCCGTGTGGCCTGTGTCCCCTGCAGGTGCGTGCTTACCTCTAAACATCCGTTGTCCCCGGTCCGGCCGCGGCCGCTATTTCGGCCGCCGCTTCCGGGTTGCACGGACGTTCTGCGCGTGCGCAGTAGGGCCGTGTGTCAGATCGCGGCGCGCATGCGCGGGAGAGACGCGTGACGTCACTCGCGCATGCGCAGTGCGTCCGGACGGCCGAACGGCGCCGCATTTAAATGCCGATGTTACCTGGAGCTGGTGGGAAGGTCGGCGTTGTGTATAGCCTCCCCCAGCTCCGTGGCAAGTATTTTAAAGGTCAGAATTATGGTCTGCCTCCCCCCCCCCCTGCTTATTACCTCACAGGCTGCATTTTCTTTATGTATGTTCCTTTTGGTTATGCAGTCAGCAAGATATCTTTCTGTGCCTTGGTTCATGGATTCCTCTCCGCCCCCTGGTGGCCAGCCCGCTCGTGCCAGGTAGGTGCAGGGCTGAAAGGGGGCAGGGAGGGTCTGTCTGTTTTATATTTTCTCCATGTTTTTGCATATCTGTCTCTGGCTCTTTAGGTCCGATCCGCAGCCCAATACATGCAGCGAAGATCGGCGCTCAAAATCACAACACCGGCACTCTTCGTCTAGATCCAGACGCAGGTCTCCCCATAAGGAGCGCAAGGGCCAGTCCTCTTCTGCAAGTCATCATGGCCACTCACAGCGTCCTCATGGACGGAAATGCTGGGGATGTGGTATACCGGTTCCGGACGGTACATCCCTCTGCAACCGCTGTTATGCCCAAGCGACAGGCGAGCGGGAAAACTCAGACCAGCACATAGAAGAAGTAGTGCGAAAGGTCTTAAAAGACTCTCTGGCTGACCTGCTTCGCCCAAGTACATCTGCTGGGCCATCTCGTTCTCCAGAAAGGGACAATTTGGATCAAGACCTCTTTGAGGCCTCTCAGCCGAGTCATACCTCCATCCTTCCCTCGGACTCAGACTCGGAAGCAGATGACTCCTCTTTGGGATTTGAGTTTCATCTTGTCTCTCCCTTGGTTAAAGCTGTAAGAGAAGCGCTTGATTGGGAGGATCCTGCAGTCTCTCCCCCGAAACAGAAGAAATTCTTCAAACAACTGCGTAAAGAACGTTTGAATTTTCCGTTCTTAGGGGAATTGGGAGACATCATTACCGAGGAGTGGAGTAAAGTTGAGAAGAAAAACTCCATGATTGCTAAAATGGCGAAACTTTACCCCTTTAAACAGGAGGAAGTCAAGCATTTGGAATCTCCACCTTTAGTAGACGCCGCAGTGATGCGACTTGTGAAACATGTCACCTTACCTATGGAGGATACGGTGTCATTTAAAGAGCCTCTAGAGAGGAGAATTGATGCCGACCTCAAGCGAGCGTATCTCACGGCAGGCATGGCTTGCAAACCAGCTTTAGCCTTGGCTACAGTCTCAAAAGCCATGGAGGTCTGGATCAATGGCCTTGATGAAACCCTTAAGGGAGTATCGGAAGAGGCAGCAAACAACTCCCCAATCCAGGAGCTTAGGATGGCTGCGGGGTTCTTGGGGGAGGCCTCCATCGACATCATTCGTCTCTTGGCCCGGGTGATGTTATCCTCAGTCACCGCTAAACGCGCCCTCTGGCTCCGGCCTTGGGCGGCTGATGCCGCGTCGAAACAGGCATGGTGCCGAATTCCCTTCGAGGGCTCTTCCCTCTTTGGGAATAAGTTGGACGCGGCCATTACTCGGGCCACGGGCGGTAGGTCTGGCTTCCTCCCCCAGGACAGACGCGCAAATGCCCAGAAGCGGGCTCCTCCAAGAAAACAGAACACAGGCCGTGCCAGAGAGGCACGCAGTTATAGGCCGGGCAAGTCCTTTGGGAGAGGATGGAAATCCAGGCAGTCCTCCTTCCAGAAGGGTCCCAAGGCTACATCGTCTGGAGACCGGGAAGCCACAAAATCTTTTTGAAATTGGGCCCGCCCAGGCACTCCCAGTGGGAGCTCGCTTGCTCCGCTTTCGGGATGTTTGGGCGGCCTCAATTCAAGATCCCTGGGTCCTCAACACAGTATCTCAAGGACACTCCTGGGTTTTCAACAACACCCCCAGGACCAGGTTTGTTGCTACGTCCCTTCCTTCCTCCACAGACAAGAAGCAGATCCTTCTCTCTTACCTAGAGTCTCTAGTGGCCCAGGAGGCGGTGGTCCCAGTTCCAGAGCTGGAAAGAGGTCAAGGGGTCTATTCACCCCTCTTCTTAGTTCAAAAGAAGAACGGCACCTGGAGGCCCGTAATAGATTTAACATACCTCAACAAGTCCATTTGCAGAGAAAAATTCAAAATGGAGTCTTTAGTCACAATCCAGCACTCGATACATGCAGGGGATTGGCTAGCGTCCATAGACCTAAAGGACGCCTATTTTCACGTACCAGTAGCAAAGGAGTTCCAGCAGTTCCTTCGCTTTGCCATCGGAGAAGCCCATATGCAATTCACCTGTCTCCCCTTCGGGCTTTCGACATCGCCTCGCACATTTTCCAAAACCTTATTGGCTGTAGTGGCTCTTATCAGGATCAGAGGCATCAGGTTACACCACTATCTAGACGACCTGCTTCTCCTCTCGCAGGACAGAGCTCAACTACTACTACACACAGAGCAAGTGATCTCCATTCTCCAGGAATTCGGATGGATCTTGAACTTCGAGAAGAGTCACCTAGTGCCCACACAATCACTCGTGTTTCTGGGAGCTCTTTTCGACACAGTGAAATGTACCATCTCCCTACCCGAGGAGAAAATTCCGGTAGTTCGCGACAGAGTGGCACTCGCTCTTGCCTCATCCCACCTCACAGCTCGGCAGTGCCTGAGATTAGTGGGTACCCTGGTGGCTACGGCCCCTATGGTCAAATGGGCCTTGTGGAAACTGAGGCCATTTCAAAGAGGCTTTCTCCAACAGTGGACTTCAGAGAACATGTCTCAACGTGTTCGGATAACCTCGTCCATGAAGAGCTGTCTTCCCTGGTGGCTAATACGGGGGAATCTAGTCAACTGTCATTCCATAGCCCCGATCAGGTGGATCACAGTAACCTCGGATGCAAGCAGTACAGGTTGGGGAGCGCACTGCCAGTCAGAAGTGGCACAGGGCAGATGGTGCTTTCCCGCCCACGGTGTGGTCTCCAATATTTTGGAACTGAGGGCGGCCTTCAAAGCCCTACAAGCCTTTCGCCACCTGATCCAAGGAGCCTCAGTCATGCTCAGATTGGACAACACAACGGCGGTGGCGTATGTGAAAAGGCAAGGGGGGACCCGCAGCCTGTCTTTACTCCAGGAAACAGAGCCGATTATGTCCTGGGCTCAGAGGCATCTGGACAATCTTTCGGCGGCCTATGTTCCAGGGACACTGAATGTGGAAGCAGACTTCCTTTCCAGGTTTACACTCGACAACAACGAGTGGTCTCTCCATCAGGAGGTGTTCGACTGGATCCTGTCTCTGGGGTTCGGGCCGGAAGTGGATCTCTTCGCAGCCCCCAACAACAAGAAGCTCCCGAGGTATTACACGAGATTCCGGGACCCTCGGGCACTCGGGATCGATGCGCTTACGGACAACTGGCACTTCAAAAGGGCCTATGCTTTCCCGCCAGTACCCATAATTCTCCAGTTCCTGCGGAGACTGAAGATGGAGACGGTGGAAGTCCTGGCAGTAATTCCCTATTGGCCCAACAGACCTTGGTTCCCGCTCTTGTCTCTTCTCAGCTACCGGGATCCGATCCCTCTGCCTCTCAGACGGGACCTGTTGTCACAAGGTCCTACACTGCATCCATGCCCAGCACGTCTGCATCTCAAGGCTTGGTTCTTGAGAGGGGGAGGCTGGAGGCCTTAGGATGTCCAGTTGAAGTGATCCCTACACTTATGAATGCTAGAAGAAGTAGCACCAACAGGGTCTATGAGAGAATTTGGGGAAAATTCGTGAGTCATCAAAACTCCAGGTCCGGCTCAATAGAGGCACCTACGGTCCAGGATGTATTAGGTTTCCTACAGTCCGGCCTGGATCTCTCCCTGTCGGTCAGCTCGCTCCGTGTACAAATTTCAGCCATCTCAGCTTTTTCAGGAGTACCATGGGCTAAACATCAGCTGGTCCAGCAGTTTTTCAGGGGCGCAGTCAGGCTTAGGCCCCAAAGGAGACCAAGATTTCCCAAGTGGGATCTTCCCTTAGTGTTGGACTTCTTCTCTTCACTTGATGCAACTTCTCTTTCAGTTAAAGAACTTACTCTCAAGACGACGTTCCTAGTGGCTATTACTTCTGCCAAGAGAGTTTCCGAACTTCAGAATCTAGGGTCAAAGGAGCCTTTCTTGACCTTCTTCTCAGATAGGGTGGTCCTGATCCCCATGTTGGGGTCAAATCCCAAAGTGACCTCAGTCTTCCATGAGAACACGGAAATAGTCCTTCCCACCTTCAAGACCAGTGGAGATTCTTCGGTTCATCCCTTGGATGTGGGTGGCACCCTGAAGCAATATCTGGCGGCCACTTCTTCTTTTCGTCAGTCGGATTTTCTGTTTGTACTTCTTCAAGGGAATAAGAGAGGTACGCGTGCTTCTTCCAGAGCAGTGGCTGCATGGATCGTCCAGGCTATCCAGTGGGCATACAGAGCAAAGGGCCTGGCTCCCCCGGAGGCGGTAACGGCACACTCAACCCGTAGCATTTCCACGTCTTGGGCAGTCTCTAGGCATGTTGCGCCTGAGGTGATCTGCAGAGCAGCGTCTTGGTCGTCTATCAACACGTTTCTTTCTCATTATTGTGTTGAACCGGCTGCCTTATCTTCTGTTAATTTTGGTGTTCAAGTGCTGTCAGTAGATAGCAATAATTAAAGCTTTTTGTTCAGCATCTTCCCACCCGGGAGTGTATAGCGAGTTATTTCCCGAACGTATGCTGCCATGGAGTCTGTCAGGAAAACGGAAAATTGATATCAAATACTTATCGTAATTTTCCTTTCCTGATGGACTCCATGGCAGCAGGAGTCCCCTCCCGATTCCTGAGTAGGCTAGTTACAGAACACGGATGCTGAAAGGGAGCAAAGATTTATGGGAGTGGGGTCCTATAGGGTAGGAGAGGAGGCGGGGCTACCCGAACGTATGCTGCCATGGAGTCCATCAGGAAAGGAAAATTACGGTAAGTATTTGATATCAATTTTCCGTTTTTTTTGGGACCCAAAAAAACAAAAAAAAGCCTTGTTTTTGGCAACCAAAAAAAATATAAAAATTAAAAAAAAACCTTTTTTTGGGACCCAAAAAAAAAAAAAAAAAAAAAAAAGCCTTGTTTTTGGCAACCAAAAAAAATATAAAAATTAAAAAAACCCCTTTTTTTGGGACCCAAAAAAAACTAAAAAAAGCCTTGTTTTTGGCAACCAAAAAAAATATAAAAATTAAAAAAAAACCCTTTTTTTGGGACCCAAAAAAAAACAAAACAAAAAAAAGCCTTGTTTTTGGCAACCAAAAAAAAAAAATGTTTACAAAAAAGCCTTGTTGTTTTTGGTAACAAACAAAACCAAAAATGTTTACAAAAAAGCCTTGTTGTTTTTGGTAACAAACTAAACCAAAAATGTTTACAAAAAAGACTTGTTGTTTTTGGTAACAAACTAAACCAAAAATGTTTACAAAAAAGCCTTGTTGTTTTTGGTAACAAACAAAACCAAAAATGTTTACAAAAAAGCCTTGTTGTTTTTGGTAACAAACTAAACCAAAAATGTTTACAAAAAAGACTTGTTGTTTTTGGTAACAAACTAAACCAAAAATGTTTACAAAAAAGCCTTGTTGTTTTTGGCAACAAACAAAACCAAAAATGTTTACAAAAAAGACTTGTTGTTTTTGGTAACAAACTAAACCAAAAATGTTTACAAAAAAGCCTTGTTGTTTTTGGTAACAAACTAAACCAAAAATGTTTACAAAAAAGACTTGTTGTTTTTGGTAACAAACTAAACCAAAAATGTTTACAAAAAAGCCTTGTTGTTTTTGGTAACAAACTAAACCAAAAATGTTTACAAAAAAGACTTGTTGTTTTTGGTAACAAACTAAACCAAAAATGTTTACAAAAAAGACTTGTTGTTTTTGGTAACAAACTAAACCAAAAATGTTTACAAAAAAGCCTTGTTGTTTTTGGTAACAAACTAAACCAAAAATGTTTACAAAAAAGACTTGTTGTTTTTGGTAACAAACTAAACCAAAAATGTTTACAAAAAAGCCTTGTTGTTTTTGGTAACAAACAAAACCAAAAATGTTTACAAAAAAGCCTTGTTGTTTTTGGTAACAAACTAAACCAAAAATGTTTACAAAAAAGACTTGTTGTTTTTGGTAACAAACTAAACCAAAAATGTTTACAAAAAAGCCTTGTTGTTTTTGGCAACAAACAAAACCAAAAATGTTTACAAAAAAGACTTGTTGTTTTTGGTAACAAACTAAACCAAAAATGTTTACAAAAAAGACTTGTTGTTTTTGGTAACAAACTAAACCAAAAATGTTTACAAAAAAGACTTGTTGTTTTTGGTAACAAACTAAACCAAAAATGTTTACAAAAAAGCCTTGTTGTTTTTGGTAACAAACAAAACCAAAAATGTTTACAAAAAAGCCTTGTTGTTTTTGGTAACAAACTAAACCAAAAATGTTTACAAAAAAGACTTGTTGTTTTTGGTAACAAACTAAACCAAAAATGTTTACAAAAAAGCCTTGTTGTTTTTGGTAACAAACAAAACCAAAAATGTTTACAAAAAAGACTTGTTGTTTTTGGTAACAAACTAAACCAAAAATGTTTACAAAAAAGACTTGTTGTTTTTGGTAACAAACTAAACCAAAAATGTTTACAAAAAAGCCTTGTTGTTTTTGGTAACAAACTAAACCAAAAATGTTTACAAAAAAGCCTTGTTGTTTTTGGTAACAAACTAAACCAAAAATGTTTACAAAAAAGCCTTGTTGTTTTTGGTAACAAACTAAACCAAAAATGTTTACAAAAAAGCCTTGTTGTTTTTGGTAACAAACTAAAAATGTTTACAAAAAAGACTTGTTTTTGGCAACGGAAAAAACCAAAAATGTTTACAAAAAAGACTTGTTTTAGTGAAAACCTCAAAAAAAACTTTTAAACACATAAAATATGTTTATCTAAATAAAATTAAAGTATGTTGCTCTTTGCAACACAAATGTTACATTGGCAATTTAGTTCATTCTATTATATATTGTAATATATTTTTTGTACGCTACAGTTGGTAGACACCCACATGTGTTATTAAAACATTTATTTTATTACCCAAGTTTTCTTTTTGGTGTACACATCGAATGTCTTTTGTGTTGTATTTGTTTAGTCGAGTGGTGTGGTCTGTAATTGTTAGTATGTTGGCTTTGGTTTATGTTAGCCTTGAGACTTGTTTTGAAGCTACATTTGAAGGGAGACCTTTTCTTGGGTCGTTATGTGAACATTGAGTTATCTAAATTTACATGAAATCATATGTTTGGAGATCGAGAAGCACGTGTGTATAAATGCCTACATTAACCAGGGCCATTACTTGGCCACCAACACTCCTAAAAAACCAAAGAGCAAACACAAACTAATCATTTTGCATAAAATTTTATTTCATCCCCAAAAAAAGCACTATAATAAATCATATTGTGCCACCCTCAAATTAAACAAAAAAATGGCCCAACAAATTGGCCAATGTAACAATCATTAACAAAACTAAACCAAATTAAACAAAAAAACAAAAAATTAAGTTGGTGGTGGTGCCTGAAGCAGTGTGGTGAGCACTGTTAAGGTTCCTGCCATCAAATGGTGGGCCAATAGTCTGGGGTTAGCTGTAGAGTTGTGGTCAAGTGACCCATTAGGATCATATCTTGTGTCTGAGGCTGCTGATGATGCAGGTTGTTGAACCTTGGAAATGTCCCAGACAGAAGATGTTGTGCCAATAGTCTCATCTGCTCTGGGGTCAGCCTAAGAATTTGGGCAACGTGTGCCATTAACATGAGATGGGATAGTTGCTGCTCCGAGGCTATTTGATGCTGCTGGTGGTGCAAGGGTTGTGAAGATGTGTGGGGAGTGGTGGTTGATTGGTTGTTGTGGTCCACGGTGCGGGGGCAAACGACATGTCGCATTGGTGACAAAAAAGAAGAACGGCCTGGGGAGGAGTGAAGTGATAAAGGTGTGGAGGGAATGTAGTCAGGTGGAAGGGGTACTGTGGAACCAGTGCGCATTGAGGTTGTGCAGGAGGATTGCTCATTGAGGGGTGTGGGAGTCCGAACGGAGTGTGAAGTGCTAGGAGTGGCTACAGGAGGAATTGTCCCATCCCCAGCTGCCTGACAAGTGGCCAACACTGGCATTACCCTCCCACTACCACAACCTGCAGTGGCAGGTGAGTGAGATGTTTGGGAGGGCTCTGCCAATGGGGCATCTTCAGATCCAAACAGGCATTGGCGTGTGGCCAGCACCTGAGTGTCAACACTTTGCCGATCCCGTTGATGCTGGTCTGCTAAACTTACCAAGCTGTTACGCATATCCTGTTGAACCTGTACCATATCCTGGTGAACCTGTACCATTGTTGCTACAGATTCCTGTATGAGCCCGAGCAGACGTACTGCCTCAGTAGATTGCTGAGTACGCCTCCTTAACTCATTTTGGATCCGAAACTCATCAAGCAGCCTCTCGGCTACATCCAGCATAGATGGACGAAGTTGGGTAGGTGACAATCCCTCTGCATCTAAGGCTACCTGAAAGCAGAATAAATAGACCAAATCATTATCAAACATCATGACTAAATATTTCAGATTAGTTTGACAACTTAACACCCCAAGCAGAACGTTGAAAAGTTTGATGTGCTTCTAATGAGTACTTGTTCATTGTAAGATTATCCAAGCTAGCAACACTTCTGATAATGGGTACATATTATATTGGTAGGACTAATATGACAAAGGCAAAAAAGATTCAACATGAAGGTGTTCCCAATTAACCCTGGTGTGGTAGGTTGTTTATGCTTTTGGTAAATCTGTTACTACACCAATGACTTTATACATCTACGTATGTTGTCTAAAATCTTGCCATCAATCGGCTACAGGACAACCCAACCAAACGATACCCATGAATTTGGACCTGGAAAATCAAAGACTGGCCGGACTTTAAAGATCCTGGATGTTTTTGGAACATTAGTGGCAAACCAAATTATAACATAATTCCCTGATGTTCAAGATAGAACTCTTGTTGTGCTGGTGCATCGTCAGAATGTCATAGCACTAATTTAACACACACAATGTAAGCCACATCTAGTCCAAAATCAATGCTACCATTGAAATGTTACATGTGCACCTTGTTCCCTTATATCACATACCACAGCACTGGATGCAGAATCGTCGCCAGCTCCTGATCCAACTCCAGCTGCAACGTCAAGAGGGGCCTGATGTTCTTTTAAAAACAAAAAAAAAACATGTTTAGTACATAACCTTAGTCAGTAATGATTATGGCCAGATTGCCCTCCTAGCTTCATGAATGAAGCATTGAGGCCAAACATTCAAAAGTGCTTTCCTGGGCTCATAGGACACTTGCTAAACCCTCCCAAAGGTTAAGAAGGCTTGGTCTGCCTACTAATGACGGCACCCATTAATGCTGTCAACTGTGTTTTGCAGGGTAAACATCTAAAAGGCAACACTCTTTCATAAGAAAAAACATGTGTGTTAATGGGGTTAATAAGATTCCAAAAAACATTATTTGGCTAGACATACCAACACCTTCCTCCAGGCCTAGCTGCACTGGGTGTGTTCCCTGCTGCGGATCTTCTGTAAAGGACATAGCAATATGAGCTATCTTGGAAAAAAAAAACATCTACATTGTTTGGCACAGTATGATATTGGACCTACCAGGAGGAGGGTCAGCACTGATGTCAACACCTGTGAGTCCGTCTGGTTCGCCAAGCTGCATGGGCTGTGGAGGGGCTGAGATCCGTGCTACAGATGAACAAATTGCAGGTTGGGGAAAACAAAAAAAGGACAATTGGAAGGGCAAGTATCACATTCTATTAATGTCACACATAGGATAGTAGTTAATCTTTTCCAAACAACTCACACAATTGACATCCAAGATAATATCCTACCTCGGTGCAAAGCATCCGAATCTAAGTCCTCTCTGGTAAAGATGGTATCAGGTCCTATGATGTTCAAGAAAGGTAATTGATAATCCCAGAGAGAACTTCGTGCACGTTCATCCAGCCGACCTTGTCGGTCATAAAGACCCTCCGCAGCCCATGCAATTAGCTTCTTCCGAACGGACCCACAGATGTCGTTGACCTTCTTCCGCACACTGTCACGGTGGCGAGGTGCTTCACCCAGTGCATTTACAGCATCCCGGATTTCATCCCACAATCTGTTCTTCTCTGTTACTGAGTAAGACGCGGCCCTGGTCCCATGTATCGCCTGATATCTGGCCATATAGGCGTGGACCAGGGCACAGCACTGATTGTGGGTGAAACGGGGAAGCCGGGATAATGTGGACAAGCTGACTCTGGTGGACGGACCCGCTCCAGGACTACTGTCAGAAGAGCCAGCTTGTCCACTTGGTGTGTTACCACCTCCCCCGGCTTCCTCCTCCGGGATGGGGATGGTGGACTCCCTCATGGATACAGCTGGAGCCTCCCTCACACCAGAGCCAGACGATCTGCCCACCCTGCCCCCCCTGCCCCCCCTGGCCACCCTGCCCCCCCTGGCCACCCTGGCCACCCTGGCCACCCTGCCCCTTCTCATCCTTCCAGTGGGTGGGGCCATGGGAGCACGAGGTGGGCAGAGAATCTGGCTGTCCAGCAGCAGCAAAGAGCCCCAAACTCCTAAATCTGAAATGACAAAAGAGAAAACAGAAAAAACAGGATTTGCAGATTGCTCTTCATATACAGTATAATTAGTGAACAGTTACAGAACACACTTACCTAATGGCACAAACAGACTTGGTGGTGGTGGTGGTGGTGGTGGTGGTAGTAGTGGGCAAAGAGCAGAAGAGGCTGCAAAGAAATGGAAAAAAAAAACACATAAGAAAACGCATATGGGTACAAATCACACGAGGCCCTCCAAACACTTACCTAATGGCACAAACACGGTGGTGGTGGTGGTGGCAAAAAAAGCAGAAGAGGTTGCAAAGAAATGGAAAAAAAAAACACATAAGAAAACGCATATGGGTACAAATCACACGAGGCCCTCCAAACACTTACCTAATGGCACAAACACGGTGGTGGTGGTGGCAAAAAAAGCAGAAGAGGCTGCAAAGAAATGGAAAAAAAAAACACATAAGAAAACGCATATGGGTACAAATCACACGAGGCCCTCCAAACACTTACCTAATGGCACAAACACGGTGGTGGTGGTGGTGGTGGCAAAAAAAGCAGAAGAGGCTGCAAAGAAATGGAAAAAAAAAACACATAAGAAAACGCATATGGGTACAAATCACACAAGGCCCTCCAAACACTTACCTAATGGCACAAACACGGTGGTGGTGGTGGTGGTGGCAAAAAAAGCAGAAGAGGCTGCAAAGAAATGGAAAAAAAAAACACATAAGAAAACGCATATGGGTACAAATCACACGAGGCCCTCCAAACACTTACCTAATGGCACAAACACGGTGGTGGTGGTGGCAAAAAAAGCAGAAGAGGCTGCAAAGAAATGGAAAAATAAAAAACACATAAGAAAACCCATATGGGTACAAATCACACGAGGCCCTCCAAACACTTACCTAATGGCACAAACACGGTGGTGGTGGTGGTGGTGGCAAAAAAAAGCAGAAGAGGCTGCAAAGAAATGGAAAAAAAAAACACATAAGAAAACGCATATGGGTACAAATCACACGAGGCCCTCCAAACACTTACCTAATGGCACAAACACGGTGGTGGTGGTGGTGGTGGCAAAAAAAGCAGAAGAGGCTGCAAAGAAATGGAAAAAAAAAACACATAAGAAAACGCATATGGGTACAAATCACACGAGGCCCTCCAAACACTTACCTAATGGCACAAACACGGTGGTGGTGGTGGTGGTGGCAAAGAGCAGAAGAGGCTGCAAAGAAATGGAAAAAATACACATAAGAAAACGCATATGGGTACAAATCACACAAGGCCCTCCAAACACTTACCTAATGGCACAAACAGACTTGGTGGAGGGGGGGTGGTGTAATCCTTTATAGGCAAAAGGAGGCTGCAAACATTAAACATACATGAGAAATCGCATGACCTACATACGTGCACATAATAAATTACAGTTATCAGGAAAGCAAAAATGGTGTCTTTGGAAGCTGGGAAGGTAAGGGGGCAGGTTTAGATGCCAAATCTAGACTGCACACCTTTAACAAACATGAGAAAACACATGTCCAAACCACATGCACATGGGGCCAACTGCCAATGATTAAAAGACACTTGAGGGGTTCCCAAGCTATTGTGGGTTGGAGGGGATTCACCATAGACAACTTAAGCACACCCAAGATAAGTACAAATTCTCTCCTTCCTTTTTTTTGGGAGAGAGAGATACAATTGTCTTACCTCCAGATAATGTAGGTTGTGGGTCACAGTGTCTTGCTAGCACATAAGAAACATCGATCTATAACATCCAGCAGCCATATTGGCCATGTGCTCCTTTTATAGCTGGCTCACAGGTGTGATAATTAGCGGCCGTTTCTATATATATCTGCGCATTCGCGAATTTGCGCGTTCAAAATGGAGGACGATATCCCAGACGCATTAGATGGTGCAATGCTGGCATTTATCGGTGCCTTGTTTGAGGAGGCCCTAGCACAGGAGGCAGCAGAAGGTGGGGAAGCTGCAGCAGAAGGTGGGGAAGCTGCAGCAGCAGCAGCAGCACCTCCAGCAGCAGCACCTCCAGTCCGTGTGCCCTTACCTCGCCAGCCACGCATTTTTGCTCCAAGGATCTATTTGGACAAGCTGCGGGATTCTGATGTCAGGAGGAAGTTCCGGCTCGAGCGAGGAACTATTCTACACCTCTACCAGCTCATAGCAGACAAAATTGACCCGGACACACAGCGCGGCCATGCAGTGCCCGGCATGGCCAGATTGCTGGCCACTTTGTATATTTTAGGGCGTGGCAGCTTCCAAGCCACTTCGGGAAGTATCATGGGCATTAGCCAGCCCACAGTTTCAAGGGTGTTCATGTTGGTCATTAATGCCATAGTCGATATAGTGCCCAATTTTATCCACTGGCCACAGAATGAAAATGAGTGGAATGAAGTCAAGTTGGGTTTCTACCTGCGGGCACACATGCCGCAAATCCTAGGGGCAATCGATGGCACCCACATAGCCATTAGGCCACCAAGGAGCCAAGAAAGTGAGTACCGGAACCGCAAGCAGTACCACTCCGTGAACGTCCAATTAGTGTGTGACGCCAAACAGCGCATCATGAGTGTCAACACTGGTCACCCAGGGTCGTGCCATGATTCCAGTATGTTAAGAACCAGTACTCTGTACGAGGTGTTTGAAAGTGGACAAATGCCCCAAGGGTGGCTTATTGGTAAAGTATTTTGTCTTAACAACATAAACTGTAAGATTACATAGACATAGGAATAAGCTACATCGGTGTACACCCTGATTTAAGCAAAGCCTACCTAAAATGGATGTGTTAGGAGTTGTCAGGCTGTTCACACACAACCAGATCAGCAGCTTAGCAGCTCACAAAAGAAAGATTTGCAAAGTTGTCTTTGAGTCCAATGAAGGTGGTTAACCAATGTGTAAATGGTGTCCTCTAGCCACCCAAAGAAAACCTACAAATGATTCCAATGGTATTGCCATATCCCCAAAGTACTTTGCATAAGTGAGTCAATATTGGTTTCCTCACTCTAGTTGCAGATATATTCCAGAAGTAAGACCTAGGCTAATGTAATAGGAACAAAATAGGGGCCAAGTTGGAACTTGCAAGAGAAACCCACCACTTTGTGTGTCCTTTTTCCCATTTGTATTAGTGATTTAGGCAGTTAGACAGAGTTGAGATGTTTCATATGAGTTTTTGCAAACAGACGAGCAGGTTGTTTAGTAAAATGCCTAATTGTCTCCCATTTTGAGGAGTCATCTAAAGTCACATGATAGGAAGAACTAATGTATATTTTTCTTATTTTTCAGGGGATGCTGGTTACCCGCAGCTGACGTGGCTGATGGCTCCAATCAGGTACCCCCAGGGCCCAGCAGAGAGGAATTACAACAGGGCCTTGCGGAGAAGCCGGAGTATCATTGAGTTGACCATAGGTCTTCTCAAATCCCGGTTTCTCTGCTTGGCCCGGCCTGGGGGTGAACTCCTGTACTCTCCTACAAAGGCTTCCAAGATCATCCTGGCGTGCTGCGTGTTGCACAACATGTGCGTTGCCCGGGATGAATCTTGGGAGCTGACGGAGGAGAGGGAGCCAGAGGTCCGTCAGCCGGCGGCCCCCAGGCGGCGGAGCACCACTGCAGGTATGGCCACCCGGAATACCCTGGTTGCTAGCCACTTTACATGTAAGTACTGTAACCGGTCAAGATAGGGCATGTGTATTAATTAGCTAGTTAGCAGAGGTGCCACTCACAGGGAGACAGAGGGTCATTATCATCTGCCAATGACACTTGCCATTGTAGATAAAGTGTAGTCAACATTGGTAAAATTGTGTTACTTGAGCAAAAACATGCACCTCTAACCATAAACATGTTGGTATTGTGAATAGTGTTGAGCGAACACGGACTGTATTATTCGTGTTCGTACCGAATAATTGGATTTTTTTTACCCGAACACGGACACGGACACTTTACTGTATGTTCGGGTAAAAATCCGTGTTCGGTCGTTTTATTTCCGGGTTTTGCATGCTTTGGCGCTCTTTTCATGGCGGGCTTTCAACAGCCAATCAACAATCGTTTAACTGGTGTGCCTTAAGCCATCCCAGCCATGCCTGCAAATGTCTTAGTAGCTGTGATTGGCCGTCTGAAGCATGTGACCAAGTCTTTATAAGTTCGAGGCAGCCGCCGCAGCAGCGTCATTCTGCTGCTTAGCTAAGGGACAGAGCACACATCAATGTGCTGGCTGCTGATTAGGGAAAGATAGGCAGGAAAAAACCATTTGTGTCCGGATAGAATTGAGGGACAGGTCGGAGTGTTTAGGCAGGGCGAGTTGTAGGCATTTTAGGGATAGAGTCTGCTGAATTATAGGGTCAGTGTCTTCTACAAACTACAATCGATATTGCTGTGTGGGGGGTGGGGTGAATCTGCACTCAATCCTGATCTACGATCTCTTCTCAATCCTGTTAGGGACAGAGTCTGCTGAATTTTAGGGAAACTGTGTTCTACAAACTACAATCGATATTGCTGTGTGGTGTGGGATTGGAGATAGGCAGGTGTCAGTGATCCACATCCATTTTTCTGTGTGTGAGCTGCAGTGAACACAATCTTTTTGGGCTGCAGTGAACACAATCTTTTTGGGCTGCAGTGAACACAATCTTTTTGGGCTGCAGTGAACACAATCTTTTTGGGGTGCAGTGAACAAAATCTTTTTGGGGTGCAGTGAACACAATCCTTTTTGGTGTGCAGTGAACACAATCTTTGTGGGGTGCAGTGAACAAAATCCTTTGTGGGGTGCAGTGAACACAATCTTTTTGGGGTGCAGTGAACAAAATCCTTTTTGGGGTGCAGTGAACAACATCCTTTTTGGGGTGCAGTGAACACAATCTTTTTGGGGTGCAGTGAACAAAATCCTTTGTGGGGTGCAGTGAACACAATCTTTTTGGGGTGCAGTGAACACAATCTTTTTGGGGTGGAGTGAACAACATCCTTTTTGGGGTGCAGTGAACAAAATCCTTTTTGGGGTGCAGTGAACAAAATCATTTTTGGGGTGCAGTGAACACAATCTTTTTGGGGTGCAGTGAACACAATCTTTGTGGGGTGCAGTGAACACAATCTTTTTGGGGTGGAGTGAACAACATCCTTTTTGGGGTGCAGTGAACAACATCCTTTTTGGGGTGCAGTGAACACAATCTTTTTGGGGTGCAGTGAACACAATCTTTGTGGGGTACAGTGAACAGAATCTTTGTGGGGTGCAGTGAACACAATCTTTGGGGGGTACAGTGAACACAATCTTTTTGGGGTGCAGTGAACACAATCTTTGTGGGGTGCAGTGAACACAATCTTTTTGGGGTGGAGTGAACAAAATCATTTTTGGGGTGCAGTGAACAACATCCTTTTTGGGGTGCAGTGATCAAAATCCTTTTTGGGGTGCAGTGAACACAATCTTTTTGGGGTGCAGTGAACAAAATCCTTTGTGGGGTGCAGTGAACAGAATCTTTGTGGGGTGCAGTGAACACAATCTTTGGGGGGGTACAGTGAACACAATCTTTTTGGGGTGCAGTGAACACAATCTTTGTGGGGTACAGTGAACAGAATCTTTGTGGGGTGCAGTGAACACAATCTTTGGGGGGTACAGTGAACACAATCTTTTTGGGGTGCAGTGAACACAATCTTTGGGGGGTACAGTGAACACAATCTTTTTGGGGTGCAGTGAACACAATCTTTGTGGGGTGCAGTGAACACAATCTTTGGGGGGGTACAGTGAACACAATCTTTTTGGGGTGCAGTGAACAACATCCTTTTAGGGTGCAGTGAACACAATCTTTGTGGGGTGCAGTGAACAACATCCTTTTAGGGTGCAGTGAACACAATCTTTGTGGGGTACAGTGAACAGAATCTTTGTGGGGTGCAGTGAACACAATCTTTGGGGGGTACAGTGAACACAATCTTTGTGAGGTGCAGTGAACACAATCTTTGTGGGGTGCAGTGAACACAATCATTGTGGGGTGCAGTGAACTCAATCTTTGTGGGGTACAGTGAACACAATCTCATACTTCTGAAGATTTGAGGGTGCTGCCTGTTCCATACTCCCCCTACTCCTCATCTAGCCTTTTAGGGGTACAAACAATAGTAATTGGGGCCTAGTGTGGTTGTGTACGTGTGATATACATACACTTTTTTTGGATCATATTTTCTATTCCGCTATTTAATCAAAAACCTTTGGGGATCAGTTAAATTGGGGGATAGTCTGTGTTGGTACGTGTGAGAGAGATCCACCTTTCCAAGTTGTTGGGGTTCATCTCATACTTCTGAAGGTTTGAGGGTGCTGCCTGTTCCATACTCCCCCTACTCCTAGCCTTTTAGGGGTACAAACAATAGTAATTGGGGCCTAGTGTGGTTGTGTACGTGTGATATACATACACTTTTTTTGGATCATATTTTCTATTCCGCTATTTAATCAAAAACCTTTGGGGATCAGTTAAATTGGGGGATAGTCTGTGTTGGTACGTGTGAGAGAGATCCACCTTTCCAAGTTGTTGGGGTTCATCTCATACTTCTGAAGGTTTGAGGGTGCTGCCTGTTCCATACCCCCCCTACTCCTCATCTAGCCTTTTAGGGGTACAAACAATAGTAATTGGGGCCTAGTGTGGTTGTGTACGTGTGATATACATACACTTTTTTTGGATCATATTTTCTATTCCGCTATTTAATCAAAAACCTTTGGGGATCAGTTAAATTGGGGGATAGTCTGTGTTGGTACGTGTGAGAGAGATCCACCTTTCCAAGTTGTTGGGGTTCATCTCATACTTCTGAAGGTTTGAGGGTGCTGCCTGTTCCATACTCCCCCTACTCCTCATCTAGCCTTTTAGGGGTACAAACAATAGTAATTGGGGCCCAGTGTGGTTGTGTACGTGTAATATACATACACTTTTTTTGGATCATATTTTCTATTCCGCTATTTAATCAAAAACCTTTGGGGATCAGTTAAATTGGGGGATAGTCTGTGTTGGTACGTGTGAGAGAGATCCACCTTTCCAAGTTGTTGGGGTTCATCTCATACTTCTGAAGGTTTGAGGGTGCTGCCTGTTCCATACTCCCCCTACTCCTCATCTAGCCTTTTAGGGGTACAAACAATAGTAATTGGGGCCCAGTGTGGTTGTGTACGTGTGATATACATACACCTTTTTTGGATCATATTTTCTATTCCGCTATTTAATCAAAAACCTTTGGGGATCAGTTAAATTGGGGGATAGTCTGTGTTGGTACGTGTGAGAGAGATCCACCTTTCCAAGTTGTTGGGGTTCATCTCATACTTCTGAAGGTTTGAGGGTGCTGCCTGTTCCATACCCCCCCTACTCCTCATCTAGCCTTTTAGGGGTACAAACAATAGTAATTGGGGCCTAGTGTGGTTGTGTACGTGTGATATACATACACTTTTTTTGGATCATATTTTCTATTCCGCTATTTAATCAAAAACCTTTGGGGATCAGTTAAATTGGGGGATAGTCTGTGTTGGTACGTGTGAGAGAGATCCACCTTTCCAAGTTGTTGGGGTTCATCTCATACTTCTGAAGGTTTGAGGGTGCTGCCTGTTCCATACCCCCCCTACTCCTCATCTAGCCTTTTAGGGGTACAAACAATAGTAATTGGGGCCTAGTGTGGTTGTGTACGTGTGATATACATACACTTTTTTTGGATCATATTTTCTATTCCGCTATTTAATCAAAAACCTTTGGGGATCAGTTAAATTGGGGGATAGTCTGTGTTGGTACGTGTGAGAGAGATCCACCTTTCCAAGTTTTTGGGGTTCATCTCATACTTCTGAAGATTTGAGGGTGCTGCCTGTTCCATACCCCCCCTACTCCTCATCTAGCCTTTTAGGGGTACAAACAATAGTAATTGGGGCCTAGTGTGGTTGTGTACGTGTGATATACATACACTTTTTTTGGATCATATTTTCTATTCCGCTATTTAATCAAAAACCTTTGGGGATCAGTTAAATTGGGGGATAGTCTGTGTTGGTACGTGTGAGAGAGATCCACCTTTCCAAGTTGTTGGGGTTCATCTCATACTTCTGAAGGTTTGAGGGTGCTGCCTGTTCCATACCCCCCCTACTCCTCATCTAGCCTTTTAGGGGTACAAACAATAGTAATTGGGGCCTAGTGTGGTTGTGTACGTGTGATATACATACACTTTTTTTTGGATCATATTTTCTATTCCGCTATTTAATCAAAAACCTTTGGGGATCAGTTAAATTGGGGGATAGTCTGTGTTGGTACGTGTGAGAGAGATCCACCTTACTCTTCTGTCTAGTAGGGGGCTACCCTAAGGGGGCACGTTGTTATGTACCCTAGCACTTTTAACCTACTCAGGGGATTACGCTTTTGTAGCCAGTTTTATCGACCCCAATTGAATTGTTATGTGGGGTTAATACTGTTGGTTTAAGGTTTGCCTCGGGGCCTGTTACAGTTTGTCGCAGTATGGGCTTTGCCCCTAACAGATACTAACTGTCATTGTTCTGATGTTTATGTCAAAATACTCAATAAAAATTATTGAAAACGAGAGAGATCCACCTTTCCAAGTTGTTGGGGTTCATCTCATACTTCTGAAGGTTTGAGGGTGCTGCCTGTTCCATACTCCCCCTACTCCTCATCTAGCCTTTTAGGGGTACAAACAATAGTAATTGGGGCCTAGTGTGGTTGTGTACGTGTGATATACATACACTTTTTTTGGATCATATTTTCTATTCCGCTATTTAATCAAAAACCTTTGGGGATCAGTTAAATTGGGGGATAGTCTGTGTTGGTACGTGTGAGAGAGATCCACCTTTCCAAGTTGTTGGGGTTCATCTCATACTTCTGAAGGTTTGAGGGTGCTGCCTGTTCCATACTCCCCCTACTCCTAGCCTTTTAGGGGTACAAACAATAGTAATTGGGGCCCAGTGTGGTTGTGTACGTGTGATATACATACACTTTTTTTGGATCATATTTTCTATTCCGCTATTTAATCAAAAACCTTTGGGGATCAGTTAAATTGGGGGATAGTCTGTGTTGGTACGTGTGAGAGAGATCCACCTTTCCAAGTTGTTGGGGTTCATCTCATACTTCTGAAGGTTTGAGGGTGCTGCCTGTTCCATACCCCCCCTACTCCTCATCTAGCCTTTTAGGGGTACAAACAATAGTAATTGGGGCCTAGTGTGGTTGTGTACGTGTGATATACATACACTTTTTTTGGATCATATTTTCTATTCCGCTATTTAATCAAAAACCTTTGGGGATCAGTTAAATTGGGGGATAGTCTGTGTTGGTACGTGTGAGAGAGATCCACCTTTCCAAGTTGTTGGGGTTCATCTCATACTTCTGAAGGTTTGAGGGTGCTGCCTGTTCCATACTCCCCCTACTCCTCATCTAGCCTTTTAGGGGTACAAACAATAGTAATTGGGGCCCAGTGTGGTTGTGTACGTGTGATATACATACACTTTTTTTGGATCATATTTTCTATTCCGCTATTTAATCAAAAACCTTTGGGGATCAGTTAAATTGGGGGATAGTCTGTGTTGGTACGTGTGAGAGAGATCCACCTTTCCAAGTTGTTGGGGTTCATCTCATACTTCTGAAGGTTTGAGGGTGCTGCCTGTTCCATACTCCCCCTACTCCTCATCTAGCCTTTTAGGGGTACAAACAATAGTAATTGGGGCCCAGTGTGGTTGTGTACGTGTGATATACATACACTTTTTTTGGATCATATTTTCTATTCCGCTATTTAATCAAAAACCTTTGGGGATCAGTTAAATTGGGGGATAGTCTGTGTTGGTACGTGTGAGAGAGATCCACCTTTCCAAGTTGTTGGGGTTCATCTCATACTTCTGAAGGTTTGAGGGTGCTGCCTGTTCCATACCCCCCCTACTCCTCATCTAGCCTTTTAGGGGTACAAACAATAGTAATTGGGGCCTAGTGTGGTTGTGTACGTGTGATATACATACACTTTTTTTGGATCATATTTTCTATTCCGCTATTTAATCAAAAACCTTTGGGGATCAGTTAAATTGGGGGATAGTCTGTGTTGGTACGTGTGAGAGAGATCCACCTTTCCAAGTTGTTGGGGTTCATCTCATACTTCTGAAGGTTTGAGGGTGCTGCCTGTTCCATACCCCCCCTACTCCTCATCTAGCCTTTTAGGGGTACAAACAATAGTAATTGGGGCCTAGTGTGGTTGTGTACGTGTGATATACATACACTTTTTTTGGATCATATTTTCTATTCCGCTATTTAATCAAAAACCTTTGGGGATCAGTTAAATTGGGGGATAGTCTGTGTTGGTACGTGTGAGAGAGATCCACCTTTCCAAGTTTTTGGGGTTCATCTCATACTTCTGAAGATTTGAGGGTGCTGCCTGTTCCATACCCCCCCTACTCCTCATCTAGCCTTTTAGGGGTACAAACAATAGTAATTGGGGCCTAGTGTGGTTGTGTACGTGTGATATACATACACTTTTTTTGGATCATATTTTCTATTCCGCTATTTAATCAAAAACCTTTAGGATCAGTTAAATTGGGGGATAGTCTGTGTTGGTACGTGTGAGAGAGATCCACCTTTCCAAGTTGTTGGGGTTCATCTCATACTTCTGAAGGTTTGAGGGTGCTGCCTGTTCCATACCCCCCCTACTCCTCATCTAGCCTTTTAGGGGTACAAACAATAGTAATTGGGGCCTAGTGTGGTTGTGTACGTGTGATATACATACACTTTTTTTGGATCATATTTTCTATTCCGCTATTTAATCAAAAACCTTTGGGGATCAGTTAAATTGGGGGATAGTCTGTGTTGGTACGTGTGAGAGAGATCCACCTTTCCAAGTTGTTGGGGTTCATCTCATACTTCTGAAGGTTTGAGGGTGCTGCCTGTTCCATACTCCCCCTACTCCTCATCTAGCCTTTTAGGGGTACAAACAATAGTAATTGGGGCCTAGTGTGGTTGTGTACGTGTGATATACATACACTTTTTTTGGATCATATTTTCTATTCCGCTATTTAATCAAAAACCTTTGGGGATCAGTTAAATTGGGGGATAGTCTGTGTTGGTACGTGTGAGAGAGATCCACCTTTCCAAGTTGTTGGGGTTCATCTCATACTTCTGAAGGTTTGAGGGTGCTGCCTGTTCCATACTCCCCCTACTCCTAGCCTTTTAGGGGTACAAACAATAGTAATTGGGGCCCAGTGTGGTTGTGTACGTGTGATATACATACACTTTTTTTGGATCATATTTTCTATTCCGCTATTTAATCAAAAACCTTTGGGGATCAGTTAAATTGGGGGATAGTCTGTGTTGGTACGTGTGAGAGAGATCCACCTTTCCAAGTTGTTGGGGTTCATCTCATACTTCTGAAGGTTTGAGGGTGCTGCCTGTTCCATACCCCCCCTACTCCTCATCTAGCCTTTTAGGGGTACAAACAATAGTAATTGGGGCCTAGTGTGGTTGTGTACGTGTGATATACATACACTTTTTTTGGATCATATTTTCTATTCCGCTATTTAATCAAAAACCTTTGGGGATCAGTTAAATTGGGGGATAGTCTGTGTTGGTACGTGTGAGAGAGATCCACCTTTCCAAGTTGTTGGGGTTCATCTCATACTTCTGAAGGTTTGAGGGTGCTGCCTGTTCCATACTCCCCCTACTCCTCATCTAGCCTTTTAGGGGTACAAACAATAGTAATTGGGGCCCAGTGTGGTTGTGTACGTGTGATATACATACACTTTTTTTGGATCATATTTTCTATTCCGCTATTTAATCAAAAACCTTTGGGGATCAGTTAAATTGGGGGATAGTCTGTGTTGGTACGTGTGAGAGAGATCCACCTTTCCAAGTTGTTGGGGTTCATCTCATACTTCTGAAGGTTTGAGGGTGCTGCCTGTTCCATACTCCCCCTACTCCTAGCCTTTTAGGGGTACAAACAATAGTAATTGGGGCCCAGTGTGGTTGTGTACGTGTGATATACATACACTTTTTTTGGATCATATTTTCTATTCCGCTATTTAATCAAAAACCTTTGGGGATCAGTTAAATTGGGGGATAGTCTGTGTTGGTACGTGTGAGAGAGATCCACCTTTCCAAGTTGTTGGGGTTCATCTCATACTTCTGAAGGTTTGAGGGTGCTGCCTGTTCCATACCCCCCCTACTCCTCATCTAGCCTTTTAGGGGTACAAACAATAGTAATTGGGGCCTAGTGTGGTTGTGTACGTGTGATATACATACACTTTTTTGGGATCATATTTTCTATTCCGCTATTTAATCAAAAACCTTTGGGGATCAGTTAAATTGGGGGATAGTCTGTGTTGGTACGTGTGAGAGAGATCCACCTTTCCAAGTTGTTGGGGTTCATCTCATACTTCTGAAGGTTTGAGGGTGCTGCCTGTTCCATACTCCCCCTACTCCTCATCTAGCCTTTTAGGGGTACAAACAATAGTAATTGGGGCCCAGTGTGGTTGTGTACGTGTGATATACATACACTTTTTTTGGATCATATTTTCTATTCCGCTATTTAATCAAAAACCTTTGGGGATCAGTTAAATTGGGGGATAGTCTGTGTTGGTACGTGTGAGAGAGATCCACCTTTCCAAGTTGTTGGGGTTCATCTCATACTTCTGAAGGTTTGAGGGTGCTGCCTGTTCCATACTCCCCCTACTCCTAGCCTTTTAGGGGTACAAACAATAGTAATTGGGGCCTAGTGTGGTTGTGTACGTGTGATATACATACACTTTTTTTGGATCATATTTTCTATTCCGCTATTTAATCAAAAACCTTTGGGGATCAGTTAAATTGGGGGATAGTCTGTGTTGGTACGTGTGAGAGAGATCCACCTTTCCAAGTTTTTGGGGTTCATCTCATACTTCTGAAGGTTTGAGGGTGCTGCCTGTTCCATACCCCCCCTACTCCTCATCTAGCCTTTTAGGGGTACAAACAATAGTAATTGGGGCCTAGTGTGGTTGTGTACGTGTGATATACATACACTTTTTTTGGATCATATTTTCTATTCCGCTATGTAATCAAAAACCTTTGGGGATCAGTTAAATTGGGGGATAGTCTGTGTTGGTACGTGTGAGAGAGATCCACCTTTCCAAGTTGTTGGGGTTCATCTCATACTTCTGAAGGTTTGAGGGTGCTGCCTGTTCCATACCCCCCCTACTCCTCATCTAGCCTTTTAGGGGTACAAACAATAGTAATTGGGGCCTAGTGTGGTTGTGTACGTGTGATATACATACACTTTTTTTGGATCATATTTTCTATTCCGCTATTTAATCAAAAACCTTTGGGGATCAGTTAAATTGGGGGATAGTCTGTGTTGGTACGTGTGAGAGAGATCCACCTTTCCAAGTTGTTGGGGTTCATCTCATACTTCTGAAGGTTTGAGGGTGCTGCCTGTTCCATACCCCCCCTACTCCTCATCTAGCCTTTTAGGGGTACAAACAATAGTAATTGGGGCCTAGTGTGGTTGTGTACGTGTGATATACATACACTTTTTTTGGATCATATTTTCTATTCCGCTATTTAATCAAAAACCTTTGGGGATCAGTTAAATTGGGGGATAGTCTGTGTTGGTACGTGTGAGAGAGATCCACCTTTCCAAGTTTTTGGGGTTCATCTCATACTTCTGAAGATTTGAGGGTGCTGCCTGTTCCATACCCCCCCTACTCCTCATCTAGCCTTTTAGGGGTACAAACAATAGTAATTGGGGCCTAGTGTGGTTGTGTATGTGTGATATACATACACTTTTTTTGGATCATATTTTCTATTCCTCTATTTAATCAAAAACCTTTGGGGATCAGTTAAATTGGGGGATAGTCTGTGTTGGTACGTGTGAGAGAGATCCACCTTTCCAAGTTGTTGGGGTTCATCTCATACTTCTGAAGGTTTGAGGGTGCTGCCTGTTCCATACCCCCCCTACTCCTCATCTAGCCTTTTAGGGGTACAAACAATAGTAATTGGGGCCTAGTGTGGTTGTGTACGTGTGATATACATACACTTTTTTTGGATCATATTTTCTATTCCGCTATTTAATCAAAAACCTTTGGGGATCAGTTAAATTGGGGGATAGTCTGTGTTGGTACGTGTGAGAGAGATCCACCTTTCCAAGTTGTTGGGGTTCATCTCATACTTCTGAAGGTTTGAGGGTGCTGCCTGTTCCATACTCCCCCTACTCCTCATCTAGCCTTTTAGGGGTACAAACAATAGTAATTGGGGCCTAGTGTGGTTGTGTACGTGTGATATACATACACTTTTTTTGGATCATATTTTCTATTCCGCTATTTAATCAAAAACCTTTGGGGATCAGTTAAATTGGGGGATAGTCTGTGTTGGTACGTGTGAGAGAGATCCACCTTTCCAAGTTGTTGGGGTTCATCTCATACTTCTGAAGGTTTGAGGGTGCTGCCTGTTCCATACTCCCCCTACTCCTAGCCTTTTAGGGGTACAAACAATAGTAATTGGGGCCCAGTGTGGTTGTGTACGTGTGATATACATACACTTTTTTTGGATCATATTTTCTATTCCGCTATTTAATCAAAAACCTTTGGGGATCAGTTAAATTGGGGGATAGTCTGTGTTGGTACGTGTGAGAGAGATCCACCTTTCCAAGTTGTTGGGGTTCATCTCATACTTCTGAAGGTTTGAGGGTGCTGCCTGTTCCATACTCCCCCTACTCCTCATCTAGCCTTTTAGGGGTACAAACAATAGTAATTGGGGCCCAGTGTGGTTGTGTACGTGTGATATACATACACTTTTTTTGGATCATATATTCTATTCCGCTATTTAATCAAAAACCTTTGGGGATCAGTTAAATTGGGGGATAGTCTGTGTTGGTACGTGTGAGAGAGATCCACCTTTCCAAGTTGTTGGGGTTCATCTCATACTTCTGAAGGTTTGAGGGTGCTGCCTGTTCCATACTCCCCCTACTCCTCATCTAGCCTTTTAGGGGTACAAACAATAGTAATTGGGGCCCAGTGTGGTTGTGTACGTGTGATATACATACACTTTTTTTGGATCATATTTTCTATTCCGCTATTTAATCAAAAACCTTTGGGGATCAGTTAAATTGGGGGATAGTCTGTGTTGGTACGTGTGAGAGAGATCCACCTTTCCAAGTTGTTGGGGTTCATCTCATACTTCTGAAGGTTTGAGGGTGCTGCCTGTTCCATACCCCCCCTACTCCTCATCTAGCCTTTTAGGGGTACAAACAATAGTAATTGGGGCCTAGTGTGGTTGTGTACGTGTGATATACATACACTTTTTTTGGATCATATTTTCTATTCCGCTATTTAATCAAAAACCTTTGGGGATCAGTTAAATTGGGGGATAGTCTGTGTTGGTATGTGAGAGAGATCCACCTTTCCAAGTTGTTGGGGTTCATCTCATACTTCTGAAGGTTTGAGGGTGCTGCCTGTTCCATACCCCCCCTACTCCTCATCTAGCCTTTTAGGGGTACAAACAATAGTAATTGGGGCCTAGTGTGGTTGTGTACGTGTGATATACATACACTTTTTTTGGATCATATTTTCTATTCCGCTATTTAATCAAAAACCTTTGGGGATCAGTTAAATTGGGGGATAGTCTGTGTTGGTACGTGTGAGAGAGATCCACCTTTCCAAGTTTTTGGGGTTCATCTCATACTTCTGAAGATTTGAGGGTGCTGCCTGTTCCATACCCCCCCTACTCCTCATCTAGCCTTTTAGGGGTACAAACAATAGTAATTGGGGCCTAGTGTGGTTGTGTACGTGTGATATACATACACTTTTTTTGGATCATATTTTCTATTCCGCTATTTAATCAAAAACCTTTGGGATCAGTTAAATTGGGGGATAGTCTGTGTTGGTACGTGTGAGAGAGATCCACCTTTCCAAGTTGTTGGGGTTCATCTCATACTTCTGAAGGTTTGAGGGTGCTGCCTGTTCCATACCCCCCCTACTCCTCATCTAGCCTTTTAGGGGTACAAACAATAGTAATTGGGGCCTAGTGTGGTTGTGTACGTGTGATATACATACACTTTTTTTGGATCATATTTTCTATTCCGCTATTTAATCAAAAACCTTTGGGGATCAGTTAAATTGGGGGATAGTCTGTGTTGGTACGTGTGAGAGAGATCCACCTTTCCAAGTTGTTGGGGTTCATCTCATACTTCTGAAGGTTTGAGGGTGCTGCCTGTTCCATACTCCCCCTACTCCTCATCTAGCCTTTTAGGGGTACAAACAATAGTAATTGGGGCCTAGTGTGGTTGTGTACGTGTGATATACATACACTTTTTTTGGATCATATTTTCTATTCCGCTATTTAATCAAAAACCTTTGGGGATCAGTTAAATTGGGGGATAGTCTGTGTTGGTACGTGTGAGAGAGATCCACCTTTCCAAGTTGTTGGGGTTCATCTCATACTTCTGAAGGTTTGAGGGTGCTGCCTGTTCCATACTCCCCCTACTCCTAGCCTTTTAGGGGTACAAACAATAGTAATTGGGGCCCAGTGTGGTTGTGTACGTGTGATATACATACACTTTTTTTGGATCATATTTTCTATTCCGCTATTTAATCAAAAACCTTTGGGGATCAGTTAAATTGGGGGATAGTCTGTGTTGGTACGTGTGAGAGAGATCCACCTTTCCAAGTTGTTGGGGTTCATCTCATACTTCTGAAGGTTTGAGGGTGCTGCCTGTTCCATACTCCCCCTACTCCTCATCTAGCCTTTTAGGGGTACAAACAATAGTAATTGGGGCCCAGTGTGGTTGTGTACGTGTGATATACATACACTTTTTTTGGATCATATTTTCTATTCCGCTATTTAATCAAAAACCTTTGGGGATCAGTTAAATTGGGGGATAGTCTGTGTTGGTACGTGTGAGAGAGATCCACCTTTCCAAGTTGTTGGGGTTCATCTCATACTTCTGAAGGTTTGAGGGTGCTGCCTGTTCCATACTCCCCCTACTCCTAGCCTTTTAGGGGTACAAACAATAGTAATTGGGGCCCAGTGTGGTTGTGTACGTGTGATATACATACACTTTTTTTGGATCATATTTTCTATTCCGCTATTTAATCAAAAACCTTTGGGGATCAGTTAAATTGGGGGATAGTCTGTGTTGGTACGTGTGAGAGAGATCCACCTTTCCAAGTTGTTGGGGTTCATCTCATACTTCTGAAGGTTTGAGGGTGCTGCCTGTTCCATACCCCCCCTACTCCTCATCTAGCCTTTTAGGGGTACAAACAATAGTAATTGGGGCCTAGTGTGGTTGTGTACGTGTGATATACATACACTTTTTTTGGATCATATTTTCTATTCCGCTATTTAATCAAAAACCTTTGGGGATCAGTTAAATTGGGGGATAGTCTGTGTTGGTACGTGTGAAAGAGATCCACCTTTCCAAGTTGTTGGGGTTCATCTCATACTTCTGAAGGTTTGAGGGTGCTGCCTGTTCCATACTCCCCCTACTCCTCATCTAGCCTTTTAGGGGTACAAACAATAGTAATTGGGGCCCAGTGTGGTTGTGTACGTGTGATATACATACACTTTTTTTGGATCATATTTTCTATTCCGCTATTTAATCAAAAACCTTTGGGGATCAGTTAAATTGGGGGATAGTCTGTGTTGGTACGTGTGAGAGAGATCCACCTTTCCAAGTTGTTGGGGTTCATCTCATACTTCTGAAGGTTTGAGGGTGCTGCCTGTTCCATACTCCCCCTACTCCTAGCCTTTTAGGGGTACAAACAATAGTAATTGGGGCCTAGTGTGGTTGTGTACGTGTGATATACATACACTTTTTTTGGATCATATTTTCTATTCCGCTATTTAATCAAAAACCTTTGGGGATCAGTTAAATTGGGGGATAGTCTGTGTTGGTACGTGTGAGAGAGATCCACCTTTCCAAGTTTTTGGGGTTCATCTCATACTTCTGAAGGTTTGAGGGTGCTGCCTGTTCCATACCCCCCCTACTCCTCATCTAGCCTTTTAGGGGTACAAACAATAGTAATTGGGGCCTAGTGTGGTTGTGTACGTGTGATATACATACACTTTTTTTGGATCATATTTTCTATTCCGCTATTTAATCAAAAACCTTTGGGGATCAGTTAAATTGGGGGATAGTCTGTGTTGGTACGTGTGAGAGAGATCCACCTTTCCAAGTTGTTGGGGTTCATCTCATACTTCTGAAGGTTTGAGGGTGCTGCCTGTTCCATACCCCCCCCCTAATCCTCATCTAGCCTTTTAGGGGTACAAACAATAGTAATTGGGGCCTAGTGTGGTTGTGTACGTGTGATATACATACACTTTTTTTGGATCATATTTTCTATTCCGCTATTTAATCAAAAACCTTTGGGGATCAGTTAAATTGGGGGATAGTCTGTGTTGGTACGTGTGAGAGAGATCCACCTTTCCAAGTTGTTGGGGTTCATCTCATACTTCTGAAGGTTTGAGGGTGCTGCCTGTTCCATACCCCCCCTACTCCTCATCTAGCCTTTTAGGGGTACAAACAATAGTAATTGGGGCCTAGTGTGGTTGTGTACGTGTGATATACATACACTTTTTTTGGATCATAATTTCTATTCCGCTATTTAATCAAAAACCTTTGGGGATCAGTTAAATTGGGGGATAGTCTGTGTTGGTACGTGTGAGAGAGATCCACCTTTCCAAGTTGTTGGGGTTCATCTCATACTTCTGAAGGTTTGAGGGTGCTGCCTGTTCCATATTCCCCCTACTCCTCATCTAGCCTTTTAGGGGTACAAACAATAGTAATTGGGGCCTAGTGTGGTTGTGTACGTGTGATATACATACACTTTTTTTGGATCATATTTTCTATTCCGCTATTTAATCAAAAACCTTTGGGGATCAGTTAAATTGGGGGATAGTCTGTGTTGGTACGTGTGAGAGAGATCCACCTTTCCAAGTTGTTGGGGTTCATCTCATACTTCTGAAGGTTTGAGGGTGCTGCCTGTTCCATACTCCCCCTACTCCTCATCTAGCCTTTTAGGGGTACAAACAATAGTAATTGGGGCCCAGTGTGGTTGTGTACGTGTGATATACATACACTTTTTTTGGATCATATTTTCTATTCCGCTATTTAATCAAAAACCTTTGGGGATCAGTTAAATTGGGGGATAGTCTGTGTTGGTACGTGTGAGAGAGATCCACCTTTCCAAGTTGTTGGGGTTCATCTCATACTTCTGAAGGTTTGAGGGTGCTGCCTGTTCCATACCCCCCCTACTCCTCATCTAGCCTTTTAGGGGTACAAACAATAGTAATTGGGGCCTAGTGTGGTTGTGTACGTGTGATATACATACACTTTTTTTGGATCATATTTTCTATTCCGCTATTTAATCAAAAACCTTTGGGGATCAGTTAAATTGGGGGATAGTCTGTGTTGGTACGTGTGAGAGAGATCCACCTTTCCAAGTTGTTGGGGTTCATCTCATACTTCTGAAGGTTTGAGGGTGCTGCCTGTTCCATACTCCCCCTACTCCTAGCCTTTTAGGGGTACAAACAATAGTAATTGGGGCCTAGTGTGGTTGTGTACGTGTGATATACATACACTTTTTTTGGATCATATTTTCTATTCCGCTATTTAATCAAAAACCTTTGGGGATCAGTTAAATTGGGGGATAGTCTGTGTTGGTACGTGTGAGAGAGATCCACCTTTCCAAGTTTTTGGGGTTCATCTCATACTTCTGAAGGTTTGAGGGTGCTGCCTGTTCCATACCCCCCCTACTCCTCATCTAGCCTTTTAGGGGTACAAACAATAGTAATTGGGGCCTAGTGTGGTTGTGTACGTGTGATATACATACACTTTTTTTGGATCATATTTTCTATTCCGCTATTTAATCAAAAACCTTTGGGGATCAGTTAAATTGGGGGATAGTCTGTGTTGGTACGTGTGAGAGAGATCCACCTTTCCAAGTTGTTGGGGTTCATCTCATACTTCTGAAGGTTTGAGGGTGCTGCCTGTTCCATACCCCCCCTACTCCTCATCTAGCCTTTTAGGGGTACAAACAATAGTAATTGGGGCCTAGTGTGGTTGTGTACGTGTGATATACATACACTTTTTTTGGATCATATTTTCTATTCCGCTATTTAATCAAAAACCTTTGGGGATCAGTTAAATTGGGGGATAGTCTGTGTTGGTACGTGTGAGAGAGATCCACCTTTCCAAGTTGTTGGGGTTCATCTCATACTTCTGAAGGTTTGAGGGTGCTGCCTGTTCCATACCCCCCCTACTCCTCATCTAGCCTTTTAGGGGTACAAACAATAGTAATTGGGGCCTAGTGTGGTTGTGTACGTGTGATATACATACACTTTTTTTGGATCATATTTTCTATTCCGCTATTTAATCAAAAACCTTTGGGGATCAGTTAAATTGGGGGATAGTCTGTGTTGGTACGTGTGAGAGAGATCCACCTTTCCAAGTTGTTGGGGTTCATCTCATACTTCTGAAGGTTTGAGGGTGCTGCCTGTTCCATACTCCCCCTACTCCTCATCTAGCCTTTTAGGGGTACAAACAATAGTAATTGGGGCCTAGTGTGGTTGTGTACGTGTGATATACATACACTTTTTTTGGATCATATTTTCTATTCCGCTATTTAATCAAAAACCTTTGGGGATCAGTTAAATTGGGGGATAGTCTGTGTTGGTACGTGTGAGAGAGATCCACCTTTCCAAGTTGTTGGGGTTCATCTCATACTTCTGAAGGTTTGAGGGTGCTGCCTGTTCCATACTCCCCCTACTCCTCATCTAGCCTTTTAGGGGTACAAACAATAGTAATTGGGGCCCAGTGTGGTTGTGTACGTGTGATATACATACACTTTTTTTGGATCATATTTTCTATTCCGCTATTTAATCAAAAACCTTTGGGGATCAGTTAAATTGGGGGATAGTCTGTGTTGGTACGTGTGAGAGAGATCCACCTTTCCAAGTTGTTGGGGTTCATCTCATACTTCTGAAGGTTTGAGGGTGCTGCCTGTTCCATACTCCCCCTACTCCTAGCCTTTTAGGGGTACAAACAATAGTAATTGGGGCCCAGTGTGGTTGTGTACGTGTGATATACATACACTTTTTTTGGATCATATTTTCTATTCCGCTATTTAATCAAAAACCTTTGGGGATCAGTTAAATTGGGGGATAGTCTGTGTTGGTACGTGTGAGAGAGATCCACCTTTCCAAGTTGTTGGGGTTCATCTCATACTTCTGAAGGTTTGAGGGTGCTGCCTGTTCCATACCCCCCCTACTCCTCATCTAGCCTTTTAGGGGTACAAACAATAGTAATTGGGGCCTAGTGTGGTTGTGTACGTGTGATATACATACACTTTTTTTGGATCATATTTTCTATTCCGCTATTTAATCAAAAACCTTTGGGGATCAGTTAAATTGGGGGATAGTCTGTGTTGGTACGTGTGAGAGAGATCCACCTTTCCAAGTTTTTGGGGTTCATCTCATACTTCTGAAGATTTGAGGGTGCTGCCTGTTCCATACTTCTCCTCCTACTGCTCAACCATCCTTTTAGGGGTACAAACAATAGTAGTTGGGGCCTAGTGTGGTGGTGTACGTGCGAGATACATACACTTTCTTTTTGATCATATTTTCTATTCCGCTATTCAATTAAAACCTTTGGGGATCAATTCAATTGCGAGATAGTCTGTGTCGGTACGTGTGAGATCCACCTTTCCAAGTTGTTGGGGTTCATCTCATACTTCTGAAGATTTGAGGGTGCTGCCTGTTCCATACTCCTGCTCCTACTGCTCAACCATCCTTTTAGGGGTACAAACAATAGTAATTGGGGCCTAGTGTGGTTGTGTACGTGCGAGATACATACACTTTTTTTGATCATATTTCCTATTCCGCTATTCAATAAAAACCTTTGAGGATCAATTGAATTGCGGGATAGTCTGTGTCGGTACGTGTGAGATCCACCTTTCCAAGTTTTTGGGGTTCATCTCATACTTCTGAAGATTTGAGGGTGCTGCCTGTTCCATACTCCTCCTCCTACTCCTCATCCATCCTTTTAGGGGTACAAACAATAGTAATTGGGGCCTAGTGTGGTTGTGTACGTGCGAGATACATACACTTTTTTTGATCATATTTCCTATTCCGCTATTCAATAAAAACCTTTGAGGATCAATTGAATTGCGGGATAGTCTGTGTCGGTACGTGTGAGATCCACCTTTCCAAGTTTTTGGGGTTCATCTCATACTTCTGAAGATTTGAGGGTGCTGTCTGTTCCATACTCCTCCTACTCCTCATCCATCCTTTTAGGGGTAGAAACAATAGTAATTGGGGCCTAGTGTGGTTTTGTATGTGCGAGATACATACACTTTTTTGGATCATATTTCCTATTCCGCTATTCAATAAAAACCTTTCTAGGGCAAGATCTTAAATTACAGAAATATGAGGAGACCGTCAAATAAGGGCCGTGGCCTGGGTCGTGGTGCTGCTGGTAGAGCTCCTGTTGCAAGGAGAGGACGTGGTCGATCTGTGCCAGCTACACGCACAAGTGAAACACCTTCCTCAAGTGTGAGTAGGCGACAGAACCTGCATCAGTATTTGGTAGGGCATCAAACGCCCCTAGAAGTGATGAGGCCAGAACAAGTTGAGGCGATAGTAGATTGGTTTGCTGCTGACAGTGCCTCCAGTTCCTTCACATTGTCTCCCACCCAGTCTACTGCAGAAAGGTCAGAGTTGGCACCTGCAGCCAATGTCCAACCGTCTTTCACCTCACCCCCTTGCAAATCAGGCCAGCAGTCTGAGCCCCAAGCCATACAGCAGTCTCTTATTCTTTTTGAGGACTCTGTCAGCAGGGTTTCCCAGGGCCATCCACCTAGCCCTGCCCCAGAAGTGGAAGAGATTGAGTGCAGCGATGCCCAACCACTTATTTCTCAAGATGAGTACATGCAAGGATCATCGCAGCACGTCTCCGATGATGACGAAACGCAGGTGCCAACTGCTGCGGCGTTCAGCATTGTGGAGACCGACAAGGAGGGCAGGGGTGAAGACTGGGTGGAAGATGATGTGGAGGACGATGAGGTCCTCGACCCCACATGGAATGAAGGTCATGCAGGTGACCTGAGTAGTTTGGAGGAAGAGGCGGTGGTCGCACAGAGCCACCAGCACAGCAGAAGAGGGAGCAGGGTGCAGAAGCGGAGCGGCCGTGCCCTAGACACTACGCCCGCTACTGCCCAACGCAGCAAGGGAACGAGCGCACCAAAGTCAGCTCAAAGGAGTTCTCTAGCGTGGAAGTTCTTTAGAAAATGTGCTGATGACAGGACACGAGTGGTTTGCACCCTGTGCAATCAGAGCTTGAAGCGAGGCATAAACCTTCTCAACCTGAGCACAACCTGCATGATCAGGCATCTAAGTGCAAAGCACGAGCTGCAGTGGAGTACACACCTTCAAAACCAAGAAACGTCTCTGGCTCATCCTGCTTCCTCTTCTGCTGCAGTCTCGGCCGCTCCAGCCACATCTGTAGTGATACCGGCACCTGCCACCCCGCAAACAGACGATCTGTCAGCAACACCACCACCTGGGTCACCAACAACCATCTCCACAATGTCCCGTGGAAGCGTTCAGCTTTCCATCTCCCAAACACTTGAGAGGAAGAGGAAGTACCCCCCTACCCACCCGCGATCCCTGGCCCTGAATGCCAGCATTTCAAAATTATTGGCCTTTGAAATGCTGTCATTCCGTCTGGTGGAGACGCACAGTTTTAAAAACCTTATGTCGGTGGCTGTCCCACAGTACGTCGTGCCCAGCCGCCACTACTTTTCCAGGCAAGCCATCCCTTCCCTGCACAACCAAGTGGGGGAAAATATCAGGTGTGCACTGCGCAACGCCATCTGTGCCAAGGTCCCCCTAACTACGGATACGTGGACCAGTAAGCACGGTCAGGGGCGTTATATCTCCCTAACGGCACACTGGGTAAATGCAGTGGCGGATGGGCCTGAGGCGGATAGCAATTTGGCGCATGTCCTTCCACCACCGAGGATTGCAGGGCGCTTCAGTTTGCCTCCTGTTCCTAACTCCTCCTACTCCGCTTCCTCATCCTCTACCGCCTCCTCATCCGGACAGCGTAACACCTTCACCACCAACTTCAGCACGGCCAGGGGTAAACGACAGCAGGCAGTTTTACAACTTGCCTGTTTGGGGGACAAACCACACACCGCGCAGGAGTTGTGGAGGAGCATGGAACAGCAGACAAATGAGTGGTTGCTGCCAGCGAGCCTCAAGCCCGGCCTGGTGGTGTGCGATAACGGGCGAAATCTCATAGCAGCTCTGGGCCTAGCCGGTTTGACGCACATCCCTTGCCTGGCGCATGTGCTGAATTTGGTGGTGCAGAGGTTCCTTAAAAACTACCCCGATATGTCAGAGCTGCTGCAGAAAGTGCGGGCCGTTTGTGCGCACTTTCGGCGTTCTCACCCTGCTGCTGCTCGCCTGGCAGCGCTGCAGCGTAACTTCGGCCTTCCCGCTCACCGCCTCATATGTGACGTGCCCACAAGGTGGAACTCCACCTTGCACATGCTGGAAAGACTGTGCGAGCAGCAGCAGGCCATAGTGGAGTTTCAGCTGCAGCACGCACGCGTGAGTCGCTCTGCGGAACAGCACCACTTCACCACCAATAACTGGGCCTCCATGCGAGACCTGTGTGCCTTGTTGCGCTGTTTTGAGTACTCCACCAACATGGCCAGTGGCAATGACGCCGTTCTCAGCTTAACTATCCCACTTCTATGCCTCCTTGAAAAAACAATTCGGGCGATGATGGAAGAGGATGTGGCACAGGATGAGGAGGAGGAGGAGGATGAAGAGGTAACATTTCCAAGGCTTTCAGGGCAGTCATTCGCAAGGGGCTCCGAGGGTGGGTTCCTGCACACGCAAACGCCAGGGACGCAATTGTCCAGCAGGGGCACAGTTCTGGAGGATGAGGAGGATGAGGAGGAGGAGGAGCTGGAGGAGGAGATGGAACCATGTTCACAGCAGGGTGGCACCCAGGCCAGCTCATGGCCATCACTGGTGCGTGGCTGGGGGGATACAGAGGACACGGACGATACACCTCCCACAGAGGACAGCCTTTCGTTGCCTCTGGGCAGCCTGGCACACATGAGCGATTACATGCTGCAGTGTCTCCACAACGACCGCCGAGTTGCCCACATTCTAACTTGTGCTGATTACTGGGTGGCCACGCTGCTGGATCCCCGTTACAAGGACAACGTACCGTCCTTAATTCACTCACTGGAGCGCGATCGCAAGATGCGCGAGTACAAGCGCACGCTGGTAGACGCCATGCTGCTGGCATTCCCATCTGACAGCGGGGCCACAGTGGAAGCACAAGGCAGAGGAGGAGGAGGAGGAGGTCGCCAACGCAACCAGGGCACCGCCAGCACCTCAGAAGGCAGGGTTAGCATGGCCGAAATGTGGAAAAGCTTTGTCAGCACGCCACAACAAACAGCAGCACCAGCAGCTCAGATGGAACATCTTAGCAGGAGGCAGCATTTTACCAACATGGTGGAGCAGTATGTGTGCACACGCCTACATGTAGTGAATGACGGGTCTGCCCCCTTCAACTTCTGGGTCTCCAAATTGGGCACATGGCCTGAGCTTGCCCTTTACGCCTTGGAGGTGCTGGCGTGCCCTGCAGCCAGTGTATTATCTGAACGGGTATTTAGCACGGCTGGGGGCGTTATAACAGACAAGCGCAGCCGCCTGTCCAGAGACAATGTGGACAAGCTCACGTTCATTAAAATGAACCAGGCATGGATCCCACGGGACTTTTCCGTACCTTATGCAGAATAGCAATGGATACCGACCTTACCCACCCATTGTTCCATTTTTGCTCTTTCTCACTCTTTTGGGGTGTACCCTCATTTAAAATTTTTGAAAAGAAGCAGTGTTGGCTACCTCGTCCTCCTCCTCAGGGCCAGATTAATGTAGGGGCTATTGGAGCTGCAGCTCCAGGCCCCTACCTTTTATATAGGCCCCGGGTTGGCCATATTCACTGTTACCGCTCTTCTGTCACTTGTAAACACAGAAGTCTGGCTTCTATGCTCGCTTCCCCAGGCAGCACCCTCAGAACCTCCCCACACAGCGTGAAGGCCGGACAAGGAGGGACAGTTGGCGATGCATGGATGTGTTTATGGGCTTCAGAGACAGCATCCCATGTTGAATTAGGCATGCATGGCTGCACCCTTCCTCCTCTGGGTGCATGGCAAGGCACGGCCCTTAAGGCCCTTCAAAATCCTCAGCACCAAGCCCATGATGCTGTTAATCCGGCCCTGGTCCTCCTCCACCGCCGCTTCCACCTACACCGCCCATAGGTGTGCGCAGCCTATTGCATTAAGGTGTGCACCCCAAAGTTGAAATACACATGCATGTGTTTGCCAGCAGGGAGAGTAATGTATCGGGGCCATGTACCTGTAGGCAAGGAGAAATAGAGCAGAGCAGGTCCCAGGGAGATCTTTCCCATCTCCTCACTGGCAATGCTATGTGCCCTAGGTGATTAGGGTGTGCCCAGGCACACCCAGCACACCCTGTGCGCACGCCTATGTCACCGCCACATCCACCACCACCTCAACCTCCCTCCTACTCCATATGGGCCTCGTCCTTCAGAGATGAAGAAGAACATTGTTTTATTTTTCTGTTTTTTTTTGTTGTTTTAAGTTATTTCCCTATCCACATTTGTTTGCAGAGCACTTGCCATGCTCTTAATTACGTTTTGCTGCCATTTGCAGCACTCTAGCCCTTTCCTTTGGTGTTTTAGAGCCATTTTAGTGCCTTAAAGTTCGGGTCCCCATTGACTTCAATGGGGTTCGGTGTCCGGGAAAAGTTCGGTAAAAGTCCGGGACACGGACCCGGACTTTTTTTTAAAGTTCGGCCGAACCCGTCGAACACGGACATCTAGGTGTCCGCTCAACCCTAATTGTGAATAGTGTAAAGGGCTGAGAAGAGCTGGCAGGTGTTTATTTGTGTCTATGCCACCTGTGTAGTTATTGATAACATGAACGGCTGCTTGGTATCTTATGGTGTTGTAATTTTCCAGAACATCAACATCTTGGAATCATGGCACGTACCATGGGAAGCCTGTGGTGATGGGCTGTCTGGCGTCACAGGTGTGTATTCAAATGTTTACATTAATGATTTCTGGTTTGTGTAAGTTGGCATAAAATGTGTTATTTCACTCGTGATGTCGAAATTAAATGAAGTTCAGAATGAAGCAAACAGGCATTAAGATGTGATTTTCATAATGAAATGTCTTATCCTTTGTTTTATTTTTCCAGGAGTGGTACTGCTTGCGGGTGTAGGTGGTAGAAACCCACCTTGATGGACTCCATTAATCTTCTTTTGTGGTCAGTGGATATTTGGTAAGGCACATGGCCAATGACCAACATGAACACCCTGGAACTTCGAAAGTGGCTTGGAAGCTGACCAGCAACCTTGCCATGCCTGTCCCCTATGAGCTGGTAGAGGTGCAGAATGGATTCTGAACTCTGCCTGAAGTTGTGGAAGACATCAGAATCCCGTAGCCATGGAGCAAAGATCGTGGTCTGGCGCTGTAAAGGCACACGGACTGGAGAGTGACAATATTATTTTGCTGCATCCCTCCTTCTGCTGTCATTCTCAAATAAATAAAGACTTTAGAATTGAACATGTGTTTTTTTGTTTTGTGTGGGTGCCTACAGACAAAAGGGCCATCCACACTGTAAGATTTAGAGAAGACTTTATCCTTCAGATTGACATTTTCTATGTAGTGCAAGGGCCTGCCTGATTGCATCCAAATTGAAAGTGTTGAGGTTTGAGCTTATATTATATGGTTTGGTTAAGTCTACAGGAAAAAGTCTAGACAAATTGTTAGTGTATGGCCCATTAAGCTGCCAAGGCCAGAGTTTTGCACTTTGCATGCTGCTTGTACTGGTGATGTGAGGGGTTGTAATGTAGAGTAGGGACGTGACAGTGTTGTGTTGAGGTGTGAGGCAAATGTAATGTTGGACTATGAGGGTCTGTGTTGTTGAAATATGGAGAGAGTCCAATATCAGACACCTATGTTTATTGGTCAAGAAATTGTAAGAACCATGGTAAATATGTAAAGAATTGCATCTCGATAAAACTAGGACCACACTCATAAAATCAAAATTGTGTTGTTTCCATTGATGTGCTTGAAATTTGGGTAGGACACCCCCCCCCGCCCCCAAATTCAAGATAGTTAAAAAAAACTGTTAAAAAAAATGAGAGTGAAAAGAGATCCCAAGTGTAGTGATGTGATTTGAACCCATGACGTTGTTAACTGCAGTGAAGTTGCAAAGCACTTAGCTATTGTGCAGAATAAAGCTGTATGGTGGAAAAAAAGGAGTGTGTTAAGGCTAAAAAGCACATATAGCTAAAGAACTAAACATTGTATGGAATGTGGGAAGAAGACCATGGTAAAATTGTGAGGTTTCATCTTGCCCTGAAGTAGGGTAGGGGTTTGGTCACTTGCCTTTGGTACTTTCAATCATAAGATCGATTCGACACACAGACAAGATCAAAAAAACACTTAAAATGGTGTAAGCTTGCAAGCGCTTCTGAGTGTAACATTATTTAGCAATATATATGATGTAATCCGTTACATTTTAGCAATATAAACAAAAAAAGAAAATAAAAAAAGTAGGTGGAGATGGTAAGCCTCGAACCTACAACAGAGGGAGATGAATTACAGACGTGTGATGTGTGCACTAATCCACTACCCCACATCGCTATGTGAAACTGCTATAAGCACGAAGACATAAGTTTGCGAATTGGCGAAGCCGCGATCGTAAGTGAATCCCGCTGACGGCGGAATTCATTATTGCTGTTTCACTAGCCAATTCGCCGCAGCGCCAGTTAATTGATTTGAACGCGGCGAAACTGAAACACGTCATAGATGTTTGAAGCTGCAGTTTCTTTAAATCCGGCCCCCCCTGTTTTAAGTAGACATGTGCATTTTGGTCCGAATACAATTTCTGACAAATTTTGGGTTATTTCGGAGATTCGGATGTATCCGAATCTCCGAATAAAATAGTAACAAAGATTCAAATGTATCTGAATCTCTGAATGAAATGGTAATGACTAGTAACGCAATTTGTTGAAATCTGTTAAAATTTGTTTTGTTTATTCATTTTCAACTAATTCCAACTTTTCAGAAAGATTAAAATTCGGATTGGTTGAAAAACGATCGACCGATTTGAATTCTGTGTGAAGAAATAGCTGGTTGTTAAGCAGCGGGCTGGGAAGCCGGCTGCCTGTGTCTTTAACCATGAGTCATCATCTATCAGCAGGCTTCCCCATTGACGGATAAATGTAAAGAAAAGAATGCCAGCATCGCATGGCAATAGAAAAAAAAATAGCATGGGATCCCCCCTAAAATCCACACTAGACCCTTATCTGAGCATGAAGCCCAACATGTCAGGACGGGGGGTGGGGGAAAGAAAGTGCCCCCTCCCCATCCTGAACCATACCAGGCCACATGCCCTCAACTTGGGGGGTGGGTGCTTTCCCCTCTGCCCAAAAGCACCTTGCCCTTGTCCCTGTTGATGGGGACAAGGGCCTGTTCCTGACAACCCTGGGATGTGAATAGGTATCAGGTAGATACATAGTACCAGTACCCATTCACCAAAAAGGAGTCAAAAAATTATAAAATCATAGAGACAGTTTATGACAAATCCTTTATTAAAAAATAAAAACAGTGTCCCTCAATGTAGATCCAGCAGCAATTACACTGCTCACCGATGGTTGGCAAGAGCAATTTCTTTTTTTTATCTTTTCGGGTGCGGCGGGTGGCGTGATTGATAATGGATCTACTTTGGGGGACACTCTTTTTTATTTTTTAATAAAGGATTTGTCAAAAACTGTTTCTGTGTTCCTATTATTTTTTGACACTTTTTTGGTGAATGGGTATGGGTACAATGTACCCAACACCCATTCACATAAGGGGGGGCTGGTATCTGGGTGCCCCTTGTTAAAGGGGGATTCCAGATTCTGATAAGGTCCCCGCCCGCTGACCCCAACAACCACAGCCTAGGGTTGTCGGGAAGAAGCCCTTGTCCCCATCAACATAGGGACAAAGTTCTTTGGTCTTCCCCCACTGTCCCAAAGCACCCACCCCACCCATGTTGAGGGCATGTGGCCGCTGGCTTATCCCCCCTCTTTCCTGACCTGCTGGGCTGCATGCCCATATAAGGGTCTGTTATGGGTTTTGAGGGGAACCCCATGCCATTTTTTTTGTATGTTGGCTTGGGGTTCTTTCTAAAATCCATACCAGACCTGAAGGCCCTGGTATGGACTAGAGGGGGGCCGCATACCATTTTTAATTTTTAAAAAAAAATAAGCCGGGTGTCAGCAATTGTAACCGCGAGTCAATTTAAATTTATTTTGACTCTTTTTTTTTCTTTAGAAAATCATTTTTGCTGCAGCATGTGTTATATATGCTACAGATGCGCCACTTTGCAGAGAGACTAAGGGGCCCCAGAGGCACTATATTTAAAGTAACTTTTCATTTTTACTGTTTCACTTAAAGTGTGGTTCCCACTTTAGGTTAAACAATAAAAATGAAAAATTCCTTTAAATATAGTGCCTTGGGGTCTCTTTAGTCTGCCTGTAAAGTGACGCTTCTGTAGCATGTAGAGAATATGCTGCAGCAAAAATTACATTTCTAAAGAAAAGAAAATGCATGAATTTACATTTAAATACAATACCATTGACGCCAACAGAAAAATGTTAAAAAAAAACGGTGTAGGATATATTCTGGTGAATTCCTGCATTACCTCAAACCTTAAACACACAGGATTTACCACAAATCCATGTAGCAGAAAACCCAAAATGTATCACTATTTATAGTTGAATTCCTGATAAGAAAAATATGAATGGGACTAAAGAAATACTGATGCTGATGTATTAATAACTTTTAAAAGAAGATGTTGTATACTAAAAATCATAATGTTCTGTAAAGGCTAACTAAAGTATGTAGAATCTTGCCGACATGCCTAAAGCGGAGTTCCACCCAAAAGTGGAAGCTTCACTTATCTGTCTCCCCCCCCCCTCCGGTGCCACATTTGGCACCTTTCGGGGAGGAGGGGGGAGCGGGTACCTGTCAAAAACACTTCCATCATACCTTGCCACGGCGAGGTACGTCAAAAGTTCGGCCCCCCCACCTCCTGCCCCGCCACCATTCAGAAAGCGCAGAGCGCATGCGCAGTAGGGAATTGGCTGTGAAACCGCAAGGCTTCACTGCCGGTCCCCCTTACAGGCTATGGCGGCGGCAGCACCCGAGAGCCAATGGAAACATCGGCTGGGATGCCAAAATCGCTGGATTCAAGGAGAGGTAAGTGTTCTAATATTAACAGTCAGCAGCTACAGTATGTGTAGCACCGCTTTAACCACTTTACGACCGCCCGTTATACTGCAGCAGGCAGCCGCTCCTGGGTAAACCGATGTAGCTATAAGTCGGTCGCGTGCTGGAGGCTAGGGTGCGAGCACACGCCGCCAGCGGCGCACTCTCGTCCCCGCTCATCAGTCAGGAAGCCGATGCTGTGGGCAGGCGGCTCTGATTGCTGCCTGACGCCTGCGATCGTTCTCCGCTGAGAGAGAAGAACGGTCAGCTGTTGTAAACACAGCCGACCGTCCTTCTCCCTGGAATGATCACAGAGCCCCTGTGATCCTTGTATATAGGAACACAGGTCTCTATGGTCATTTCACAAGCCACACCCCCCCCACAGTTAGAATCACTCCCCTAGTGTCACATTGAACCCCTTGATCCCCCACAATGTTAACCCCTTCTCTGCCAGTGTCATTGTTACAGTAACAGTGCATATTTTTAGCACTGATTACTGTAGTAATGTCACTGGTTCCCCCCAAAAGTGTCAAAAATGTCAGGGATCCGATCTGTCCGCTGCAAAGTCGCAGTTCCACAAAAAATCGCAGATCCCCGCCATTACTAGTAAAAAAAACAATAAAAATGACATAAATCTTTCCTGTAGTTAGTAGACGCAATAACTTTTGTGCAAACCAATCAAAATACGCTTATTTCGATTTTTGTTACCAAAAATATGTAGCAGAAAACAAATTGGCCTAGTATGTTAGAAAAAATTTAGATTTTCACATTTTTTTGGGGAATGTTATATAGCTAATTGTGAAAAATATTGTTTTTTTTTTTTTTTCAGAATTATCGCTCTTTTTTTGTTTATAGCGCAAAAAATAAAAATCGCAGAGGTGATCAAATACCACCAAAAGTAAGCTCTATTTGTGGGAAAAAAGTACATCAATTTTATTTAGGTACAGCGTCGCATTAGGGCTCTTTAAGCGATCCGATCAGATCCGCCTGTCAGTTTTTTAGGCGGATCTGATCGGATGCTCCATGGGGCAGCTCTATGGGGCAGCGGATGTCAGCGGAGACACCTCCGCTGACACCCGCTGCCATCCGTATCCGATCCTGTCCATGAAATCCGGACGGATGGAAACCCTATTTTTCCATCCGTTCAGGGATCGGATCGTATGAGAGCGGACAGGCGGTCCGCTCTCATCCGATCCCCCATAGAGAGCAGCGGGAGCTGTGACACCTCCCTCTCCGCACTGCAAGCGGAGACGGAGCTGTCATCTGCCGGCTCAGCGGGGATCGGCGGATCGATCCCCGCTGAGCAGCACAGATCCGCCTACGGAGGCGGACCGTGTGAAAGAGCCCTTACCGTGAAATTGAACGTTAAAGTAACGCAGTGCCGAATTCGCTAAATATGGCCTGGTCATTAAGGGGGCAAATCCTTCCGGTCCAGAAGTGGTTAAAGGGGATTTTGTTTTCGCTGAATTTATTGTCAGATCAAAAATGGTATGAAGGCTGTTGTGTCTAACAAGTAGTAGCTATTTGGTACAATAACATAGGCTATAAATCATCGGTTAGCCCTGTTTTGATTAAAAGCAACATTTTGCCGGGTTGGTTTACATAAGGAGTACATGTTCATTTAGCTAAGCCGTGTGCATGGCAAACTGAAAATCAAAATTTTGTCTTGAACAAGATTTCATCGTTGGATGATTAAAGTGAACACAACTTCACTTATTCACTAAGGAGAATATTTATACATAAGTGAATGTGACATATGTCACCATACATTCAGAGATGGGTAATCATTCCCTGCAATTTGAAACACATGCTATAAACTGATGTTAAAATCTTCATTTACCACTTGCTGACTGCCAGCAGTACATATACTGCGGCAGGTCGGCTCTGTCCCGCGAAACAACGTAACAGTACATCGCTTCGCGGGACCGTGAGTGGGGGCAGGCGCACACCTATTCACCACGGGGGAAGCTGATGTGCAGGTCCAGCGGCTGTAATTGCCGCCGGGCACTAGTGATCTTTCCCCATGGAGACAGGACGGCGGTCTGCCGTTGTAAACACAGTGGACCGCCGTTCTGTCAGCAATAAACACAGGGCTCCTGTATTCCTGTTATTTAGGAACACAGGTCCCTGTGTTCATTACATAAGTACATCTCCCACACAGTTAGAAAGCAAAACCTAGGGACACATTTAACCCTTTGATCGCCCCAGGTGTTAACCCCTTCCCTGCCAGTGTCATTAGTACAGTAACAGTGCATATGGGCGGCACAGTAGTGTAGTGGTTAGCACTTTCACCTAGCAGCAAGAGGGTCGCTGGTTCGAATCCCAACCATGACACTACCTGCCTGGAGTTTGCATGTTCTCCTTGTGCCTTCGTGGGTTTCCTCTGGATACTCCAGTTTCCTCCCACACTCCAAAGACATGCTGGTAGGTTAATTGGATCCTGTATAAAAAAAATTGGCCCTACTATGTATGTATGTATGTACGTGAGTTAGGGACCTTAGATTGTAAGCTCCTTGAGGGCAGGGACTGAGGTGAAAGTGCAATGTATATGTAAAGCGCTGCGTAAATTGACAGCTCTATATAAGAACCTGAAATAAATAATTTTTAGCACTGATTACTGTAGTAATGTAACTGGTCTCCCCAAAAGTGTAAAAAATGTCAGTTAGGTGTCCGATCAGTCCGCCCCAATGTCACAGTCCCGCTAAAAATCGCTGATCGCCGCCATTACTAGTAAAAAAAAAAACAAATGACATAAATCTTTCCCCTAGTTTGTAGACGTGATAACTTTTGCGCAAACCAATCAATATGCCCTTTAGGGATTTTTTTTTTTTACCAAAAATATGTAGCAGAATACATATTGGCCTAAAATGATGAAGAATTTTGATTTTTAAATTTTGTATTGGGAATGTTATATAGCACAAAGTGAAAAATATAGTTTTTTTATTATCAAAATTGGCGCTCTTTTTTTGTTTATAGCGCAAAAAGTAAAAATCACAGAGGAAATCAAATACCCCCAAAAGAAAGCTCTATTTGTGGGAAATAAAGGACATCAATTTTATTTGGGTACAGCATCGCAGGACTGCGCAATTGTCAGTTTAAATAACACAGTGCCGAATCGCAAAAAATGGCCTGATCATTAAGGGGGTAAATCCTTCCGGCTCAGAATTGGTTAAAATCACTGAAATAAAATTAGTGGTAGAAAATACATAACTGTCAAGTCACCCGAAATCTTTGTGAGCCACCTGATTTTATCACTCCAATTTGGGTTCAATTGGGTTTCCCGGCTCATTTCCTGGCTATTCATGTTTCACATGTCCTTACATTATACCACTGGGAACTGAACACAAACACAATTTATATTGCTTCCGAGCAGCCCAGAAGTGACATTGCAGAAAACACATGGGGAAATGTTGCTGCAGTCAGTTCCAGGTGGAAGCCAGCATCCAAAGATGCTCATTGCACAGCTCTTCCATGAAGTGATTGTTTCCACATGCAGTACTAGGAGACCAGGCTGGGGACAGCCCAGTTATTTGAGATATTCCCAGCATCACCAACCCCCTATCCTAAATCTAACAGTACATGGCCTAGCATTCGTCTGATGTCAGACCAGAGATTTTCTTACAAGGATTCCTGCCCATTGATAAGCTCTGTTATCTCTATTCCTTGGCTTGTGTTGGCCTAACTAAAAATCACAGGGCCCCATAGTAAATTTTATATGGGCCTACCTCATCATAAAGAAAGTTCTACCAAAATTAAAGGAATTTAGCTGTTCCAACTCACATAACCATACTTGAGAAAATATCTGAAAAAAAAAAAATGCAATATTATTTTGACATTGATACATTTGGTTGTGTAGCAAGGCGCTTGTCTAAGAATAGATAGTGAGAGAAACATTATGTATGGGGCTATTACTGACGTCACAGACACAAATGTTTGTAGTTATTATCGCAGTCACTGAAACCAATGTTTGTGGTAATTATCACAGTCACTGACACCAATGTTTGTGGTAATTATCGCAGTCACTGACACCAATGTTTGTGGTTATTATCGCAGTCACTGACACCAATGTTTGTGGTTATTATCGCAGTCACTGACACCAATTTATGTGGTTATTATAGCAGTCACTGACACCAATGTTTGCGGTTATTATTGCAGTCACTGACACCAATGTTTGCGGTTATTATTGCAGTCACTGACACCAATGTTTGTGGTAATTATTGGAGTCAATGACACCAATGAAAGGGGGCACAATTTAGGACCCACACACATGGGATAGTGGATGCCAGAGAAATAAATGTTGGATTTGTAGAGAAAATGTATTCTTATTTTTATTTGCTGTTAAAAGGTTGAGAATAGCACTCAGTTTTGGCGGGAAGGCTAGATGCGCGCGCACATTTCTAGAAGCTTCCGGGCTCCCCTATAAAAAGGGGTGTTCAGTCAGAGGTTTCTCACACCTGACTGGAATATTGGCGAGCTCCCCTCCCCCCCTACCATGTCGCAGGCACTCTTATGTGGTCTGTCACCTTTGATGCAAGGGGGGACTTTTGTTGATAATTGCTTTAATTATATTTTGCTTGAGTCCTTTGACTAAGCTGTTTTGGATTTTTTTATTTATCCATTTGATGTTTTACTGGATTTAATTTATTTTATTCATTCACTCATTTAAACCAATAAAGGGCCGCGGCCATTTCTATGCCAATAATATTTTGTTTGAGTCTTTATTTTATGTAGAATTTATATGTATTTCTATTTGTTATATGAGAAGATGCATCCTTCTATCCCATGTATGTGGTAATTATTGCAGTCAGTGACACCAATGTTTGTGGTAATTATTGCAGTCAGTGACACCAATGTTTGTGGTAATTATTGCAGTCAATGACACCAATGTTTGTGGTAATTATTGCAGTCAGTGACACCAATGTTTGTGGTAATTATTGCAGTCAGTGACACCAATGTTTGTGGTAATTATTGCAGTCAGTGACACCAATGTTTGTGGTAATTATTGCAGTCAGTGACACCAATGTTTGTGGTAATTATCGCAGTCAATGACACCAATGTTGGGGTTTATTATAGAAGCCAATTACATCAATACTTAGGTCTATTCTTTCACTCACTGACACCAATGTTTGGGTAAAGGACAGCGGTTAATAGCACCAAAGTGTATGTACTGAGTATTCCTTTCCTTGATTGAGAATGTAAAGTAGACATTTTTCATATACATGGCACTCTCCATGTCTTAGAAAATACATTTTGGCATATTACGCTCAAAAGCTTGCCTACACCTGAATTACAAGTAGATAAGAACACTAACATTATTGCTTATCTAAATTGCAGAAAGAACATTTTTTACACGTACAATGTGAACTGCTTGTGCTTTCCATTGCTGAGCAAAGTAGCCTGGATAGCCTAAAGTGTATCTAGACTAAAACAAAAAAGAGCATGTAATATATTGTAGCTTACCAGTTCTTAAAGGTCGTGGCTGCATTTTATTTTTATTTTTTTTTCATTACCCTCAGCTTTTACCCTCTTCTCATCTCTACTACAAAGAGGAGCATTGCTTTTTAGTTCGCAAAACATACCTGAGAAAGCTAATAACAATGGGAATGGCAGGCAGGATGTCTTTAATTAATTCTAATAATAACTATAAAATTACACTAGTCATACTTAATAATAAATAAATAAATAGACCACACGATATTGGCTTGGACATAAAAGGCCGCGGCTGTTTTATTATTGGCTTAAACACATACATAAATAAAATACTTCAAACTTTATTTAAACTTACAGATTAAACTCACATCAACAACCTAGCCACTACGGCTCAGGTTGACAAATATAACGTTAACCGGTTGCCGACCGCCGCAAGTACAAAGTGACGTATCGGTATGTCACTAGCCTGTCACTGGCTTGTGAGCCAATAGTCAGTCAGCCAACAAGTCAGTGCGTGTGACCGGCTGACCCGATGTCCGCCGGTCACTCGCGATCGTTCGCCGGGAAGGGAGAAAGGCAGGCGGCTAATGTAAACAAGCCGCCTGTCATTCTCCCCTGTGTAAAAATGGAGATCAGACGGTTCTACTATGTAGGACCGTTGATCTCTATTTTTACACTAGAAGCCATGTCCAATTTTCCTCTGGCTCATCTTACATTTTTTTTGGGGAATTTCATATAAAAAAATGTGAAAAATATTGTTATTTTTGCAAAATTTACGCTATTTTTTTGTTTATAGCGCATGATCAAAAAATCGCACAGGTGATCAAATACCACCAAAAGAAAGCTCTGTTTGTGGGAAAAAAAGGACGTCAAATTCGTTTAGGTACAGCATCGCACGACCGCGCAATTGTCTGTTAAAGTCACGCAGTAAAAAATCGCAAAAAAAACCCTGGTCAGGAAGGGGGTAAAATCTTCCGGGGCTTAAGTGGTTAACTTTCACTCCCAAAACAATTTTTTTTTCTGCTCCTAATTGCTGAACCTTGAAAAATGCTTCTAGCATTAAATAGTGTGCATGGACACATAGGATAACACTATTTAGCTTATAGGAGCAGAAAAAAATGCTAATAGCTTCTAGGAGCTTTAAAAACCACTAGTGTGCATGGAGTCTTAGAAGATTTTAGGAGCATTTTTGGAGTATTATCATTTTATTAGCATTTTAAGAGTACATTAAGAAAAAAGAAACACTAGAAAAAATCTGTTAGGAGCATTTTAGTAGCATTTAGAAGTTTTTAGGAGCATTAAGCATTTTTTTCTGCCAGGAAAACGCTCCCAAAAAAAAAAAAAAAATCTGCTCTTAAATGCTGAGGCTTGAAAAATTCTTCTAGCGTAAAATAGTGTGCATGGACACATAGGATGACACTATTACCTTCTAGAAGCAGAAAAAAAATGATCGTAATAGCTACTAGGTGCTTAAAAAAAATGGTAGTGTGCATGGAGCCGTAAAGTAGCGCAGTGCTGAAAAGCAAAAAATTGGCCTGGTCATGAAGTGGGTAAAACCTTCCAGAGCTGAAGAGGTTAATATGAGTAGAGTAGAAATAATTGAAATATTGAAATAAAGATACGGTTTTACATTTTGACTATAGATGTTTATTTCAAGGTTGTTAACTCTAACTATAAACCAAGCCGGAACAGAAATTTCCGGATTTCAATTGTACCCATAACTTTTTTACAAGTTCTAGAGGACTTTCTTTTAATCAGTTGTGGAAAACTCTTTAACCTTATCATTAATCCTCTGACCGCAATGTCACAGAGGAATTCTTGGTATCCCCCTTTGCAGCCGAGCTTAGACTCAGGAACAACATGAGAGACAATTTCTTTTCCCACAAATTTGAGCTGAACTCTGGGATAAGCAACTGTCATCTAAATACAAAAAACAATAAATGTTGTTACTTGAATCCTGATATGCTTTGTGTATTTCTTCCAGATCTGTGCAGTAATCCAGTAAGAACCCTTACCCCTGTGCTGGAGCTTCTTGTAATAAAGACCAGTCTCTGCTGTTCTTTCTCCTTGTGCAGGGTGACTGGTCTTGTTTCTGCCCCCTCCTCTAATTTTCTGCAGGCAGCCTGTAGTGGGTGGAGCCTGATGGGTCCCTCCCACAGCTCTGCTCTCTGCACAGGCTATCTGTAGCACAGTGATGATGTCACTGCTAATTTTACAAGATTTTAAAGAGGAAGTAAACTCAAACTCATCATTTGTACCTATAGGTAAGCCTATAAAAAGGCTTGTACCATTTAGAAGATGTTTACATTACATGCAGCCGATACCTGTGCCTTAAATAACGGTTCCCCCAGGCATACGCGGGAGTGACTTCTTTGTGGCTCCGGCCTGTCACACAGCCGGAGACCGCGGACCTAAAAGGAAGACCGATTGAAGATGGACGTTGCCTCCAGCGATTACATCACATCGCTGGAGGACTTCCTTTTCAGGTAAGTTTCACATAATGTGCTAGTATGCGATGCATACTAGCAAATTAGGCCTTTAACTTGCAGGTCAAAAAAAAAACAGCGGTTTACAACTGCTTTAACTGGATTTGCAAAGTCATTCAGTGCATACAGTGTGAATATATAGCTTTTGTGGCTCGTACAGAGTGTTTGTAATCCAAATTGTTCAGCTTTAATCAAGAAAAGATATTACAGTGGTAGTAAACCGCAGCAATTAAATCAAAAACAAAACTTTCCCCGGAAAACTAATATCATAGTGTGCTAGAAGGCATTGAATAGTGGCACACTGTCACCAGTGAGAGGGGCTTCCATCTTCCCACAGTCTTCCTTTCCAGGTTCACAGACTCCGGCTCTGTGGGTGGCCAGAGCCATGATGACGTCACTCCTGCGCATGCGCATGAGAGCCCTTGGGGCCAGCATGGGTGCTTTGAAGGTCCGGCATGGTATACCAAACCTTCAGAGCACATGTGCCGGTGACGTCACCAGCTGCATCCAGGGTGAATTTCTTCTAAACGGTACACATTTAGGAGATATTCCTTTTACCTACAGTTAAAACGAATGTGAAAGCGGCAGTAAACTGCTGCAATAAAAAAAAAGAAAAAAACTTTCCCTGCAAAAAAATAGCATATTGTGCTAGTATACATCACATACTAGCACAGTATGAAATACTTACCCTAAAATGAAGCTCTCCAGCGGCACGCTGTCACAGCTGAGAGGGCTTCCATCTTCTACCGGTCTTTTTTCCGGGTTTGCGAACTCCAGTCGAAGCCAAGACGACCTTCAGAGCACCACGCGCCCTCAGTTACAGCGTGGTGCTCTGAAGGTTCGGCACGGTAGGGTGACAGCAACGTCACCAGCTGTATCCAGTATGAATATCTCCTAAATGGTGCATGTTTAGGAGATATTCATTTTACCTACAGGTAAGTCTAATTATAGGCTTACCTGCCGGTAAAAATCACAAAGCGGACTTTACTACCGATTTAAAGGAAAGAGTATAAATTGTTGTGTTGTTGGTATTGGATGCCTTCATTACTGCACAAACTTTTCTTACACATACCAGCTACATGTTCAAATTACAGAAAGTATCGTTCTCATTTATTTTATTTTTTTATCTAAAACAAAATCCTTTTGGAAGGGCATTCCTTATTAATTGAAGTTCACCTCTTCTCCAGAGCATTGAAGCTCTCGTTGATCATGTCAATGCTATCAGCCTTGCCTCTTGTGTGGGAGTATAAGCCTACGGGGAAAAATATCCTCACTTTTTTCATGCGATTTGCTTTTTCATGTACAATGTACATGCTGTCGTTTTATTCTTTTTCAACTTAACAAATGTGCCAAACCCCTGATTGTGTCTAGATGAAGAATTTATTGAAAAAAAATACAAATGTAACACTTCTGCGCTCAGAAGCAGTGGAAACACTTATCATGTAAACCACAAATTCAACTGGTTATGGAAAGAGATCGGGGAGATCCAACACTGCACAAAACACAAACAGAGAGGGCGCAAATGGCTAGTGCATTATCTTTAACGCCTTATTAACCAGTTCCCGACCACTTACGTTATATTTACTGCGGCAGGCTGGCTCGTATAGGCAAAACGTCGTAGGTCTATGTCGATCGCCTGGGAGGAGCCAGGGGGCGAGCGCGCGCTGCCGCCGGTGCGCTGCCGCCGGTGCGCTCCCACCCCCGATCGTCAGCAGGGAAGCTGAGGCACGGGTCAGGTGGCTCCGACTGCCGCCTGACACCCACAATCGTTCCCCGCTGAGAGAGAAGAATGATCGGCTGTTGTAAAAACAGCCAACCGTCCTTCTCCCTGTAATGATCATAGAGCCCCTGTGATCCTTCTATATAGGATCGCATGTCTCTGTGGTCATCTCAGAAGCCACGCCCCCCACAGTCAGAATTACTCCTCTAGAGTCACATTTAACCCCTTGATCACTAATACTGTTAACCCCTTCCCTGACAGTGTCATTATTACAGTAACAGTGCATATTTTTAGCACTGATTACTGTAGTAATGTCACTGGTACGCCCAAAAGTGTCAAAAATGCCAGTTAGGAGTCCGATCTGTCCGCCGCAATGTCGCAGTCCTGCTAAAAATCGCAGATCACCGCCATTACTAGTAAAAAAAAAAAAAAACCAATAAAATTGACATAAATCTTTCCCGTAGTTAGTAGACGCAATAACTTTTGTGCAAACCAATCAAAATATGCTTATTGCGATTTTTTTACCAAAAATATGTAACAGAAAACAAATTGGCCAAAAATGTTAAAAATTTAGATTTTTACTTAAATCTTTCCCCTAGTTTGTAGACGTGATAACTTTTGCGCAAACCAATCAATATGCTCTTATTGGGATTTTTTTTTTTACCAAAAATATGTAGCAGAATACATATTGGCCTAAAATGATGAAAAATTTAGATTTTAAATTTTTTTATTGGGGATGTTATATAGCAGAAAGTGAAAAATATTGTTTTTTTTTTTCAAAATTGTCGCTCTTTTTTTGTTTATAACGCAAAAAATAAAGCACAGGTGATCAAATACCACCAAAAGAAAGCTCTTTTTGTGGGAAAAAAAGGACGTACATTTCGTTTGGGTACAGTGTAACAGGACCGCGCAATTATCCATAACGCAGTAACGCAGTGCAGAATCGCAAAATAGGGCCTGGTCATTAAGGGGGCAAATCCTTCCAGTCTTAAAGTGGTTAAAGGGTATAAGAAAACATAATATACTCACAAGCCAAGTGAGCTAAAGGCATATAGATACACAAAGCGCAAAACCTGGAAGACCACTTTCCAAGTCCAACTGGAGAAAGGATGACAATGCCAGCTAAAGCATTCAGGGGAAATAGCCCCCTTCTTCAGAGCTATGGCCTTTCTCCAATTGTAGTTGGAAAGCGTTCTTCTAGGTTTTGTGCTTTGTACATCTATATGCTCACTTGGCTTGTGAGTATATTATGTTTTCTCATACCCTTTAATAGAGTATTAAAGACATTAAGCTAGGCATTTACGCCCTCTCTGTTTGTGTTTTGTGAAGAATTTAATGCTTTAAAATGCTCTTTATTTAACACACAGAAATGTGTGCATACTTTAAAGGAAACAGATAAAAAGCCTGTTCCCGTGTATCCTATTAAATGGAGAAAATGTACTGATTCTAGGAAAAAAGTAGTTTGTGTGAAACGATTTTCAATCATCCTCTTACTTCATTCTTTTTATTGTTTTAGGAACACAGAATGTTATGTACCAGAAAATTGCGTAACTGTACATTGTTTACATTGCAAGGGAGTAGACTCCAAATGCATAACTAAAGAGTCAAACAAGCATGACATAATAAAATAAAACAATGACATAATCATTGTTAATAGCATTAGGAAAAGGCATTCCTGTGCTAATTTAACAGAAATGGACATTTCGGTGGAATAATGACCTGTTTAACCAGTTCTGGACCGGAAGGATTTGCCCCCTAATGTCCAGGCCATGTTTTGTGATTTGGCACTGCGTTAATTTAACGGAAAATTGCACGGTCGTGTGACACTGTGCCGAAATAAAATTGATGTGCTTTTTTCCCACAAATAGAGCTTTCTTTTGGTAGTATTTGATCACCTCTGCATTTTTTATTTTTTTCGCTATAAACAAAAAAAGAGCGACAATTCTGAAAACATTCCCCAAAAAATAAATTAAAAATCAAAAATTTTCATCCTTTTAGGCCAATTTGTATTCTGCTACATATTTTTGGTAAAAAAAATTGCAATAAGCGTATTTTGATTGGTTTGCACAAAAGTTATCGCGTCTACAAACTAGGGAAGATTTATGTAATTTTTATTTATTTATTTGTTTTATTATTTATTTTACTAGTAATGGCGGAGATCTGCAATTTTTAGTGGGACTGCGACATTTTGGTAGACAAATTGGACCCCTAACTGACATTTTATGACACTTTTGGGGGGACCAGTGACATTACTACAGTAATCTGTGCTAAAAATTTGCACTGTTACTGTAATAATGACATTGGTAGAGAAGGGGTTAACACAGCGGTGATCAAAGGGTTAAGTGTGATCCTAGGGAAGTGTTTTCTAACTGTATGGGGTATGAGCTTGTGAAATGATCATAGAGACCTGTGATCTTATATAGAAGGATCACAGGCGCTCTGTGATCATTGCAGAGAGAAGAACGTTCAGCTGTGTTTACAACAGCTGACCGTCCTTCCTTCTCAGCGGGGAGTGATCGTGGGTGCCCGACGGCAATTGCAGCCACAGTTCCTGTGGATCAGCATCCCCGCTGCCTAGTGGGGGAGGGAGCGTGCCGCCAGTGGTGCGCGCGCCCTAGCCCCCTAGCACCACTCGCGCGACCAATGCACCCCTACATCGTTTCACGCAGCCGAGCCAGCCTACCGCAGTAAAACTGCGGCGGGCGCTCGGCAAGTGGTTAATGTTGATTTGTTTCTTCGTGATTTAGTAAGTGTAAATATGCAAAAGAGTATTTGCCCTTGTAGAAATCCTATGTCCATATGTTTTCCTAGACATTTGTTGAGCAATAAAATATAGTACTGAAACCAATTAAGTTTTAGAAAAAATATGAGCCAAACAGGATTTGGAGATATGACGTTTAGCAGGCCACCTGCACTGGCCAGCTGAGCAACAAAAAAAAGAACATCTAAAAGGAGGTATGGCAGTGTGGAGGATGCCACTAAGGGATGATTGGCTTACCTACAGTAAGTCCCAATGCCCCTCGTTCTTGTAATAATGGCACCAAACCATTTGTTTCAGAGTCAAAATGGTGCTTGCTATGGGGGCACTCATGCGTGCTTGCTCTCAAGCTGGCTCTGTGTGTCTTTCTACTTGACAAATAGGATGACATAAGATATAAACAGACAATGTGTTTTGAGTGTTAAAAATAGCCATCTTTACCAGGCTTTTGAAACTGCATATGTATAAAGGATTGGATTCTGTGTTAGTTCAAAAAAATATGTTTGCTGATAGTTCTATGCAAAATGCAACTTCTGGCAAGAATGTCCTGAAATGCACTAGCTGTTTGTTGTCTTGTGGCATCCTGTTTGTAAATTAAAAATGTTACTATTTTGACTCCAAAACTAGTGGTTTGGTGCCATAATTAGTAATATGAAGGTGGTGCGCTATTCTAAATAAAATACATAAAATTCGTAATCATATTCCAATCATTATACAAAATCCAAACTAAAGCCAAAATATCATTGTGATACAAATATAAACGAGTAGATTAGTGCCAAACGTGCACAGTAAAATAAATCTTTTTTATGTATGTTATGTAATGTAAAATTGATACACTCATATGGTATAAATATCAAAAAAGTGTGAAATGTTCTTCTAATAATAAAAAATAAATCCGTTAATCACTTTAAACATGCAGTGCTTCTTCAATGAAAAACTTCAGTGCCCAATGTGCAAGATCCATCCACCTGCTATCCACCTTTGAGTGCAATGCGCTCTCCCCTGCAGCACAATGGTAATGTGCAGTGTAAAGTTAACCAATCTACCTGGGGGAGTCCAATGGCTTCCCTTGAATCCTTCTCTAATCAGAATGGGAATGCTCCACGGTTGTATATAGGCAAACAAAATTATTTCATAGTGTAGTATGTTTAAAAAGCATTTATTATTTAAAAAACTTCATCCAAAACACTCACATTTCGACAGGTAAAAAACAGCATGGAATCCAAATCTCTGTGTGTCTCTGTGTGTCATGTGCAGCTTCAGCTCCCCGGCTGTCCGACACAGATCGTAGTGTAAACAGACGCGTTGCGTCATTGGTCACGTCACGTGACTTCTTCAGGGTGGGAGCCCAGTGACAAATGACAGAGTTATATAGTCTCCAGCACGTGTGTTCCTAATTACTATAGCAACGTCACTCCTGCTGCATAGTAGGAGTCGTGGCAAATACTTGTTTAGTATACATTATCAAAAAGTATAGTGTCTGGACATATATCTCCATCAGAGTAACTATCTAATTGGTCTTATATTTAAATGGATAAAACAACAATATTAGCAGCAAATAGTCATGCAAGAATATTAAGTAAATTGATTAAATAAGTAAAATAAAAGTATAAAAATTGACCAGATGGATAAATCTTTAATCATAAAAGGTCAGTAAATATTGACAGCCATGATTTCTATTGTGTGAAATAATTGTCAACAGTATTACTTTTCTCTTGTGGAGAGATCTCTGGTAGATGTGAGCTGCCTAGCCAAAGATCTCCAACAACCAGATGAAGTTAAAAACTATATAACTGTAATACCCAATATCCCAAAATCCACCACCCCTTATACAGACCATTTCCTGCTTCCTAAAGAAAGCACTGGGCCAATCACCAAGCATCATCATGCCATTTGAGATGAGTCACACATCTTTGAAGAGTCGGTTCTTATGCCATGGTAGCTAACTATTGTGTTTACCATTTCTAATCCCACATTAAGGGCCAGGTCATACCTTGGGACTTTTCCCACTCGCCTGTGCTTCTTCCTTCTACTTTCTCTTCCTTTCTACTTTCTCAAGGCCCCCCTCTCAGGCTTGGCTATTGCCTATTACATTTCATGTTGACAGATTCCCTGTCAAGGATGGCAACTTCTCCACAACCAAACTCTCACACTCCCATCGTAGTCCAAGGCACTAGCTCCATTTCCGAGCCTCCTCTTCTTCCCCTACCACAATGCGCTTTGTTCCTCTTACAAGGGCTCCTGCCCCAACCCTAAATTTACCCTATGCACTCTACTGGTCAAACCATCAGACTAAAAGTACTGTATAGTTTAGACTTCTGTGCTCCTACAGTTTGCAATCTTAAATGGTATCTTGCCCTGTTCCAATCAAATGGGTTGTACTATGTGATTTGTGTACCACCTATTGTTTAAATGGATTTGACCCTGAAAGATTGTATTAACATGCCTTATCACATCTCATATATATTTCAACTTATGCCCATTCCATGATGAAATATGGGCCCTTGCATTTACATAGTAACGAGCTAAGACTGACAACCATTCATCCACCCTGGACAGCAGACAGCTATATTTTGCATTTAGACGACATGTTAAACCACCTGTCCATTCATTCATTTGAACACTTGACAGTTGGATATTTAGCATTTAGATTACAAGACACTTTGCATAAGAGATTACTGACACCACCCATAAACAATTGACAATTGCTTACATTAACACATGACAACTGAATGCAGACGGGGCGACTCTGGTGGGACACAGATTCAGATACGGGAACACCTCATATTGACACAAATGCATGGCGAAAGCAAAGGCCCTTTTATGTACTGTTCTGTCTGATATGTGCTATTGACTGATGAATTGTAAACCAGTTTGGAGCAGTCTTTCCCGCTCAAAACATGCCTTAAATATGAGCTAAACTTGCAATAAACTCAGTTGTGACTGCACTAAGTTTGAGTGCTATGTGTCGTCATAACTCCCGGCCGGACGAGAGGGAATTCACTATCTATTGGGGGGGTTAGCAACTGAAGGGCTGTAATATCATCGTGATTGCCTCCTGACGAGATCTGATCTAACAGACCCTCAACTACGTGCTTATTGTAATGTTTTTATAACTGCACAGAACTACCATATATATGTTTTTCTTCTTGTATGCCTTATACCCTGTTTATTCATTTGCTCAGTGGTGAATATGTAGGCTTTAGAGCAAACCTGTTCCTTTGATCTACATGGGCAAAGTGTAGGTTCACGTTAAAGTTGATAATAGAGTCTCTAACTTTGCAGTGTAGTCCCAAAAAGCATCTCATAAAATACAGTATAAGACACTTTACGTAAGGCCTGGAACACAAGCATTTAAAATACTTTGCAGGGGGGCGGAGCCGGCTAGCGAGGCAGATGGAAGCGTGAGCCAGAAGCTCCTCGCTAAACAGACACATCGGAGCGATTAGAACACAGAGGGTCAACCCAAACACAGCCAGCTGCACACCGGACATTCCCAGGCATCACCCGAACATGCCACAAAAGCGCAGACCCGGTAAGATGATAGACTTTTTTTCACCTCACACCAGGCCGCCCAGCCAAGATGGCGCCGGCCCGCCACGAGCGCCCAGCACTCAGTCACAGAAGCCTTCTGGCTCGGCACAGAGGGGATCCTCCCCGAGCTCCCTGACAGACCCCTTAAACCTTGCACAGCATTCGACCTCAGGATCACAGTCCAACAGTCCTGCGAAGTCTAAGCAAAAAACTTTCCATGAACTGTCTCCCCCTCACCGCAGTATATCTGTGGATGACACCCTGGAGTTCCAGGACACACTAGCAACCATTCCTGCTGGGGATCATCCCGTGATGGCATCAATGTTTAAAGATGTAATGCTGTCTTTGAGATCGGCTATTCATTCTGATATGCTGCAATTGGTGTCACAATGCAGCTCAGCAGTCACAGCAGTATCTGACAGGGTCTCCACCATAGAAAACAAGATGGGAGAATTCGCGGACACTTTTAACAATATGGTGGACGCTCATAATGAACATGATGATGATCTGGTTTGGCTCAAATCAAAGGTGGCTGATCTTGAAGACCGTTCCCGAAGGAACAATGTCAAAATCAGAGGCATCCCTGAGACGGTTAAACCACCAGACCTAGCAGCATTCCTTACATCTATTATGCAGGAGCTCCTTCCTAACACGGCTCTAGGTGATCTGGCCATCGACAGAATCCACAGGCTGCCGAAGCCCAAACATATCCCAGACAAATATCCTAGAGATGCCATAGCTAGGATTCATTTTTACACAGTGAAGGAGCAACTTATGGCAAAAGTGCGAAAAGCGGTGGATCTCCCCCCTAGTATGCAGGGCCTGTCCTTTTATGCAGACCTTTCAGCTCACACTATGAACCGGAGGAGGAATCTAGTGACTATCACCAAACCCCTTAGAAATCATCATATCCAGTATCGCTGGAACTACCCAGCAACCCTCATTGTTACTAGAGGGGATAAGGAATTTAAAATTTCCACCCTGGAACGGGGCATTGAGCTCCTTCGACAGTGGGACATCCTGGAATCCACAGACCCTCCTGGGGCTCAAACGGCTAATTGGGATCCTGAGCCAACGGTTTCACATTGATCTAAATGATTTCCTGGGAATTCACTGATCCCTTGGAGTTGACCCTCCATATGATCCAACACTCGGCCCTACCGTCTCCGACAGTTCTGTTCGGCTACTCTCTTGTTTTGTGTTCTATTAAGTTCCCCGGATTAGCAGTACCAACACTGCTCAGATTTCCATTTGGATATCGCCTCATTCTTAAAAAAGTTGGCACAGTCTTTATACCTGTGCCCATATACGGATATCTACAATTTGTTTGCAGGGCTCTGCATATATAGTGATTTACGCTAGACTGTTGATAAATTTATCCCTGCTGTTTCTTTTCTTTTTCATCTTCTTTCATTTATGACCCACGGCAGCATCTCTCCAGTCCTACAAGGTTCCACCAAGTCGACTTGAATTCTACAGCTTCGTTGCAGGGCCTCCTGGACTGCCAGCATCACCACCGTTGCCGACACACCGGATTGGGGTAGGATCTCTTGGACATTGTCACTTGTTCTACATTGGGACCTTATTTTCTCTTTCTTTCCCGCATTGTTGACTTCTTGACCAAAGTCTCACTACTCCTATCACATCATGGCATTTAAACTGACCTCCCTTAATGTTCGTGGGTTGAACAGCCCATTTAAAAGACATATGCTCTGGCGAGAAGTGAAGTCTCAAAAATGTGACATTATGCTACTACAGGAGACTCATTTCTGCGCCACGGACCCTCCCAGACTTACCAATAAGCAATTTCCGCACATCTACTGCGCAAATGGCCCCAAAAAGAGGGGAGGTGTGGCCATTCTTGTTAAAGACTCTGTGCCTTACAAATACCATGCTCATCTCTCAGACCCGGAAGGTCGCTATATACTCCTACACTGTGAAATTAACAATGTTGAATATACCATCCTCAATATATACGCCCCAAATATGAGACAACTTTCATATATTACCAAACTATGGAAACACCTCCAACCGAGCATCAGGGGTCATGTGATCCTGGGGGGGGACATGAACCTAGTGGCTAACATACGCCAAGACATCTCCAGCGATGCCCGAACGTACCCCCGGAGATCCGACCTCACTAGCTTTTTAAACTCCACGGGCCTACAGGATGTATGGCGGTGCCATCACTCTACGGAGCGAGATTACTCCTTTTTCTCAAAGGTTCATGCCTCCTACTCGAGGATAGATATGTTCTTTACTGACAAATTCCTGCTACAAAAAATTGTGGACTCTTCTATTGGACAGATCACATGGTCGGACCACGCCCCCGTGTCAATAACGGTTGGCACGCGGGTGTTCTCCACGAGGGCTAATAGGTGGAAAAATGACACAAGTGTCTTTTGCGATTCGGGGTCTTCTCTGAGGTCCGTGTGGCCTTAGAGGAATTCTTCCGCACGAATGAAAAGGGAGACGTTTGCCCACTGATTGTGTGGAATGCTCATAAGGCTTTTATGCGTGGTTTTCTTATGTCCAAGAGTGCTGCACTGAGGAGGCAGAGGAGGCAGCGCCTGGACGATCTTTTGACAAAGATCCAAAATTTAGAAACATTAAACAAATGCACCCCCCGTCCAGACATTAGCGACCAATTGTCCAATGCACAACATGAGCTCCGTTCACTATTGATCGGACAGCACCAGGCCCATGTATGCAGACTGAAGGCCAACTCATTTGCCCATGGCAATAAGGCTGGCAAACTATTAGCAAATCAACTGAAGGACAAGCAGGCCCGGCAACGTATATCTAATTCGACACACCATTCCTCGAAACAGACATTGACTAACCCTAAAGATATTGCTGACGCCTTCAGCCAATATTATGGCGAACTGTATAACCTACATGATGACGTGTCCACCCCACAACCATCTCCGGAAGACATTGACAGATTTCTCGCCTCAATTTCCCTACCCAAATTACAACCCACAGACTTACAGGAACTGAACCTCCCTATAACAAATAACAATAACAATAATCGGTAAGGTCATTCAATCTCTACCCATTAATAAAGCTCCTGGCCCTGATGGGTTCTCTTCGGAGTATTATAAGCAGTATACGCAGATTCTAACCCTGAAACTCCGGAGGGTATTCCAGACGGCTGCCGCCTCTGCCTCTTTCCCTCCTGAGATGTTGGAGGCCACTGTGGTTACACTACCTAAACCGGGGAAACCCCCGAATTGCGCAAAGAACTTCAGGCCCATTTCTTTGTTAAACGTGGACCTGAAGGTCTACGCAAAAATTCTGGCAAACAGAATATCGAAATTCCTGCCTGGCCTTATTAAACAGGATCAGGTAGGGTTTGTAATGGGCCGTCAGGCCACCGATGCCACGAGAAGAATGCTGAATCTCATCCACCATGCCGAGTCCACTCGTACTCCCACTGTGTTCCTGTCCCTTGATGCCGAAAAGGCCTTTGACAGGATACACTGGGGTTATCTTCGTAAAGTTCTGCAACGATTCGGCATGGGGGGTGAGATTCTAGATGCAATACTAGCATTATACAAGGCACCTTCAGCCTATGTATACACAGAAGGTATGTTCTCCACCAAATTTAATATAACAAATGGCACTCGCCAGGGGTGCCCTTTATCCCCATTGATGTTTGTTTTATTGATGGAACCCTTTGCAGAAAAAATTAGAAGCCACCCGGGAATTGGGGGATTAGATATTAAGAAAATCAACAACAAGATTTCGTTGTTTGCGGACGACGTCATCTTGTCCGTGACGTCTCCCCGGTCCTCTTTAGTGGCAGTCCAGGAGGTGCTCAAAGAATTTAGCTCAGTTTCATATTACAAGGTGAATGACACTAAGTCAAACATGCTAGGCGTAGCAATTCCCGAACACCTAGCGAAGGAGATTCAAGGCAGTGTCCCTTTTCAGTGGGGCAATGGACATATCGACTACTTAGGTATCAAGCTTACCAGCAAGGCTGGGGACCTTTACAAAACAAACTTTACACCATTTCTTGACGTCCTCACACAGGAGTTATCTAGACTGGGCAAATTCTACCTTAATTGGTCAGGCAGGAATGCAGCGTTTAAAATGCTGACATTCCCAAAGCTCCTGTACCTGTTTAGAGCACTCCCCATCAAGATTCCCTTAACGTTCTATCGATCAGTTCAGTCTCTAATATCTAAATTCCTCTGGGCCGGTAAAAAATCCCGCCTGCTCTCACAAGCACCTGATCAAACACCCCCTCATGGGGGGTATGGGTGTCCCGGATGTACGGGACTACCATATGGCTGCTATACTCACCCAATCCATCCACTGGCTGAAACAAGCCCAAACACCTAGCTGGAGGTCCATTGAGCAGGCGGTGGTTACACAAGGTACCCTAGCGGACCTCATCCTCAGTATTCCATTGTCTAATGGCCATTATCCAATGGCGCACCCTACTATTATGCCCACAATACAGGCATGGCGCTACTTTTATGCTCACAGTGCCAAACAAGCTAAAAGAGTAGATGTCCCGATCCCTTTGACTGCGCTCTCTTTCATATCCCCAGACCTACATTTGGGGCACTGGTCCACATATGGCCTCCACACGCTTAGAGATATCACACACAACCCGGAAGGTTTTTCTTTCTCTGGATGGTGTACCCGCTATCCATTGTTTGCTAAGGAATTTTACGCATACTCCAGAGTATCCCACTTGATTTCCACAGCATCTTCAGTCGACATCCCTTTTCCTGAACCGATTCACATGTTGTGCTTCGGAGCCAATCTACACACGAAAGGAATTGGTAAATTTTATGCCTCCCTACACGACAAGAAGACATTTGTGAAAAACACCTATCACATAAAATGGGAGGGGGACCTGGGTCGGGAATTTACAGAAGTTCAGTGGTTACGTTCTTATACCCATACGGCTACCCACACTAGATGCTCCAATTTTAGGGAAGGTCTTTTAAAAATACATCAGCGGTGGTATAAAACGCCGTATTCCATTGCCAAATACTACCCGGGCATCTCAAACTTATGCTGGAGACAATGCGGGCAAGTTGGAACTATACTCCACGTTTTGTGGTCCTGTATCTCCTTGCGGAGCTTCTGGGCTTCTGTTTCTAAACTGGTTGCGCAGGTGACAGGAATGTTGAACAAAGTTACAGTAGAACAGGCATTACTAGGCATAAATATTGACAGGTACCCTCCCCAATTGAGAACGGTGGTTCAAAATATTCTTTTTGCTGCACGGCTGTCCATAGCACGCAGGTGGAAATGTGAGGATGTCCCTACCAGGAGGGAAGTGATACAAATAGTAGGAGAATCGTATGCACACGAGAAAACTCTGGCTATCTCTGCCTTTAAAATGCAACAATTTCGGACGAGATGGTCCGCCTGGACTGAATATGTTGGACAGCGTGGTGCCCGATAAACTAAATTCCTCTTACCATGTATATGATTGATACTGTGGATGTTGTGCTGGGGGACATGGGTGGGGGAGGTGGGGATGGGTACAAGAGAGGGGACGCAGCAGGATCCCTTTGGGGCGTCCCCCCTAGAGTGGCTCTTACGCCGCACTGCCTCGCCCCGCGCCCTCCCCCATGGGTCGCGGCGTGAAATTGATTTCATTGTGTGTTTGGGTGCTGCGCTGTCCAAGCCGTTTATTCCAATTGTTGCTGCTGTGGGTCATACCTTCAAACCGTTAATCCTTTAAACTTTTGTTCAGTCATTACAATTGTAATTATCGGTTGTTCATCTACTCATAAGTTATGTTATAATGTAACTGTTCCATGCTTATACCTCCATTTGATTTGCTTGTAAATCATTATTTCTGCAAAAACCAAATAAAAAGATTTTCAAAAAAAAATAAAATACTTTGCAGAACTGCACTGAGTACAGCATGTAAAAGAAGCGGACAGATTAGTCGTTTTTATTAACAAACTGTAATGAAGCTCTGCCAAATGCTATGTCATCAAATGTGCAAGGTTAACCTCAGTGGTAACCACAACCTTGTACATTAAAAAGTTATTGCCTGTGCCACTAATGACAGGTTTTTTATGACCAACATTTAAAGACATTTTTATTCCAGGATAGTCCAGAATGACCACATAATCAAGATACGGCTTTCATTTGGACTTGAGAAAATTCAAATAAGGGTATCCACATCATGATGATGTGGAACCTTACTAAGGCCACCCACTGCATCTTTAATATAAATAATGGTCACCTAATAGCCTACTTACTTAGTGAGACCCCTGAGGATCTGTAGGCTGTTATTAGGGATTGTGAGCAGTACTCATTCGCTCGTCACCACTAAGCAATTTTGTCTTGATTTAGCAGTGCACTAAAATAGGATATTGCTAAGAATCGGTAGAGTGTAGTGCACAAGGTTTAAAAATGTTGGTGGTACAAGACAGTCAACCTTAATAGGCAGAAAATATAAATCCAGTTTTGTATGGGTAAGTGAATTGGAGAGTTCTGAAGTCTAAGAATCGGCATGACACTAACCAGCATTTTCACAAAGAAATAAACAATGTTTCTTATAATATCCTTCTTTTGGTGTGGCGGTCCAAAAGATAGTTGTAGAGAACATATGAAACTTGGCATCTGATATTTAAGTCAGTTACAATAAAATTGTGCTTCACTCAAGGCCTTACTGGCTCACCAAACCAACAGTTGGTGAAGGCAATTTGCAATGATCATCCATGCTGATTTCTACATGTCAGCGGATAAGAAGACTGCCAGATACTTCTTGCATATTTATCTTTCTTAGTATGAATGGCTTGTTATACCCTAGATAGATAGATAGATAGATAGATAGATAGATAGATAGATAGATAGATAGATAGATAGATAGATAGATAGATAGATAGATAGATAGATAGATAGATAGATAGATAGATAGATAGATAGATAGATAGATAGATAGATAGATAGATAGATAGATAGATAGATAGATAGATAGATAGATTCAATGAGACATCAGTAAATTATAGCATACTTGAAAGTTATGGTAATTTTTTTTAGTCATTCCACTGATCATCCACCCCACAGAAGAAAAATAAAAGCAAATTCTGCAACACACATCTGTTACATTTTGTAATTTAGATGAAGATTTTTAGCCTGCTTAACAGTTGTAGCATTTCAAACTTTGACTTGATGTTCCCTATAATTTGTACCATGCTGCAATCCTTGGGTGTTGGAAACAATTTGCACCACAGCTTGATGCTGTTGTTAAAGGAATGTGGCTGACGCAGTGAAAAGAATTACTGCCAAATTTGTAGGCTCATGCTGAAGATACAGACGGGCCAGAAAAAAAAACATTCACCACAAATCTCTAAACTAAACAAGTGATCTGGTAATATCCAACAATAAATAACAAAGGGGATGCTTTTTTTTTTTTACATTAAAACAAACATTATTTCTGTGTTAATTCTTAAATAGAATGCATATGTAATATCAGCATTCTACTATATAAATATTAATCCAGCAGCTAAATACATGTTTCATAAATGGAACCAAACATTCTGTGTGCTTCATGGGACTTCATGCAGTATTGACTGTCAAATAGTAGATGATAAGCCATGTGTTATATTCTATAGAACCACGTTTTGGATCTTCAAAAACATATTCTTAAAAATAATTGTGATGCATAGATCATTCAGCACCAGAACTTAACTTACAATTTTGAATAGATGTTAGCAGGTTAAATCACAGCCATTTACTGTATATGATTTTTCAGATATTCTAGAAGCAAGATCTGTTCTCATTTGGTAATCATTTTTTTTTATCAATCCAAATCTCTCTTATTTGGTACACGTAATGAGATTATCGGACGAGTGATCGTCTGGTTTTTTTTTTTTTTTTTTTATGGAAAATGAAGAGGTTACTAAAGTTACGAAAATTCTCATAAAGACAGAGCAAAAATTCGGAAGTGATGTAATGCTTTGTATTTGTATTGTATTTTTGAATTAAAACTGTACTGAATAAATGAAAATCATACGTTCTGGTATGGTTCGAGAAAAATTTTCGTGCTTGTCCCATCAGATAATATCAGATGAACTGTCATGATCAACTCTTAAAAGCTGTGTACTGACAATTAGATTATCATATTATCACTTTGAAAATGAGTGTATTATCCATCAATACCACAAATATGTTAATAGTACAGCACTTATTTACCTAGCTATTAGTTTATAAAAAAAAAAAAGAATGTAAAACAATACATTTCCTGATCTATCGTCAATCAAAAACATAAAAACAGTAATTAAATAGTTGCTTGAAAATAAATATACCTTACAAAAAAACATTAAACAAATTAATGCAGTTCTAAAATCATTAATACACAATTAAAGTGGAAGACTGGGCCAAACCTTTCTAATCTTAACCCTGCTCCTACCCCCATTCTTGGTCCTATACCAACTAGCCTGTAGAAGAAAGATGTATATACTTACCTATTCTCAGAGTGCTCAGGTCAGGTCACAAGATCGGCTCCCAGTGTTGTCTTCAGAGGAGAAGAGGGACAGCCCCAGAGGCCCCTAGTAAGCCAACAACAGATGTCCCATATTAAGCCAACATTAGATGCCCTATAGTAAGCCTAAGGGTGACATTACTGCCCAAGCATTGCAGCCACTGTCACTGCTCCTTCCTCTACCCTGAAGCCAGCGCTGAGAGCTGATCACATGACCAGACCACAGCACACTGAGACAAGGTAAGTATTAAAATCTTTCCTCTACAGCAGGGGTAGGCAACAATATCAAAGAGATCAAAGATCACCAATGTTTTATTTTTATTTTTATTTTTTTTTATTAACTAGCAAGGTTTAACTAAATAGTAAGGAAAACTAAGAAAAACGTAATAAAAAAAAAATGTCACTGTAAAAATATAAGCTTAGCCTACCTTAAAAGTGCATAGTGTCAGTCAGTAGAGCAGTGGACAGTGTCTGTAGAGCAGTGGATGGTGTCAGTGGGGTAGACAACAGTGTCATTAGAGCAGTGGATGGTATCAGTAGTGCAGTTGATGGTGTCAGTCAGTAGAGCAGCGCACTTTGTCAGAAGGGCAGAGGATGATGTCAGAAGAGCAGTGGATGGTGTCAGTAGAGCAGTGGACGGTGTCAGTCAGTAGAGCAGTGGACTTTGTCAGTAGGGCAGAGGACGGTGTCAGTAGGGCAGAGAACAGTGTCACTAGGGTAGTGGACAGTGCCAGTAGGGAAGAGGTTAGTGTCCGTAGGGCAGTGGACTTTGTCAGTAGGGCAGAGGAAGGAGTCAGTAGAGCAGTGGACGGTGTGAGTAGGGCAGAGAACGATGTCAGTAGAGCAGTGGATGGTGTCAGTAGGGCAGAGGACATTGTCAGTAGAGCAGTGGATGGTGTAAGTAGGGCAGTAGACAGTGTCAGTATTTTTTTTTTATTTGTATATTTGTTTATTTCCTTCCTTTACCAGCTAAATGCCAGCGGGAGGGAGAGGAGGATAAGCAGGCATCACTCGCATTCAGCTGCTGCAGAGAGGAAAGTACAGCTGGTTCCAAATGCCACTCTCACTGCCCCTGCTCTCCAGGTTTCCAGGGTGGGCAACCCAGTGTTTCATCCGCTGATATGTTTACACAGTCATCTGCAACTTCTGACATCCATCCGAGTAGCCGGACCTTCTATCTACATTCTCCATCTCATTGCATTAGCAGCCCTCCGCAGAGCTTGATCGAGACCCTCTGTCCCTCGAATGTCCAGTACTTTTCCCTTCCAATAGGGAGTTTACCTTTACTTTTATTTCTCATATACATTCATTTTTACTCATTTTTTCATGTGTCTTTATCTATATTTGTTTTTTATCCCCAGTATGTTGATGCGCTCTCCCTCCATTTGGGCAACCAAGAAATGCAATCTAGCCATCACCTGCCCGCTGACCTCTGCTCTACAGGGTAGTTTTGTACAGGACCTAGAATGGGGGTGGGAAAAATGTTCCCTTGCACTGGAATTCTTATTGCACTGCAAGGGTTAGAAGTTCATTCAGCTCTAGGGGGCTGCGAAAAGGAGTTTTTCTTACCTGATCCCAGCAGTCATCACTCTTCTTTGATTCCCTATGCTCCACTGGTGGACTATCTCTCTCTGCCAGAGAACCTGCAACCACCAAAGCATAAGGGAGAAGAAGCTGTGGGGACCAGTCTTACAGCTTGGAGGGAGCTTGCAGGAGTGGACAATTAAGTAAAACATGCAAGGGAGAATTTTTCTTTGCCCTGGAATTCAGTTTAAAAAGTGTTTTTAAATACATTATTTGAGGTTATATTCCAAAAAAGATAAGTGCTGGACAGCACCCCCTTTTCCTGCGCTCGGAACCTGGTCCTCAGACTGTCTCAATCCTGGAACTCGTACTGATATTAGGCATCCATGATGGCTAGGCTTTGCTGCCCCTTACGACCAGGGTGGTCGACCAGACCAGGGGTCATGTGGAGGCCTGGCCTTACATACTATATTTAAACTATGGACTTGACCATGGCCTCCAGGCTCTGAGGAAGAGGCACGGCCTCGAAACGCGTCAGCCCCCTGCTTCCAGTAAAGACGTTGATCCTCTGGTAGGAGGCAGGTGTATGGAATTGATGTGCCTGAACTTCATGTTTGTTTGTGAGTATTTGATTTTAAACAATTTTATCCAAATAAACTTGCTGAGGATAATGCGCTAGGCTGGTGCGCCCTTCTTTTGCTTTGTATTTACATTATTTGAGGTACCTGAATTTGACCTGGAGCCAATCAGTTCATGTGATAACAAGAAGCAGGCTGATAGGAGAAGAAAGCATGTAGGCAGAGCGTCTGTGTAGGTAGTAGGTACCTACTCAGCAGGAATCAAAGGCACACAAAAGTTCTTGTTAACCAGAACTTTTATCGTTACGGCTGGCAATGGAGTAGAAGCATATTCAGTTCATGGCACTTAATAAGACTATACAGTTTATCACAGCCGCTGTAATAGGTTTTTAGACAGATGTTATCAGAGGACGACGTCCACTGAAAGGGTGACACAACAGAGCAATTCTCACTGCACTCACTGCTGAAGAGACAGTGTCCTTCTCTCTGTCCTTACTCATCAGGAACATTCCCTATGCTAAGCACAATCCCTGTCCAGCAGGCTTCTCTCCCTAACCTGCCATTCGGCTGAAGCATGCACAAATGATGCGGGATCCCATACTTAGAGGCTCCCATGGCTACCTCGAAAATATTAAAATAATATTCTCACTAAAAATGCACTAAAATCTTTATTAATGAATACAAACACAACACAACTTACCAATTCCCTGCTAAATGTAAAAGATAACACTGTATGGAATGAATAAATAAAGCTGTGTGTGTGAATGAGGTCTTGAGGCTCATTCACATGGGTCCTGTGGCCTGTACAGTGTGAATCAGTGTTGTTTTTATGTGGCTGGAGCTGTGTACAGGCAGCCTATATTACGCTACAAGAATACAGCAACTGTACAAGCACAGCAGCAGGTCCAAATTTGACAGGTGTGCCATTGTGGGAAGATATTCAGGGGCAGCTCTCCGCTATTCATCCAAGTATTTAGACAGTATGGACAGGGGCATCCACCATCAGATCACAATAGCATGTGGAAGAAATATATGGAAATCCATAGCGTAAAACCATAACGTTTATTGGTAAAATAAAATATTGCACTTACAAAAATTGATAACGTCACTTTTGACTAAACGTACGTCGGTCGCAGCGTGCTGACGTCATTGGAGCGGGACGAAGGGCGGGCGGAAGAGCCGACCGGCCGGCGGCTTGTGTGCATCTAATTGCTCATACCTACCCTGCATTTTGTAAGTGCATTTTGTAGGGCTGTACACCTGCACCCATAGTCATAATCCCCGTAGGGTAACAGGTGGCTCCAGCTGGATGAACAAACCGCTCAGTCATACGGCCAGTGTACCTGTGTATTTTTAATTATTCTTTACAATTTTTTTCAGTTTTTTAATTATTTTTACACTTTTTTTACTTTTAAAATACAGTTTGGGGGGCATTGGTGAAATCTCAGACGTGTACACAGACCGCTGTTGTCTCACTTTTGAGACAGAGAAAGAAACTGAGGACACAGATCCTCAATCCTTTCTTTGCAGCATCAGCTGCGCTGCAGATGAAGAACAGAAAGCGCTCTATGCAGAGGCTCCCTGTACATTCACAAACTGAAGCATAGTAAACCTATTTTACCGGTACCGATCACTAACGGTGTTCATTCAGAAAAGGAAGATGCCAGTACATGTACATATGACATATTTACCAGCCCCCTGCTCTCTATCCTAAAATAATCCCCCCTGTGTGCCCACAGCAGCCAGTGGGAGGGAAAGGAAGGGAAGCAGCGCTGTGGGAGAAAGGGCCACACAGGGAGGCCCAGGCAGCAGAGGGAAAGGGGTTCCTGGACAGGAACGACTTATTGGTGCGGGGAGTGCATTTACTGGAACTGATCCCCATGTAGCACTCCTGCAGCAGCTTTCTGCTGCTGCAGGACAGCCACAGGGAATCAGTTCCAGTACCAATCACCCCTTCCTGTCCAGGATCCCCTTCCCTCTGCTTTTCCCTATTGAACTGATGGGGTCCTGTAAAAGGACCAGGCGGGACTCCATTATTGATGGTCCTGCTCCTGGCCCTTCAAAGGCTAGTGGTACCCCCATGCTTTGTAATGGGCTAGCAGGGTGAACACCTTGAAAATAGTGGAGCAATGTGTACAGATGGGCACAATTCACTTTTAGATGCAAAAAAACAGGAGTTTATTGGCTCTTACACAATACTCCGGGGAGATTGGGTAAGGGCAAAGGACACATGTGGACTAGCAGACTCTAAAAAAAAGGGAAAGAAGTACTCAGTTTTCAAAGACGAAGAACTTTATTATTATTATTATTATTATTATACAGGGTTTATAAAATACTACTACCATGTTGAAGGCATGAATGTCTAAGATGATAAAGAACCCTGATAGCAAAGGCAGTGATGGTACAAATTTTAAAGATATTGCAGGCCACACCAGCAAAGAAGCTCCCAGGTTCAGTGATCTGTTACAACTGTGGAGGTGTAGGTCACTACCAGCGAAATTGCCCTAATCCATCAAAAAAGATGGAAGGCTGGCAAAAGTTGCAAAGGAAATTTGGTGGTGCCAGTGTAAGTTGAAGGAATTTATATGAGAGCTCTCTTCAATTCGGGTGCTTAAGTGACAATGTTGACTTCTACAACAAGCACCTGAAGCCTCTGCAGAAGTTGAAAGACTAATTCCTCGCACACACGTTGAGATTATCGGATGACTGACTGTCTGTTTTTTTTGTTTAAGGAGTGTGGAGAAGAGGGCGCTCTGGATAACTATGGATAACACAAAATGGGTCAGAAGTAGTGATCCCTAAAAGTTAAAGATGAAAGAGCAGCATATACAATATATTCTCCACAACTCACATCAACAGAAGAGTAATATTACATAAATAAAGACTGATGAAGAACTCTGATTCTAACACAAAAAAATCAAACCCTTGAAGAGCATTGTTACAAAAAGGGTGCAGAATGTATTATTATACAGGATTTTAAAATCATATAGGACATCTGCGCCAAAACATATACATTACAAATAAGCAGCTGCTTAAGCAATCTGTGACACTAGATGCAAGAATTGTGATAAATATATGAAGCAGCGCTAAAAAATTAAACTCAATGTTGTGAAAACACAAAAATGAATCAATGTAATGACATTAAACAATTGCTCTCCCAAAAAGCAGCAGGCTGTGTGACTCTCCTGTCGGTCAACAAGCCTGCGTAATGACGAAGCGTCGTAGCCAGTCCCCTGACGACGTCATCTCTTTGGCTAAACTAGTTGGGCATGGCTAACGAAGCTTTATTACGCATTACAAATATTTGCTTTGTGTGGTTTCCTTTGCAAGTTTCACTTGTTATTTTTTGAATAAATGTTTTTATGGGTTAAACTATGGGCGTATATGCTCTTTATATTTTTCACCCTGCTGATGAACCAACCCTGACTGGAACATGTTTGGCGCTTTGGAGTTTCCCTTCATAGGGAGATGTAACACGCGCATTTGACCATACTATATGATGGTCCACAGGATCCGGTAAGAGGCTTTAATACTTGGTGTCACCTGGTGGTGCATTAGGAATTGTGATTGTGGGGACACTGGTGGAGCAAGTAAATCATGGACAATTTTTTTCCTTTGGACTTTGTGGTTTCACATTTATTTTTCCTTTTCAGGCCTTGTGTATAGGCTCTTATGGACACTATTTATATATTTGGTGTGATTTATTTTACATGTTTTTCACCTAAAAATTTGATGTCATTATATTGATACATTTTTGTGTTTTCACAACACTGAGCTCAATTTTTTAGCACTGCTTCATATATTGATCATTATACAGGATTTTAAAGGGCAGACAGTTAGTACAGCACATTATCAAATAAAGGTAGACAGTACAATACAATTCAGCACAAGAACATTGGGAGAGCTCTTCTCATAAAATGCTACAATTTAAAGGGATGTACCTTAACCTTGTAATTATCAAAAAATTATTGTGAATTTGTGATTTTGTGAAATGTTCTGCACACTGAGCAATTATTCGTTTACACAATTCTTGCTGTTTTCTATCACATGTTATTTATGAAGTACAGCTAGTTATTTGGAAAAAAAAGATATGTTTTCTTGACAGAATACTGTTAAGTGTAGCAACAAAGAAATTGACAAATGTGTTCCTGACAGTAAGGACAACTGGAAAGTATTACAACTTGTTTGTTCCATAACCACTCCTCAAAGGTTGGCTTCGTCCCTACTATTTACTATGATGTAATATGCTTAATCTTTGTTCCTTACTACCATATCTCCGTCTGCCTTTTTTGGCAGCAGTGTTCTTCTTCTTTACACATAACGAGCTTCTGGGATCAAGAGGGTTACAAAAGTTGTACTGAGCTCTTTGTTACCTACTACACAACTCTGTTACTGTATGAACCTCAGCAACTGTGTACCGTACCAAGAATATCATGCAACAATCCATTTTTTTTTTCTGTCTTTGAAAAAGCAATTGTAAGCATGAGACACATAAGAACTGTATGCTGTGTCATTAAATACACTAAGAATTACATTTTTCACAGTCCTGGTGTGGGGTAAATCCTCTAAATTGTTAGTACTTATCTGCCAGCAAGATGAACCAGACAACTACCCGGCCATAGTTGACGGGATTGTGCATGAGAGTTAAGCTTGCCATAATGTATACAATTTTCTTATTCACTTTCCTTAAGATTTACCTTCAACTATGTAGTGCATATAAATTGTGACAAATATCATAATCAGTACAAATCAGGCATCCTCTTACAATATGTAGTGCTCATTGCACAATATTAAGGTTCCTCAAAAAAGAGAAATAAAAGGAGACCAAGTAATTCAAATTATAAAAAAAACAAGTATATCTATTATTGAAAACAAAAAACATTACGTAGTGAATGTTTGCCCTTCCTATTCCCGGACCCTCACCAAAGCTTCATTGTACTCATATCCATCATAAATCACAGAATTGTATCATTCACCATCGGTCAGAAGATCTATCTAGATGCAAATCGTTTATTCTTCCAGGGATCCTCCACCACCATTTTAAAAGAATCTACACAGTGGGACCATATTTTAATAACTTCCTAGTCCCCATGTCATTCCATATCTGCACTTACCAGTGTCTTCCATGCTCCCAAGCTAAGGAGATCTTAGTTCAACACTATCAATTTCCTAGCGTAAAAGAACAGAAGTCTCAAAAAGGTTTGACAAAAAGGGCATGAAGGGGGAGGTGTCCAGTTTATCTGCTTATCTAGGGGGAAACAATGTGGATCTATCCCAATTTATTCTAAAACCCAAGAAATCCCCGATTTTCTAAAAGGTGAGAAGGCCTCAGACAGTGCAGAATTCAGGTAATTCAGATATAAAAGTGTAGCAGGATTTCCAGGCATTGGGCCTGATGTGGGTCTGCCATGGACACCGGTAACACCTACAGCACATTTAAGCTGATTGCCCAAGTGTGAGATCTAAGTCACAGAACAGTCCAGCATCTTTGTTTTTTTTTTTTATGGGGATGGGAGAAGGGAATGAGTGGGATACTCCTCTGGCTCAACTAGGTAAAAACTGGGACACTTGAGAAAAAAAATGCCTTTTATCGCTGACTTGACGCCGGCTGAATGCCGACCAACGCTTGCTGGCGCTTGAGATCACTGACTTGCGGTACTGTACTGAAGACTGACTTCTGACACTCTGGTTAGCTCAAAAGTCCTTGATTGTACTGAAGACTGATTCTGACACTCTGGTTAGCTCAAAAGTCCTTGACACTGCTCCCTCTAGTCCATCCTGACTGAGGTAGCCTTTAGTAACGCTGCTGCTGCAACTCTCAACACTGTACACTGCATGTTGTACACTTCCACTGTACACTGAATACTTCAGGGCCCAACCACTGGCACCCCCTTTACTCTTCAGGGTCAACACTGGAACCCACTTTTAATCTTGCTGCATCGGCTAACTAGCTCCAGGATCCCTATGACCTTCTCCAGAGTGGTCCCCTCTCACTAGGCAGACCCCCAGGGGCAGTTTGCAGTACTCACAACTGGGAATGCTTTCCTGAAACTTGACCCCTCTCAGCTTCCGCTGGTCTTCAGCACACTGGATCCTCTCTGCAGCTCAGCTCAGCCCTCTGTCCCCTCAGGCAAGCCGCCCGGGACACCAAATTTTTCTTGGCAGGAGGAGAGACAGCCGCACTCTCCCTCCTGGGACTCTGCTTCCTGCCAAAGACACTGCATCATGTGCTCCCCTCAAACTTATACCCACTCCCAGAATGCTGTGCGGCAGAATCTGCCTTTCTGGGGTAGATACAAGCCTGAGTGTGCCATTGGTCTGGTTTCCTCCACTGCCCAATGAGAGCCCTGATTGGAAAACAGTAGGAAGACTACCCAGTCTCAACAGCCACACCTGGGAGTCATGACAACCTAGCTGAAAATCATGGCCCTGTTGATAAGCAGACAAGGCCCCCAACACTCCACCCAGCACCTAGCCCGTAGGGTTCTACAAAAGCCTATCATCTGAATATAGTGATAGACATTCCTTAAAATCCACCATCTGAAGGCCCTGAACTGCAGCATCCTCCCTCAATTTTGCAGCCAGTGGCTCAATGGCTAGTGCGATCAAGAGAGTGGATAAAGGGCAACACTGCCTGGTTCCCCTATATATATATCAGAAATGGATTCGAGATGAGCCCTAGAGATGAGCCCATTTGAGTCAGGCTGTAGGCTCACAATAAAGGAGTTTTATCCAGGATTTTAACGTGGCTCCAGAACCAAACTTGGCCAATAATGGAAAAAGACAAGCCCATTCAACAGAGTCAAAAGCATTTTTTGTACCTAAAAATACAATCACTCTGCGGGTTAACAAGCAGCCTTCTGCTGTTCTTCTGAGCACAACTACCCAGCATAAAACCAGTCTGGTTGGATCCCACTTTGTTTAATGTATTTCTAGCTGTGCAGAGAACTAGAATAATAGTAAAAAAAGGCATGGGATTTAGGGCAGCACCCAATCATGCAAAAATTAAGCTAAAAACACCTTACCACACATAGAGACCCTGCTACAGTGACCTACAAAGAACAGTTAGGCTGTAGCCAATTTAAGAGTTCCCTTAGATGGAAGTGCACCTATGTCCAGGTTGTCTATTGTTTTTGCAAGCTGTTGTGATAACATGATATGTTGTGAATATTTATCAGCCAAGAAAATCACTGATTTGTCCCAGTTGTGTGATCTGAGGAGGTGATCAACCTTTCCAAAGTTCCCTCCCCTGGGCTTCCATCAAGAGGAATTATGTGTTGGGAGGTCTGATCTCCCCTTCTGGAAGTTTTCTGCTTAAATACTGGAGTACTAAAGAATTGCAATTTTTTTTAGTCTTTAGAAAGCAACCATGGCTTCACTTAGGAGAAGGAAATGAGGGACTGGCTGAGGGAGAAGTCCGGACATGAACCTTCTCAGCTATCCTGCCTTAGGAAAGTGTAACCAAGATACTGTAAGAACCCTGGTCCCCAAGCAGCTATATTCCTTTGAGAAAGCAATTATCCAGTAGAACCCATAGAGAAACTTACAAAAGGTGTGTTGAAACTAAGCATGTATTAAAAAAAGATCTATGCATCTTCAGGAATCCTGGGCAGCTTTATCCTTCTTCTCAGACCAAAAAAACCCAATTCAGGGTTTACGAAATAACTGATGTCTGAAGTAATTTCAACTAAAAAAATTGAAGGTCTCATAGGAAAATCCTACAATACCACACGTTGGCCAAATACATACATTTTCCATTTAAATCAATTAAAAACATTCGACCATCGGAGGAAATACTGTAGCCTAATACAATTTTTTCCCCATTTGCACTTTACTCTACAAATGTGTTATAAAGTTTTACATCTATAGAAGAAATGTATACCACTCAGATAACAAATAATAGGCTCCTCCACATCCTTTTGACACTTATCATTTATCAATGTAAGGTATACGACATTATGCTTTAATTGGTATGTGCAGTATCCATTTAGATAGAAGACTGTAATTCCAAATAAAAATATCCAATCCTATGTTGCTGAAAGGAACACCATCCTGCCTATACAGGCCTTGCCCCTCCCCTGTCCCCTCTTTAAATCAATGTGGAAAGGAAAAACTGCCATATAGTAAAATAATTCTGTTTCTATTTCTGATATTCTCTAACTGCTTTAAACCTGAAGAAGACAATCAATACAATTTGGTAACAACTTCTTAAAAAACAACAAAAGTTTTAGTAGACTGCTTCAAATTGTTAAGATCATTAAAATGTGATGAGGTTGATTCTCTGTGTTTTAAGCAGGTGGCAGAAGACTCTCAAGGAGGTGCGATCTCCGACAGTGTAAGGTCTTCTCCAGAAATGTTGATGGTGAGGCTGCTGCAGTGCAGACAGCAATATAGCCCAATCCTCAGTATTGTCCTTAGAGTGACAGCTGACACAGTTCAGACAGGACCACGATGCAAAACCAAATTCTAAGAGCAAATATAAGGTCAGGACAGGCCAGAAGTCAGGAATGGCGGTAGACAAACATAGACAAGGAACAAGCTAAACTGAGACATGCAGGCACACACAAAAACAAAGTCATAACCAGTGGAAATTTGAAAAAAATGCCAAAAACAAGCTAATTTGAATTAGCTAATCAGATTTGAGTTCTGAATTTTGTCCATCAGATGGCAAGGAAAAGCATCTACGTTGTACACATAGCAAGTCTAAGCATTCCAGAAAGAGGAAGCAAAGCAAGAGAGGTGAGAGCTGCCTGTAATCTGCCTAACACTTATCTCATATCAAGCTCCACAGTGGCCAAACCACTCCCTTCTGGTCAGATTCTGGCAATAACTCCCTAAAACGCGTCATCGGTAAACAAGATAGATAATATGCTACCCTATTAATCTTGCTTGGAATAAAAACCTTTATCAAGGTGTTATTTTTCAAACATTTAAACACTAAATAGCGCAACAACTTTGTAAAGAAGGAAGACCAAGATGATAATTAGTTTACTTCAAAAAATGACACTTTTATTGTCTTACTAAATTAAAAAATCTTTCTAGTACCAAAAGTATGACCCAAAATCTCAACAATAACTGTGAGAAATAGCCATAGAAGAAAATTGATTTTTTTCTGGAAACAGTCCAGTTTCCACAACTTCTGCTTTTCCAGAAACCATGGATCCAGCAGTATTAGGTAATAACATGAACTCTTCACCTAAAATAAATTCTTCCATCAAAAACATGTACAAAATTTGAGATGGCGAGGAATTCTACATTTCTCACACACTTTGCTGGCCTTTTTCCAGTATCCTGGACCTACTTTCTACTGGCAACGCTACTGCATAGCCACTGGATAGATTCTACATGCAGCCTGTGTCTCCCACAGATTTATGTCTTGGAGGTCACCCTTCAGTTCATACTGGATTTTTAACAACCAAGTTTTAACCCAGAAGAAGGGGGATACTTTGGCACCCAAAATGTGTTGGCTATTTCTTCTCTACCAGTTGTGAGTTTGTTATCAAATTAAAGGATATTTAGATATTTAGGATATAAATAAAGAATATAATATAAATAAAGGATATAATAAAGAATACAGCATATAAAGAATAAAGACAGGTTCCATTGCAGCTATGGTGGGGATTCCTAGTAAATGATGGCCCCTCAATCTTATGTCCTAGTCTTTCATTCTCATTATCAATTTTGGACAGACATTGAATGGAGAACAAATTGTTGTTCCCCTCATACATTTTTATCTCCTCTGTTTAACCACTTCTGGGCCAGAAGGTTTTCCCCCTTAATGAACAGGCAATTATTTTCGATACGACACTGCTTTACTTTAACTGAAAATTGCGCGGTCGTGCAACGCTGTACCCAAATAAAACTGATGTCTTGTTTTCCCCCAAATAGAGCTTTCTTTTGGTGTTATTTGATTACCTCTGCGATTTTAATTTTTTGCACTATAGACAAAAAAAGCAATAATTCTGGGGAAAAAAAACAATATTTTTTTACTTTCTGTTATAAAACATTCCCAATAAAAAAAAATGTGAAAATCAATTATTTTCATAATTTTAGACCAATATGTATTCTGCTACATATTTTTGGTAAAAAAAATCCCAATAAGTGTATATTGAATAGTTTTCACTAAAGTTATCACATCTACAAACTAGGGAAAATATTTATGTCATTTTTATTTATTTAATTTTTTTTTTTTTACTTGTAATGGCGGCGATCAGCACTTTTTAGCAAGACTGCGACATTGCAGCGGACAGATTGGACACCTAACTGACATTTTTGACACTTTTGGGGGGACCAGTGACATTAATACAGTAATCAATGCTAAAACTATGCACCGTTACTAAACTAATGACACTGGCAGGAAAGGGGTTAACACCAAGGGAGGTCAAAGGGTTACATATGTCCTTAGGGGGTGTTTTCTAACTGTGTGGAGGATGGACTTGCTGAATGAACACTGAGACCTGTGTAATGTATAGAGAGAAATAGCCGCACTCCAACTTGAAGGTGAAAAATATAAAATCTGTTTTATTCGTATCCAAAAGATAAAATCAATTCAAAGTGTATCCATAATATAATCAGAGACAAGAGATGAGCGCATAGTAGTTGACGCTTTTTAATGGATAAACGTCCGCTTAGTCGTAACCAAGGTTACCAAGGTTACGACTAAGCGGACGTTTATCCATTAAAAAGCGTCAACTACTATGCGCTCATCTCTTGTCTCTGATTATATTATGGATACACTTTGAATTTATTTTATCTGGACTGCGGATCCTTGCTGCACCTTATTTTTAATGGTTGGGATTACCTAATCACTGGAGCGGTTCTTTTGCCCTTTCTGCTGATCTGTGACTGAGACCTGTGTTCCTAAATAGGAGAAACACAGGATCCCTGTGTTCATTACTGACAGAACAATGGTCTGCCGTGTTTACAACGGCAGACCGGCGTTCTGTCTCCACGGGAAGCGATCGCGGGTGCCCGGCGGAAATCTGAACCCACCGATTAGCTTCTCCTGTAGCCAATCAGCATGCCTGTGCCCCCACCAGCGAGCCAGCAAAATTACATACAGTTACGTCGTCCTGCGAAACAGAGCCAACTTGCCGCAGTATATGTACTGCTGGCGGTCGGCAAGTGGTTAATAATCCTGAAGTTTTACCTGGATTATTCTCTGATTTTTTTTTTTAGTGGTGGGAGACTAGAGGTTTGTCATGTAGTATTAACTTTTTATCTGGGAATCAATTATATTCACTGGATTATTATAAATCTGTATTACAACTACCTTCCTCAGAACTATTTCGGTACAACCTCATTACTTTATGCTTAAAAAATAAACTTAAAATATAAGTAAAAAATAAACTAAAAGTAATCAACCATTCCTGTTAATACTTTTCAAAAAAATCTTGTACTACTAGAACTCCAACAACAGGTGGCATCTCAATTATATATAGTATTTTAATTGAACCTGAACATAGGCTCCCATATATGAAACAATGGGAAAAAGTTCCTAATTTTTCTTGGGAACTCTCAGAATGGAATAAAATGATCAATAATCTTTCTAAAGCTTTGATCAATACGTCTTTAGTGGAATCTAATTACAAAACTCCTAGCGAGGGTACATGATTCCATTGAGAATAGCTATATTAAAACAACAAATCTCTTCTAAATGTTTTAAAAACTATGGTCAAGAAGGTTCTATGGTACTCATTTGGTGGAGATGTTCCAAAATACGTAAATATTGGATCAAAATATTTGACTTTATACATGAAATTACCAAAATAAATATTATTAAATCCCCTGAAATTGCTCTCTTTCAAAAATGTTATGCGTTTACCTAAGCACACCAAATGCTTGATTTCCTATATAATCCTAGCTGCTAGAATAACCATTGCACGTTGTTGAAATCAATATGGAATAACATTTGATTATGTCATACAAAAGTTGAACTGGGTCATGATCAACGTTAAATTGACTTGCATTTTACATAACCACCTAGCTATTTTTTAAAATACGTGGCGACCTTGGTTACAATATTTATCTATGAACATTGGAGATTCCTGAAAGAAAAACCTTGATTGCCCTTTTCTTATCCACATATTTCTTCCTTATATTTCCTTTATTTCTTTGTTATCATTTATTTTATTTTGAACAACTTTAACCACTTAAGCCCCGGAAGATTTTACCCCCTTCCTGACCAGGGGGTATTTTGCGATTCGGCACTGCGTGACTTTAACGGACAATTGCGTGGTCGTGCGACGCTGTACCTAAACGAATTTGACGTCCTTTTTTTCCCACAAACAGAGCTTTCTTTTGGTGGTATTTGATCACCTGTGCGATTTTTTGATCACGCGCTATAAACAAAAAAAGAGAGTCAAAACAATAACAATATTTTTCACATTTTTATATGAAATTCCCCCAAAAAAAAAGTAAAAATCAAAATTTTTTAACATTTTCGGCCAATTTGTTTTATGCTACCTATGTTTGGTAAAAAAAATCGCAAAAAGCGTATTTTGATTGGTTTGCGCAAAAGTTATTGCGTTTACTAACAAAGGGAAAGATTTTTGTCATTTTTGTTGTTTTTTTTTTAACGCGTAATGGCGGCGATCTGCGATTTTTTTTGCGGTACTGCGACATTGCGGCGGACAGATCGGACCCTTGACTGACATTTTTGACACTTTTGGGGTTACCAGTGACATTTCTACAGTAATCAGTGCTATATATATGCACTGTTACTGTAAAAATACACTGGCAGTGAAGGGGTTAACTTTATTTGAGAGTGAGGGGCTGTGTGTGTCCCTAGGGGCGTGATTCTAACTGTGATTGGCTGTCTGTTGAGCTGTAGTTACACTAATCAACGGTCCTACATAGTAGAACCGTATGATCTGTGTCTCTACACAGGGGAGAATGACAGGCAGCTTGTTTACACAAGTTGCCTGACTTTCTCCCTCTCCCCCGCCGATCGCAGAGTGACCGGCGGACATCGGGTCCGTGATCGTGGGGGGGTCCGTGATCGTGCGGGAGCGCGCTGCCGCCGGCGCGCGCTTGCTCCCCAGAGCCTCACAGGCTAGTGACGTTTATTTACGTCACTTTGCCTGTGAGGGGCTGACCGCCGCAGTAAATCTACTTGCAGCGGTCGGCAAGTGGTTAAAAACACTATTCAGTTGATTAGTGATTAATAACAATGATACTTATTATACTACATAAACACTACTTTATATACTGATCCTGTTAACATCTTGTTTAAATAAGATATTAGTCTAATTGTTTGAATTTGCTAACAGTCGGATTCGGATCACTATCAACTAACATTTTAAGAGACGCTAAGCTCCAAGTACAGCGTCTCCATTTCCATTTTGTATCTTTCTGTATTAGACACACTCTTTTCTACCTCCTTTCACATACCAATCTTCTCCAAAGGACCTCCCTTTTCTCTCAGGGACCAGGCTCACCAAAGCATGTTCCTGGAACTCCACAGCATAACCACATGTTATAGTTGCTGCTTTTTCAAAGTAGTAGAAGTGGCTGTAGAATGTTTTATGAAGTTCAGGCATCCATAAAACATGTTCAGGCGTCTAAGTATATGATAACAGTAGCAGGAACTGATACTAATTTGAATATAGAAAGGTGAAGTACACCAGGGGAGCGTTTCCAGCGGGATGCTCACCAAGGAGCGCTCGATCTGTACCCATTGTTTACAGTCAGCAGGGCAACACCAGTCCCAAATTCTGGTCAGGTGGCAGGCTGAATGATAAAGGACAACATCTGGAAGAGCTAAGCCTCCCTGTAATTTTGGCCATCACAGGATCTCTTGCGCCAGTCTGGGTGGGCGTCAGTTCCAAACTAAATCGGTAAAAGTCCAGTCCAATTAATCCATTTCAGGGGATGTGAAGGGGGAGTGCCTGGAGCACATAGAGCAAGCTCGGTAAGACATTCATCTTAATTATACTGCACCTACCAAAACCAGGAGAAACGTCCCCCCTGCCAGATCGAGAGGTCTTTTTTGATAGTGGTCAAGAGAGGGGGGAAGTTGCAAGCAAAGACATCCTCTATCCTACCTGGCAGCCATATGCCCAAATATTTTATGGTGGAGGGGGCCTATTTAAATGGGAAGTCCGCCTTGAGTAGCGCTGTCATAGGGGCAGGCATTGAGACCGGAATCGCTTCCGATTTCGCTTGATTAATTTTATACGGCGAGAGAGTCTCATACCGTTGGAGTTCCCGAAAGAGATTGGGTAGAGATGATAGGTTTGGATAGGAAGAATAGCAGATCGTCTGCGTATGCCACCACCTTGGGAGAGAGTGAGGTGTCTATGGGGAGTCCCTCAATGTTCACATTGGCATGTACCGTGCGGAGAAAGGGTTCTAGGGTAAAGACAAATATCAGCGGGGAAAGGGGACAACCCTGTCTTGTTCCATTCCCTATTGCAAAGGAGGGAGAAAAAAAGCTGTTAACCCTGACTCGCGCAGAGGGGTGCGAATCGAGAGCTGCAATCCAATGCAGCATTCTCTGCCACAAACCAAGAATGATGCATGATTTCGGCCAGGAAGACCCAGTCCACCCTGTCAAAAGCCTTCTCAGCATCAGTCAACAGGAGGAGCATGGGCGCTTTCTTATTGTGGGCAGCGTGAATCAGGTTAAGTGCCTTCATCGTATTGTCCCTCGCCTCACGCGTAGGGACAAAGCCCACCTGGTCAGAATTAATAAATTTGGTCATTTAGGCAGCCAAGCGCGTCGCCAGAATTTTCGTAAAAAAGCTTAAGATCTATGTTTAACAATGAGATCAGGCAATAGTTTTGGCAGAGCGATGGATCCTTCCCCTCCTTCACCAGCATGGCAACGTGAGCCCGTAAAGTGTCATCAGAGACTTCTGCCTCCTCCCCCAGAGAGCTCTAAAGCCCCCGGGCTTTAGAGCTGGACACCACCATTGCAAACTCCTCCCGCGTCATGGGATCCTCCAAGCACCGCATGGCCTCCTCTGGGAGGCATGGGAGCCCTGAGTCTTGTATGTGGGTCTGAATAGCGGCTCGCCATTTCTGGCCGGCTGCCACTGTGTCTTGACCAGGTAGATTATATAACGAGGCGTAGTATTCTCGAAAGACTTCGGCTATCCCCTCAGTAGAGGTCACCTTGGTATGTGTTGAAGAGAGGATGTCTAGGATAGAGGAAAAGGCCTGTTGGGTCCTGAGGGCCCGGGCGAGAATCTTCCCGCATTTGTCCCCATGTCAATAAAAAGTGCGTCTGCACTTGACCAAGAGAGCCTTTGCCTTGGATAAGGCCAGAGAACGTAGCTGTTTACATAACATTGTGAGTTCTCCCAACACGGCCAAATCTCCTTTTTAGAAGGATGATATACATCTAAACAGCAAGAAATGATTGAACTGATGTTGCTACTATAGTATTAAAGAGACTTTACCTGTATCTTGTGCCAAAAAACTCTAACCCCTATCAATATTTATTGCTGGCCATTAGTTCCATGTAGAGGTTGGTTTATGTAAGGGGATATCTGAGGGTAATAAGATGGTCGATGTTTTATTTGAATGCATTGTAATTTAAATAATTGGAATCTAGAATGATAGTACATTTGCTGCATTACCTTTAAATTTCAAAAATTCTACAAAATATCGGGGAAAGCAAACTAAAAAAACATGTACATGTGAGAAGAACCCAACTCCAGGAAACTTGAAAATTCTCCCTTGCAGTGGGGTTGCTTCCTGAAATGGGAGAGTAAAAGCAGTTTTACTTACCCAATCCTCCTCTCCCCTGGCAGTTGGCCCTCCCCCAGGATCTGGCAGTAGACTGTCATTTGGCATTCTTATATCCAATGCAAGACTATGGGCCCTGCATCTGTGTTGATGATGTCAGAACCTTGGACCAACAGAACATGGGGAGAAGACACTGAAGGGACCAGTCTAGCAGCACAGAAGGATGGGGGATTGGGTAGGTAAAATTAGTTATCCATGCCCCCTATATATAAAGGAGCAGTTAACCCCTGCAGTGTGGGCCCAGCCCCACTGCAAGAGAGATTTTTATGTTTCCTGGAGTTAGGCTTTAGGTAGAAAGTTTTTCTCCTAAACAATAAAAATATAATTAACAGCATATGATGAACACATCACAGACAACTTACAGTCAAGATAGCATAATCATGATTGAGGACGTGTCCTGAAAGTTCAGCTCAATGGAAATTATACATACATGCGGATGCTTTATGCTTATTGAATACATCTGAGAACCACAGTATTCACAGGAAAAATCTGAATACAATTCTATCACATTATCTCGAGGTTATCATACCAGACAGGCCACTTGCCACTTACATTAAAAAAAGGAAAGATATTTATACTGTTCATTTTTTTATCTGCGTTCTGAGACCATTATCCCATCATACGTCATGCTCTACTCTGATAGTTCATGTTGTTCTTTGTAGTCCAAGCCAGTTATGTGGAATGTCTTGCTTTCATCAACTTGTTTCCATTTCCACACTGTTCAGTTACGCTTCCCCTACACATGAGTGGTTCTTCCAGTAAGCATATTTTTTTAAGCAAAGATTCTTAAAAAAAAAACATTAGTAATCTGATCTCTTTTTCAAGCATTGTAAAAGATGTGTCCATTGTAGATATACAGTGTAAGATAGTGTATTGGAAATATTGTGCAGAGGATTTCTCAAGGATGAAATCATTGAACCTTATCTAAAGCAATATAAAATAAAGCATTAAATATTTTTTTACATACCAATGCCTAAAATGTATTTAAACTCACGCATCGACCTGGTATTGCAGTACCTCCAGGACCGGTGCACCCCTTTCTCAATAAAAAATAAAAAAATGTATATAAACTCAAGAACAAAAATGTAATATTTTGGAGATGCAATTGTTGTGGTGGCTGCATTATTGCCAGTATCATACTTCCTCTCCTAGGGTGACAACACATGCCTAAAATTCTCTATCTATGGAGGAGCAATGATGTTACCCTAGCCCGCTTGCTCATGATTTGAACTACACAACACATCCCTCTCTCATCATCACTTTAACATTAGGGGGAAAGGTGTTCTGTAGTTCAGAGACTCAAATTGGGGCGGCTGAGAACACTGCTTGATTTTTCATTGTCGCACAGGCACCCTGTTCCAGCCCACTACAAGAAATTATGAGCTTACTAGATTCTTGGCACTGGCAGGTGTTTTTTGCACTTATTGGACAAATATAACAAAATACTTTTAATAGTATATTTAACAGACTTAAAGGAAGAAAATAAGAGCAGTTCATTCATTAAAGCTGCATCTCAGGCAGATATTAGAAAAAAAAAACACAAATTAATGCCAATATGGATTATTAAATAATAATGAAAATACAGTCCGGTCTATAAATATTGGGACATCGACACAATTCTAATCTTTTTGGCTCTATACACCTCCACAATGGATTTGAAATGAAACAAACACAATGTACTTTAACTGCAGACTTTCAGCTTTAATTTGTGGGTATTTACATCCAAATCAGGTGAAAGATGTAGGAATTACAACAGTTTGTATATGTGCCTCCCACTTTTTAAGGGACCAAAAGTAATGGGACAGATTAACAATCATAAATCAATCTTTCACTTTTGAGTACTTTGAAGTCAATTGCAGCCTGAAGTCTGGAATGCATAGACATCACCAGATGCTGGGTTTCATCCCTGGTGATGCTCTGCCAGGCCTCTACTGCAACTGTCTTCAGTTCCTGCTTGTTCTTGGGGCATTTTCCCTTCAGTTTTGTCTTCAGCATTTGGCTGAATATGAGCAGATAATATTGCCCCAAACACTTCAGAATTGATCCTGCTGCTTTTGTCAGCAGTCACACCATCAATAAATACAAGAGAACCAGTTCCATTGGCAGTCATACATGCCCACGCCATGACACTACCACCACCATGCTTCACTGATGAGGTGGTGTGCTTTTGATCATGAGCAGTTCCTTTCCTTCTCCATACTCTTCTCTTCCCATCACTCTGGTACAAGTTGATCTTGGTCTCATCTGTCCATGGGATATGGAAGGCTTTTTTAGATGTTGTTTGGCAAACTCTAATCTGGCCTTCCTATTTTTGAGGCTCACCAATGGTTTACATCTTGTGGTGAACCCTCTGTTTTCACTCTGGTGAAGTCTTCTCTTAATTGTTGACTTTGACACACATATACCTACCTCTTGGAGAGTGTTCTTGATATGGCCAACTGTTGTTAAGGGTGTTTTCTTCACCAGGGAAAGAATTCTTTGGTCATCATCCACAGTTGTTTTCCATGGTCTTCTGTGTCTTTTGGTGTTGCTGAGCTCACCGGTGTGTTCTTTCTTTTTAAGGATGTTCCAAACAGTTGATTTGGCCACACCTAATGTTTTTGCTGATGGCTTGCTTCACTGATAGTGACAGCTCTTTGGATCTCATATTGAGAGTTGACAGCAACAGATTCCAAATGCAAATAGCACACTTGAAATGATCTCTGGACCTTTTATCTGCTCCTTGTAAATGGGATAATTAGGGAATAACACACACCTGGCCATGGAACAGCTGAGCAGCCAATTTTCCCATTACATTTGGTCCCTTAAAAAGTGGGAAGCACATATACAAACTGTTGTAATTCCTACACCTTTCACCTGATTTGTATGTAAATACCCTCAAATTAAAGCTGAAAGTCTGCAGTTAAAGCACATATTGTTTGTTTCATTTCAAATCCATTGTGGTGGTGTACAGAGCCAAAAAGATTAGAATTGTGTCAATGTCCTAATATTTATGGACCTGACTGTTTATCTAAAGCCAAACTGTTTTTCCATTCTGAAAAGATAAGAAAATGTTTTTGTTTTTTTTTTTGCCATTTGTACCCCGTTTAAGACCTTTCCATTCACTTCTTTTCCTGTAGACACAATTTTAGAATACATTTTAATCCAGATGTTACAGATATCACATAAAGTAATATCAGACATGCAATATGCAACTTTCTTTCAATCTTTTAACTTACCTCCCATCATGCTGTTGTATTCTGACAGAGAGAGGTTTCTCAGTCGTCAGAATACAATGATCACTGCCGACAGCTATAGCTGCTGATAGTAATCGAATGAAAAAATAAAAAATATGCAGGTTGTACTGAACCAAAAATGCAGCCGATTCAGCAGGAATTTTGATCCATCTATAGCCAGCTTAAGACAGTTAACTGATAGAGATATCATCAATAGCCATAGTCTGTGATATACGTAGTATAATGTATAACTATAAAGATATATTTTGGGAAAGAATACATTGGGTATTACTGACTACAATATTGCTTATTCTTAGTAAAAGCATTATCCTTGGCATGTAATATTTGTTCAAAACAATAATCCCTAGATGTCTTAATGCTCCACTTTGATGCCGGTTTTTGCTTTGTAATTCTTTTGGAATGGCTTGATAACACCTGAAATATATGAGGCTTCATGTACTGTTTATTGTGTAGTTTTATTGTTTTTTTGTTTTTCCTTTTATGGTTGATGTATATAAAATGACAAAACCTTTAAAAAAATTATTTGAAAATAAATAAATAAATAAAGATAGTTGTTGTAAAATAATTTTCAATTTTAGGATAACAAGTTACAAATGAATTGGCAACAAAAACAAAAACTAGCTTACCGGGTCTCCGGTTAGCACAACACAAAAAAATAACTGGTGACATAGCAAGAAGACTAAGACTGACTAAGGACAGTAAGCCAGAGAATAAAGTAGCAATAGGAGATTAGAATATAGCAGGTAAAGAATAGAGAAGACTCACAAACTGTAACTACATTCCCCCCTATCTATTCCTGGTCACCTTGGTCCTATCCCATCCAACCCCCTATTCCTATGTCCACCATTATATCATATGCCTTTGTCATGCTCTTATCTTAGCCTTTTGGCTTACAGTTACAAGGCCTACTAATTTGTGGGAGGTGGCTTCCATCTTTGGGCGCATTATGTTACCAGGGGGGGCGACCGAAGGGAACCCATATCCGGCTATATGGACATTTCTCAGCTTGTCTTTGTGACGCTGTTTTTGAATTTGCATTATTATGGAAACTCCTATTGTATAATCATGGCATATCTGTATGCTTTGTTGTTTTACTTTCACGCTACTTTAGTAATTATTATTTTGTTATCCTTTTTTAAAGACGAATAAAACTTTTTGGGGAAAAAAAAAAGAAAATAGAGAAGATAAAAAATACGGATAGGTTTTTTTAATTGGGGGGGGGGATTTAAAAAAGCAAAAACAACTTTTAGACAAAGTGTCCCTACTGTAATTTTATACCTTTTTTAATATTTTAAAATATTATAAAATATTTTAAAATATTATAAAATATTTTAAAATAAATAATAATATTCTCATATGCAGGTCTTTTAACATTTAAAAAAAAAGCAGCTGTGTGTTTGTAAAACGGCCAGTTATCTGGTAGAAAAGCAGATTGTACAGTCCAAAATGTTTAGGAGAGTGCATCTCTCATAATCCTGTAATATAGTATGTAAGCATTGCCTGCCTTTGTAAGAGTTTTCCCATGTCTGGATCAGAAGCCTTACTGTATGTTCTTGCATTATGGGCCAGTGTGCTGGTAAATATTCAGGAGTCACACTTTTTCTTTTGTCTTGGTCTTTCCCCCAAGATAAGGCCTGTGATACAACCCTTCGGACTAAACCATGTACACAACTTAAGCTGCAGAAAGGAGTTTAATTGATTAATGCTAAATAATCTATCTTATATTTACACTCTGTCAAGATTTCACAGAAGGTTCACATTGACTATATGATAGTCTACCCATCTTAACAGCTGTTGAACTACATATTGGATATCCCTTCCTATTTTCCTCCAGAAATTTGGATTTATGTCAGTATACTCTGTAGCTGTTTTAATGATACAGACACTAAGACCCTTTAAATAATAAAAAAGAAAGTAAATACACCTACACGATTAACATGGAATGCAGAGGTGGGATAGAAGTGGGTATTGCTCCCTAATCTAGACTCCTGGAGCCCAGGTTTCTTGATCTTATGTAATCTGAACTGAATTTTTCTATGAAATAAACCACGTGTTTAGGCACTAGCTTGAACCTTTGATAACTATTGTATAGATAAATGTGATTATGAACACAATCAAAAAAACATCAAAAACAAATCCCTGCAGTAAAGAAATTCATGCAACAAAAATGTATATCAAGTAAAAGTCCTGTTAAAATGTATTTCTAATTAAACAATCTTCTATTTCGCCATCTTTCCTTCACCATATGCAAAATATTGATACATGCTCTTCAATCTCAATGATGCTTCACTTTGCTCTGTGCTCCACCACCTATTATATGGGGGGCCACTTACCAGATATCTTTGGGCCACCAAGATTGTAGTCAGGGGGTGCCATTTTGTATACTTTACACTTTTGAATTTTTTGTTTTTTTTCCTTGTCTCTAAACCACCTAACTAGCTTGTTAAATTGATATCATAATTTCTTTCACTTAAATACTTCCTTAATCAAACATGACCCCTACAAAGTAAGCTAAGCCATGCTGCCGAACTCAAATTTGGTAATACGAGTTATTGGCATTAGGTTATTTAACAGCAATTATGTGCAGGGTATTATGACATAGCAGCATTTTCTTTAATACCTCTAGAAAATAAAAGTGATCTTCTATTTCTTACTTAAGGCCCACACCAAATATAGTTTGGCTCAAGGAACCTGACTTTCCCAGGCCTTTTGCACATAATGTGTTCGCCATAATTTAAGAGCCTCTGGGGAAGAGGCTAAGCCTCAATACACGTAAGCCTTCCAGCTTCAGAGGACGATACACCCTTTGATTTTGATGCTGATGGCAATATACCTTTGATATGCTTGTATCAAAAATGTATTTGTGAGTATTTTTATAACTTTTATTCAATAAAACCTAGTAGAGGATAATGCACTAGGCCGGTGCGCTCTTGTGTTTGTTTTTCGATTCCTTACTTTGATAACCAATGGGAGTGCAAAGTGCAGCATCTGAACCATCTGAACCAAAACGGTTTATCTTGGTCTCATCAGACCACAGGACATGGTTCCAGTAATCCATGTCCTTAGTCTGCTTGTCTTTAGTAAACTGTTTGTGGGTTTTCTTGTGCATCATCTTTAGAAGAGGCTTCCTTCTGCGACGACAGCCATGCAGACCAATTGGATGCAGTATGTGGCGTATGGTCTGAGCACCCCCTTCAACCTCTGCTGCAATGCTGGTCGCACTGAGCATGACGCTGATCATGTGCACTCAACTTCTTTGGGCAACCATGGCGAGGCCTGTTGTGAGTGGAACCTGTCCTATTAAACAGCTGTAAGGTTTTGGCCACCATGCTGCAGCTCAGTTTTAGGGTCTTGGCAATCTTCTTATAGCCTAGGCCATCTTTATGTAGAGCAACAATTATTTTTTTAAGATCCTCAGAGAGTTCTTTGCCATGAGGTGCCATGTTGAACTACCAGTGACCAAATTTAACAAATTTAACACTCCTGCTCCCCATTCACACCTGAGACCTTGTAACACTAATGAGTCACATGACACCGGGGAGGGAATATGGCTAATTGGAAAAATGAAAACACTCCCTTAGTGTACTACTACCTAATAAAAAAAAAAAGTTTTCCAAAGCTACTTTAACACTAAATATTGAACACTTTCAACACCAATATAGTGTACATATAATAAAGCAATAACGTGAAAAGAAAATTGCATAATGTCTTTAAGGCAACTTAATAGTACAGATTCAATAAGGGAAGTCTATAAAATAAATAAGTCCTTTCGAATATGTTTTTATTAATCACCACAACTCCTTCATCGTGATTCTTATTAGTTATTGATATAGATGGATTTTTTAAGTTGCGCTAAATTATTAAACATAAAAAGTCCACAAGTGTGTTATGATAACCCTGGTGAGTTTCTCTACCATCCACCACCATTAAGAGTGATCCTGCATGTCAACACCACCACCAAATAGCTAAAAAACTTTCTTACCAAATTGCATGTATCTCTTATTGCAAAAAGGTCACCAGTGCTTATGGCTCCATACCCAGCCAGGACCTTTAAAACTTTTGAGGGTCTTCCAACTTGACTCACCACTCTCCTCAGCACAATGTCATAGAAGTATAACTTAAAAGTCCACTTAACTCCAGCATAAATAGTAAATTATAATACGATACCGGCTTTTGGCAGGGGCTTTTACCCCAGGTATGTAGTCCCAAGCAGCCGCCAAGTCTCCAGCCACCATGCAGCAAACAAACACACTTGTTTTTAGCAGCTCAGTCTCCCAGGTGTATGTCCAGCTCCTACTCTCCCACCCCCACTGACACTACTTCCTGTCTTTTTAAGAGCTGGTCTCTCTGGGAGAGGGCTTAAACCTTGCCTTCCTGTGATCACATACTTCCCTTAAAGGGACCACAGCCCAAATATTGGTGAAATGTAACACCCATCCAGGACCCAACCTCTATGACCTCCACACATTGTACTGATCAATAAAAGACAATACAATTTTACAATACAGTACACATGAACAACAAGTGAAACATTTACATATATGCAACAAGTGCAGAAAAATAAACATTAAAAAAATAAAGAAAAAAGTTTACAAGAATGAAATTACAACCCAGCAGGTAATGTATTCCTATTTTTACCCCTAGGGACAGGTCCCAATTAGGAAAAATCTGCAGGAGAAATCCCTATGTCTACATTTGCCAATTAGCAAAACCTAGGACTATGAGAAGGGAATCCTATTTTATGTTCACTACATCAGTTGTCATGCTTTAGGTTTTTAATCCTAATAAATAAACCTTTAATAATCTGTCTTCCCAGAGGAAAAACCCTCCAGGAAGGGCCTGAAGCTTTCGGCCTTATTTAATCCGGGGCGTGGCATTTAGGCGCCTGATCCAGCACATGTCGCACTGGAGCAGGGTCTTATTCCAGTCCCCACCCCTTACTAAAATGTGGAGACTGCCTAGTGCCATAAAAGTGACACCAGGCATCTTATATTTGTGTGTCTTAGCTATGTGTCTTCCCAGCAGTAAGTACAAATTGCCTATTCTCACACTGTGCATATGCTTACCTACACGTTTCCCAAACTTCTGTCACGTTTAGCCCACCTAAAAGGAGCCGCATTCACATCTCATTAAGTAAATTATGCCTTTAGCTTTGCAAATTAACAAAATGTCTTGCTACGAAATTTTCTTCATTGGGTAAAATACTTTTTTTGCATTTCTTACCCACTTTCAGTGCTGGTTCACACTTGTGCGGCTGCGGAGATCGCATGTAATTCGGAGCGCACTGCTCCTTCATTACATGCGATCTCATGTGCGGTGCGAATTTCAGCCATACACTTTGTATGGCTGAATTCGCACTGCATCCGCACCAAAGATGCACAGGAGGCATTTTTTGAGCCGCATCAAAATCGGTTTGCACAGTGGTTCACACTTGTGCGATCCGATTCTGTGCATACTTGCAGATCGCACTGCGATATGCAATCAAACTGGGGGTGTCGTTAACTTTTAATTGACACCCCCTGCGTATCGCATATGGCAGTGTGAACTGCCAGATGTGCGGATGCGATGCGGGAACACGCTGCATATTCACAGCGTTCCCGCATCGCACAAGTGTGAACCGAGCCTGAGACCGGAGGATTTGGCTGCTCAAAGACCAGGCCCTATTTTGTTATTCGGCACTGCGTGAGTTTAACGGACAATTGCGCGGTCGTGCGAAGTTGTACCCAAACGAAATTGACGTCCTTTTTTTCCCCACAAACAGAGATTTATTTTGGTGGTATTTGATCACCTTTGTGATTTTTTGCGCTATAAACAAAAAAAGAGAGACAATTTTGAAAAAATAACAATATTTCTCATATTTTTTTTATATGAAATTCTCAAAAAAAATGTAAAAGTCAAAATTTGTTAACATTTTAGGCCAATTTGTTTTCTGCTACATATTTTTGGTAAAAAAAATCGCAATAAGCGTATTTTGATTGGTTTGCCCAAAAGTTATTGCGTTTACTAACTATGGGAAAGATTTATGTCATTTTTATAGTTTTTTTTTTAATAGTAATGGCGGCAATCTGCAATTTTTTTTGCGGGACTGCGACATTGCGGCGGACAGATCGGACCCCTAACTGACATTTTTGACACTTTTATGCACTGTTACTGTAAAAATGACACTGGCAGGGAAGGGGTTAACTGTACTGGTGATCAAGGGGTTAAATGTGTCCCTAGGGGCGTGATTCTAACTGTCAGGGGGCATGACTTGTGAAATAATCACAGAGACATGCGATCCAATATAGCAGGATCACATAGTCTCTATGATCACTTCATGGAGAATGACAGACGGCTGTGTTTATAGCTGCGGGAGATCACTGACGAGCGGGGGTGGGAGCGCGCCGCCAGCGGTGCATGCTTGCCCCATAGAGTCTCCTGAGTGAGTGATGTAGTACTACGTCGCTTTGCCTAGGAGTGGCTGCCTGCCGCAGTAAAACTGCAGCGGGCGGTCGTTAAGTGGTTAATCACCCGTCGCATCCCCCGCAGGGGAATGTTACCAAGTCTTGGCATGGGTCATTTCTTACTTCCCCGTTATATTTACTCTGCACCAAGGATTTTTGTATCCATCCTGCTTTTCTGAAAGTGATAGAGGGAGCAGATGTTACAAAGTTGCATATTACTGGGTCATCTGTATGGATTGACCAATGTCGTTTCAGGATTTTTAAAATGTCTTTATGTTCATTTGAAAATCTAAGTACTACCCTGGTGGGGTTCTCCATTTTATTCATCTTGTGCTGTTTTCTTTTATTTTTGAATAGAAGAGCTTGTCTTTCCATAACCCTAACTCGGTTAAAGGCCTTCTTTAGGCCGGATTTTGTATAACCCCTCTGTAGCAATCTTTTAGTAAAGAGGAGTTCCGCCTTTCCCTAAAAAAATTAAAAGTCAGCAGCTACACATACTGTAGCTGCTGACTTTAAGGGTGCATTCACATGTCAGCGTATGGATCGCGGGCAGAATCGCCGCGATTCCGCCCACGATCCGGAGATCATTGCAAATCGCGGGACGCCTGTGCGTTGCCCGTCATTTGCAATAGCACCCCAAACGCATTACGCATTACTCCCAAAAAAGTACAAGAACTTCTTTGGAGCATATTGCGTCCCGCGATTTTTTTTGCACAATGTTACCGCGATTCGGCAGGCGGAAATCGCGGCAACATCGCTCAGCGTTTGGGGTGCTATTGCAAATCACGGGCAATGCACAGGCGTCCCATGATTTGCAATGATCTCCGGATCGCGGGTGGAATCGTGGCGATTCTGCCCATGATCCATACGCTGACATGGGAATACCTGTCCTGGAGTCCAGCGATGTCGGCACCCGAAGCCGATTTTGGCATCGGCTCTCGGGTGCTGCCACCGCCATTCTGGGAAAGGGAACCGGGCAGTGAAGCCTTGCGGCTTCACGGCCGGGTCCCTACTGTGCATGCACGAAGTGTGCTGCGCATTCCTATTGGCTCGGCGGCAGGGAGAAGGAGGAGTGGGCCAAACTTCCAGGAAACTGCGCCGCGGCCCGTGTCCCGGAAGAGGGGAAGGGGTACCCGTCAAAAACGGGTACCCATTCCCCCCTCCCCCCTGAAAGGTGCCAAATGTGGCACCGGGGGGGGGGGGGGAAGCAAAATAGCAGAAGTTCAATTTTTGGGTGGAACTCCGCTTAAGTTCATCTGCCTCTTTTTGAAAATCCTCATAGGTCTTACATTTGCGTCTAAAACGCAGAGATTGGCTAAATGGGATAGAAAATTTACTGCTGATTAGCACATCTTTGCTGATAGACACATCAAGAAAATGTACTTGGTGCTGATCATACAACATAGCAAAAAATAGGTTTAGGTTATTTTGATTCATTTTTTGGAGACACTCTTTTTATTGATTTTCAGGTCCATTCCATACAAACAATATGTCGTCTATGTACCTTTTCCACTTAGTAATGTGGCAAGTGCACACAGACAAGTCATCATTCGATAAAATTTGGCATAGGATGGGGCACAACATAGTCCCTTTAAGTTACAGTAACACCCAGCACAGAAAGGCCCCGGTCTTGTTACTGGGGCTTTTATTTGGCATTCAGAGGAAGACTGTAACATCTTGCTTCTTCCTGTCTATATATATAAGTCACTTCCTGTGTTGGCGGCAGTCCCTCCATGTCATTCTAGTCTGTTCCTCGGGAGGCGGCCCCAATGTAGTTTCCCACATGACTGCGATGTGCATCATTCTGCACATGTGCGTTCAGTCCGGGAAGGACCCGAAGACCGATTGTGACGTAACCGCGCTTTGCGCCAATCGGGTTCATGTGCGGTATATAGAAGGAAGACGTCAGGGACCTCGAGGAGATGCCATCCTCTTCCCTGTCAGGTCGTAGAGGGGAAGCGAGGGGAGATTTTCTGCCCTAAGAAGGGCTGAATCCCTTTGGGAACACATTTAGGAATCTCTCTCCCACACTTCAGATTACCGTTTATACTATTGACATCAGCTACTCTAGTAAGTATGGGGGCCACTTATGTGGGAGTCATTAAGGGGACTTTTCTCTCCCCTATTTCAAGTTATGTTACTTTTTTTGATATCACGCGTCTCTTTATATAATTGTAGTGCTCCCATTGAGAAGGGCTTCAGACTCCATACTTTTAAGAAACCTTGAAAATCCGGTGGTGGGATACTGCTCAGATGGTTCTTGTTTACTAGGAAGATGACAGATGTGGTATGCCCAGGTGGTTTCTGTGGGCTAACGTTTGGCCAAATATGATATATATGATGTAAGTGGTTGGTGATACATGATTAAGAACTACAATGACAATTGTTAACGAATGTGTATTTAGTAATGGCTATTTATGTTTACAGAGAGCTAAATATTCCCTGATGAAGGAAAAGTTAAATGTTTGAAACGCATTCAAATTTTTCCAGCTCTATTTAGCATCTAATGTGCCTGGATGTGCAACTATGATAAATGTCAACAACAAGTAGCTGGAATCGCCACTGTGTGCCAATTACTATAAATGTATCTATACTTGCTACAAACAGTGTCTTGTGTTTCACTGTGATTTTTTTTGTTGCTGTATGTCAAAAGTATTTTTTAAGGAAAATACCCCAGTTTGGGTATTTTGTAACATGTGGTCCAAATAAATTATGAATTTTTAAGCAAGATTACTACTTATATATTTTCTAATGCCTTTGTGGTATAATCTAGTTGCCCTTCACAATCCGCTTAAATAGGGGAATCCAAATTGTAGACAATTATTGGGATGATGGCAACTACACCTTTGGTCATATGAACTTCTTTCTATCTAGAGAAAATAACCTCCCTCTTTAAAGTGTTACTAAACCCAGGACCCTGCATTCACTATATCTAGTCTCCTACAGTACACAGAATATGGAAATGCAATAGTTTTAGTAAATATAAACTGCTAAATACATTTTCTCATCAGCAGTATATAGCAGTCTTGTGACTTCTATCAGTGTCTGGTTAAAGCTTGTAGGAGGAGTTTTCATTCTCCTCAGACTGTCCTATGAGGCTGTAGGACCCTTGACCCTCTGTCTGGACAGTGGTTATTGGCCCTGTGCTGATCACATACACCCAAGAACAAAAAAAACTCTCTTGCAATACACACCAAACTGAGCATGTGCCCCCTATCCCCTAACCTCTGTTCTATCAGGAGATGGATTGGGCACAGTGAAAGAAGGGGAGGATCAGAGAAGATAGGATCAAACAGCCTTTTTTTTCACAATGTGCAGGATTAATCCATAAGATTCCACAGTGAGTATACAAAGCATGCTTTACTGCATATACAGACTGAATAGAATATACAGAATATACTGTTATGGGTTTAGTAACACTTTCATTTTGATGAGATAAGTTATTTAATTTGGTTGAGAAAAGACACCTTTCAGCCTATATCCTTAGTACATCTGAACACTGTATCGTGGGATTCGTGGGCACATTATTTCTTCTAAGCCTGTTATTTTGCAGGTACAAGGACATGGTCCTATATTTTTCACCATTGACATTTCATTAAATGATTGGTAATTGTGTAATCACATAATTCTCTGTGACAATTGATGTTCTTAAAAGTCCCGCTCACATATGTAAATGGAGTTCTAACCACACATGTGAAGTATCACCGCGATTGTTAGAGCGAGAGCAATAATTTGAGCCCTAAAACTCCTCTGTAATTCTAAGCTGGTAACCTGTAGAAAATGTTAAACTGTTGCCTATGGGGATTTTTAAGTACCAATGTTTGTCGCCATTTCGCGAGCGTGCACAATTTTGGAGCATGACATGTTGAGTATCTATTTACTCAGCATAACATTATCTTTCACGTTATGGAAAAAATAAGGCTAACTTTACTGTTTTCTTATTTTTTTATTAAAAAAAAAAATTTCCCCAAAAAATTGTTTTTGGAAGACCGCTGTGTGATAAAAAACCGGTGTGATAAAAAATATTACAACAATCTCCATTTTATTCTCTAGGGTCTCTGCTAAAAAAAATATATAATGTTTGGGGGTTCTAGCAAAAAAAAAAACAGATTTTAGCTTGTAAACACCAAGTGTCAAAAATAGGCCCAGTCTTAAAGTGTAAAACTCCTGTAAGTTTTTTTTTTTTTTTTTTTTTGCGATCTGTGTCCCATTGAAGAGATTACTCTTCACTTCCTGTACCATTGTCAAAACAGTAAGTTAGGGGCAAGTGAGAGAATCTCTAGTTGTTACCATTGAAAGGTTTATCTTCTATTCCTGTTCAGGGGACAACCAAAATTTGAGATTTTCTTTTACTTTTTTTAGTCGGTCATAAGAGTAAACATGACAAATAGAGAGGGTAATACTCCCTAACAAAGGCAGAAGTAGCAGTAAAACTATGATAGATGTTCTAATCCCTTTCTATTCAATCCATATTAAAAAAAATAAAAAAAAGGTTTTGCCATTGGTTATACTTTAAATTTAATAATAAAAAAAAAAATCACAGTATTCCAAATGATGCAATGCACAATAGCACAGGATTAGGGAAATTGTGCACAGAATGATATCCAAAGAAAGATATTTTTCCAGAATAATTCAGAATCTGCCAAATATCATTTGTTTATAGTCATGCTATTTTTTAAGTGGATGACGATTCTAAAATTCAGTCCTTATGGTGGTAATGCACTAATCTTTGGTTGCTAAAGCACAGATACGTTGTCAAGGCACATTATTTATGTTTACCGATGCTGGGGTCTACAAAACTTACATTTTTATGAATCGTAAACCCAGGAAAATAGATCTCAAAATGCTTGAATGTGGGAAAATATTCATAAATATATGTGGAAATGTTAGTTGGTTCTGACCATATTGATTGTTAAGAGTACACTATATTTACCAGAAAATCACAATTATGTCACTTGTTGGCTCTTTCCTATTTTTTCCTTATATAAATATGTTATTGCTGGATGATCATGTGGTTAAATAAATGCATTGCTGAACGTGACCGGCTGATCAAATTACATAAGATTTCCATTGTGGTTACGAACAGAAAAACATTAAAAAGGTTCAGTAGACAAAACACACATTTTTTTGTAGTGACAAACATATAGCAAAAAGCTGTGCATTTAGGGTCAGCTCAAATAAGTTTTTACTTTTATATAATCCATATTATTATTATTGTGGTAATCTATATAAATTACAGAAATTAACAATAAATTGCCCTAAGCTGGTAATAAACAGCTAATTGTTATCAAATGATAACACGGAGGGTATATGCCCATGCCTCTAATTCTATTTCTAGTTCTGTATGTATCGCTACCCCATGGGAGCAGCTGGATAGGATAGGTCCTTTGTTCTTTGCCTCGACATTCTCAAGAACCTCAGCCCCTCTGACACACCAGGTTGAGTGTACAATCATACAATATCATAGGAATTCACTGAAAGTAATACTTAGTACCCAAAAGTAGTGCTGTATCAAAGACACCAGGCACCAAAATAGGTAGTAAAAGCAAACCTTCATTCATTTTTTCCTCTGCCCTTGCTGTTTTAACTTTGGATAGTAAAACATCTCTTTCTTGTCTGGTAATTAGCAAAGGCCAATGACATCATGCACAGCTCTCTAACTCTCATAAGAGTTTGCCAGCAAGGGAGGAAGGATGAGTCATAGGAGAGCAAATAAGAGCTATAGAGCTGGAAGGGGCTGGATGGTGGCAGAGATTACAGGAGACTGCAGAGATCCATTAGTATTCATCGAGAGGAGAAATGTGCAGGCAAGCAGTGGTGTGAGTGTGTCTTTCTTTCTGTATATATGTGTGTGCATGTGTGTGTGTGTGTGTGTGTGTCTGTGTCTGTGTGCCTCTGTGTAAATCCAGGAAGTTAACAGTCAGCAGCTTCAGCTGCCCATAGTTAATATGGCTGCAGCCAGACTTAGTGGAGGGGGATTTTATAAGGTTCTGGCACTCTCAGTGCCTCCTATCACATCATTTCCGGGTGCTTTCCATCTACCTAGATAGATGAAGCACATATAGGTGTGTTTCCCTTTAAGAGTGCTGATGTCATCACTGAGCGCCGGACTGAACAGCTATTTAAATCAGCAGCTCTCACTCACATGTGTTCGTTCAACCTGCTGTGTGCCTAGATGTGCCTTGATGCTAACCTGTCTTGAAGCTCTCATGCTTGCAAGCATACCTCGCTGTCAGAACCACGCTGCGCTGATCCCTGTATCCCGCTACCGGATCATCCGCTCTTGTCAAACCTCTCCTCTGCTACATTGCTACTAGTGATAAGTACCCCACAGGGGAAACCTCAATAACCTTCATACTAAAGCTTACACTGTCTAGCTCTGCATACTAAGGACTGTTACTACGTCTGCACTAACTAGATTGCTAGCTCTTGAGCCTACTATCATCTGCTCTTGCACTGTGTTAGTCTCTCCTGTATGTCATCTGCTATCCTATCATCTACTACCATACATAATTGCTAACCTATCTGCATCCCACCTGTTACTATCTCATTCTCAAGAACATTCCTCTCAAGTGTCTGTCACCTATCGTCTCAACTTAACCTGTCTCTTCAGCCTATCACCTCTATACTACTATATACATAGATCACTCCAGGAACTTCTTATTGAGTGTGTGTATTTACTTGCTGAATTGAGATCATCCACACATGATGAGTCTTTGGGAGTTGGGATTGGTGTCTCAGCGTTTCTCTACATGACTACTGAAGTGGAATATTTCTGCAGCTGTAAATCCACATCATACATAAAACGCTGGAGCGTTACAGATTTCTACAGAACTATTTGGCAAGTCCAGAATCACAGGATATATAAAATAATATGCAAAGTGGTTGGAGGGAAGCTTTAGAATGGCAAATATGTTTTTATTACAAATTATGTGAGCAGACTGAAGTTCCTCTTTAACCTCCTCCTTAAGTATTCCTGAGTGTGGCTCGGGGTTAACTTTCAGTACCAAAAGCGGCAACCCCGAGCCAGACTCGGGAGTACCCCGCAATGTTACTCACCTTCCCTGCGCTCCCGCGCCGGCCTCCCCGGCATCCTCACAGTCTCTCCCCGCTCTGTGCACAGCCGATTGCCAGCACTTGCCTTCTCGGTTCCCTTCCCTGCGAGCGTTGCGACGCAGGGGGATGGAACCGGCGCCAAATTCAAAAGTGTAAATACACTAAATGACATGATACAAAGCTGTGATCCTAACAGATTACATCCTGTGGTGAAATGGCATGATGCAGTGTAATCCGTTCCGATCACAACTTTGTATCATGTCATTTAGTGTATTTACATTTTTGAAATTGCCGCCGGTTTCACCCCACTGCGTCGCAACACTCACAGGGAAGGAAACTGGAAGACAGGTGTCGGCATCGGCTGCTAGGACAGCGGGAGGACGGCGGGGGAGGACGGCGGGGGATCGCAGGGGAAGGTGAGTTTTTAAATATAAAACAACAGGTTTCCATGCAAAAGAATGTACCGCTTTTAGCACAGAAATCTGCACATAATCAGACCGCCAGGGAGGTTAATACATTGTCCCCCAATAGGGTTGGTAACTAGGCAAGCATAAAATGGATTTACATTGGTAATAAAACAATTTAACATACAAAGTCATTAACAAAGAGGACTAGGCATAAAATTATATTTGGCATCCAGATCAGCATAAAAAGTAGCAAGGCCATCTCAAGTGCAGCAGTGAGCAGTAGTAAAATGTATTCTACTGAGCACTGAGGGGGCAGAGGGGGCAAAAGGGCCTTTAGAATAAATATAAACAGAAGGGCAGTCCTTTGATATGTTCTTCTGGCAGTGTCAAAATTGGGCGGATAACCCTCTCACCAGTTCCCAAAATGCTGCTAAAGATGCTCACTGTAGAAGGGCCCCCCCCCCCCAGTCGCTCTCCGAAAAAGCCTCTGGTGAGCAGTGGTGGGAAGCAGAGGGTGAGCGGACACTTAAACTTCTCTGCAGCAGCGGTGCTTGATCTGTGCTGCATGCTGCACTGCACCCAGGTGTCTTCATTTTCAGTCTCAGACTTGCATCCCCACTGGCAGGTGAATACTCGGATAGAGGTTCTCTCTCCACCACCACCCCTCTCCTCGACGCTAAGAGGAAGGATTTGCTGGGCAATTTAATAAAAAGCCACTCCCCACTCCTCCTATTGCACAGTGCACATTGGGATCTGTAGTGTAAACTTTAAAGTGTATAGCCATTATATCATATGCATAGAAGTGTATGGGCTTGCTTGGCTTTATCTCTCCCCCTGCTGGCCAGAGGAGAATGCTGCAGCATAACATCAGTATGTCAGTAGAGGGAGAAAAGGAAAGAAGGCAATGTCTTCTTCATATTGCTGTAGTCCAGAACCTGGCTACAGGTATAATTAAAGTAGAAATCCAGATTTCAGTGCCAAGCTAGCTCAAAGGAAATATTTTCTGTAATATACTGTAGTAGCATTAGCTTCAAACAGCAGCACTGTGTTCCAGCAGGAGTACAAAAGACAAAGCCTTTTACAAAAGGCGGGATTTACTGGAGTTTTGTTTACAGTGATTCTTAGCACTAGCCATGACATTACCCCCACTTTCATATTAAGAGAGGGGAATTGGACATGTTTATCTTGGGCTTATGAAGAGCGCTTTTTTGACTCTTAATAATTGTCTAAAATTTCCGGCAAGGAGAAATAAGGAGAAATAAGATTTCTGGTGGAGGTGCACCTGGGTGATGGATATATTCATTTGCCTTCTTCATTCACATTGGATATATATCACAAGAGTTTTGGATTTCTAAATATCATTTTTCTCGCCATGGAAAACAGCATTGTTTCATCGTATAGACTCTTTTCATTTTCAAATTTCTACCCGGTAACTTTCTGTTTTTTTTTAGATACATTATAGTCAGCATCTACAAATACTCACGTACAGGGCCGTGTGGCCCATGAGGCCAACTGAGGTTGATGCCTCAGGCGACACTTATGGAGGCACGGAGGGGTGCAACAATGAGGCCGGAGTGCCCATAGTGGATACTTTGTCCTCATTACTGCACCATGTATGTGTGTGTGTGTTTGAAGGCAATATTTGAAAGTTTAAAATCAAAAGAATGCCTAGAAGAAATTAAGTAAATCCTTACTCCTCCTGCACCACTCATCTCTAAAGTCCTAATGAGCTATGCTTGCTGAAAAAGCTTCTGCCTTCAACACTTCCCAGGAGTATCAGGTGTCTGGTCCCCATCTATGTGCTGTGGTTCCTTCCTCCAGCCCCTACACCGCTATATGAATCAGTGATGAATTTGGGGACATAGGGTACCAAATATCCATCACTTCCTACATGGTAAATATGTTGTTGCCATTGCATGTGTTAACTGTTGTTTCTTTGCAGACATGCCTTGGATATTGAGTTTTTATGTGATCACTATTTCAGCCATGATATATTGGTCACATGCAGGCTGGAGGCTTTAATTAATTTTTAAAAAGCCCAAGACTGCAGATTAACACTGTCACCTTCAGAAAAAAAATTGAAAACAAATTTGCAAAAAAAGCATTTGTCAGAATATAATAGAGCATGGTTTTATTCAAAAAAATAATAGCCTTGTCCTAAAAGAAATATATAAAAACGATTTAGGTATGAATTTATGAATTTAGGTATGAAAATTGAAAATAGAATTATTGTCAAGTTAGCCAACACATAAAGACTGATCCTCTGTGTTTGTTTTATTAAATCTTTGGCTTAAACTCAAGGCATGACAAAGAGACTAATGCTGATTTTGGCTGATGTGGCCTTACTCATAACTACTGTATGTAAGCTACGGCTCCCCTAATGAAGTTGGAGACCTCTTTCTTCATTCACCAATAGGCCCGGGCCATAAATATGAATTATTCATCTTCACGATGTGTCAACCATTGGAAAATTTCCCAACAAATTTTGCTAAGATAGTACAAAAGCTGTAGCTGTAGAGGCTTCACCAGTTTCTGTTCAGAGGTATTTAAAACATAGAAAACCTTCTCCCCAACTAGTTAAATATACTGTAGGTATTTATGTTTTCCTGAATAGTTATAGAACCATTAATGCTTGCTTTTTGCTGCTGGACTTGCTATTCTAGACATTTAACGAGCACTACAACCCCGTATATCTCTGAAGTTTTTCAGAGAGGCAACATGCAATACCAGTATGAAAAACTTCTGTTCACAAATCCAACTTGCGAATAAAATTCTGCCTTCACTGGGGCACATGGCATTGGTTACCATTCTCCAGCCTTTCACAGGGAGTAACCTCATGCACATTGTCTTCTCATATGTTTGGTTTGTCCTCTGATGTTCAGAATCATGATCTTCCACCAAGGCCCTCCAAGGTTACATGATTGTCGTGACACCCGTTTTCTTAACCTCACCCCCACTCCTTCTTTTCTAAGTTCCCCCTCTCCCGTTTTCTAGTACCAATTACCTCCTTGGGTAATTGGATTATTGTAATGTTGTTTATGACTTTACTGAGTAATCATACCTCTCAATGTGAGGAGGACTGGCAACTATGGGATAGTAGTCAACCTCCACACACTTCTTGTATTTTAAACTTAGTGTTTTACTTTTGATATTCTTGCTGAACATTTTATACTGATTCTCTTTTTCATGAGAACCACCGTGCCTTGTCGACGTTGTACTTGTAAAGTCTTAACCACTTGCCTACAGTGCACTTTCACCCCCTTCCTGCCCAGACCGATTTCAGCTTTCAGCGCTCTCACAGTTTGACTGAGAATTACTCAGTCATGCAACACTGTACCCATACAAAAATTGTGTCCTTTTTTTTTCACACATATAGAGCTTTCTTTTGATGGTATTTAATCAATACTGGGTTTTTTATTTTTTGTGCTATAAATAAAAAAAGTGAAAATATCGTGAAAAAACGCATTTTTCTTTGTTTCTGTCATAAAATTTAGCAAATTAGTCATTTTTCTTCACAAATTTTGGCCAAAATTTATACTGCTACTTATCTTTGGTAAAAATAACCCAAGTAAGTGTATATTATTTGGTCTTTGGGAAAGTTATAGAGTCCAAGTCCACAAGCTATGGTGCGAATCATTGAAAATTGATCACACTTGATCACACCTGATGTACTGAAGGCCTATCTAATTTCTTGAGACACTAAAAAGTCAGGAAAGTACAAATACCCCCCAAATGACCCCTTTTTGGAAAGTAGACATTCCAAGGTATTTAATAAGGGGCATGGTGAGTTTTTTGAAGTTGTAATTTTTTCCCACAATGCTTTGCAAAATGAAGATTTTTTTTTTTTTTTTACAAATTGCCGTATTAACAGGTTATTTCTCTCACACAGCACATGTATACTTGTCACTACACCCCAAAACACATTCTACTACTCCTCCTGAGTATGTCGATACCACATGTGTGAGACTTTTTCACAGCCTAGCCATATACAGAGGCCTAACATCCTACACATATAATTTCCTGACAACCTATCGCACTTTTGAAGGCCCTGGAGCACCAGGACAATGGAAACCCCCATAAAATGACCCCATTTTGGAAACTAAACACCCCAACGTATAAACTTTGAGGCATAATGAGTCTTTTGAACATGTCATTTTTTTCCACAAGTTTTTGGAAAATGTGGAAAGAAAATGAAAATGCTTTTTTTTTACACAAAGTTGTCAATTTATGCAATATTTCTAACACATAGCATGTACGTAGCAAAAATTGCACCCCAAAATACATTCTGCTACTCCTCCTGAGTATGCTGATACCACATGTGTGAGACTTTTTCACAGCCTGGCCACATACAGAGGCCCAACATTCAAGTAGCACCGTCCGGCATTCTAGAAGCAGAAATTACACATATAATTTCCTGACAACCTATCGCACTTTTGAAGGCCCTGGAGCACCAGGACAATGGAAACTCCCATAAAATGACCCCATTTTGGAAAGCAAACACCCCAACGTATAATTTGTGAGGCATAATGAGTCTTTTGAAAGTGTCATTTTTTTCCACAAGCTTTTGGAAACTGTGGAAAGAAAATGAAAATGCATTTTTTTTTACACAAAGTTGTCCATTTATGCAATATTTCCAACACCTAGCATGCACATAGCAAAAATTGCACCCCAAAATACATTCTGCTACTCCTCCTGAGTATGGTGATACCACATGTGTGAGACTTTTTCACAGCCTGGCCACATACAGAGGCCTAACATCCAAGTAGCACCGTCCGGCATTCTAGGAGCACAAATTACACATATAATTTCCTGACAACCTATCACACTTTTGAAGGCCCTGGAGCACCAGGACAATGGAAACCCCCATAAAATGACCCCATTTTGGAAAGCAAACACCCCAACGTATAATTTTTGAGGCATAATGAGTCTTTTGAACATGTCATTTTTTGTCCACAAGTTTTTGGAAAATGTGGAAAGAAAATGAAAACGCATTTTTTTTTACACAAAGTTGTCCATTTATGCAATATTTCTAACACATAGCATGTACATAGCAAAAATTTCACCCCAAAATACATTCTGCTATTCCTCCTGAGTATGGCAATACCACATGTGTAATACTTTTACACAGTCTAGCCACATACAGAGGCCCAACATCCAAGTAGCTCTTTACACAAAGTTGTCCATTTATCCACTTTAAGACTGGGCCTATTTTTGACACTTGGTGTTTATAAGCTAAAATCATTTTTTTTGCTAGAAAACTACTTAGAACCCCCAAACATTATATATTTTTTTTTAGCAGAGACCCTAGAGAATAAAATGGTGATCGTTGCAATATTTTTTATCACACCATATTTGCGCAGCAGTCTTCCAAATGCAATTTTTTTGAAAAAAATTTACTTTTTTGAATTAAAAAATAAGAAACCAGTAAATTTAGCCCAATTTTTTCCATAATGTGAAAGATAATGTTACGCCGAGTAATTAGATACCCAACATGTCATGCTTCAAAATTGCACACGCTCGCGGAATGGCGCCAAACATTGGTACTTAAAAATCCCCATAGGCAACAATTTAAAAAATTCTACAGGTTACCAGCTTAGAGTTACAGAGGAGGTCTAGGGCTCAAATTATTTCTCTCGCTCTAACGATCGCGGCGATACCTCACATGTGTGGTTTGAACACCGTTTACATATGTGGGCGGGACTTGCGTATGCGTTCGCTTCTGCGCGCGAGCTAACGGGGACAGTGCGCTTTAATATTTTTTTTTTTTCCTATTTATTTTATTTAATAATTTTTTATTATTAAAAAGTTTTTTTTTAAAAAAATGTTTTGATCATTTTTATTCCTATTACAAGGCATGTAAACATCCCTTGTAATAGAAATAGGCATGTCAGGTCCTTTTTATTGTGAGATCTGGGGTCAAAAAGACCTCACACCTCACAACTACACTAAAAAAGAAAAAAAAAAATTGTTGAAAAAGAAAAAAAAACAAAAAACAAAAAAAAAAACGGCCCTTTAAACCGGTTGCTAGGCAACGACTTTTGACGTAGCTCCGGTCCTCCAAGACCATAGAGTCGAGTGAGGGCCATCTTGCCCTCACTCAACTTCCTGTCTCTGAGGATCCGGGACCGGATAGTTCTCCCCTCTGCCGGCGGGTCCGGTAAGCTGGGAAAACGTCTAGGACGCGGCGGGAGGGGGGGCACCTCTTCCCATGCACTGTTGCGGCGGATTTGGCGCCGAATCTGCCACTGGGACCACCCTTATCTGAAAGCCGACCTGAGAGCCGTTTAAAAAAATGCCGGGGTTATGGCAGCTATCTGCTGCCATAACTCCAGTATTTAGCTTTAAATGGCCGATGTATATAGTCTTTAGGCGGTCGGTAAGTGGTTGCATGTATATAGCAAAAATTGTACCCCAAAATACATTCTGCTACTCCTCCTAATTATGGCAATACCACACGTGTGAGACTTTTACATAGCCTGACCACATACAGAGGCCCAACATTCAAGTAGCACCGTCAGGCATTCTGAGAACATAAAATGCACATCTAATTTCCTAACAACCTATCATTTTTGAAGGCCCCTCACATAGCATGTACATAGCAAGAAATACATTACAAAATACATTCTATAAAGGAAAGTGTAAAAAACATTATTACCTGTGGTTTTAGTAGTGCAGTTGTCCACAGAGGAGAGCATTAGACCAGGCAGCAGGCAGGGACATGCTTAGCGACAACAATAGCAATTTTCCAGGCAGCAGGCAGGAATATAGTCTATAGTCAATACTGGGATATTGTCAGCACAGCCGCAGCATTTGTCCAAAGGAATTTTCCAGGCAGAGACATGGTCAGCACAGCCATAATATTGGTCCCGGTACACTGCAGACAATCATTGTATCACTCTCCAGCTAATATAATGCAGCAGGCAGAGGCATGATGGTAGTAAGTCAGCTGAGGGCCTTGGTCAGGTAAGACCTGGGGACAGGGGTAGAGGCTTCTCCCACCCAAATCTCTTTGAAGCCTCCGGACTCCAGACCCTAATCCTGAATTTACGAAACCCAGAGAGAACCAAAAAAATTGGTTTTCTCTATCCGGAAAAACAACTCTGGAGCCCCTCACATATGTGAGACCCCTGTGTATTACAGTAGCAGGGGGTGACAGATCAGTTCAAGCGGTAGGCAGAAGCATAGTCGGTAAAACAAGCCAGGGTCAGTTCACGTGCAAGCAATCCAAGCGGCAGGCAGAAGCGTAGTTGAAAAAAACAGGCCAGGGTCAGTTCACAGGGAAGCAATCCAAACAGTAAGAAGAAGCGTAATCGGTAAAACAAGCCAGGGTCAGTTCACGTGAAAGCAGTCCAAACAGTAGGCAGAGGCATAGTGGAAAAACAGGCCAGGGTCAGTTTATGTGGAAGGCAATGGCATGGTTATATGAGGAAAATTGGTCAGCACAGATGAAAACGGGGAAATGGGCTAGTAATTTACGAATGTATGGTAACGTGTGAAGCATTCTCCAATGCACAGGCCAGGTTGGGAGGGACAGTACCGACAATAGAAGCTGGTATCTTTACGAAACCCCCTTCTGCTGCATACACGGCATCTTTTTTGGCGTCTTCGGCCTGCTTCAGACGGTGGAAGGTAGTCTGGGAAGTGGCGCTCACTAAGTCGGCTAACAGCCTCAGAGCGAAGGTTTTCTTGGGGGAGTCCTTGTGGGTAGATGAGGGTCGTGACATTTTCCTCAATGAATTTTAGGAAGGAGATGGGGCTTTCAGTGGATTTGGTGTAGATTACATAAGCGTTATAAAAGGGCAATTGAAATAAATAAATTGCAACTTTCTTATACCAGAATCGGGACTTCCTTGTGGCTAAGAAGGGCTGAATCATTTGGTCGTTAAAATCCACCTCCCCCCCCCCCCCCATGTAAAGATTGTAATCCTGGACACACTTTGGCTTTTCAATGGGACCTCTTCTTCTTCGAACTTCAACTGTGGTGTCGTGTTATGAATGGTGGACATCATGTACACATTTCTGTTATCCTTCCATCTCAAGGCCAGCACTTCGTTATTTCTCAAGGCTGCTATTTCCCCCTTTCTCATTCTTTTATTTACTAAGGACTGTGGGAAGCCCTTCCTGTTCTTCCTGGTGGTTCCGCAGGCCAGGGTTCCTTCAAGGTACAGATGTCTGAAAAGGGGCAGGCTGGTATAATAATTATCCAGGTATATGTGGTAGCCTTTCCTCAGCAGTGGGTACGCCAGGTCCCATACAACCTTTCCGTTTGTGCCCATGTAGGCCGGGCAATCAGGGGGATAGAGCTGGATGGGAATAGGAAGATTGGGGGTTGTTTACAATAAACTGCTGGGCATACAGATTCGTTTGGTCCACGATGTATTGCAGAAAATTGTTGGGCAAGAATAAATGGAGAAAATCAATTAACAAAAATTCTCTGTATTGGCCTGCACACCTGGCTGTGCGGTAAAAGGGGGAATATTTGCTGATCCCGAGTTGGAGGGCAGCCATCTTAGGTTGGCAAGACCATCTGGGAGGTGGGTAGTGGCCCTGGCTCTTGGGGGATGTGACACTCCAGTGCTGGTAGAAGGGGGATTTGAAATTGGGAGTGATGCCGCAGCGCTGGTGCTGGGCCTGGGCATTCGCTCCTGGGGTGTTTCGCTGGTGGCAGTGCGGGTACTGGGCCTGGGCATAGGATCCTGGGGTGTACTGGTAGTGGCAGTGCTGGTACTGGGCATAGGATCCTGGGGTGTATCCCTTGTGGCTGCCTGGTTTCCAGAGCGCCGTGCCCTTTTGGGAGGGACCCATTCTTCCTCTGAGTCCATCTCCGATCTGCTACTATTAGCGACTTCAAATTCCGAATCGGATTCGGAATTGGATTCAGATACTGAAGAGAGCGCCCCGGTGCTCTCATTAGTCATAGAGAGGATCTGAAACGCCTCCTCGCTGCTGTACATCCTTTTTGACATTCTGGCTGTGATGGGCTGTGCGACGGGTGACGGTTGACTGCGGATGATCACTGATGGGTGGCAGGTGACTGATAGGTGGCAGGTGACTGATAGGTGGCAGGTGATGGTCACTGATGGGCTGACAGATGACGATCACTGATGGGGTGACAGATGACGATGACTGATGGGATGACAGACGTCGATCACTGATGGGATGACAGGTGACGATGATTGATGGGGTGACAGATGACGATCACTGATGGGGTGACAAGTGACGATGACTGATGGGGTGACAGGTGACGGTAATTGATGGGGTGACAGGTGACGGGGCGCTGGTCACCGATGGGTGACAGGTGCACCGCTGGCGATACTGATGGCAGTCTCTGGTGACAGGTGCACTTTATAGGTAGCGATTTTTGGGCACTGATGAGGTGACTGTTGGGTGACAGGTGCAATTGGGGGGGCTGATGACACTTTTTTTTGTGCTTTTACACTGACAGGTACACAGATCAGTAACTCACTGTTTCTGGCTCTGCTCTCCTCACACTGAAAACGGTGTGTGAGGGGAGAAGAGCTAGCAACAGTCAGTTACTGCTCTGTGTTTACATCTGTGATGGTCTGTGAATGGATTCACAGCCCATCACGTGGTAAACAGCCACTGTCATTGGCTGTTTTACACTGTCGGTGACTAGCTGTGTTCCTAGGGAACACATAGCCACCGACATGACCGCGCTGCGCGGTCTTCTTCCAGCAGTTACTGTTGTGATCGGCTATGTCATTGAAACATAGCCGATCACGTGGGAAACAGCCATGCCCATTGGCTGTTTCCCCCCTGCCGGTGACGGGATGTGTCCCGGGGATCGCGCACCTGCCCTGCTTAAATAGGATCACGTCATATGACGTCTTCCCAGAACAATGGCTGCACCGTCCCGCCGTCATTTGACGGCGGGCGGGCGGCAAGTGGTTAAAAACCTTTTGAAATTAAAAATATATTAATTATATATAATTGTAGTCCAACCTATCTCTTGAGGCAGTTGTTTCCCAGTTTCTGCACTGATTGCCAAAGATTATAATGCAGGATGGTTCTAGAAAACACAATTTTTTTAGGTAGTCTGGGCTAACAGTTCATCAAATTTAAATAGTTGCAAATATTGTTTTTATTATTTTTTTTATTATTAATATGAATTTGTGTTTATTAATTATTGTTATTATTAATTATTATTTTCATAATATTTTTAGTTGCAAATATTTCAACTAAAAAAGAAGAGACAAAATTGCTAATCGGTTATATACGAGTAGAGTTGAGCGGACACCTGGATGTCCGTGTTCGGCGGGTTCGGCCGAACTTGAAAAAAAAGTCCGGGTCCGTGTCCCGGAATTTTTCCGAACTTTACCCGGACACCGAACCCCATTGAAGTCAATGGGGACCCGAACTTTCAGGCACTAAAATGGCTCTAAAAAAACAATGGAAAGGGCTAGAGTGCTGCAAATGGCAGCAAAATGTAGTTAAGAGCATGGCAAGTGCTCTGCAAACAAATGTGGATAGGGAAATAACTTAAAAGAAGAAAAAAAAAACAGAAAAATAAAACAATTTTCTTCATCTGTGAAGGACGAGGCCCATATGGAGTAGGAGGGAGGTTGAGGTGGCGGTGGATGTGGCGGTGTAGGTAAAAGCGGCTGTGGAGGGGGACGAGGTAGCCAACACTGCTTTTTTTTAGTCATTTTAAATTAGGGTACACCCCAAAAGAGTGAGAAAGATCAAAAATATAACAATGGCTAGGTAAGGTCGGTATCCATCTCTATTCTGCACAAGGTACGGAAATCCTGTGGGATCAATGCCTGGTTCATTTTAATGAATGTGAGCTTGTCCACATTGGCTCTGGACAGGCGGCTGCGCTTGTCTGTGATAACACCCCCAGCCGTGCTAAATACACATTCAGATAATACACTGGCTGCAGGGCACGCCAGCACCTCCAAGGCGTAAAGGGCAAGCTCAGGCCATGTGCCCAATTTGGAGACCCAGAAGTTGAAGGGGGCAGACCCGTCATTCACTACAAGTAGGCGTGTGCACACATACTGCTCCACCATGTTGGTGAAATGCTGCCTCCTGCTAAGACGTTCCATATGAGCTGCTGGTGCTGCTGTTTGTTGTGGCGTGCTGACAAAGCTTTTCCACATTTCGGCCATGCTAACCCTGCCTTCTGAGGTGCTGGCGGTGCCCTGGTTGCGTTGGCGACCTCTTCCTCCTCCTCCTCTGCCTTGGCCTTGTGCTTTCACTGTGGCCCCGCTGTCAGGTGGGAATGCCAGCAGCATCGCGTCTACCAGCGTGCGCTTGTACTCGCGCATCTTGCGATCGCGCTCCAGTGAGTGAATTAAGGACGGTACGTTGTCCTTGTAACGGGGATGCAGCAGCGTGGCCACACAGTAATCAGCACAAGTTAGAATGTGGGCAACTCGGCGGTCATTGTGGAGACACTGCAGCATGTAATCGCTCATGTGTGCCAGGCTGCCCAGAGGCAACGAAAGGCTGTCCTCTGTGGGAGGTGTATCGTCTGTGTCCTCTGTATCCCCCCAGCCACGCACCAGTGATGGCCATGAGCTGGCCTGGGTGCCACCCTGCTGTGAACATGGTTCCATCTCCTCCTCCATCTCCTCCTCCTCATCCTCCAGAACTGTGCCCCTGCTGGACAATTGTGTACCTGGCGTTTGGGGGTGCAGGAACCCACGCTCGGAGCCACTTGTGAATGACTGCCCTGAAAGCCTTGGAAATGATCCCTCTTCCTCCTCCTCCTCCTCCTCCTCCTCCTGTGCCACATCCTCTTCCATCATCGCCCGAATCGTTTTTTGAAGGAGGCATAGAAGTGGTATAGTTAAGCTGACAACGGCGTCATCGGCACTGGCCATGTTGGTGGAGTACTCAAAACAGCGCAACAAGGCACACAGGTCTCGCATGGAGGCCCAGTTATTGGTGGTGAAGTGGTGCTGTTCCGCAGAGCGACTCACGCATGCGTGCTGCAGCTACTAGGCTATGGCCTACTGCTGCTCGCACAGTCTTTCCAGCATGTGCAAGGTGGAGTTCCACCTTGTGGGCACGTCACATATGAGGCGGTGAGCGGGAAGGCCGAAGTTACGCTGCAGCGCTGACAGGCGAGCAGCAGCAGGGTGAGACATATCGGGGTAATTTTTAAGGAACCTCTGTACCACCAAATTCAGCACATGCGCCAGGCAAGGGATGTGCGTCAAACCGGCTAGGCCCAGAGCTGCTATGAGATTTCGCATCGCACACCACCAGGCCGGGCTTGAGGCTCGCTGGCAGCAACCACTCATTTGTCTGCTATTCCATGCTCCTCCACAACTCCTGCGCGGTGTGTGGTTTTTCCCCCAAACAGGCAGGTTTTAAAACTGCCTGCTGTCGTTTACCCCTGGCTGTGCTGAAGTTGGTGGTGAAGGTGTTACGCTGACCGGATGAGGAGGTGGTAGAGGACGAGGAAGCGGAGTAGGAGAAGTTAGGAACAGGAGGCAAACTGAAGCGCCCTGCAATCCTCGGTGGTGGAAGGACATGCGCCAAATTGATATCCGCCTCAGGCCCAGCCGCCACTGCATTTACCCAGTGTGCTGTTAGGGAGATATAACGCCCCTGACCGTGCTTACTGGTCCATGTATCGGTAGTTAGGTGGACCTTGCCACAGATGGCGTTGCGCAGTGCACACCTGATTTTTTCCCCCACTTGGTTGTGCAGGGAAGGGATGGCTTGCGTCTCTACCAGACGGAATGACAGCATTTCAAAGGCCAAGAATTTTGAAATGCTGGCATTCAGGGCCAGGGATCACGGGTGGGTAGGGGGGTACTTCCTCTTCCTCTGAAGTGTTTGGGAGATGGAAAGCTGAACGCTTCCATGGGACATTCTGGAGATGGTTGGTGACCCAGGTGGTGGTGTTGCTGACAGATCGTCTGTTTGCGGGGTGGCAGGTGCCGGTATCACTACAGAGGTGGATGAAGAGGCCGAGACAGCAGCAGAAGAGGAAGCAGGAGGAGCCAGAGACCTTTCTTGGTTTTGAAGGTGTCTACTCCACTGTAGCTCGTGCTTTGCACTTAGATGCCTGATCATGCAGGTTGTGCTCAGGTTGAGAAGGTTTATGCCTCGCTTCAGGCTCTGATTGCACAGGGTGCAAACCACTCGTGTCCTGTCATCAGCACATTGTCTGAAGAACTTCCACCCTAGAGAACTCCTTTGAGCTGGCTTTGGTGCGCTCGGTCCCTTGCTGCGTTGGGCAGTAGCAGGTGTAGTGTCTAGGACAGGGCCGCTCCGCTTCTGCACCCTTCTCCCTCTTCTGCTGTGCTGGTGGCTCTGTGCGACCACCGCCTCTTCCTCCAAACTACTCAGGTCACCTGCATGACCTTCATTCCATGTGGGGTCGAGGACCTCATCGTCCTCCACATCATCTTTCACCCCTGCCCTCCTTGTCGGTCTCCACAATTCTGAGTGCTGCAGCAGTTGGCACCTGCGTTTCGTCATCATCAGAAACGTGCTGCGATGGTCCTTCCATGTACTCATCTTGAGAAATAAGTGGCTGGGCATCGCTGCACTCAATCTCTTCCACTTCTGGGGCAGGGCTAGGTGGATGGCCCTGGGAAACCCTGCTGACAGAGTCATCAAAAAGAAGAAGAGACTGCTGCATGACTTGGGGCTCAGACTGCTTGCCTGATTTGCAAGGGGGTGAGGTGAAAGATGGTTGGACATCAGCTGCAGGTGCCAACTCTGACCTTTCTGCAGTAGACTGGGTGGGAGACAATGTGAAGGAACTGGAGGCACTGTCAGCAACCCAATCTACTATCGCCTGTACTTGTTCTTGCCTCAACACTTGTAGAGGCGCATGATGCCCTACCAAATACTGCTGCAGGTTATGTCGCCTACTCACACTTGAGGAAGGTGTTTCACTTGTGCGTGTAGCTGGCACAGATCGACCACGTCCTCTCCTTGCAACAGGAGCTCTACCAGCAGCACCACGACCCAGGCCAAGGCCCCTATTTTATGGTCTCCTCATATTTCTGTAATTTATGATCTTGCCCTAGAAAGGTGTTTATTGAATAGCGGAACAAAACAACAACAGTATCGCACGGTGTATCTCACAGTCAAATATGCAAACTATGCCGCAATTTAAATTTTTTTACCCCAAAAGGGTGTTTATTAAATAGCGGAATAGAAAAACAGTATACAAATACAACTGGTGTATCTCACAGTCAAATATGCAAAGTATGCCGCAATTTAATTTTTTTCACCCCAAAAGGGTGTATATTGAATAGCGGAATAGAAAAAAGGATATAAAACGGTGTATCTCATACGTACAAACACAGACTAGGCCCCGATTACAATTTTTTGTACCCTAAAGGCAGGATGAGGATGAGGAAGAGGAGTAGGAGGAGTTCGGAACAGGAGGCAAACTGAAGCGCCCTGCAATCCTCGGCGATGTAAGATGCGCCCAAAAAATTGGAAAGGTGTATCTCACACGTACCGATACAGACTATGCCGCAATTTAATTCTTTTTACCCCAAAAGGGTGTAGATTGAATAGCGGAATAGAAAATATGATATAAAAAGGTGTATCTCACACGTACAAACCCAAACTAGGCCCCGATTACAATTTTTTGTACCCTAAAGGCAGGATGAGGATGAGGAGTAGGAGGAGTTCGGAACAGGAGGCAAACTGAAGCACCCTGCAATCCTCGGCGGTGGAAGATGCGCCCAAAAATTTGGAAAGGTGTATCTCACACGTACTGATACAGACTATGCCGCAATTTCATTTTTTTTTTTACCCCAAAAGGGTGTAGATTGAATAGCGGAATAGAAAATATGATATAAAAAGGTGTATCTCACACGTACAAACCCAGACTAGGCCCCGATTACAATTTTTTGTACCCTAAAGGCAGGATGAGGATGAGGAGTAGGAGGAGTTCGGAACAGGAGGCAAACTGAAGCACCCTGCAATCCTCGGCGGTGTAAGATGCGCCCCAAAAATTTGAAAGGTGTATCTCACACGTACCGATACAGACTATGACGCTATTTAATTCTTTTTAACCCAAAAGGGTGTATATTGAATAGCGGAATAGAAAATATGATATAAAAAAGTGTATCTCACACGTACAAACCCAGACTAGGCCCCGATTACAATTTTTTGTACCCTAAAGGCAGGATGAGGATGAGGAGTAGGAGGAGTTCGGAACAGGAGGCAAACTGAAGCACCCTGCAATCCTCGGCGGTGGAAGATGCGCCCAAAAAATTGGAAAGGTGTATCTCACACGTACCGATACAGACTATGCCGCAATTTAATTCTTTTTACCCCAAAAGGGTGTAGATTGAATAGCGGAATAGAAAATATGATATAAAAAGGTGTATCTCACACGTACAAACCCAGACTAGGCCCCGATTACAATTTTTTGTACCCTAAAGGCAGGATGAGGATGAGGAGTAGGAGGAGTTCGGAACAGGAGGCAAACTGAAGCACCCTGCAATCCTCGGCGGTGGAAGATGCGCCCAAAAAATTGGAAAGGTGTATCTCACACGTACCGATACAGACTATGCGGCAATTTAATTTTTTTTACCTCAAAAGGGTGTAGATTGAATAGCGGAATAGAAAATATGATATGAAAAGGTGTATCTCACACGTACAAACCCAGACTAGGCCCCGGTTACAATTTTTTGTACCCTAAAGGCAGGATGAGGATGAGGAGTAGGAGGAGTTCGGAACAGGAGGCAAACTGAAGCACCCTGCAATCCTCGGCGGTGGAAGATGAGCCCAAAAATTTGGAAAGGTGTATCTCACACGTAGTGATACAGACAATGCCGCAATTTAATTTTTTTTACCCCAAAAGGGTGTAGATTGAATAGCGGAATAGAAAATATGATATAAAAAGGTGTATCTCACACGTACAAACCCAGACTAGGCCCCGATTACAATTTTTTGTACCCTAAAGGCAGGATGAGGATGAAGAGTAGGAGGAGTTCGGAACAGGAGGCAAACTGAAGCACCCTGCAATCCTCGGCGGTGGAAGATGCGCCCAAAAAATTGGAAAGGTGTATCTCACACGTACCGATACAGACTATGCAGCAATTTAATTTTTTTTACCCCAAAAGGGTGTAGATTGAATAGCGGAATAGAAAATATGGTACAAAAAAGTGTATCTCACACGTACAAACCCAGACTAGGCCCCGATTAAAATTTTTTGTACCCTAAAGGCAGGATGAGGATGAGGAGTAGGAGGAGTTCGGAACAGGAGGCAAACTGAAGCACCCTGCAATCCTCAGCGGTGGAAGATGCGCCCAAAAAATTGGAAAGGTGTATCTCACACGTACCGATACAGACTATGCCGCAATTTAATTTTTTTTAACCCAAAAGGGTGTAGATTGAATAGCGGAATAGAAGAAAGTATATAAAATTGGTGATTTTTCAATAGCACATGTGAACACAGCAGTGTCTTATGTTTTATGTCACGGTGAGCAGCAGGCTATGAAGGGAGAAAAAAAAATTCCCTTTTAAATTTGTAATTTTTAAATAGCAGATTAGTACAGACTATGCCACAATTTAATTTTTTTAACCCAAAAGGGTGTATATTGAATAGTGGAATAGAAAAATGTATATAAAATTGGTGATTTTTCAATAGCACATTTGAACACAGCAGTGTCTTATGTTTTATGTCACCGTCAGCAGCAGGCTATGAAGGGAAAAAAAAAAATTCCCCTTTAACTTTGTAATTTTTAAATAGCAGATTAGAATAGCAATCTGTAGTAAAATATAGCTGAACGCTGCACACAATAGACTAATAAAAATATATTTTTTTCTGACTCCTCCTCAGTGGGCTCAAGTGAGGGCAAAAAGTTTGTTCACTGCACCACCCCCCACACAGCAAAATCGATGTAGATCGCTAACGGACGATTGTTCTGTCCTGTTTCTCCAATCTGTCCCTGCCTAATCTCTCCAGCCTGTCCCTAAAATGCTCAAATATCTTTCCCTGCCTACACTCCGACCTGTCCCTGCATTCTTTTCAGGCACAATGTTGTTTTTCCCTGTCTGTCCCTAATCAGCAGCAGCCAGTACCATTATGATGTGTGCTCTCTCCCTACACTACAGCAGACTGACGCACCGCGCTGTGTCTCTCGAGCTTATAAAGACATGGGTCACATGCTTCAGATGGCCAATCACAGCTACTAATACATTAGTAGTCATGGCTGGGATGGCTTAAGGCACACCAGTTAAATGCTTGTTGATTGGCTGTTGAAAGCCCGCCATTAAAAGCGCGCCATTACATACAAAACAGGAAATAAAATTACCGAACACGGATTTTAAACCCGAACATACAGTAACATTTTCGGATCCGTGTCCGGGTAGCAAAAATACAATTATCCGGTACAGACTCGAATAATACAGTCCGTGTTCGCTCAACACTATATACGAGATCTAGTATATTGCAACTAAAAAAGAAGAGACAAAATAGCTAACTGGTTATATACGAGATCTAGTCAGCTGTGCAAATAAAAACTATAAAAAAATCCTTTAATTTATAAAAAAAAAAAAGTCTTACTGAATAAAAACAGCTAATTAACCTACTATGGTATCTCTTGTGTGAAATAACACTTGACAAAGGTAGAAACGATATGCCAACAAAGAAACTAGTTTATTACACAGGCTGGTACGCACTTTGGCTAAAGGTACAAAAACAAGCTGTTAAACAACTGAAGCTACAATGCAATAAAGCACATGAGAAAGAGGATACACTGAAATTCCCAAATGTCTCACGCTCGCTGCCCAAGAAGCCACTGATGTGTGCAAAGCTTTAGCAGTTTGCTGAATCAGAAAAAAAAGTTGACTTTTATGAAATTATTAAAACAATGTGGGCTTTACTGTGCTGAAAGAAAAAAAAAAGCACAACTTTCAAGACTCTTGTTTTTATTTCTTTCTTCATATGGAACAGGGGCATAATAGAAAAAAACTGATGAATGTGTTACGGATATTAAACATTATATCGATAACAATATGAAAATGTTACTAACATATTTATGTCATGATATCTGCTCTAAATGTAAAGCATTTAAGCATTGTCCACCTCTTCTTGATCCATGCCAAGAAAAGAGTGAAAGAAGAAAATGACGGAAATAGGAGAGAAAATTGGCATTGCTGTCAGGATGTTGCAGAAACACACATTAGCAGAGGTTAATACGATGATGGAATATTTGCCCATACACAGGGCTTTTTTTCTTAGAGAGTTGGGTACAGGAACTCCCCCCTTCTGAGTCAGCCCTTGTATGCGCCCCCTCCCAGTAACACCCCTTTTAGAGAATATAGAACCAAATATCAATTGTGGTGCTAAATAGTTTGTATGCCATTTCTCAATGATAATAAAAAAAGCAGTAAAATAGATCCCCTGCAGCCAGCAACAATAGAACCCCCCAATCAACAACAGATCCCCCAAGCAACAAAAGAATCCACCCCAGCAACAAAAGATCCCCTGCAGCAACAATAGATTCCACCCCTGCAGCAATAGACTCCCCATACAGCAACAATGAACCACTCACAACAAAATGCCACGCCCAGCAACAAAAGATTCACCCCAGTAACATTAGAGCCTCCCAGAAGCAACAACCAATCTCCCAGCAGCCAGCATCAACATATGCTTCAGTAGCCAGCAATATTAGACCCCTCCCTCAACAGTAGATCCCTCCCAGCAACATAAGACCCCCCCCCATAACAATAGATCCCCCACCAGCAAAACTAGATGTCACGCAAAAACAGATCCCCACCAGTCACGATAGATCCCCCAGCAGCCAGCATCAATATACCCTCCAGCACACCCTTTGCCATTACATTCAGTGCTGGAGGTGGCGAGTTCCTGCTGACAAAAAGCCTTGCCCATAGATAAAACTAACTGTGTATATTGCACATACAGTACATTGCTGGAAAAGGTCTACTGGAAGAGATTTCAGAAACGGTAAACTGTTTCAGAGGTGAATTTGAAGTTCTCTTTGAAGATATCAGTGTTGTGTGCACTTTTCACTGTTCATGAAGAATATGTGTACCTAATATGTAGTTATAGGAATTAATCCAATTCTTAGTTTAAATGTGCAATATGTAGATTTTGAAACACTTTGGTGATCTCCAAATGTAGAACAAATAGCATCCCCCAAAAGCATCTACCGCTGTGACAATTATTCCCTGCTCTTTAACCACTTCAGCCCCGAAAGTTTTAACCCCCTTAATGACCAGGCCATTTTTTGTGATTCGGCACTGTGTTCCAGTTTAAATGACAATTGCGCGGTCATACGACGCTGTATTCAAATACAATTGATGTCCCTTTTTTCCCCACAAATAGAGCTTCCTTTTGGTGTTATTTGATCACCTCTGCGTTTTTGTTTTTTTTTTGTGCTTTTTTTGTACACAAAAAAAGAGTGACAATACTGGAAAAAAAACAATATTTTTTTACTTTCTGCTATAAAACATTCCCAATAAAAAAAAAAAATCTAATTTTTTCATCATTTTATGCAAAAATCCCAAGAAGCGTATTTTGATTGGTTTGCGCAAAAGTTATCGCATCTACAAACTAGGGGAAAGATTTATGTCATTTTTATTTTATTTATTTATTTTTTATTTTTACTAGTAATGGCAGTGTTTAGCGATTTTTACTAGTAATGGCGGTGTTTAGCGATTTTTAGCGGCACTGTGATATTGCGGCAGGCAGATTGGACTGCTTACTGACATTTTTGAGACTTTGGGGGGACCAGTGACATTACTACAGTTATCAGTGCTAAATAATATGCACTGTTGCTGTAATACTGACACCGGCAGGGAAGGGGTTAACATTAGGGGTGATCAAGGGGTTAAGTGTGCTCCTAAGGTATGCTTTCTAACTGTGAGGGGGAAGACTCGATCACAGGCAGAGAGAAATCTGTGTCTCCCTCTGCCTGTGTGACAGCTGAGCCGTCTGCCTTGTTTACATAGGCAGACGGAGCTCCTGTCTCTCTAGCTGACGATTGCGGGAGGCCGGTGGCGATCGTGTCCGCCCCTCCTGCGGTCCAGCTCCCACTATGTCTAATCACAGCGTAAGCGCGGCTCCAGGGGCGCACTCGCGCCCCCTGGAGCCTTAAAGGCGTATCATGTACATATATACGTGAATATGCGCAGGAGGGCCGTCCTGCCGCAGTATATCTGTGTGGGGTGGTCCTTAAGTGGTTAAACAGATCTAATATTGAAGCCCCTACCTCCAGCACCCAAAATTTGGGGATACCTGTTCTGAACTCCACATAGACTGTACATTTTCCAAACTCTGTGAAAATTACCTACTCCTCTCTACCCGGAGGAGGGAACTAATTATGCCTCCTGGCTCTCGTACTTCCTCACATTGTCATCCCTTCCCCACTCCTTTCTCTCACCCATCCTCCTCTTCCCATCCCTTACTTTTCTCTAACTCACTTGTCACCACGATCTACACTCCGACACCACATTCCTAGTCTGTTCTATACAGAATTGTATCCATGGTTAAGTAGATGGAAACGCTTCTCTCCCCGTTTTTTGGTTCACAGTGGTATGAAAGGTCACAGTCTACCCTAGCTTTTGCCTCAGAATCCTACTCTACTAAATAACCTTTTTCTATTGTACCCTGAAATGTTGTTTAAACTGCTCTGATCGTTTTACCGGTTATGGACAACACTTTGTTTTGTTTTTCTTTACGGTGCCTGTTCCCTACTGATTATAGCAGTCCAGGTAACACTGTTTGAATGATGTTGTACTTGTTTATGATGACGTCTGGTGAATTACCTACATTTGTAACATGTTTGCCTTACCTGTGCACAATCAGTGCATAAATAAAGGAATTAGAAGAAAAAAAAAAATCCTGTGAAGATAAATAAGGTGTAATTATTATTATTATTTTACAGGATTTATCTAGCGCGAACAGTTTGCACAGCGCTTTACAATATGAGGGAAGACACTACAGTTACAATACAATTCAATATAGGAGGAATTAGAGGGCCCTGCTTGTTAGAGCTTACAATCTAGAAGTAATTCTTAGGAAAACAGAGTGATGGCAGTAATGATGGAAATAAAACCTAAAACTTTATTAAGAAAATGCATTTCACCTGTATAAAGCTTAGTCCCGGTTCACATTGGTGCGATACGGAAAACCCTGCAATTCAGTGCCCACGTTGCACCTGAATCCCACAGTGGTTCACACTGCGAACCACTGGGGGGGCACTGTAAAGTTATTGACACCCCAAAGATCGGTTCACAGATCGCAGTGCGAACTGTGAAATGGTGCAGGAGTCGGATCGCATTGGTGTGAACATCCATGCGATCTGATTCCAGTGCGGACCTAAAAAGGGACTGCGCCATTTTTGTGCAAATGCGATTTCAGCCATACAGTTTGTATAGCTTAAATCGCATCACGCAGACATCGCATGCGATCAGCAATGCGGTGCAAATCACATGCGATGTCTGGCATCGCACTAGTGTGAACCTGCCCTTAAGTCTAAACCTTGAATCAAATATAATAGTTCTGCCCAGGGTTACATAGTTACATAGTTAGTGAGCTTGAAAAAAGACATCAGTCCATCCAGTTCAATCTATGATGCGTGTGTGTGTTTGCTGTTAACCGTACATTGACTACCACTGTATGTTGTGGTCTTTAAGGTGCCCATCTAATCGTTTTTTGAAACTATCGATGCTCCCTGCTGATACGACTGCTTGTGGAAGAGAATTCCACATTCTTACTGCTCTTACAGTGAAGAACCCCCTACGTATTTTAAGGTTAAACCATTTTTCCTCTAGTTTTAGTGAGTGGCCACATGTCTTATTGTATTCCCTTTAAAAGTTCCTTATGCTAGGGTCGCCAGTACAGTATTTGTACATTGATATCATATCCCCCCTCAATCGTCTCTTCTCCAGAGAGAATAAGTTCAGTGCTTGTAGTCTTTCCTCATAGCCGATGCCCCCCATTCCCCTAATTATTTTTGTTGCCCTTCTCTGGACTCTCTCCAGTTCCAGCACATCCTTCCTGATGACCGGTGCCCAGAACTGGACAGCATACTCCAAATGTGGCCGGACCAGAGTCTTCTAGAGTGGGAGAATAATCTCTTTATTTCTGGAGTGAATCCCCTTTTTTATACATGCCAGTATTCTGTTGGCTTTGCTTGCAGCGGCTTGGCATTGCATTCCACTGCCAAGCCAGTTGTCTACCAGTACCCCTAGGTCCTTTTCCATCCTAGACTCACCCAGAGGTTTTCCCCCCAGTGAGTAGCTTGCTTTCGTGTTTCTGAAGCCCAAGTGCATTACTTTACATTTTTCAACATTAAACCTCATCTGCCATGTAGTTGCCCACCCTATTATTTTGTTTAGGTCTGCTTGTAATGTTTCCACATCCTGCATAGAAGATATTGGCATGCTTAGTTTAGTATCATCCGCAAATACTGAGATTGTACTAGATATCCCCTCCTCTAGATCATTTATGAATAAATTAAACAGGAATGGTCCCAGGACAGAACCTTAGGGGACCCCACTTTCCACACCCGCCCAATCTGAGTACTCCCCATTTATCACCACCCTCTGGACTCTCCCCTGGAGCCAGTTCTCTATCCAGGTACTCACCTTATGGTCCATACCTACATTCCTTAGTTTGTACAGTAAGCGTTTGTGGGGAACGGTGTCAAAGGCCTTTGCAAAGTCCAGATACACCACATCCAGAGGCTTACTTTTATCTAGGTGGCAGATAAAAGTATGATAAAACTTCATCGTACAAGGTTAATAGATTGGTATGGCAAGAACGATTTTTCATGAATCCATGCTGATTACTACTAATAATACCATTTTCATTACTGAAGTCTTTTATGTGGTCCCTTAACATCCCCTCCAAAATCTTGCAGACTACTGATGTTAGGCTGACTATAGTTACCCGGGATATATCTCGGCCCTTTTTTAAATATTGGTACCACGTTGGCTTTTTTCCAATCAGCTGGCACCATACCTGTCTGTAGACTATCCTTAAAGATCAAGAATGGTCTGGCAATCACCTGGCCGAGCGCTTTAAGAACCCTAGGGTTCTAAGTCTATCTTCTGTTAGCCATGTTGGTACTTCCTGAGGTGTATTATTTAGTTTAGCATTACAAGCTGGGTTAGTGTAGCCCCCCCGGTTCTTTTGTGAAGACTGAAGAGAAGAAATTATTTAACACTACCGCCTTTTCCCTGTCCTCTGTGGCCAAATTTTCTTTGTCGTCATTTATGGGGCCAATGTGTTCTGGCCTCGCTTTCTTACTGTTTATATACTTAAAGAATTTCTTGGGGTTCTTTTTATTCTCTTCCGCTATATGTCTCTTGTGTTCTATTTTAACCGCCTTGATTTCGTCTTTACATTTCTTATTACACTCTTTGTAATGCTTGAATGCTGCCAATGACCCCTCTGCCTTGTATTTTTGAAGGCATTTTCTTTAGTATTAATATGCATTTTTATGTTGGAGTTTAGCCACCCAGGGTTTAGTTTTGCTCTTTTAAATTTATTTCCCTTTGGAATGCACTGGCCAATCCCTTTGTTAAGTATGCTCTTGAAGCACTCCCGTTTTTCCTCCATGTTCTTTGCTCCCAGAGTTCTATCCCATTTGATATTTTCTAGCAGAGAGCGCAGTTTTGAAATTTTGAAAAATATTATACAATTTTATTGGAGGCAATTATTTAGAAAATGGTCGGTGGCAGTAAAGAAAGATATCCACCATTTGCAGGGACATCTTTAATATTGATTTGACCCTGGGCAAACATTTTCTTAACACCCCCCCGAATCCACTTATCAACTATTTGCAGGCAGCTGGACTCATGGGGCAGTTGATTTCAGCCCCACAACAATGACTGGGCCCAGGGCAGCTGCCCCTTTTGCCCTGCGTTAAAGATGGCCCTGACCATTTTTCTGTTTTACATAAAAAATAAATGTATCATGGGTTGAGATAGATGTAGCAGTGGCCTTTGGTGACATTGAAGTCTTCTGAGAATAGTGGTATGTTCCGTACATCTTTGGCCAAGTGCATCAATAACTGGGTCAAAGAGGAACACCAGGGATGTCTAATTTGGACTCCTCAACTTCTACTTCACTTTCAGATTTTTCATCACCACCATCTTCAGCATTACTCCTGCAGAGTAATTTCTCGGCATAGATAGAGGTTGTTGTGAAATGTGGTGCTGTTCACCTACCTTTGCTTTCCCAGCTGGGAGGAATAGTGTATTAATATTTGTAAAAGAATAGCTGGTCACCTACTGCCTGAAAAGATATCTCTGCGCTTCTGGAGGAGCCAGTTATTAACTGCAAAATTGGTAATACAAATTGCTGCTACTTAACCAAATAACGAAGATATTTGTACAAACATGAAAATAAAAGAATAGTAGCGCAGGAGTCAATGTAAATTGGCTCGCCAGGACTGCATGTAACACATAGGAAATGTGCAATCAACAAAAATGACACTCAACTTCCACCATAGGCATCACAAAGTCCTTTTAAAATATATAACATAAAATGTCCATTAAAACATCCGTCAGCTCGTGAAGTTTTAACAGGTTCACCTCTTTACCACCACCAAGTGCCGCAAGAGGGGTCAGTGTATTAATATTGCCTTTCAAATCATTTGATGTCTGCTTGAGGCTAAAGGCCTACTGGAAGTTTGCAACTTCATATGGTAGGATGACTGAGTCAGGCGGTGAACAATCTTAGATTATTTGTGTGAAAAATGGAACCCTGGACATAGTGAATGTTGTCTACTATCATTGCATTGTACAGTAAGCTGTAGGCCACTAGAGGTAAAATAAACATTACAACAAGTCAAAAAAGGCATTGCACATTTTATTTATGAAGGCAAAGCTGAATTTTATGCTGCCTTTTACCTGCAGCTGCAGGGATTACAGAGGGCTTGTTTTCAAAGCTCATTTAATGCCTCATTAAAAAGGGAGTATAACCAAAGCTTGCTTGGGTTTACTTCTCCTTTGGATCACAGGAGTGCAGAACAAACTGTTTTCAGGTGATAGCGGGCTCAAATACTCACGCTATGTGTCATAATCAGTGCATCCAATCTCCCATGGCTGCTGCTCAACAAGTGTTAAAGCACTTAGAAAAATGTTAAATGCCACAGCACTTACAGTGTATCCCACATCAAATGGCACACCAAAAAATCTAATATTAAAGCACGCAGAAGTTAACACATACATACGTGTGCTGGTAATCAGAGTAGGCCCAATAAGTCATCATACAGCAAGCCCTACAAGGACAGTGCTACAGGCGCTTGGTAACTACTACAATCTGGTGGGGGAGTCCATTTCCTGATTTTTCTGATATTCCGTGGAGGATAACCCACTGTGAATTTTCTGCAATGGGACTTTTTGTTCATCAATGGACTATATACATGAAATTTAGTGATTGATGCATTATTTTTTGATACATGAATTTACATATGCACTATTAGCTGCACTTTTGCACTTTTTGATGATCTGTCTCTTGCACTCTAAAATCTGATGAACTAGTTGTTTTCATTTTACATTATTTGATGTTTTTTTATTGATTGCACTTTTGCACTTTACACCAGTCATTTGTTGGGATCATATGCACTTATAATTTGCAGTGCTGCTTTTTTCTGTTTATTGATGTAGCCGGGAGAGGACTACCATTACCTGACACTGCAGACTCATTCTCTGCTCTCTCTATGCTCCTCTAGTGTTTGTCTTGCTCTTCATGCATCATACCCCCTAGACTGGAAGAAAAGCATTGTGGGAACTGTAGTCTTCTAAAGGGATATTACTGTACTGCTGAACTGTTTATGAACTACACCTCCTAGTAGACTGTTCGCTCCAGGGGAAAATTGTGGGAGAGACTATAAAGGGATCTTCTGAACAGGCCCACGCTCTCTTGCTTCCTGGGATCCATTGTGTGTGCATTGGTCCACCTCAGAGAGAGAGAGGACTGTGGCCTACTGCACACCACCCAGCTGTCGTCAGACTCAGTCCAGGTGGGACGGAAGACACTCGCTACAACTCAGACATCCCTGCAGCATCGCTGATCGAGTTGGAGTCGGCGGGACTCACTGAATCAGAAGAGCACAGCCATCTCAGTGTCTCACAGCGTGGAGAGGTGCCGTTGCTTGTTCTTCCAGAACTTATAAGAGGGACATCAGGATTGGTGAGAGAGCACCTGCTCAAAGCCAATTTACCAGTGTCTACAGTTTCTCTTAACCACTTCAGCCCTGGAAGTATTTGCCCCCTTCCTGACCAGGCCCTATTTGGCGATTCGGCACTGCGTTACTTTAACAGACAATTGCGTGGTCATGCAACGCTGTACCCAAATAAAATCGATGTTCTTTTTTTCCCCACAAATGGAGCTTTCTTTTGTTGGTATTCGATTACCCGTGTGATTTTTATTTTTTGCGCTATAAACAAAAAAAGAGCGACAATTTTGAAAAAAATAAAAACAACATTTTTCACATTATGCTATATGACATTCTCAAAAAAAAAATAAAAAATAAAAATATTTTTATATTTCAGGCCAATATGTTTTCTGCTACATATTTTTGGTAAACAGAAATCACAATAAGTGTATTTTGATTGGTTTCCGCAATAGTTATCGCGTCTACTAACTACAGGAAAGATTTATATCATTTTTATTGAGGGGTAAAATATACAAAGTATATTTCCCGCGCCAAGTGGAGAAACCTAAAACTTATAAATAACTAATCAAATAAATGAATGTGATTTGCAGCTGCTATAGTAAAGTGCGAGTGCTGAAATGTGAACTAATCTGTTTATATAGGATTACCTATAGTGCTTGCTTAAAAAGTAATAATTGCAGTATTTAAAAATTGTAAATTGCGTATAAACCCGTGATCTGATGCAAATGATATATAAAATTATAAATATACTTAAATAAGATTACAATAATTAATAAATATGATAATAAATATAATAAAAATGCAAATTAATATATAGTGCAGAAAATTAGTGTTCTCATAAGATTTCCTTAAAGTTCATGAGCAAAATAAGCTCATGTGCACAAAAATTTATAAAAATGTGACTTCTTGGTGATGAAAGTTCAAAATAAAGTGCACAGTGAATACGAAGACGTCTAGCCAATGAGAAAACGCGTTAGGTGGACCGCACGTCGTGTCACTCTCCACATCGTAGCTCACACGTGTGACAGCGTTTTATTGCATTTTTTCCTGATTTCACTTGTTTTATTTTACATTGGGACGTTATGGATTATCTGGATTGTGTGCAATAAAAATATCAGTTTTAAAAAACGGTACTGCACTATCTGGACCTTTCCTTTTTTATACATTCCTTACTGGAGGTGGATGACAGGAGGAGCGTTGCTGCAGGAAAAGGTACCTGTCTGGAGGGAATACATCCCGACCCTGGGGGGGTCACTAAAGCTCGTATGGTCCTAGTGTCATAAGGCACATAGGACCCACGCAATCCGGTGAGTGTGAAATTCATCTATCTTGTCACTGTGGAACACAACGAGGGACACCAGGGAGAGAGTGGAATAACCTATCACGAAGCACTAAGCACTATTCACTTTATTTTGAACTTTCATCACCAAGAAGTCACATTTTTATAAACTTTTCTGCACATGAGCTTATTTTGCACACAAGCTTTAAGGAAATCTTATGAGAACACTCATTTTCTGCACTATATCCACTTCAATACAGGGCACTTTCCTCCCTTCCTGCCCAGGCCAATTTTCCTCTTTTAGCGCTGTTGCATTTTGAATGACAATTGCACGGTCATGCAACACTGTACCTAAACCAAATTTATGTAATTTTCCCCCCACAAATAGAGCTTTATTTTGGTGGTATTTGATCACCGCAAGGTTTTTTCCTTTTTGCTAAACAAATAAAAAAAGACCGAAAAGTTTGAAAAAAAAAAAAAAGTTTTTTTTGTTTATGTTATACAATTTTGTAAATAAATAAGTTTTTTCCTGCACTGATGAACACTGATGAGACTGCACTGACAGGCACTGATGAGGAGGCACTGATGGAGCGGCACTGATGGGGTGGCACTGATAGGCGGCACTGATATGTGGCACTGATAGGTAGCACAGATATGCAGCATTGGTGGGCACTGATAGGCGGCACTGCTGGGCACTGATAGGCGGCATTGATGGGCACTGATAGGTGGCACTGACAGGCACTGATAGGTGGCACTGACGGGCACTAATGGGCACTGATAGGCGGCACTGGTGGGCACTGATGGGCACTGACAGGCGGCACTGATGGGCACTAACGGGCGGCACTGATGGGCAATAATGGGCACTGATAGGCGGCACTGGTGGGCAATAATGGGCACTGGGGGGCGACACTAAAAGATGGCAATGATGGCAGCACTGATAGGGGGGCACTGGCGGGCAGCACTGATGGGGAGGGCAATGGGGGGCTCCCTGAGCCCTGATTGCCATAGTGGGCATCCCTGGGGTCATAGTGGGCATCCCTGGTGGTTCTAGTGGCATCCCCCCCGAGGGTCTGCACTGGTAATCAATGATCTGATTACCAGTGCCGACCCCCCCTGTCAGGGGAGCCGCCGATCGGCGCTCCTTTGCTCGTGCCTGTCAGGCACGAATTAAGGAAAGCCGATCAACAGCTGTTCCTGTTTACTATGTGACCAGCCATTATTGGACACGGCTGATCACATGGTAAAGAGCTACGTCAGTAGTCTCTTTACCGAGATCGGAGATGCAGGGTGTCAGGCTGACACCTCGCATCACCGATCGCCGCTCTGCGTGCCCCCGGGGGGTGCCCAGAGCTGTATTATCCTGCCGCCGTCATATGATGTCCGGTCAGGATAATACAACCACATTCCCGCCGTCAATTGCCTATAGGGCGGGCAGGAAGTGGATATATTAATTTGCATTTTTATTATATTTATTATCATATTTATTAATTTTTGTAATCTTATTTAAGTATATTTATCATTTTATATATCATTTGCATCAGATCATGGGGTTTATACACAATTTACAATTTTTAAATATTGCAATTATTACTTTTTAAGCAAGCGCTATAGGTAATCCTATATAAACAGATTACTTCACATTTGATATCATTTTTATTGTTTTTTTTTTTTTTTTTACTAGTAATGGCGGCAATCTGTGATCTTTTGTGGGACTGCGACATTGCGGCGAACAGATAGGACCCCTGGCTGACATTTTTGACACTTTTGGGGGGACCAGTGACATTACTACAGTAATCAGTGCAAAAAATATGCACTGTTAATGTAATAATGACACTGGCATGGAAGGGGGGAGTGATTCTAACTGTGGGGGGCGTGGCTTCTGAAATTACCATAGAGACATGTGATCCTATATAGAAGGATCACATGGGCTCCATGATCATTTCAAGGAGAAGAACGGTCAGCTGTGTTTACAACAGCTGCCCGTCCTTCTCTCTCAGCGGGGAACAATTGCGGGTGTCAGACGGCAATCGGAGCCGCCTGCCTGCTGCATCGGCTTCCCCGCTGACAGGTAGGGGCGGGAGCGTGCCGCCGGCCTTGCGCGCTTGCCCCCTAGCCTCGTGAACGAGCCTGACGTACAGCTACGGCGATTTGCCTGTGAGCGGCTGCCTGCCGCCGTATCACTGTGGCGGGCGGTTGGTAACAGGTTAGCCATTGAACACAGACACTCTACACTTGGATCAGTTAGTGGATCTTCATTGGTCAGAACCAGCTACCCTGCATTGCCTGTTTCACACTGTGCTACATTTGGGAGTCATTTGTTCTTTGAGCTCCAACTGCCAGTGAAGATAATAGCAGGGCCTTGCATTCTGAACATTGCTATCTCATTGCTTTTAAAGGGGACATGTTACTGGTATCTAGATTACCTTATCTCTCATTAGGACACAGGTATTATATGCCGATCCCGGGTTCCCCTTTAGCAGGAGTGTTTCTCCTAGTAATTTATAGTTTTCTGAGAGATTAATTTACTTACTGTAAGATACTGTGTATATTGGTGTATTTACTTGTTACTATGACTGGTTATTAACTGTTCTTTAGTGTTATTTCAACTGAGCCTTGGCTGTTTACCCAGGGCCTAGTTGATAAATACTCTTTCCAGTCCTTCCTTTTGAGTAAAGCAAAGCTAAAGAGTTAAAACCAATCTGCGTTGTGTCAGTGTGTCATTTAAGAGTATACACAACATGTCTGAACCTAAAGTGTCAGGAGGGCTGGACGGTTAACAGGGTCAAAGTGGCACAGAAGAACATACAACTACAAGCAACCCCCAAGAAGGCAGTGCTACATTAATATATAGAGAATGTAAGTCTCCCTAAAGAGGAGGCAGCAATAAAACCTTGACAGGGGAGCAAACCTCAAAAGGTTTTGGCTTTGGATGCATTTTAAATCAATATACCCTGCGGCAGTTAAACCCAATTTGTATGAATATCCTGACTGCTTCAGGTCAAAACAAATGAATAAGTACTCTCAAAGGCTTCTTATACAGTATGTGCCGTGTAATATTAGGATGTTTTTAAATGAAGTACAACTCAGACGCCCTTTTACCACAAGTCTTTACTTTCTACATGTTAGAAATAAATGACGTATCACTTTAGTGTTTTGAGTAAAACCACTGATGTTTACTAATGAAATCTGAAACTTCCCTGACAGCACTATTCAAATTTGCTATTTATTTTGTTTGCGACCATAATACTCAGCCCTCCAGCGAGTTATATGACTCATGCTACTTACATGCAAGCAATCTATCATTGGCTAGGAACAGTGGAAATCTGAAATCAAGAACTACGGGATGTCTAGTCCTGGGTAGGGAGACTTGTAACAAGAATATATTTCTTTATAGTAGAGATATGTCTTGGACCCCATGGGTTAATTCAACATATTCAAAAATATTTCTATGTCCAAGATTACAAATATATAGCTACACTGGTTATTTAAAAATGCTATTTTTTTTTTCCTAGATACTGATAAACTGAAACTAAGCAGTTTATTACTCTTAGTACAATATTATAATTGTATTGCCTTACATGTTACAGAGGTTCAAATACGTCAACTGATTATACAGTAATAAAAAAGTCTATAGAGCTAACCCCTTAAGGACCAGAAGGTTTTACCCCCTAATGACTAGGCGATCATTGATTTTTACTTGGACGTTGCGGTGGACAAATTGGCAGAGTTGTATAAAGTACTCGAAACCCATACTTGAGTAAAAGTACAAGTCCTCAATCAAAAAGTGACTTGAGTAGAAGTGGAAGTGCTCTATCAAAAAGTGACTTGAGTAGAAGTACTAAAGTATTCAACATTTTTTGTACTTAAGTATTGCAAGTACTTTTTTTTTTAATTTTGCTACTCAAGTACTGAAAGTAAAAGTACCAGTAGTTTTTAAAAAAAAATTGCTACTCAAGTACTGAAAGTAAAAGTACAAGTACTGTGCTATGTAGTTATTAAAGGAAGAAGTCAAAAGTTTGAAAATCATATTGTTTTTTATTATTTCAAATGCAGCTTTTATTTATACATACAGTAGCATTTATTTTCGTATGCGCTGATAATACACGTTTTGAGCTTCATGAAACCTGCCATCTACTGTTCTGGCAGTGGTAATTTTTATAATTGTAACGAGTAACTATGCAGCACAAAAAAAAAATATCGGAGTAGAAGTATTGAAATCATTGAAAAAATGTAGTGAAGTAAAAGTAGAAGTAGGAGAAAAAAATTATACTCTAGGAAAGTACAGATACCGCCTTCGGTACTTAAGTAAAGTAGTGAAGTAGTTCTACTTAGTTACTATACATCTCTGCAAATTGGACATCTAACTGACACGTTTGCCACTTTTTGCGGACCAGTGACATTATTACAGTGATCAGTGCTTACGAAAAGTGCACTGTCACTGCACTAATGACACTGACAGGGAAGGGGTTAAATCAAGGGCAATCAAAAGGTTAAGTGTCCCTAGGGGGTACTTGCTAACTGTGTTGGGGATGGACTCACTGGATGAACACAGAGATCACAAGGGATGTCACAAGGGCTGTTTACATTCCTTGTGACTGCAAGAAAAGTTATCAAAAATAAAAAATGAAAGGTACAGTGTAAAAATAACAAAAAAAAAAAACAATAAAAGAAAAAGATTTGAGCGCATCTCTCTGTGCTCATTTCCAGAAGTGAATGCACACGTAAGTCGCACCCGCAAATGTAATGTTCAAACCCCACATGTAATTCTCACCGACGATGTTGCATTTAGGAGATGCAAGCAGATGCAAGTTTGTCTAACATGTGCTCTGATTATGGAAAATTGTTATAAAATACTTACTGTAATTTTACCTTTCTTGGCCTATCCTCACTTCAGCACACAATAGTCCTGTGCTGACGTGAGGTAGGGCCAGGAATTTTGAAAATTGTTATCAAATACTTACCGTAATTTTCCTTTCCTGGCCTATCCTCACGTCAGCACAGGACTATTGTGGGCTGACGTGAGGTAGGGCCAGGAAAGCTGGTTCCTCCTTTCAGTCTCTGAGATGGAGTCTGTGTACCCAGGATGCACCTGTCGTTCTTCCTTATATTGAAGACTGATAGGTATTTTTGTTAAAGTTGAACAGTTTTTAGATTTACCACTGGCTCCATCTTGTGTTCAAATCTGATATTGCAGACAAACAACTTAATGACTATCTTGCTGGAGGCAGAGCAATACCCAGTACATAAGGAGAAGAGGAGGAGAATGATCACAATGAGGAGGAGAGTGGGTATGAAAAAAAGGTAGCAGTAGAGCTGTGCAAAGAGCACATGAGGAAGGTAATACATAGATATAAAGCAGCGTGTGTCTGTGTATATTATGTGTATAATAACTTTTCTGTACTGCTGTAAGAAAGCAAGAAATTCCCTTCTCTGTTCACATTACCCATGGAGACAGACTACACTTAATGAGCAGATTTCAGTAATCCAAGTCAGCTGTTAAGCTATAACCCATGTCACACTACTGCGTAATTATTACTGTATTTTAATCAAAAGTTCAAAGATACCTTTGCCCAGTAGAAAACCAATACCATTAAGAAAAAAAAATTACATTATCAACTCATAAGAACAGCTGTGTCTAGTGAGGATATCACATGTCTTGTCATATCATGTAATTCTTTCATGTTGCTGTATTGGACTGTGGCCCTGGTCTGCTGGGTACTGGCTTTTCAAGATCAATTTTAACGGATCCTCACCTTCAAGCTAAAATACTTAGTGCCAAGTGAATCCATATGCGTCAAATAACTCCTATGGCAGAATATGTGTTTTCAGCTTGACATGCTTTTAACAAAGTGAATGATACAAAAAGGGCAAAACCGTAAATGCTTTTTTCACAAGCATCTCAAAAGCTTACAGACACTTCTATTGAACAACCAATGCATTTTTTTTTTCATTCAAATAATGCTGACCCATGGATCTTAGTATAAAGATTATAAAGATGCTTTTCATTGAAGCATGTGGAAAATATAAAAAAACAAAGTAAAAGAATACCAGTGAAAAGCACAAAGTGGTGCTGACACTGCAGTAATGTGTTTGTGGGTTTTTTTTTTTTTGTTTTTTTTTTTGTAACTTTGGGTTCTTCTTTCATTGTTGTAAAGTACAGAATGGACACTGCAATGCTGGTGCCAATAATACCAAAGGCTGGGTGTTGCAGAAGTGGATAAAGGTTATAAGAAGTTAAGGCATTTTCTAGATCACCCTTTCTCAACCTTTTCAACACAGAGAAACCCTTGAAATACATTTTCGGTCTCAGGGAACCCCAGCTAAAATGACTATATCTACAACCCATGATACATTAGTGTGGTCACACTACATACCTTACTGTACTACCTTGCACTTGTGGTCATTGGAAAGAATTTCCCCTTTACAGTAGGGTGACCAGATGTCCCCGGTTTCCGGGGACAGTCCCCGGATTGAGGAAACTGTTCCCGGTCCAAGCCTGTGCCTGGTTTTGTCCCCAGATTCAGGGCCTGATTATTATAGACAGGGCATACCATGCTGGCTAAGAAACAGCCTGGTGGCTCAGATGCCGACGCCCCCTGCTGGACCATGTCACTGCCTCTCTTGCTGCTGTTCAGTAGAGGAGAGGCAGAGCCAAAAATGAACTGTATAGAGGGGTGAGAACGGGAGGTGAGTAGATGGGGGGGGGGGGTCTGTTTGTACACAGGTGAGGGCAGTGGGGGAGCAGGGGTCAGAGCTGATGCAGCTGCATGGAGAGATGGAGATTTTAGATGTTGCAGGGGAAGGGCTAAGAGGTGGCTGCAGAGATAATCTGTGAGAGAAGGGTGCAGAGGTGAGCAATGGATGTGGGGGCAGAATTTTCCTCTGTGCACAGCGAAACCTCTGTGCCTAACACCCTCCTGTATATTATGTAGTCCTGTGCCCAGCGCTCTGTGAATTATGTAGTCCTGTGCTTAGCGCTCTGTGGATTATGTAGTCCTGTGGTCAGCACTCTGTGTAATGCAGTCCTGTACCCAGCGCTCTGTGTATTATGTAGTCCTGTGCTCAGTGCTCTGTGTATTATGCAGTCCTTTGCCCAGCACTCTGTGTATTATGTAGTCCTGTACCCAGCACTCTGTGTATTATGTAGTCCTGTGCCCAGCGCTCTGTGTATTATGCAGTCCTGTGCCCAGCGCTCTGTGTATTATGCAGTCCTGTGACCAGTGCTCTGTGTATTATGCAGTCCTGTGACCAGCGCTCTGTGTATTATGCAGTCCTGTACCCAGCGCTCTGTGTATTATGCAGTCCTGTGCCCAGTGCTCTGTGTATTATGTAGTCCTGTGCCCAGCGCTCTGTGTATTATGCAGTCATGTGCCCAGCGCTCTGTGAATTATGCAGTCCTGTGCCCAGCGCTCTGTGTATTATGCAGTCCTGTGTCCAGCGCTCTGTGTATTATGTAGTCCTGTGCCCAGCGCTCTGTGTATTACACAGTCCTGTGCCCAGCGCTCTGTGTATTATGCAGTCCTGTGCCCAGCGCTCTGTGTATTATGCAGTCCTGTGCCATTTGCCAATTAAAAATAAAATATATATATGTCCTCAGATTTAATTTTAAAAATCTGGTCACCTTACCTTACAGATAGCTGAAAAAGATTAATGATGTCAGTGACAACCTATCTGAGAGGCAGAAATTGCTCACTGCTCAAGGAACCCATAGCAACCTCTGGAGGAACCCTGGTTGAGAAACCCTATTCTAGATAGTTTTATGTTTATGTAATATTGGGAGCTTCCTGAGAGGAGAAAAAAGCAAATATATTTTACTCAAGGCTTGCATATATAAACAATGTGACTCCGTGTCTTTCTCAGAGGTGGAAAGACATTTCCGTCCGAAAACATTCTTACTGCAAAAAAATCATTAAAGCAGAACTCCAGAAACTGCAGCACTTTTTTTTTTTTTTTTTTTTAATGTAATCTTTATTTTGTTCTTAAACATATGCATAACAGAGACAAACAGATTTAGAGTGATCAGGGTTGTCCACCACACACAAAATAAAATTGAAGCATATATCACCGATCACTTTTACATGTAATCAATAAAACAATAACATATAACATAAAATAAACAGAGAGTAAAGGAGAAATCAGACTCCATGATGTTGCGTAGATTGGCCTAGGATGTAAGCCAGGAGTCAGTGATATTCTAAACGACAATATTGATCATAAGCCACCCTAGCAGGAAAGGGAGGCCATAGTGACCACCCTATTAATCAGTAAGATAAACGGTAGACCATAAAATGGGAGCACCACACGGGGTGTTTGCCCTGGTGTCCATGATACGACCCATCGTTTGCTAGGGGACACCCAAGGAACTGCCTAGGAGTACCTTCTACTAAATGATCATTCTTCCCCAGCAAATATCTCAAACGTGCAATATAAGACAACAACAATCCAGGATAAGGAAAAAAAAAGGGGGGGGTAGTAAAGGAAGGTAGGGGAGTAGTGGATGTTTTTCACAACCATTGCAATTATTTAGACTGCTCACACTGGCAGGTACCATTATACAGACAGAAAAAAAAGAGATAACAGATAACAAAAAAAAAAAAAAGATCACTACTCAGAGATCAAGAGGATGATCCAAAGTTGGGGTCGGCCAAATTCAGGAGGGAAAATCTAGGCTGGATGGAACATAATCTGAGGTTAGGGTATGTTCCTCTCTAAAGTATTCCTGCAGGTCACTACCCATTCCTTTGCCTCCATGATCTCATTCACCTTTTTAAACCAATTTTCGCAGCTAGGAACCTGTGCCTGATTCCAATATATCGATATGACACGTTAGCCCACGTTCAACAAATGTGCCAAAGCACCTTGTTTATATTGTATATATAAATAACAGGTAGACCGCGCTCATAAACAACCAGTGAAAAATAAAAAATAGAAAAACCACTATGTGGCAATGATAAAGTGCTCAAAAAAGTCCCCTATATTGTGCTATCTTCCCCAAATACACTTCACTCCAAAAAACACCTGTGACTTGTGACAATGTCACTGTCAGGGAAGAACTTGATAGAGAATGGCAAAAATGCTGATTTCCAAAATGGCCGCGTGGGACTGTCAGGGAATGGAAGATATGCCAATTTCCAAAATGGCCGCACAGAACTGTCAGAAAATGCCATATATGCTAATTTCCAAAATGGCCATGTGGGACATCCTAATTAGTGCCAATTATCTACATCCACTTCCTATATAAACTCAGCACTGGCTGCCATTCATTGCTGGATTATCTTCAGCTAGTATCTGATTTCCTTGTGCCTTGAAACTCCTGCTTGATTGATCACCCGTTACCGACCCGGCTATCCTTGACCTGCTTATGGCTTTCTCCTGCTCTAAACCCGGCTTGCCTTACGGACTTCTCCCTGCCTGCTCCTGATTGACTACCTGTGTTTGACCCTCGGCCTGGCTTCTGACCTTGATTTGCACTAACCTGCCTGCACTTCCAGTGATCCAAGTGGCTGTCTTATCAACTGCGGATCCGATTCCTGACACAGCTACACCTGCAGGCAACCCCTTTGGGCACAGCACCCTCTGTCATCATCTCCAGGGGTGCCCTGCACTCAGCCGCAAGGGGAGCCCTCTCGTCACCTCAGCCTCCAACCAGGTTTGTGACAGTCCACTCCTCCACCGGCATTCACATGCACAATCCACTCACCAGATATATATAAGCCCCCACTACAGGTAGTCAACATCAGCTTAGAGATAGTTCTTGGATTCATCAGAAGAGGTATATGTTTTCAGGATAGGGATGTATAAAAAGAGAAAGGCCTCTCATTGTGCAGTATTCAAAAACAGGTTTATTAAAAGTAAAGGTTCACTTACAGTATAAAAGCTTGCTCAAAATCTTGTTACGAGCAGGGACGCCATTCCATGTTCCACCTGTGTTCCACACAGCGAAAGTGATGTGTTGCGTATCCATATCCCAACACGTTTCATCAGCAAATATCTGACGTCATCGGGGGTCACGTGGCCCCTGATGATATCAGATGTTTGCTGATGAAAAGCATTGGGATACAAATACGCAATGCGTCACATCGGCTGTGTGGAACACAGGTGGTACGTGGAAAGGCGTCCCCTGTTAATAACAAGATTAAGAGCAAGTTTTTATACAGTAAGTGCACCTTTACTTTTACTAAACGTGTAGCTGGAACACGATACCAATGTGTCAAAATCTTATAATTATTTTCTTGGGTTTTTCTTGGGTCAATACAGTAGAGTAGGTCAACTGTAGAGTAGTAGCTAGAGTAGGTCAACTGATACAGATGAGCCAATTGGTTCTTAGAAAATTCACGTCCCGAATCACGCTCCCATTCCGGGACATAAGCTGGTTTAATTGTGGGGGAAACCAGAGTAAGCAGTTTGTAAAGCTCTAAAATCATATGGGGCACTGGCTCCTTAGCAAAAAAAAAACGTTCAAACTGAGTAAGGGTAGATACTGCCAGTATTGCAGATCTCTGTGTTGAGAAAAAGTAGGGGAGCTGCTTCTACCTCCAGCAATCCATGGGAAAGCCACCTTACCATGCTCTAAGGGACACCAAGGGGAGGAGCTTCCCATCTTCTAAAAGTTGCTACAGGTAGTGTTACCATCGGATGCCCATGGCCTGAAATAGGCTATACATTCTCTGGGTAAAAACCAGATAAAACCTCCCAAGGGTGCCAAAGGGGATACAGATGGTGCCAGAGAAAGCAAGTGGTTGGTACTATGCAGTGATGTATTTAGGTTTTGTGCTGCCCTAGGCCTGACTAAACTTGGGCACCCCCTAACTGAAATATGACCCACCCCTTCCTGTAAAGGCCACACCCTTTCCTGTTTATGACCCGCCTTGTCATCTGTAAACCACAGACCATAACTACAGTCTATCAGTGCCGGCTCATCAGTTCCCATAAGTTCAGCCTCATTAGTGCAGCCTTATTACTGCCCATCAGTGCAGCCTCATCAGTGCAGCATATCAGTGCGGCCTCATCAGTGGCCATTAGTAAAGCCCCATCAGTGGCCACCAGTGCAGCCTATCAGTGCCCATCAGTGCTGCTTTATCAGTGCAGCTTATCAGTGCCGCCTCATCAGTGGCCATCAGTGCAGCCCATTAGTGCCAATCAGTGCAACTTATCAGTGCCCATCAGGGCAGCATATCAGTGCAGTCCCATCAATGAAGCCTATCAGTGCCGCCTCGTGCCCATTAGTGCAGCCTCATCAGTGCCCATCAGTGCAGAATATCAGTGCTGCCTTATCAGTGCAGCCTCATTAGTGGTCATTAGTGCAGTTTATCAATACCTACCATTGCCACATCATCAGTGGCCATAAGTGCAGCATATCAGTGCCCATCAGTGTAGCCTATTAGCGCCCATCAGTGCAGCCTATTAGCGCTCATCAGTGCAGCCTATTAGCACCCATCAGTGCAGCATATCAGTGCCCATCAGTGCAGCTAATCAGTGCCACCTCATCAGTGGCCATCAGTGTAACCTTATCAGTGCCCATTAGTACAGTCTTATGTCACTGGATTAGTAAGATTACTCCTTTCTTTTAGGATATTTGGACTTGTGCTTGCTGCCAATGATTGTAATCAGAGGATTATTTCACTTATTTGTATAATGACTAGGAAGTCCATAGTCATTTTACAAATAAATAAAATAATAAATGGCAGCAAACACAAGTCCAAATATCCAAAAAAGAAAGGAGTAATCTTACTAATCAAGTGACATATTGCGATAGCACATATGAGGTGAGCATATTATTGCCATCATATACAATTAAAGTCTTAATTGTATATGATGCTCGCTCAAGGACAAGGATGTTTAAAGAAATGAAATTATATTATTGACATGATGCCTGCCATACCTGGGGGCAGAGGATGGTAGGTGGAGAATTAGGCTGCAGTGCCACACTTATTAGCATTGGCGGCCGTCAGGCCAGTTGTATTAAGTGTGGTCGGCAGCCTGTCTAAATGTCCTCACCGGCTGTTATTATCATACTGGCAGGTAGCAATGTGACTGCTTAATGGGGCTACCAGACTGATTTGCCTCCTGGACCCTGCCCTCCGGCCCAATTCCCCCCATAAGCCTGGCACTATACCAAAAGGGAGCTGGGAGAAGGCTGTTTTTTCTTTTATGCGGGGTGCAGATTTTTTGCTGCCCCCCTGCAAAGTGCCGCCCTAGGCCTGGGCCTTGTTGGCCTAGGCTAAGATACAGCACTGGTACTATGCCAGAACCTTAATGTGTGAGTCGTCAAAAGTGGGACCATTTACGACAAACCTCTGTAGATGCAGCAGAGGAGGGAGGTAGCAACCACAGGTTGTACAATAGCTTGCACCCGGCCACGGACTTCTTCAGAGGCACCCACAATTTGGTTTTAGTATGGTGCCGCCAGTTAAGAATCCTCTATAGGACCACTGCCCTATAAATTGCAGCACTTATAAGCCCAATGATAAGTTTGCCACCTTTTGGACTTATCGTTAATTTACTATTTACATTTTTGCTGAGCACCGAGAATATAGGGAGTCATTTGAAGCCAGTTGACCATCCTCCTCCTCTTTCCCAATCACCATCTGGACTTTCTGGTGGATTTGCAATAGCGCTGTGGCATAGCTGAACAAATGGCAGCAGGATCTGGCAGAGGGTCTGTATAGTAGACAGAAGAATCAATGAATTAAGCAAGAAAGAAAAAGAATTAACAGAAACAGAATACTAATAGAAGTCACTAACCAGAGACATGCAGCAGCCAAAAAAACCATACCAGAGAGGCTTGTGGTATGAAAAATGTAGGCTGGAAGAGCCAGCTGAAATTGATTATTAAAATAGGTCACAGCTGTCAAATCCCTCCCCTAAGGCTGTAATGTCTATGATACAGTGTTGCCATTTTTTTACTTAAGAGATAGGATAACCGGATTATAGCAGATCTTTGATGGAGGACAGACTCACACAGGCACCATGCTTTAGTTTTCTCAGGAACACACACTGCAGTCTCTGCTGCCTCTTTTTTCTTTTTTTTTCTTCTTAGTGAGTGCAACTTTATTTAAACACTTCCTGGTTAACAAACAGACAACATATTCATATGACTGTAGATCAATGGATAAGCTGTATAAGGGCATATAAACAAAATGTCATATATCTTAACACCCCCACTTGCTCTTATACTGCTTATGAAAAATAGTTTAGTACAGTTACATCATTTTACTCTCTATACTCCAAAAATATAACTCACAAACCTATCAAGCTTAAACTTTGTTATTGGTTTAGTCATAACATCAGCTACCATTTTATCTGTAGAACAATACTCAAGATCTATCTTGCCTTCACTCAGAATAGACCTAAGGAAATGGAATTTAATGTCAATATGTTTGCATCTTTGATGGTAAGCTGGGTTCTTTGCGAGAGCTATCGCACTCTGATTGTCTTCAAAAATCTTCACTGGCTCAAAGTGACATTCACTGTCCAATTCTCTCAGCAGTTGTGCAAGATATAGACTCTCCTGTGTGGTTGCAGCTAATGCTATATATTCAGCTTCACATGAAGATAGTGCAATTGTTGGTTGTTTCTTTGATTTCCAAGAAATCAGAGGTCCATTTTCAGTCAGGCTAAAACAATATCCTGTTGTGCTTCTCCTATCAATCTTGTCTGAGGCCCAACTGGCATCACTATGCGCCTCTAGTTTTAACTTCTTTTTACATTTTCTGTAGCATAGTTCAAAATTGACAGTTCCTTTCAAATATCTCAGTACGTGTTTGGCCGTGATCATGTGTTGTACACTTGGTTGTGAAAAGTGTTGTGACAGTTTGCTTATAGTCCAACTCAAATCCGGTCTTGTACACGTAGCCACATAAATCAAACTGCCTACTATCTCCCGATAGCTTTTTACATCTGCAAGTTCACTTTTGTCGTCAAAATCAAATTTTTGTTCACAAGGAGTAGATCTCGGTTTACAATCTGACATACCAAATCTTTCTATCATTTTCAAAATATATCTCTTCTGATTCATCTTCACCATTTCACTAGTCTGTCTAAAATCAATGCCCAAAAAATAGCTCAGTTTTCCAAGATCCTTCATTTTGAATTTTGTCGAAAGTGTTGACTTCACATCATTGAGTAGTTTTTCATTGCTTGCAGCAATGATGAGATCATCCACCCATATTAGTAATATTGCTTGTTCATCTCTGTTCTGTTTGACATAAACACAATGGTCTACAGAATTTTGTATAAATGTATTTGAACATAGATAATCATGTAGCATCTTACCATACAGTGACTTTTTTAGTTTGAGAACTAGCTTTTTATTTGTGTCATCTTTGATCTCAAAACCTTCTGGTTGGTCTATATATATATCACAATCAATTGGGGCATGTAAGTAAGCTGTCTTCACATCCATTTGATGCAAGATTAAATCATATTGTGCTGCCATTTGCATCAAAATGCGTAATGAAGTAAAATTCGCAGTTGGAGAAAAAGTTTCCATGTAGTCGGTTCCCTTTACTTGATTATAGCCTTTTGCCACAAATCTGGCTTTGTACGTTTCAGTTCCATTTGCATTGCTTTTTATTGCATACACCCATCTACCCCCCACTGAATGTTTGCCTTCTGGTAGTGTGGTCAATTTGAAGGTATCATTCTCCTTTAGTGACTCCATCTCACCTTTCATTGCATTTAACCAACTTTGTGACTGGGGTGTTTCCATAGCTTCTCTGAAGGTCTGAGGTACATCATGTGCTCTATAGCAGTAATCTATGTTCATCAGTATCTGATCATCACCAACAGATTCTAGTACATAGTCATTTAAATACTGAGGAGTTTTTCTATTTCTTGTAGGGTATCTTGTACCATGGTCTTCATCTTTGTCCTCTACAATCTCCTCTAAAGAATCTGGGGTCTCATTAGTCATTGGACCTGATACAGGAATTACACTCCTTTCCTTATAGAAATCATCATTATCGTCCAACAGCTCAGTCTGAGTTTGTTTCTCGATTACATCCTTTTCAATGAATTTTACTAGTCTGTGCTTGAAGACTTTGCCAGTTTCAAGGTAATACACTAGGTAAGAGGGACTATTTTTGTCATATCCTACAAAAATTCCTTTGGTGCATTTTGGATCCAGCTTTTTCTTATCGTGTTTGTATGCAAAACATTCTGACCCAAAAATCTTCATTTTTGAAAAGTCTGGTTTCTTCCCTGTCAGTATGTTGTATGGCGTTTGCTTCAAATGATTGTTAAAACATCTATTTCGAATCATAGCTGCTGTCATCACTGCATATGTCCATAACTCTTTTGGTACTTTGCTCTCTATTAGCATACATCTTGCCATCTCTATCAGTGTTCCCCAGTTTCTTTCAGCTGTTCCATTTTGATGTTGTGAATAAGGTGCTGAAGTCTCATGTCTTATGCTCTTCTTTATGAGTAGTGACTGGAAGTCATTCGATGTGAATTTGTACCATTGTCTGACCTCATTCTCTTGATGATCCCATAGGGGGCAGTATCAGCGATAAACTTCTCTGTGGCTAGAACTGTGTCACTCTTGTTTTTCAGAAAGTATACAAACACTGCACCAGAATAATCATCAGTGAATCCTATGACGTATTTGAATCCGTCCTTTGCAACTGGCTCTATAGGACCTGTTAAATCTGTGTGTACTAGTTCAAGTGGGTATTTTGCACGGGTGTCAGGCTCCCTGTTTCTACTCTGAGCAAATTTCCCTTGGATACAAATCTCAGAATTCAGGTTGGACTTATCAACCTTACCTTGGATCTTCATTCCATCTACTAGATGCTGTAGTTTCAAGATATCATTGTAATTACAATGACCTAGGATTTCATGCCATGTCTGAATATCATAACAACCGTAACAACTGTCATCGCATTCCTTATAGGTGTTCAAATAGTAAAGCCTGTTGTATTTCTTTATAACAAATTTTGTACCATTCTTATGGATCAGAATACTGTCATCTTGTCTGAATTCAACAGACGCCCCATTTCTTGTTGCTGCTTCAACAGAGAAAATGTCTTGTGGATATGTGGGGATAAACAATGCGTTCTGTAGCAATGTCCTCCTTTGTCTTCCCTTACTGTCCATTAGGTACACTTCAGAGTGACCTCTCTTGAGTGCTACACCGGAAGTTCTTTTCCCATCTGCCAACTCCATGTAGTGTTTCTCTGGCTTAAACGAGGTGTCAAATCTTTTAAATTTCTTGATGTCTGTGATAATATGCGATGTTGCTCCTGTATCTACCATCAGGCTTTCTGTTTTGGGATTGTTTAACTGGTCTTCGCTTATTTTAAAAGCAAATGTTTGTTCTGTATCATCCACTACCTGCTTTACATTGTCTCGTGCTTTTCGTCTGCACAATGTCTCACTGTGAGTGGAGCTCTTACAATAATTACACCACTGTGTCTTCCTCTTATTCATTCTGTATGGACATGCATTAGCTTTGTGACCTTTCTGATGACAACTGTAGCAGACAATGATGTCTTTCTCCCTTGTTGGTAGAACAGGGGTGCTGATTTTCATTACATTATCAGTGCTTGTGCTGCTGTGATATTTTTCAGTGTCCTCAAAAATCCTTAACTGGGTTTTAAAGTCAGTAAAAGTCATATCTTCTTTACCTTATGTGGATTGCAAATGGTTTGAATGATTCAGGCAGGCCTTTAAGAATCATAGCCACTAATAGTCCATCACTGAGGGTCTCTCCTGCATTTCTAAGTGCTGTAATCGCTGTTTCTGTGCGTATGATATAGTCTGTGACACTTTCACATTCTGAAGAGATGTTAGTTCTGTGTATAAATTTATGATACGTGGCTTACCTTGGCCAGCATAATGATCTCTCAGGATTTTCAGCGCTTTTCTTCCATTATCAGTTGCTTCTCTCATTATAAGAGATAGACTTTTATCATCCAGGAATTGTATTAACTCAGCATAAGCTTCCTCATTCTTATTCCTATCTTGCACAGGGTCTGTTCCGTCTGGTGGTTCTTGCAGGATTGTTTCTTTAAGATTCATCAAGCGCAGATGGCCTAGGAATTTTGTCTCCCACAGCTCATAATTTTTCTCATCTCCATCGAAAAGCAGCCTGTTCCATCGGCTTGTTCCCTCTCTCCTGGGCCCATAACCAGTTGCCATTTTTTTACTTAAGAGATAGGATAACCGGATTATAGCAGATCTTTGATGGAGGACAGACACACACAGGCACCATGCTTTAGTTTTCTCAGGAACACACACTGCAGTCTCTGCTGCCTCTTTTTTCTTTTTTTTCTTCTTAGTGAGTGCAACTTTATTTAAACACTTCCTGGTTAACAAACAGACAACATATTCATATGACTGTAGATTAATGGATAAGCTGTATAAGGGCATATAAACAAAATGTCATATATCTTAACATACAGTGCTGCAATATTTATCTATACACTCAATACTTGTGAATCTTTTTAAGTGATAAACGTCCCACAATATACACTCACCTGTCACTTTATTAGGAACACCTGTTCAATTGCTTGGTAAAACTCAGATGGTAGGGTCAGAGTATGGTGTAAACAACATGAAAGCATGGACCCATCCTGCCTTGTATCAACAGTTCAGGCTGGTGGTGGTGGTGTAATGGTATGGAAGATATTTTCTTGGCACACTTTGGGTCCCTTAGTATCAATTGAGCATCGTTTAGATGCCACAACCTACCTGAGTATTATTGCTGACCATGTCCATCCCTTTATAACTACAGTGTACCCATCTTCTGATGCCTACTTCCAGCAAGATAATGCACCATGTCACAAAGCTCAAATCATCACATCACTGGTTTCTTGAACATGACAATGAGGTCATTGTAATCTAATGGCCTCCACAGTCACCAGATCTAAATCCAATACAGCACCTTTGGGATGTGGTGGAATGGGAGATTGGCATCATGGATGTGCACCTGACAAATCTGCAGCAACTGTGTGATGCTATCATGTCAATATGGAACAAAATTGCTGGGGAATGTTTCCAATACCTTGTTGAATGCCACAATGAATAAAGGGCGGCACAGTGGTGTAGTGGTTAGCACATTCACCTAGCAGCAAGACGGTCGCTGGTTCGAATCCCAACCATGACACTACCTGCCTGAAGTTTGCATGTTCTCCCTGTGCCTGCATGGGTTTCCTCCGGGTACTCCGGTTTCCTCCCACACTCCAAAGACATGCTAGTAGGTTAATTGGATCCTGTATAAAAAAATTGGCCTTACTATGTATGTATGAATGTGAGTTAGGGACCTTAGATTGTAAGCTCCTTGAGGGCAGGGACTGATGTGAATGTGCAATGTATATGTAAAGCGCTGCGTAAATTGATAGCGCTATATAAGAACCTGAAATAATAAAGGCAATTCTGAAGGCAAAAGGTGTTCCAAACTGGTACTAGCAAGGTGGACCTAATAAAAGGGCCGGTGAGTGTAAAATACAGTCCCATTTATTTTAGTCTTGTGCTCCACATCAATTTTCTACTGTGGATCACCTTGTGTGCCACACACCTTCATCACTATATGCTCACCTGATGTTTTGACCTATAAAAATTGGGTCAGAATGTGCCTTCCCCTTTAAGATGGATGTTAGAGCCTGGATGGGTCCTTGAGTTCACTTCATGTGGCCATACAACCATCCACTGGTCTTTATAATGTAATTTAAAATGTGTACTCTTCAATGGCGCTCAAAATAAAAATGTATACCATCATAGTGCTATCTGTAACTATATGCATATTTATCAAACCATAATAAACACTCACATTACAATGTGCACCAGTCTGGTGTACTACAAAAGTAAGGCTTGCACTGTCCCCTCTTCAGAGTATCCGAGCTCCAGGACCCAGAACAGAACTTATTAAGATTCTGAGAAAAAAAGAGTTTGTTTTCTTCATATCAGCAATAAACTCTGGAGCCCCTCACCATGTGTAGGTAAGAAACCTTGTGACACATACACACCATCCAAAATGGAGATCCCAGGATCACCAGCCAGCCATTTGTGAAAGTAAACAATCTTTACTTTCCACTCAAAAACAAGCAAACAAAACAGCTTTCTTCAGCAAAACAAAATAAAATGAAAATCAGTAAATAATTATGATATGATAATAAGATGTTGGTTCACTGCCAGTATACCAATCCCACACCAGGTTTTAGGGTTCCTGTCTGCTTCAGGATGTCACAAAGACTGCAGGAGTACAGCGCCTCCGTTGCCAGACAGTTCACACAATTCACAAATGCAAACCACTCCACTAGACCTCACAGATAGGTACTAACTCAAGGTTTTGAGGCTCTTTCCCAGCCAAAGTCTCTCTGAGCTTTCAAACTCCAGTTCTCAAATTAGGTCCTACCAATCCAGAGAGCACTGTAGATCAGTCCTCTGCTCTTTAACCAGACTAACCTGGTACCAATCACTCTGTATGGGTGAGAACCCCTGAGTGTTCTCATTATCCCCCTAAAGGGATGATAACCCAAATAGTGGGAAAATATTCCTCCAATCCAGGACCCATCCCTGGCATCCTGTACATTATATATTGTGACCAACAGTTACTTTCAGAGTCGTGGATGAAGTTTTTGTATTATTTCATAAAATAATCTGGTGGCAGTGATAGGCATGTCTAGTAGTATACAAGGGGTTAGGCACTGGCCACACCCTCTCCCCCCTTCCCCATCTGGGGCATAATATGTTTTTCCCTGGGATGGGCAGGGGGTATGTGTGTTAGATGGAGAGGCTGCATGCAGGCTGTTCTGGAAGAGGTCTGCATGTCTAAGCAAACCCAACTTATCTCACAGCTAGCCAGCAGGCTGAATATGTTGTTATGTTGAATATGTTGGTATATAGTGGACTGCGCTAATAGACAGAGTCCCCTGCAAGAAAATCTCTTTTGTCTGTATTTGATGCAACGCTAATGAATAAACACAGGCAGAAAGCACCTAAATGTACTTTAGCGCCTGGACTACCTCTTTGTCCACTTTACAAATTAGGCCAATTGTAACAATAAACTGTATAGTGTAAATTCGTAAATCATTTCCTATTTCAGTATTCCGATTATCACTTCAACGCCTCTTGCTCCAGAATCCAGCCTGAATGTCACAGTTTCAGTTTGGAGAATGTTTTCTTTTTGCTTTTTAAGTTGTTACCATTGTTGATCTCCCCATGTCCACCAGGTGTGGGGTTTTACCCCCTGGTGTGTTTACAGCGGTGCATGCGCATTTGGGTAGATTGTTGTATGGAAATCTTACCTGCTGGTAAGATTTCCATACAAATTTGAAATCGCATGTACTTGTCACTTGTCATAGAGGTGCAGAAAAATTGTGCCTTGGGTGTGAATGGAGCCTGAACACCGCAACTCCTCGCAGTTACTCTGGCTGGGTGCAGGAATGGGCCCTGCTGGTGAAAATTCCATACTAATTTTGAAATTGGCAAAGATCAAGTGTTGTTATAGTGTTGTAAACTAGTGGGGGCGCTGTGCTGTCATCTGACCTGGCCAAGGTTGGGTGGCAGCTATGCAAACTGGCTGGAGTGATGGGGACCTGGAAGGTTAGTATCGGCAGGAACTGAAGCTGAAATTGGGCCTTGGTTGTTGGTGGTGCCTGAACACCGCAACCCCTCGCAGTTACTCTTGCTGGGTGCAGGAATGGGACCTGCTGGTAAGAAATCCATACAAATTTGAAATCGCATGTACTTGTCATACAGGTGGCAAAAAATGGGCCTTTGCTGTTGGTGGTGCCTGAGCACCATAACCAAGCCCTCGTAGTTACTCTTGCTGGGTGCAGGAACGGGACCTGCTAGTAAGAATTCCATACAAATGTGAAATTGCATGTACTATACTTGTGCCAAAAATTGGGCTTTTGCTGTTGGTGGTGTCTGAACACCGTAACCAAGCCCTCGCAGATACTCTTGCTGGGTGCAGGAATGGGACCTGCTGGTAAGAATTCCATACAAATGTGAAATTGCATGTGCTTGTCATACAGGTGCAAAAATATTGTGCCTTTGGTGTTGGTGGTGCCTGAACACCGTAACCCCTCACAGTTAGCAGGGCACAGGGTCAGGGACTGCTGTTAAAAATTACATACAACATTTAAATTGTATTCACCCGTCATACAAGTGCAGAAAAACTAGGCCTTGGGGTTGGTAGTGACCTAAACCAAAAACATTGTTGGAAGCTAGCAGAATCAAGGTAGAGGAATAGGATAGGTAGTATATGCAGTCTTCAAGGGATGGCAGACTCCTAGCAAATTCAATCAGTTACATCAGCTTTATGGGCTTGATAGCTCTTGTTGATCCAGGACTGGTTAATTTTGATAAAAGACAGCTGGTCAACAGAGTCTGTGGACAGACGCACTCTTTTGTCCGTCACAAAACCTCCAGCAGCACTGGATAGTCAGTTCACAAAGCACGCTGGAAGCAGGACAGGCCAGTAGCTCCATTGCATATTGAGCAAGTTCTGGCCAGTGGTCCATCCTCAAGACCCAGTAACCCAGTGGATGCTCAGCTGGAAAAGTCTGCTCTTGCGCCAAGATAATCATGTACCATATGATGGAGATGCTGCCGATGGTTGCTTAAACCTAACAGCCCTGGGTGCTGCTGAGGACTAAAGAACTGTTTAAAGGCATCAGTCAGTCGGCCACCTTCTCCACCGCTCCTCCTTTGGCCGAACAATGCCTCAGAAACACGTCTAGAGAATGTTGACCTCCCAGTGTCTGGAAAGGTGGTACACAATTTTTTTTTCAAGGCCTCTTCAAGATGTTTCATCCTATACTCCCTATGCAAAGGCAGGAGGAGCTCTGCAACTTTACCCTTGTAACGTGGATCAAGAAGGATTGCCAACCAGAAATGATCCCTCTCTTTCATAGCACAAATCCTCGGGTCCTTTTGCAGGCTTTTCAGAATCAGGGAGCCCATGCAATGAAAGTTGGAGGAGGCATGAGCTTCTGAGTCCTCTGGGTGACTAAGGATGACATTGTCAGCAGGAGCAACCTCTCCCCAACCACGTACAACTCCTGGGGTTTCTGGGGAATCAAAACCATCCCTTGAAGACTGCTGTATGCTATCCTCTACATCCATGCTGCCAAAATCCTCCTCCTCCTCCTGTGTGTTTTGTGGCCCTACAGGAATGATATCTGCATAAAGGGGGCCTTGTGCAGAAAAGAAGTCCTCCTCTCCCTCCCGCTGTTCTTCCTCAAGTGCCCTGTCCTTGATTCCACGCAGCGTATGTTCCAGCAGATGGACTAGAGGGATAGTGTCACTGATGCATGCATCATTCCGGCTCACCATCCTTGTGGCCTAATCAAATGGTGACAGCACGATGCATGCATCCTTTATCAAAAGCCACTGGCGTGGTGAAAAAAAGCCAAGATCCCCTGACCCTGTCCTCGTGCCTTACTCACACAGGTACACATTGATGGCCCTCTGCTACGTGTGCAGCCGATGCAGCATCGACAACGTTGAGTTCCACCTGGTGGGCATGTCACAAATGACGTGGTGGGCAGGATGAATTACCCTTGAATGTCAGATAAGCGAGCACTGGCATTGAACGAACGGCGGAAATGACCATAGACTTTTCTGGCCTGCCTCAGGAGATCTTGGAAGCCCGAGTATCTGCTCAAGAAATGCTGCACCACCAGATTCAGAACATGTGCCAAGCATGGAACATGTGTCCAGTGTCCCTATCGGAGGGCAGAGAAAAGGTTGGTGCCATTGTCACATACAACCATTCCTGGCTCAAGCTGTCATGGCGTCAACCATCTCTGAGCCTGCACCTGCAGTGCTGACAGTATCTCTGCACCGGTGTGACTCTTATCCCCTAGACAGACCAACTGCAGCGCAGCATGGCATCTTTTAGCCTGACTGCTTGCGTAGCCCCTTGAACGCCTAGGGAGCACTGCTGCTTCAGAGGACAATTGAGCAGAAGAGGACATGGAGGAGGAGGTGGTGGAGTAGCCAGATGTGGCAGAACCAGCACCTTCTTGCTGACCGCTTTCTCCAACGAGGCCAAAACACTACCTTCCACATGACAGTAGAGAGCTGGAATGGCCTTACGCAAAAAGAAATGCCTTTTTGGGACCTGCCACTGTGGTGCAGCACATTCCACAAATTCACGAAAGGGAGCAGAGTCTACCAGATGAGAATGCAGCAATTGTAATGCTAGCAATTTGGCCAAGCTAGCATTAAGACTCATGGGGATGGCTGGGACAGTATTTCTTTCTACGGTTCAAAAACTGGGGTAGTGAAATTTGCCTGCTGCTCAAATCAAGTGGTGGTGTACTGCTAGCAGATTGGGTGCAAGTCTCTGTGGCACTCATTGCTATACCATCATCCCTCTCAATGCTGGTATTTGAGAAGGCATGAGGTATAGTAGGATTAGAGATCACAGATGAGGAGCAAGGTGATGTATGCTTGTCTTTATCTGCTGCCTCTTTCAGGTGCTGTTGCCAACGGACTGCATGGCAGGTCGTCATATGCCTTGTCAAGCATGTGGTGTCCAAGCGGCTGGTGTTCAGGCCACGCTTGATCCGCTTTAGACAGATGTTGCAAACAGCAACGCTGATGTCTGCTGCACATGTGCTGAAAAAACCCACACTAATGAACTTTTGTGAGTCTGCAGGGAGTTTGCAGCACCCTGCACCTGTGAAGCTCTGTGCTGTGATGCAATAGGTTGGCTACTGCTGTGGTGGCCCCTGGAGCACATCCTGCCTCGTTGGAGTTGTTCTTCCTCCTCATGCTCCCCCTCCTCCTCTATCCTGTCAGGCACCCAAGTACAGTCAGTGACCTCATCATCCCCTCCCTCATCACTGGAGCAAACTTGGCAATATGCTTCAGCTGTGGCAACATGAATGCTGGTTTCTTGTCCGTAGTTGTCACCCCCTCTCTCGAGGCTCACTTTATTCCCTTCATCAACCTGGGAACCAACATCGCAGCTTTCAAATTGCTGCGCATCCTCCAGCAGCATGTCACTGACACTATGATCAAATAGTTCAGATGACTCCTCCATGCATGATGGGGGGGCGACAGAAGGAGTAGCTGTGGAGAAGGAGCCTGTGGAACTGGCCACTTTGGCAGCTGCGGTGGAAGGCAAATTACTGTGAGCGTGGGTGTCAGAGGACGAGGAGGATGAGGACGGCTTATTGATCCACTCCACCAACTCTTCCACATGTTGTATGTTGTGGCTGAATAACAAGGGCAGCACCGGAAATAAAGGACGGGCTTGCCCCGCCTGCAGAGGATGCACTATGTCGACTGTGACCACCACTTTTCACAATGGACACAGAGGCTGCTTGCCCTCTTTTCATGGCCTGTGATCGTCGGCCTCTCCGTGTGTAATGTTATGGTACCTTTGGGTACCCTAATTACTCTTTCATAAGTGTATGCGCCCCACCATTCTCTTTTGGTAAGGTGCGCATACACCTTTAAGACTGATGCTGTCATCACTGAGCGCCGGACTGGATGGCTATTTAGATCGCCGGCTCTCACTCACATGTGTTCGTTCAAACTGCTTTGTGCCTTGATGCTAACCTGTCTTGAAGCTCTCATGCTTGCAAGCATACCTCGCTGTCGGAACCACGCTGCGCTGATCCCTGTATCCCGCTACCGGATCATCCGCTCTTGCCGAACCTCTCCTCTGCTACATTGCTATTAGTGATAAGTACCCCACAGGGGAAACCTCTATAACCTTTATACTAAAGCTTACACTATCTAGCTCTGCATACTAAGGACTATTACTACATCTGCATTATCTAAGATTGCTAGCTCTTGAGCCTACTACCACCTGTTCTTGCACTGGGTAGATCTCTCTTGTATGTCCACCTGCTACTCTGTCATCTGCTACCATACATGATTGCTAAACCTATCTGCATCCCATCTGCTACTATCTTACTTTCAAGAACATTTCCTTTCAAGTGTCTGTCATCTACCATCTCTACCCAACCTGTCTCTTCAGCCTATCATCACTGTGTTACTATATACATAAGTCACTCTAGGAAACATCTTATTGAGTGTGTGTATGTATTTGCTGAATTGAGATCATCCACACATGATGAGTCATTGAGAGTTGGGATTGGTGTCTCAGCGTTTCTCTACATGACTACTGAAGTGGAATATTTCTGCAGCTGAAAATCCACATCATACGTAAAACGCAGGAGCGTTACACCGTGTCGGCCTTTCGGACATGATGTTGATACAGATCAATATAGGGTATATGCAACTGACCGATAGATACTCAATGGCCTGATATGATGTATTCAATAGCCCTATATATAGAGAGATGTGATGGAAATAGGGTATACGCAAGTGACTGATTAAAATACTCTATAGATAGGGAAAGATGTGGTGGTTATAGGATGTACGCAAGTGACCAATTAACAATACTCTAACTGATATGATATGATTAATAGCCCTGTAGATAGGGAAAGATGTGGTGGTTATAGGATGTACGCAAGTGACCAATTAACAATACTCTAACTGATATGATATAATTATTAGCCCTATAGATAGGGAAAGATGTGGTGGTTATAGGATGTACGCAAGTGACCAATTAACAATACTCTAACTGATAAGATGTAATCGATAGCCCTATAGATAGGGAAAGACGTAGTGGTTATAGGATGTACGCAAGTGACCGATTAACAATACTCTAACTCAGGACTTCCCAAACTGTGGGTCGCCGGCGGTAGAGCAGTCAGAGAGCATTGAGCTGCCCACGCATCAGCATTCAGCAGCAGCCCGCACTATGTTACGAGCAGGTAGGTGGGCCAGGCAGGCGGGCAGTACCTAGAGCTCCACTGATGCTCTGACCCCGCCCTTTGCCATACGTGCTGTTATGTATAGGAGGCGGGGCCTCGGGGTTGGAGTCGGAGTGGAGCCTCCCGCTTGGCTCTACCTCTAGAGTGGCGGGGGAGACTGGAGAGAGACCTGCGTGTGCGGCTGCGCAGTGATCTTTCTCTTTGTGACTGACTCTGGGCTCTGGGCTGGCTGGGGGAGGGACTGTCTGACTGACCAGGAGAAGAAAAGGAGGACGGTAACGGTAGGTTGTGGTGGACTCACTGGACTGGAGGTCTGGGAAGGGAACCCTGCTTGGCCTGCTCTAAGGGGGTTCTATGGGGGACCTGGGATGGCTGACCTGCCTGCCCTAAAGAGGGATTTATAAATATGGGGGACCCTCACCCTGGCCTAGGCCTGCTATAAGGGGGATCTATGGGGGACCTGGGATGGCTGACCTGCCTGCCCTTGCCTGCTCTAAAGAGGGATTTATAAATATGGGGGACCCTCACCCTGGCCTAGGCCTGCTCTAAAGGGGGATCTAGGGGGTCCCCCCTGATCCCCTTTAGAGCAGGCCTAGGCCAGGGTGAGGGTCCCCCATATTTATAAATCCCCCTTAGAGCAGGCAGGTCAGCCATCCCAGGTCCCCCTTAGATCCCCCTTTAGAGCAGGCCTAGGCCAGGGTGAGGGTCCCCCATATTTATAAATCCACCTTTAGAGCAGGCAGGTCAGCCATCCCAGGTCCCCCACAGATCCCCCTTAGAGCAGGCCAGGGTGAGGGTCCCCCATATTTATAAATCCCCCTTTAGAGCAGGCAGGTCAGCCATCCCAGGTCCCCCCCTAGATCCCCCTTTAGAGCAGGCCTAGGCCAGGGTGAGGGTCCTCCATATTTATAAATCCACCTTTAGAGCAGGCAGGTCAGCGATCCCAGGTCCCCTACAGATCCCCCTTTAGAGCAGGCCTAGGCCAGGGTGAGGGTCCCCCATATTTATAAACCCACCTTTAGAGCAGGCAGGTCAGCCATTCCAGGTCCCCCACAGATCCCCCTTTAGAGCAGGCCTAGGCCAGGGTGAGGGTCCCCCATGTTTATAAATCCACCTTTAGAGCAGGCAGGTCAGCCATCCCAGGTCCCCCCCTAGATCCCCCTTTAGAGCTGGCCTAGGCCAGGGTGAGGGTCCCCCATATTTATAAATCCCCCTTTAGAGCAGGCAGGTCAGCCATCCCAGGTCCCCCCCTAGATCCCCCTTTAGAGCAGGCCTAGGCTAGGGTGAGGGTCCCCCATATTTATAATTCCACCTTTAGGGCAGGCAGGTCAGCCATCCCAGGTCCCCCACAGATCCCCCTTTAGAGCAGGCCAGGGGGAGGGTCCCCCATATTTATACATCCCCCTTAAGAGCAGGCAAGGGGGTCCCTTGCCTGCTCTTAAGGGGATGTATAAATATGGGAGGCCCTCACCCTGGCCTAGGCCTTCTCTAAAGGGGGATCTATGGGGAACCTGCCTGCCCTTGCCTGCACTAAAGGGGGATCTATGGGGGATGGTGGACCTGCCTGCCCTTGTCTTCTCTAAAAAGGGGATCTATGGGGGGCCTGTCTGCCCTTGCCTGCTCTAAAGGGGGATGTATAATTATGGGGCACCCTCACTCTGGCCTGCTCTAAAGGGGGATCTATGGGGGACCGGCCTCCCTTACCTGCTCTAAAGAGGGATGTATAAATATGGGGGACCCTCACCCTGGTCAGGCCTGTTCTAAAGGGGGATCTATGGGGGACCTGTCTGCTCTAAAGGGGGATCTATGGGGGACCTGCCCTTGCCTGCACCAAAGGGGGATCTAAGGGAGACCTGCCCTAGCCTGCACTAAAGGAGGATCTACGGGAGACCTGCCCTAGCCTGCACTGAAGGGGGATCTATGGGGGACCTGGGGACTGTCGTGTTGATACATGTTTGTGTATTCCTACTTCATCCATGTCTACAAAGGACTTTGATGCTGCTGCTGCAACTCAATACAACAGAAAAATTAAAGGTAAGAATTTTGAAAATATTTTAAACCGTTTATAACAGTATACCACAAGCAGATTGTATATAAATGTTATTTTAAACTTATTTGTAATTGTAGAACTAGGCCAGAGAGTAGACAGAATATTTTTTGATGGTTTTAATTTGAAATGTACCTTGGTGTCCTTCACTAAGGTCTGTACATTGGAAAATGTCCGCCACAGCCTTGCGTCCGTGCCTATCCCTGCTCACATGCCGTGATTAAGCTGCTCTTTAATTTGTTCATGTTTGTTTTATTAAATATTGAACAGAGTTCAGACACTGGTTCATGGCTTATTTTAGGCCTGGTTGGTGACCCACATTTGCACAGGCATAGCAGCCCATATATTGGAATGGGCTGCTATGCCTGCGTTTTCCGCTGAAAAAAGGTGCATGCAGAATGTAAAAACAAATGCAGTGGCCGTTAAATCCATGCAGCAAATCCTTGTGGTCCAGAAGTGGTTAAACATCCCCCTCCCTTTAAAATATGCAATATTATTATTAATATTTGCATTTCTATAGCACCAACAAATTCTGTAGCTCTTTACAATATTCAATTACAAGCAAGTGGGTCCCAAAAAAAATCTGTGTTCAGAAGTGGGTCTCGGCCCAAAAGAGTTTGGGAAGCCCTGCTCTAACTGATATGATGTAATCAATAGCCCTATATATAGGGAAAGATGTGGTGGTTATAGGATATACGCAAGTGACCAATTAACAATACTCTAACTGATATGATGTAAACAATGGCCCTATATATATACGGAAAGATTTAGTGGTTATAGGATGTACGCAAGTGACCAATTAACAATACTCTAACTGATATGATGTAAACAATGGCCCTATATATATACGGAAAGATTTAGTGGTTATAGGATGTACGCAAGTGACTGATTAACAATACTCTAACTGATATGATGTAATCAATAGCCCTATAGATAGGGGAAAATGTGGTGGTTATAGGATGTACGCAAGTGACCGATTAACAATACTCTAACTGATATGATGTAATCAAAAGCCCTATAGATAGGGAAAGATGTGGTGGTTATGGGATGTACGCAAGTGACTGATTAACAATACTCTAACTGATATGATGTAATCAATAGCCCTATATATAAGGAAGGATGTGGTGGTTATAGGATGTACACAAGTGACCGATTAACAATACTCTAACTGATATGATGTAATCAATAGCCCTATATATAGGGAGAGATGTAATGGGTATACGGTATACGCAATGACCTGATATGATGTAATTGATAGCCCTATATATAGATAGAGCTCTATGTATGGTATATGGTCTATCGTATGTACTATTGAATATACTTTTCACTATCTGATTTCTGAACTTGTTAAAAACACAAATCTCTCTCTGCTAGGAATGTCTCACTGCACTGTCTGACAAACTCCAAAAAAAGCTACTCTCACCCTGCCTCAAACGTGTTCCTCTCCCTGTCTCCTCGCCCGCACAATAACACTACCTTTATGTAGTGTGGGGCGTGTACTTGGCCCCTGAGCCATGATTGGGTACAGGCAGCCTGCCTTTAGTCCAATCATGGCAGAGATCATTTGATTGGCCAAAGCATGAGGTCAGAGTGCATGCTTTGGCAAATCACATTACGTGCTGCATGCGCAGCGCATTATGGGCGGGCACTCAAATTTCCTGCGAAGAAGCACATTTGTTCATCATTCGACGAACGATCGAACGACCGATGTTCGAGCCTAAATTAGCTTCAACTCGAAGCTCATCCCTAATTAACATGTGCATGTTCTAATTGTACAGAATCTAACATGTATGTATATATTTTGTTTTAGCGAATTTAATATGCTCCCTAAACTTCTGAAGAAGCTGCAAAAGACCATGAAACATGTAGAGATGTGAATTTAGCTGTCTATGCGTTATCCCTCTGCATTTTCAGCATATTTATTGACCCTACCATTTACATCTTGTGTTCAGCGATCATAGTGGGAAACTCATGGCAGGTTTTGGGAGCTGGTATGTATAATTTTGTGTGTTTTTAATTAATTAGAATTTTGTATTATTGAAGAGATTTATGTATACTTTTAAGTGTTGGATTATGTGTAATCTATTATGGTACCAAGAAAATCCACAAATTCTCCCTCACTCTTTTACACGTTTTGGAACAAATAGAAGGAAGGTACCACTTTATTGTGTTGCACTCATTGTGGAGTATTTATTACCACAATTTAAAAAAAAATAAATAAACTGCTTTATCTAAAATACAACATTTCCAAATATATAGTATTATTATTAAAATAGGTCCTTATAATCCTAGAAAATGTAATTCTCCATAAAACAATAATCCTTTGAATAAGCTTTGCATTCTTCATTGTGCAAACATTGTTTTATTGGGCTTCTGTGTATTGCTACGTAACTAAACTTAAAAAATGACAATAAAATCATATTTTTTTTTACATATTCAGTTATTCAGTAAAGCAGAAAAACTTGAAAAAAACATATATTTAATTGTGAACCTTATATTATTGTGGGTTCTTTTAAGCACATTCATGTGCTGGCTAAATGTTTATTTTGTACATTCTATTACATAGTACTCTTCCTAGCCCAGTTTGACACCTTCCATCTGTGCTGTAAGTTTATGTAATAGTTTTATGACCTTTTTAGTCTTGTTTAGAGAAGATGTTTCCATCTATTGAGCAATGAATCCTGGTTGTTCTTTGCACTAGTCACATATTGCAGTACAATAAAAAGTAGCATTCCAATTAGTATATCTGTGCTAAACATGTCATGGAGTTAAAGGATAACGAAAGGCAAAAGTTTTTGTTTTTTAGTTCCGGACAGAGTGTAGTGGGAATAAAACACCTGTAGAACCTTCTCAGATAGGCTGCTAGGAAAGTTAGGCAAATTTACAGTAGTATAACAGAAGTTTTACAGGAGTCTGTACCTGTTATAGGTGGAGTGGCCTCTAGCAGCGAGGGAGATGTTGTCGGCACTCCTTCCATCAGTGGTCTGTGTCCCAGAGCAACAGGAGCGGATTTGCGCCTCAGAGGTTTCCATCCTGTACAGAGGTACAGAAGTTCAAGATTTAAGTTAGGTGCCTGTATGGAGTCCATGCAGAGTGCACAGCAGGATCCACTTTGCTACTGGGAGTGGGAAAACGCTGGACAGGTGGATGTGGATAGCGCTCTGCATGTCCCCCCTAAATGCAGAATACAGAGAAGGTATATATTGTCATAGAGACCAGAGAGCTAAGTGGAAAATAGTTTCAGTGCAAGCGTATATGATGTACATTTTAAGCTTGCCTTAAAGTCGGGTATTACCACACAGCAGCCTCAGCCTTGTCCCAGGGCATTGATGAAAATGGCACAAAGCAAAGGTACCCCATGTGTAGTAAAGTGACCCAGGAGTAAGGGAATCCCATAAAATGCAGTGGGAGAGGGAAAGGGGAAACAACTTGGATGGGGCTATTCACAAATAAATAAGAAAGTATCAAAAATAGACAATTGTTTTCCAAAACATATCTACATCATATATTCAGTTTAGACATGCTGGCTACAGGTCGCTACAGATAACTCTACACAGTATAAGCTCAGAAAGTTTTGCTGGAGCACCTCCCCCTAGAGGGAAATCCTCCCAGCAGGCTGGAAAATGTTTGAGTCCATCACGAGCAGAGTGAACAGCTGTTCGCAATGATACTTGCAAAAACAGAACAAAGGAAGAACGTATTCCTATAGCTAACTTGCTATCTATTCTGTACAGTCTGTCAGCAGGGGTTATAAGATTGCTGGCAGAAATAAACAACTGAAAGACACATTTTTTTTCCCGAGAGTCTATGGTGGGAGGATCCCCTCACTTTGTTGGCAGGCTCTTTTTTTTTCCAAAATATTTTTATTAAATGAAATTGAACAAGTCATACAGCAAGACTGGAAAGGCATTTAGTGAACATAAAGTATTGCATTGAACAAGGAGAATACAATAATCTTATAACCAAGAATGGATAACAAGTCAACCTAAACATATTGTCAAGAGGAAAGGTATTTGACAAATAACGAAAAGTCAAGTACATCGTGAGAAAGGATTTATCTTGAACATGCCAAAATTAGAGAGCTAAGTAAAGATCGGTTCATGGTTGTGAGTGAAAGGCATAGAGGGTTGGTAAAGATCCAACTATAAGAATAAGATCTCCTTGTGGTTTATTCCATAGCTGAGATCTGAAGGGTATGGAGAAGGTGTTGTCTAAGTGATAGATGGGTCAGCTATGTTGATTATGTAATAATCTAGGGGTAAGTAAATGTATGACTGGGCGCTTGTGGAGGGTTAAGGTGGTACCCTGATGTGGCCAAATTAACCCTCCGTTCAAATGCGGTTGGGAGGGAGATAAGGGGGGGGGGTAGGAGAGAGTTAGGGGGGGGAGTCTGACTCAGTCCCTGTTCCGGGGTCGTTCACACTTAGTCTAATGTTAAGGGGGTTGGGTAGAGTGAGTATTATTAAGGACGGTATGGAGGGTTCTCGTCCGATGAGAGAGGAAAAAGGCACGATGAACTCCCACTTTCCACCCTTGTTTAGGGGTGGGAGCATCATATAGTTGGAAAAATAAAATTCGGACGAGTCCTCCACTTTTCAATGTGTATCGGATAAAGAAAAATTAAGGGGTATGTGTCAGGATGGTCCAGTGTCACAAGTCATTATTGGGAAGAGAAACGTTGGTGTTATTATGCAACATAAGTGTGTTATAGGTAGAGGATGATTTAAAAGTGGACCATGTAGCCCAAATGTCAGCGTATTTATCAGGCGAGTCGCGTGCAATTGTTCAAATTTTGCAATTTTATCTATTCTTTGGATCCATTCCTTTATGGAGGGTGGGGATTGAGACTTCCAATGTAAAGGGATGCATGCTTTTGCGGCATTGATCAGAAATGGTGTTATAGATTTGCAGTAGCGGCGTGGAGGGGTTGTGGTGTGTTGTAGTAGGAAATGTGCCGGTGCGTAACGTAGTGAGATATTTAGATGTGTCGTTATGATTTCATGGATTTTGGACCAGAAAGGTTGGATTCTGGGACAAGTCCAGAAAAGATGAAGAAGTGTTCCTTGATGTTCGTGACATCTCCAGCAAGTCGGGGGTGAATCAGGGTAGAATTTGTGTAGGATCGTTGGGGTCCTGTACCACCTGGTCAAGAGTTTGTAGCAGGATTCCTGCATTGAGACATTGAGGGAGCTTTTATGTGTGATAAAGCAAATATTTTCCCATTCGCGTTTAGTGAGTTGAATGTTCAGGTCTGATTCCCAGGTATGTATAATTTTGGCTGTAATTATCTCAGAGTCTGCGAAGAGCATATTGTAGGTTGTGGAAATCATATGTCGTTGGGGGGTGTTGCTCGTGCATAGAGTTTCGAATGGAGTTAGAGATCTGGTTAGGTCATTGGAGCGGTTCTGTGTGTTTAGGAAGTGTCGAATTTGGAAATAAATCCATTGGGGTATGGGGGGTGAATCGGATATAGATGGAAGCTGGGATCTTTCTAGAAGGAGACCGTTTCTATAAAAATGGTATGCTTGAATTGTGTCGTGTCTCCAGGTATTTGATAGGAAAGATGGGGACATTCCCGGAGGAAAGTCTGGATTGAGTTTCAGCGGTGTGAGGGGGCCAGGAGTGGAGGAAATGAGAGAGTTCGAACAGATGTCTCTGAAGGTGGATAGGGTGGCAGATATCAAAGGATGGGATTTAAGACAAGGAGGAATATTTTGCGGTGTTAGCCAAGGTAATGATTGAATGGGGATGTCGGCGATCGAATTTTCCAGAGAGATCCAGTCTTTATTCTCCCTATGTAAGGACCAGTCCAGAATTCTCGTCAAGTGGCAGGCCCAATAGTATTTTTTCAGATCTGGGGGACCGATACCACCCATAAGTTTTGGTTTAGACAAAAGATCAAATGAGAGTCTTGGTCTGGATGGCAGGCTCTTTTTAAAAATGTTGTAGCAATGTTCTAGGCCTCACCCAAAGTTCTTCAGTTAGGAATTGAACATTCATCTGGAAATGGTCAGGGTGTTAGGCCGGCCTAGTCCATGAACAACAAAGAACACAGGCAACAATCTTTCCAGCTGTCCGTGTAATCTTTTCTACCTGCAAGCTGATCACTCCACAACAGTCCTTCACAGGTAAAAGTGAGGGATTGGCAATCTTTTTAGGTTGCCGTCAGCTCTTCTGACAGCAACAGAGTGGCTCTTGGTGGGTTTTCCTGCTTTAACAGTTACCACTCTGTCTTTGTAGATTGCCTTCCCCAGCCTCCATTCTCGTCAAATGTCCTAGAACCAGGTCCAGGTTTGGTTAAATCTGGCTCCTGCAGAGGCTTATGAACATGCAGATACTCCCACACCAGGTCATCCTCCCAGTCTCCCCGGGAGTGCTCAATGATGTCCATGATGTCAGGAGAGACATAAGGATAGTCCAGACCCCACTCCAGAGCTGTTTTTCGCTGCACTTCTGCATGGCTGCCAACAGGAAGGCAAGCTTAATGTCATTGTCCAAGGGTGGTGTCGGCGTCTGATGCTTGTACTGAGGCTCAGCCCTTCATGTTTGGAGACATTTATCCTTTTCAGAGTCAGGAGGTTCTGTGTCCATTGTGGCTGCTGTCATCATTTAGTGTAGTTACCACGGCTCAGCTGATATATGCTTGCACAGATAAATCCGAAATCTGGTAAGCAGCCATCCAATTGTGTGAGCACTGAGGGGTTGCATGCAACACTAAATGGGGCCAGTTGTGTGGAAATACCGTTCACCTTTCCATCGCAGCCAGAATTCTTTATGAACTTTTTCACAGTATCTGCACATCTAATATATTTCACCTTGGACTTTGTTTTCTGTTTTTATCACTTATATTGATTGATTCACAATTTGAATTTGTTTTTGTGCACATTGCCTTTGTTTATTATATTTTTCAAAGTTGAATCAGTTTTTGAACATTTATATAAGGTTTTTTGCCATTAATTGGATTATGGTTTTTTAGATACCCATATCCACACATTCATTTAATTCATATCCTTGGAATATTTGTTTATTTCATTATGTTTAAGAAATAGTGCACCTTCACATTTTTTCACATTTTTTATTTTCCCAGGGTTCAGGGAATTCCAGGTGCTGCTTTGTCACCCCAGGTATAGCGCATCTATTTTCTATATATCAACAATCTTTTTAGGTTGCCGTCAGCTCTTCTGACAGCAGCAGAGTGTCTCTTGGTGGGTTTTCCTGCTTTAACAATTACCACCCTGTCTTTGTAGAATGCCTTCCCCAGCCTCCATTCTTGTCAAATGTCCTGGAACCGGGTCCAGGTTTGGTCACAATCTGGCACCTGCAGAGGCTTAGGGACATGCAGATACTCCCACATCAGGTCATCCTCCCAGTCTCCCCGGGAGTCCTCAATGATGTCCATGATGTCAGGAGAGACATTGGGATAGTCCAGACTCCACTTCAGAGCTGTTTTTCGCTGCACTTCCCGCTGGAATCTGGAAAACCATGGCAGTTCTCTTGGCTTTCCCTTCACGGAAAGAACACAGGCGTTGGGTGATCTCACTACCCACTGCCTGTACTCAGCTGCTCTGATCTGGGTAGCAGAGAGTCTCTTGAGGAAAGTCTGTCTGACACTGACTAGGGTCTGCGTGACTCCTCACGCCCTTCAGCTGGATCTGGTAAATTAAATACCTCAGACCGTACTTCCACCTTCTCCTGAGATGGTCCCCACTCCCCCTCCAAGTTAATATATATGATGATCAATCCACAAACTCGTTATCCACCTGTAGTCTGGCGACCCCCAGTCTATGCACCCACCACTACCACTCCCCACTGGCTCACCTGAAGATGAGCTGTCTACCTGCACATGCTCCTTTCTACTGGGGCTGTTAGCCTTAACAGGCATGGCTGGCACTTTGGGGATGTTATCTAGCTCCCGCTGGGCAGCACTCACAGGTACCAGGTCCCCGACTGGGCTGCAGGCCTTGGCAGACTTCCAACTCACTTCCCAATGCCACTTTTCTTTGCAGGAAAGTCACCAGCCTCAGACTCAACCCCGCCTTGAACAGATACTTTTAGGCCCGCCCTGACCTTCCAGGACTTCTGTGGCTGTATTGTGCAGAGGCCTGACTGCAGGTCCACATTGCAGAACTTGCCAGGCGATGCCGCTCAGCACCGATTGTGCCCGAGCAACTGGGAGCAGGTGGCAGCAAGAATTTACTGTAAATGCCAAGAGCAACAGCAAAGTCTGTAATAGGGATAGACCGATATGGTTTTTTCAGGGCCAATATCGATAATTTGGTCACAACGTATCGGTATCGGCCGATACGGGCCGATATTTTGTACATGTGGGTGGCTGGCTGGTACAGAGCCTGTGGGTGGCTGGCTGTCTGGCACCCTGTCTGTGGGTGGCTGGCTGTCTGGCACCCTGTAGTGGGTGGTTGGCTGGCACACTTTTGGCTGGCACAGGGGCTGTGGGTGGCTGACTGGTACAGGGCCTGTGGGTGGCTGGCTGGTACAGTGCTTGAGGCTGGCTGTTACAGGGCCTGTGGGTGGCTGGCTGGTACAGGGCCTGTGGCTGGCTGGCTCGCTGGTACAGTGCCTGTGGCTGGCTGGCTGGCACAGGGCCTGTGGATGTGGGTGTCTAATAACAGTACATACAGTTTTTTGGTGCAAAGCACCCGTGACCTGCGCTCGGAGTGGTGTGAACTTTAGTCCACCTTATTAAGGTATTAAAGATATTTCTGTAGCTGTGGACACGTCAACCCAGGAAAAATGCTACGGCCTTGCTGCCCCTTACACGACCAGGGAAGTCTGGAGACACTGCAACAACAAACAAACACAAGGGCGCACCGGCCTAGTGCATTATCATTTAGATGGTTTATTTAAAAAAAGGATTAAAAATACTCACAAACGAGTTCTTGTTAAAAGCATGTCACAAAAGGAACGCAGTCCTCAGTAAAAGTATCCGAGGATGAGTAGTCCCTTAGATTCTTGAAGGCTAACGCATTTCGAGGCCTAGCCTCTTCCTCAGAGCCTAAAATCGCATGTCCAGGCCTAAAATCGCAAACCAGGGTTAAATTGAATTAACACTGGACTGCACACCGGATGGAATATGTATTTGAAGACATCTGAGTACTAAAATATTTTATAATATATATATTGTGACAGGAAGTCAGGTAAATCTGGGAATGTAGTCACTGAGAGGAGACACATTCCCACCTGCTTTGAAAAGTTCACTGATACTATAGGGTGTTGGCTGCAAAAAGAGCCAGCAGGAAGTTGAAAACCATTCAGCTGTTCAGAATGAGGAGATCAAGGCCTCTATAATTTGTCCAGAGAAAATCTATTGAGTGCTGCCTCCTGTCGCTGTGTGAGCTGGGAAGAGGAGGACAGACATACGTGTACCTCCCGACGCCGTGTGGGCATGGGAGAAGGACTGCTGCCGCCTGTCGCCGTGTGGGCTGGGAGAGGGGGACAGTCGGATGTGTGCCTCCCGACAAGCTGGTGAGCATGGGAGAAGACCCCCTACAGCGATGTGAAGCTAAGGAGGGTAACCACGAGTGAAGACGTCTCAAAGGTGAGAAGACAAAGTGTTCCATGTGAAGAGTGTGAAGAGTAAAGGGACCTGTTAAATGAACTGTGTTCAATGTGAAGAATCTGAAGAGTAAAGGATCCTGTTATAAATGAACATGTGCTGTGTGAAAGAAAACAAAGGGACATGTTCAATGGACAATGTTTGTGCTGTGTGAAAAGCAAACAAATGGACATTTGAGTGTCTGCTGTAGGATCAGCAGTGTCGGCCCAACAGTAGGTTGGGAAGACTTCTTAGGTAGGTTCCAGCGTGAGAAGGTAGCCGCCCACAGAGGCAAGGATTTATTTTGTCTTTTATTTTATTTTGGCTGTTTTGATGCTTGCAATTGTGTTAAGTAAATTGCATGAATAAATCAGTCTTGTTTTCAACCTCTAATCGGCTATCTCTCTGTGAAAACGCACCCCCAAAGGGGTCATCCACGCCTACCACCGAGCTAATCCCTTACATATGGTGGAGGATGCGGGCATAAGCGAAGATCCCTGCAAGGAAGTGCAAATGTTTGATGAACTTTATCTGGTGCATGAGATTGCACAATCTATGTGTGCAGGAGAGAAGATCCTGACAGAAAAAAAAAAAGTGTTTTAAAGAGACAGCGGTCTCAAAATTATTTGATGAACTTTGCTGTGTCTGGTGCAAGTGACTGCACAAACTGTGTGTGCAGGAAAAGAGATCTTGCAAGAGAGAGAAAAACTACATGTGTTAAAGAGACAGTGGTCTGAAAATTTTTTGCTGGACTGTGAAAAATTTGTTTGTGGAGTTATTGAAGATGGGGCGTTCAAAACGCCTGAAGAATGCAAAGATAGATGAAATGAGAGACCGGATTCTATGGATGGAGGGGATGTTACCGTCTGAACCAGCCCCATCCATGCCTAAAGAGAGTATACTAAAGAGGAAGGTTGTTGTCCCTAGCAACACTGATGAAACCGCTATGGAGACGCAGTGTGCTCAGATGAAAAGTAAACTCAAAATGGAGGAGATGTTGAAACATCTGATTATATCAAATGCAGCTCAACAGCAAGCAAATGCAGCTCAACAGCAGGCAAATGCGGATTTTCAGCAGAGCTTTGCAGCTCAACAAAAGGCTCATCAAGAGAGCATGGCAGGCTGGAAACAGAGACGCCAGCAGCCAATGGAGGCCATCGGTTTGGAGGAAACTGAGTATGTGTGCAGGGCTGAGTTGGATGCCTTGCAACGGAAAATGGAAGAAAAGGAACAAGCCTTGGAATTGCTTAAAATGGAGCATAGAAACTTGCAGGAAATGAATGAACTACTCAAGTCTCATGTGTCACAGTGGGAAGAATCCACTGCTCTTCTTTTGGTCGAGTTGCAAAAACGCAGAGAGACTATAATGGAGAAAGATACCATCCTCATGGAAAAGGAAAGTGAAATTCAGACTTTGCAGAAGCAAAGTATGGCTGATATGTTGGAGTTGCGTAATCAGCTGGAAAAAAGTCTTCAGTCTTTGGGAGCTACAAAAATAGACCTGCAGGAGTCGCAGGAACAGAATGTCGCTCTGAAAACGACATTGTCTCTCAGCGACAACGAGAAAAGTGAAAGAGAGGCTAAATTACTGAGTACTGTGTATGAGCTCACCACTTTGAGCAATGTGGTAGATGAATTACGTGCAGACTGTGAAAGTTGGAAAGGTGAAGCCCAACGTTTCCAGCAGCAGTTAAAGGAGAAAGAAGCCTGTGTGGCAGAATTACAGTCTCATTCCCAGAAACTAGCCAATGAGGTGAAGGCTCTTATGCAGGGAAAAGGAGATTGTGAACATAAGAGGGAAAAAGTAGAGGCACAGCTTCTGGAATCGCAAGTCAAGGTGTCAGAAGGTGACCGATTGTGTGCTAAGCTGTCAGAGAAGGCAAACCGACTGCAGGTTGAGTTGGACAATGTTACAAATCAGCTTTCTCAAGCAGACAGCAAATCTAGAGAAATTGCGGAAGATTTTTCTATCTTGGAATCGCAGCTGCAAGACACGCAGGAACTTTTACAGGAAGAGAGGTGTCAAAGGCTGAGTTTTAGCACAAAGCTCAAACAAATGGAAGATGAGAAAAATGGCTTCCTGGAACAATTAAAAGAGGAGGCGGAAGCAAAGAAAAACCTATCAGAGCAAGTCGCAACATTGCAAGCTCAGATAGCGGATATGAAAAAACGCATGGAAGAAAGCGTTGGTTCATTACAGTGTGTTGAAGATGTGAAAAAGAAGTTTGATCAGATGCTTGGTGAAGAGAAGACTGTGTCTGCAAAATATGCAGAAGAACGCGCCCGTGCAGAAACGGAGGTGCGTGATAACGAGAGCAAAGCCCTGTTCTTGGCTCGCTCTTTGGAGGAAGCTCTAGAGTGTAAGGCTGAACTAGAAAGTGTTAAACAGCTGCGTACAGAAATGGAAGATTTGGTCCGCTCCAAGGATGATGTTGTGAAAAGCGTTCAGGAGCTAGAAAAGTCTAAACGAGCCTTAGAACAGCAAGTAGAAGAGATGAAGATTCCGTTGCAGGAACTGGAAGAGGAATTACAGGCAACAGAGGATCTGTCCCAAAGAGGGGATAGTGTGCCTGATGCAGTTTTTAAAAGGATCAGTGTTTTGGGGTCTGTCCTGAGTGAGCCTCAGAAATGTGATGACATGTGGCTTGAATCACCCCTGTGGAATAAACCGTTCCTTCAAAAACTTCAGCAAACAAAGGAGCTGTGTAAGAAATGTGATGTTTTCTCAGTTCAGGCTGAAAACCTAGTGGAGAAAACTAAAGCGGAGAAAACTAAAGCAAGTGATATAAATCTGGGAGAAAAAAGCAAACGCCACCTAGTGGAGAAAACTAAGGCTGTTGATGAAAACGTGAAGCAAATTAAGTTCAAGTGCCTTTCAGGGAATATTTCCAAAATGGAACTGGTGAAAGACAGGTGGCAGAAATTTGATCGTGATCTTGAGATACATTCCATGTGGAATTCAGATAGAGAAAAGGAACTAGGTGACCTTGAGCGGTCAAATAGTTCAGCAGAAAGTGCATTGAAGAAACCTGTAAAAGAATGTGTTGCAGTTCCATGCTTCTTCACTGATGCAGAGAGGAGGTCTATAATGGATACCACCCAGATCGCTGGGTTCAACTGTGTTGTTGCCTTTAACCCCTATGTTGGTGGAAGGAAAGTTGATGATGTTCTGGTTGGCTACTTCTGTGAAGAGTTTGGCAAGAAATATAAACTGAATATCAAATCAAATAGTAGGCCTTTACTGCGACTCGCTCAGGAGGGCGAAAAGTTTAAGAAGTTGATGAGTGCAAATGCTTCAGATCTGCCTATGAATATGAAATGTTTGAATGATATTGATATCTCTGGGAAAAGGAACAGGGGTCACTTTGAAGAAATGTGTGACAGCCTGTTGTCTCAATTGGAAAATCCTCTGCACAGCATCTTAGAGCAAGCAAAGCTCAAGAAGGAAGATCATTCCCTTTTACAACAAAAAGTCAATGATTGTGTACAGCTGTATGGAGAGGCAACTCAAGTCACAGAGGGATGTCAAGAGTCCCTACTTGGAACAAAGCTTAGTGAAGCAAAGGTTCTCAAAGTTTTGTGGAAAACATTTATGGATTGCAGAGAGAGGCGTCTTAAGAATGTTGAAGACCTTAAGACTAGCCCAATTGAGTTGCCTATGGATCACGGTCCTCCATGGTGGATTGGACAGACGGTTATGAGGGACAAGCTGTCTGACATTTATGAGAAAGCTGTCAATGAAGATGACAGAAACGAGAAGGAGCAAAATTATGCCAAAAATGCAGTTGAAGAATGTGTATATGAGATGAGAGACAAACTGTGTGGCATTTATGAGAAATCTGTCAGTGAAGATGACAGAAACAGTTTCATCCGGAAGCTTGAGGATAATAGGAGGCTTATCAGTGAGTCAGCAGTGCCTGACACATGCGTGCCTGGAAATATGTGTCCCAACCCGAGGGTTGAAACAAGAGGGGGGGGTATGTGACAGGAAGTCAGGTAAATCTGGGAATGTAGTCACTGAGAGGAGACACATTCCCACCTGCTTTGAAAAGTTCACTGATACTATAGGGTGTTGGCTGCAAAAAGAGCCAGCAGGAAGTTGAAAACCATTCAGCTGTTCAGAATGAGGAGATCAAGGCCTCTATAATTTGTCCAGAGAAAATCTATTGAGTGCTGCCTCCTGTCGCTGTGTGAGCTGGGAAGAGGAGGACAGACATACGTGTACCTCCCGACGCCGTGTGGGCATGGGAGAAGGACTGCTGCCGCCTGTCGCCGTGTGGGCTGGGAGAGGGGGACAGTCGGATGTGTGCCTCCCGACAAGCTGGTGAGCATGGGAGAAGACCCCCTACAGCGATGTGAAGCTAAGGAGGGTAACCACGAGTGAAGACGTCTCAAAGGTGAGAAGACAAAGTGTTCCATGTGAAGAGTGTGAAGAGTAAAGGGACCTGTTAAATGAACTGTGTTCAATGTGAAGAATCTGAAGAGTAAAGGATCCTGTTATAAATGAACATGTGCTGTGTGAAAGAAAACAAAGGGACATGTTCAATGGACAATGTTTGTGCTGTGTGAAAAGCAAACAAATGGACATTTGAGTGTCTGCTGTAGGATCAGCAGTGTTGGCCCAACAGTAGGTTGGGAAGACTTCTTAGGTAGGTTCCAGCGTGAGAAGGTAGCCGCCCACAGAGGCAAGGATTTATTTTGTCTTTTATTTTATTTTGGCTGTTTTGATGCTTGCAATTGTGTTAAGTAAATTGCATGAATAAATCAGTCTTGTTTTCAACCTCTAATCGGCTATCTCTCTGTGAAAACGCACCCCCAAAGGGGTCATCCACGCCTACCACCGAGCTAATCCCTTACAATATGTATATATAGACCTATGCACATATGGTGCTGAGAGTAATTTATAAATGATGGCCTGGTTCCCTGTGGGTAGGTAAGGGCCTCCTGTCAAAATACTGGTATATACATTGAAAAGGGTAGGCTCGACTGTTTTTTGTAGGGTTTTGTAGAATTCCCCTGTAAACCCATCAGGTCTGGTGGTCTTTTTAAGGGTTAGATGACGAATTTTAGAGGAGATTTTGGACATAGATATAGGTGCATTTAAGGTCTTCAGTTGAGCAGGGGTGATTGTTGGTAATTGTAGTTTGTCTAGGAATTTTTGTGCAATATTTTTTTCAACAGGGATTGGGAACATACAGGGAATTTAATATTGTAACATAACTTTGTGGACCTCCTCTGATGTGCTCTTTATGGTGCCTGAGGGGTCTCATAGGAAAGTGATATGTGTGGGACAAATTGGACTTTTACACAGTCTTGCTAGCTGCTTCCCCACTTTGTTGCCGTATTTGTGTAGTGTAGCATCCATGCGGGCTCATTTAGTTAGTTCTAGAGTTTCTGCCCATGTGTCAAATGCTCTCTTGGCAGCCTGCCATTCTGTTCTGTTTTCGGGGGAGTCTTGGGCAGATAGGGAATGTTGAGCAAGTCTGAGACAAGAGCTTGCTATCTTGTAGCTAGCTACAGCGTGTTTTTTTTGAGAAATGAAGCGGCCTCGGAGGTAGGCCTTACCAGCTTCCCAGTTGGGATTGTCTACGTGGGTGGAATTCGCAGAGGAGTATTTTTTCCAAGCCCACTCCATATATGTTTGAAAATCAGAGTTATTGTATAAGTATGACGTAAAAATACCCTTAAGCAGGGGTTGGAGTGGGAGTCTGAGTGATCAAGTAAAACTGAGAGTGGAGCGTGGTCTGAAATGACTATGTCATGAAAATCTGGCCTTGAAATTCTTGCGATAATACTGCCAGTGCAGAAGATGTAGTCATTTCTGGTGAATACGGTATGTGGAGTGTAATAGAATGTAAATTCCCTGTCCGCTAGGTGAAAGAGTCGCCATATGTTGGTAAAGTGAACGAAGTCCATTATAGAGGCAAAGTAGGTCTGGCCGGGATCTCTGAGGGGCTTTCCTATACGTTTTGGTGGTGGATTTGTCACCCGTCCGGAAGTAATGTGGAGTTTAAGTCTCCGCCAACTATATGAGGGATGTGCGAGGATTTAGGTAGACGAACTGACAAATTCCCGAAGAATTGCTTGCCAGGGTTGTTGGGGGCATATACGTTTGATATCATGAGATCTCTATTCCCCAGGTGGACATGGGCAGTGAGGAAACGTCCCTGGCTGTCAGATTCTGTTGAGATAATCTTGCAAGGGAGATTCTCGTGGATGCGTTTAAGCACCCCAGCTTTGCGACCTACGGCATCAGATCCAAATGCAGTGCTCAGCCTTAGTTTTTTCATACGGTGTAAGTCAGATGAAATTAGATGAGATTCCTGTATGAGGGCAATGTCAGTTTTTAATCTTTTAAGATGGCGGAGTACTTTGATTCTCTTAATGGGGGACCTGAAGGCCTTTCACATTCCATGAGGTTATTTTCATGGGGGATGTCTGAAAGAAGGATTTGAGCTGGTGTTAAAGAAACATTAAATTGTTCTAGGGTGAGAGGGACTGTTGTGTTGAAGGAGGTGAAGGTGTACAATATGGGAGAAGACATCGAGGAAAAATAAAATAGGTAAAGCATAAAAAACATCAATCTTGGAACTTTACTTTTTTCCGCATGGGTTCACTGTTTAAGCCAGCTCCCTAATGACTGGCCCAGTAGATGGATTATGAGTTTTCCCATTTTATTGGCAGTGACAATCTCAACAGACTAAGGTTATTGGAAAGGAAGGAAGCCAGCTGTATTCAGTGAGGCCCATGGGGAAAATTTGGAAAATGAAATTCATTGAGGTAAATACAGGTCTAATGGCTAGTCAAGGCCGCAAAACAATACTAACAGATCTAACAGTAAGTATCTCCATAGTAAGGTCAAAAAAGCATGCATACATTTACCCTTGTGGTATAAGAAAAAGATCTCCATGGATCAGGAATCAGCGATGGTTGGAGCTGTTGTTAGGACCTGAATATTTGAGGGGTTTAGGGGAGTCCTTCCGTGGGCTTCTCTGATCCAAAGGACAGGGGATCGGAGAGGCCCTGGAGAGGGGAATTGGTTGTGAATCAGAGTGAAGTGAGCGTGGAAAGACCTCAGCCTCTGACAGGTCTTGAAAGGAGAGATGATCCCCATTGGGAGCTTTGAGATGGAGGATAGCAGGAAAGGCCAGAGTAAATTTCACTTGTTGCTGGTGAAGTCCCATGCAGATATGCTGAAATTCTTTTCCTTTCAATGGAGTAGTCCGCAAAAATCAGGATCTTGACTTAGTCAATTTGTAAGGCTCTAGATCTTTGCAGAATAGCGGATTTGTGTGCATAGTTTAGACACTTGGCGATGATCGGGCGGGGAGATGTGCGGTCTGTGGAATAAGTCCCCACGCGGTGAGCCCTTAGTGCAAGGGCCTGGTAGGCCTACGGTTTCTGGAATGCGCCAAGCACTAAATTCTGCAATAGCTGAAGCTGGCATGGATTCTGGGACACCCACAAAGTGCAAATTACTATGTTGTCCCAACCTATTTTCTAGGTCCTCCAGTTTCTGAATTATGTACTGGTTAGTTTTTTCCTGTGTCTGTTCCGTAGCATGTGTCTGGTACAGTTCATCTTCTAGCTTGCAAAGCTAATTTTTGGCTTCATTCAGTCTAGAGGTATGTTTGTTATTTTTTAATTTGCATCATTCCTGAATTAACAGCCTTTTCCACTGACACTGCTATTGTGGAGGTTGGAAGTGCAGCCACAGCTTGGGCAATGTGATCCTTATTGCAATCCCCCTGTTGTTGGGATGGAGGGGTGGGGCAGCACTCATTTCCATTGTGGATGCCTCCACCATATTGGATGACAAGGCCGAGACCTTGGTGTCAGGTAGATTCTGTGCCTTTGCGATTGCGGACTGTTTTTTTTCCAGGAAACGATCCATGTGTGTGTGGGGGAGCCACCCAGAGGATCTGTAGACAGGGGAGATAGTCAGGGCTGGATTTTTATGCTGGTTTTAGGGTCATGCTGCGGGAGCTGTGTGGAGAACAGCTATTCCATGCGGCGCAAGAACCGGAAGTGCCCACATATAGTATTAACTAACTAAATGAACTCTAGGGAGGGAGAGAAAGGAAAAAGAAGGGAATGGAGAGTGCCATCATCCCCATGCACATCTACTACACCCATATGGCTAGGGGCAGCATCCCACAACTTCATTCTACAGCCCGCAACCACACTCTAACCTCTATCTCCCACACACCTCCACACCAACAGCCAAAACTCAACCACCCCACCTCCAGCACACCACCCATACCACTCAGAAATACACGCAAACTCAAGCACCCCCCCTTTTCCTTCTTTCCCACCACCCACATAACTAAACAAACAATACACCCCACAAACATCCAAGTGGATACACCACAGTCATTAACATCCTAATCCCCTACACCATCTAGCATAAAATCCATCACATCCTTCCACACCGATTTAATCAAATCCCCTACAGGTTCAACACAAAACTAACAAACATCAGTACTGACAATGGTCAGGACAAGGCATTTCACACACATATATGGCAATCCAGTCTCCGTCTCCCATGGCCATCCCTATTAACCCTCCCAGCCTAGGTACCCCTGTACATATCAATAGACGTTTAATTAAGATGCCAGTGCAGGGCACTCACTGCCCCTCATGAAGCTTACACATAGCATACAATTTGTAGTCCAAGGGTACGATCACCCACCGTGGTTGCAACAGGTGACAGCACATAACAGTTTTTACTGAAACAGCAGGTTTTAATACAAGTGTCCTTCCCAGCCGCAGCTGGGGAAACCGGGTATGCAGGACAGCACTGGTTTCAGCAGCAGCTCCTACTGGCTACTAAGGGCAATGGCACTTGGTTTTAGGCACAGAGTCACAAATAGGCAGAGCACATAAGTCTGTTCCTCCAGTTTTAACTCCCTGTGGTTCTGGAACAAAGCAAAGTTTCCCGGCTTGAGGAATCTTCAGTTGCTAGGAGCAACGGCTGTGCAGGTTACCGTGGGCAATATATAGCACACCCTACGTAGGAGCCGCTGGTGAAATGGGATCCCCCACCCTGCACAGCCAGGCACACTGAATTTCCACAGTATCCCAGAGTCAGAAAACAATCCAGTACTTTGTTTTTGTGTTTTTATTGCGGGGATAAAACGTGGATGGGGTAAAGGGGTATTATGGGATGCCCAATTGACTTCAGAACTCTTTGTGGACAACTTTCCTATACAAAGTCTACATACACTCCTTTCTCTTCCTCCAGCACTTCACTTGTTTGTAGAAATAACAGACTCAGCTGGGACACTTATAATGAATCTGGCAAAGCAAAGTCAGATCAAACAAAAGCCCTTTACAGGCAGGGACCCTGGGCCCCTTTGGTGTTTAGAGAAAAGTCCAGTGTCCAGATTACATTGCTGTGGCTACTGATCCCAGCAACACCTCTTCAGGCACTGCCAGCCTGCCTGGCTGCAGCTACCTCTTTCACTAGCCCTCCTGGCTACTTTCCACAATCCTCCCAGATTTCAAAATCACCAGCCCACCCAGCTAACTTCGCCTGGAGAACTCCTGGACATGCTGACCTACTCCTGCTGTCCTAAAACTTGCTCCTGTGCCTATGGGAAGGGGTTCCTCCGTGTGTTGAGGGGGATCCTTATAGCCCCACCCGAGCCCCAAACCCAAGGTCACCCCCCTTAGACTAGGGATACCCTTAAGGGCCACCAACAGCCTCCTCAGCACTCCTTCCCTATCTTTCACCCAACTGCACTGCTGGCCTGACCAATGAGTATTTATGAGGTACTCGTCCCCTGCCAGCTCTTTTGCTGAGGATTGGTTAGTACCTTCATCAATACTCCAGGCAGCTACTCCTAAACTCCAATTTCTATTTCTGGAAGCTTCTACAAGGTTCCAGAGAGCAGGAGAAGTTACCAGAGATGCTGCCTGCTGAGTCATCTAGCCTCCCTGAGTCACTCATCCCTGACCCAGATATAACCCATGCTTGGCTGATAGCCAAGCCAAATTTTCCAACTCTTACAATTAACTATGCACATCCTATCTAGCACACTAGAGGGTGCTACATGAGGATTAAACATACAGTGGGAAAAGGTCTAACATCAAGAATCTTTGGATTCCAGTAGGTTTTGTTACAGTATCACATCACACAGCAGTCATCAGTAGAGCACCTTGACACGTTTAGATCCTGTTACTCATAAACCTTATGAAGAAGCACAGTATTTAAAACTTCATTAAGGAGCAAAAGAATGGCTGTGTGATGTGATACTTTAATAAAGCTTACTGAAATTGTAAGACCCCTTGATGTTGGACCCTTTTCTACTATATGTTTAATGTGCCACAGTCAGGAAAAACTAGGTCCTTGAAAGGCTGCCCGAGAGGACAAAAGTCCTTAAAAAGGTATTGGAAAGGAAATAAATCTTTGAAAAGGTCCCAGAGAGTAGTCCTTGAGTTGGTGCTGGAGAGGAGATAAGTCTTTAAGGATTAGTTTCTCAATTACACTTATTCACTGGCCAAACCTGGGGTGAGAGAAGTAGAGAATGAATAAATTTGTTTTATTATATTTGGCACTCTTATTAATACCTATGGGAGTATAATAAATTAATACATTGAACTACAACTCTGGGGATGCAGAGGTGAATGAGTTTTAGTTCTGATTGTACCATTTAGCTGCAACTTGAAATTCTCTTCTCTTCTAGTAGCTGTAATTTCTGGAAGCAGTGAATTCCCAGGTTGGGACTAACAAAGGGTTGTGTTAACTGTATGGATTTTGTAATCAAGATTTTTTGTGGATTGTACAGGACACTGTGTACTTAAGGCATTTATATTACTCCCTTCTGGTATTGCTGACATTCTTAAAAAGGTCAAATTTAATAGCAAGCTTCATTTAGCTATCAACCAAGGATAGTAAAAAATATTTTTTTTTGTACAGAAGCAAATGTACACATAAAAACACATAATAAAATACATTGAATGCTTTTTATCATGATGTAACCCTGGTCTGTAGCATCCTCACCCATTGCTGCATGGACTTGGCTGGCAGTGTCAGGCACAGCTGGCTCTTGAGCTGTTTTCTAACTCCAGTGAGAAGAGTGGCCACAGGAGAAGAGAGGGTGAGTACAGAGGATGCTGTTGAGGCTGTGCCCGTCTGCAGCCACTGTAATTTGGAAGAGAACCTGCTCACTTCTCTAGCACATCAGAGGACACTGTTTGGCTCCTGAGCAGCCTAGGAGAACAGAGGACTGCTGGTAACCACACCAGAATGTGGGGAACGTATTCCCCATAGACATTTTTTCTATTAAACCATGGAGTGGATGGATTACAAGTCCTAGCAGAACATGAAGCTTGGAGGAGAAAAAAGGATAGAGAGATGCTCTTGGCTCGGGACAGTTGCATGGGGAACAGAGAGAGATGACAGAGACATCCACACATAGGTCAAAAAGCTGTGTGAGATAACCAGTGTGAAATCTTGTGTTGCTGTGGAAATCACCAGTTCTTTGGGAGAAACATCATTGGCTCAGGACACATAGGTGAAATCACAAATCATTTGGTGGTTAGAAGCTGCTGGCCCTAAATTCCTGCCCATTAGTTGAATATATAGAGTCAACTTTTTTTTAGGAAAGTTTGGGCACTTATGCTCGGTATTGTGGGAATAACTCAAGTTTGAGCACTCAAGTGCCAAAACGTTAGTCCGCAATGACTACCACAAGCTGGCCAGTGGGAGCAGTTTGGGGAAACTATCAGACTTTCTGGTTCCCAGTTCCACCCCTTAGTTTGGACTTCTCTGGTTTTAAAGTTTAGAGGCAGAGACATTTGGTCCTCCAGTTGTTTATCCACCTGACTCCCAGGCTAATATATATCTACATTTTGTTTTGCTAGGAAGTTACTTAGAACCCCCAAACATTACTTATACTCATCATTTTTTTAGCAGAGGCCCTAAAGAATAAAATTCCAATTTAAAAAAAAAAATACGCTTTAACCTCTTTATGCCAGTGCTTTCCAGGTCCTTTAGGAGAATTCAGATGCTGGTAAGGGGGTCGGGTTTATTATCATGTGACCTCTGTGATTGGCTGTCATGGCGATCACATGATCAGAAAGCTCCCGATTGCAAGAAGCAATTGGGAGCTTTCAGTTAGCCGCCGGTAACAGCTGTGTCGGCGCGCGCTCTTGGCACAGCTGTTTTGGCTAATTGGTATGCAAATATGTGCCGATTTAGGGCCAAAGGCCACCCGCCAAGAGGCTGTATACTTGCGAAATGTCGGCGCTTGGGGTTTAATACATTTTACATACACTATATAACATCCTGTTTTTTGTAATATATAAAAGATGATGTTACACCGAGTAAATAGATAACTAACATGTCATGCATTAACCACTTGCCGACTGCCTAATGACGATTTACGTCGACAGTCAGCCCCTCACAGGCAAAGTGACGTAGGTCTACGTCGCTAGCCTGTGAGGCTATAGGGAGCGAGCGCGCGCCGCTGGAGACGCACTCCCGCTCGTTCACGGACCCCCCGCGCGCGTGCCTCACGATTGTCCGTTACAGCGGGAGAAAGGCAGGCGGCTAATGTAAACACAGCCGTCTGTCATTCTCCCCTGTGTAAGAATTGAGATCATACGGTTCTGCTATGTAGGACCGTTGATCTCTGTTCTTACACCTCAAGCCACATCCAATCACAGTTAGAAGCACGCCCCTAGGGACACACTTAACCCCTCCTTCTCAAATAAAGTTAACTCCTTCCCTGCCAGTGTCATTTTTACAGTAACAGTGCATATGTATAGCACTGATTACTGTAGTAATGTTACTGGTAACCCCAAAAGTGTCAAAAATGTCAGTCAAGGGTCCGATCTGTCCGCCGCAATGTCGCAGTCCCGCAAAAAAATCGCCGCCATTACTCGTTAAAAAAAAAAACAACAAAAATGACAAAAATCTTTCCCTTAGTTAGTAAACGCAATAACTTTTGCGCAAACCAATCAAAATACGCTTTTTGCGATTTTTTTTTTACCAAACATATGTAGCATAAAACAAATTGGCCGAAAATGTTAAAAATTTTAAAAAATTTAGATTTTTACATTTTTTGGGGGAATTTAAAAAAAAAATGTGAAAATATTATTTTTGCAAAATTGACGCTCTTTTTTTGTTACTAGCGCATGATCAAAAAAATCGCACAGGTGATCAAATACCACCAAAAGAAAGCTCTGCTTGTGGGAAAAAAAGGACGTCAAATTCGTTTAGGTACAGCGTCGCACGACCGTGCAATTGTCCGTTAAAGTAACGCAGTGCCGAATCGCAAAATAGGCCCTGGTCAGGAAGGGGGTAAAATCTCCTGGGGCTTAAGTGGTTAATATTGCATATGCTCGCGGAAATGTGACAAACTATGTTACCTTAAAATCTCCATAGGCAACACTTTAAAAGCCTTTACAGGTTACCAGTTTAGAGTTGCTCTTGCTCTGACGATCATGTATGTGATGCCTCCCATGTATGTTACAATCACCGTTTACATATGCATGTAATGTACATGATTGCAGCGTGATAGTGCAGCATTTTAGGGTTAGATGTGGTGGCTATTAGGGTATATACTGCCTCCTCATTGCCTGTCAAATGCACTCTGAAAAGTGCTGTGACTGGAAAGAGAGAGCGCTTGAGCTTGGTAGTCCTAGGGAGGGTTTATTCCATGAGGATTTTGAGAAACAACACTTTGATTCACAGTTGATTCATGCAACTACTTTGGGTGTCATCAGGGATTGCCTACCCACATTGAATCTGCTTCCTGTTTGTCTCCTTGGATTCTCTCTGAGTCACACTTCCACAGATCCCGGGGAGACTCTCCTGTCAATCACCATTTGGAAATATTGTCATATCTATTTTAAGCTGATTTTTACTGTACATGTATCTACTCCTAAAGAAGTGAACTGGCAAGGAAAGCAATACTAAAATCGTGGACTGTTTCGTCATCACCGACAATATCTACAGTACAAAAGGACCTCACAACACTTCTCTACAGGGAGAGAATGACCACTATTCTACAAAACTTCACCACCACACACAAATTATTTTAACCGCTTGCCGACCGCCGCAAGTAGATTTACTGCGGCGGTCAGCCCCTGCCAGGCAGAGTGACGTTAATTAACGTCACTAGCCTGGGAGGGTCTGGGGAGCGAGCGCGCGCCCGTGGAGGCGCGCTCCCGCGCGGTCACGGACCCCCCCGCGCGTGTGACCAGCGGACCCGATGTCCGCCGGCCACTCGGCGATCGTCGGGGGAGAGGGAGAATGTCAGGCAGCTTGTGTAAACAAGCTGCCTGTCATTCTCCTCGCTGTAAAGACACTGATCACATGGATCTACTATGTAGATCCGTTGATCAGTGTCCTTACAGCTAGAGCCACAGCCAATCACAGTAAGAATCACGCCCCTAGGGACACACACAGCCCCTCCCTCCCAAATAAAGTTAACCCCTTCACTGCCAGTGTATTTTTTACAGTAACAGTGCATATGTATAGCACTGATTACTGTAGAAATGTCACTGGTAACCCCAAAAGTGTCAAAAATGTCAGTCAAGGGTCCGATCTGCCGCAATGTCGCAGTACCGCAAAAAAAATCGCAGATTGCCGCCATTACGCGTTAAAAAAAAAACAACAAAAATGACAAAAATCTTTCCCTTTGTTAGTAAACGCGAAAACTTTTGCGCAAACCAATCAAAATACGCTTTTTGCGATTTTTTTTACCAAACATAGGTAGGATAAAACAAATTGGCCAAAAATGTTAAAAAATTTTGATTTTTACATTTTTTTTGGGGAATTTCATATAAGAAAATGTGAAAAATATTGCTATTTTTGCAAAATTGTCGCTCTTTTTTTGTTTATAGCGCGTGATCAAAAAATCGCACAGGTGATCAAATACCACCAAAAGAAAGCTCTGTTTGTGGGAAAAAAAGGACGTCAAATTCGTTTAGGTACAGCGTCGCACGACCGCGCAATTGTCCGTTAAAGTCACGCAGTGCCGAATCGCAAAATACCCCCTGGTCTTTTAGCAGGAAAATCCTCCGGGGCTTAAGTGGTTAAAGATGGTGTACATACATTGAGTACACCTTTTCTCCAACGGAAATAGCAACAATAATGTCTGCCTTTCAGTATACTGAATGGTATCTACAGGCATCCATTACTCAATCACTGGGCAAATTGAAAGTTCAACCCTCATAGGCTAACCTACCTTATTTTCCACTCTTCACTCGACCAAGTTATCCGGTTGACTTGTTATCTCCCCATCCCTCCTCTAGCTTAAGCAATGGTTTCCAAGACTTATAGGTCTAACATGTTTTGATCAACTGGTTTGAAGTCACATAAACCAGTATAGAGTCATCCGACCCTTAGGGTGGTTCTCTCTTCCCGTACCATTCGGGACAACCTACCCATGTTTAACTATGTTATTGTTTACGCTCATTTTCTCATGCTATATAATGTATTTGCATTTATATACTACTCTTACTATGCCTGTATACCATGTCATGTTTACTTTGTTCAAACTTTCTTTCTCTAATAAAAAATATTTGAAAAAAAGAAGTGAACTAAGAGTCACGAAACACATCAAGTTTTTGGATGCAACTTTAGTTTAATCATGTATTGACAGTTAGATTGTATATGGTAAATGTTATATTTAATTATGTAAGAAATGCATTAATATGGATTCATTACAAATCAGTTTGTTACCATTTATTAAGCAACAATGTTGGAAACGAGTTATTCATTGGTAGTATGTGTTGTGCCTCATTTAAAGTCCCAGGACAAATAAATTGGTTGTACGGTTCTACTTATGCAAATCCTTACTCTCTTAGCCCAGGTCCACAGGTCAACCCTGCACCACAGACTGAACTGTGAGGTGAGGGGAAAAAAAGTCCACCTGTCTTCCACCAACAAGGCCGCCATTACCTGCCACAGTCCCCTGCGTCCTCCTCAGACTGGCCACTATTTCTTGAAAGGTGTGTCAACCCAGAAGGTTAAATGTTTGGCTCACATATGTACTTAACCACAAGGGTTATCCTGGTACAATTATTCAGCAACACCACAAGGCTGTTTAACTTGGAGGGCTGCATCGCTTAACTCCCTAAAGATACTGTTTCTGTGATATACCATAGTTACACTGGTTCTTTACGTAGAGGCTTCTTCCAGTAAGTAACACAGACAACTTCTTCACTTAAAGCGGTTCTTCAGTCTTAACACAAAAAGTTAAAAGTCAGCAGTTACAAATACTGTATCTGCTAACTTTTAAAAAAAGGACACTCACCTGTCCAAGGATCCAGCATCGTCCTCACCTGAGCCAGTTCTTCACCAGTCTTCAAGTCCCTGGCGCTGGCATGTTTCCCCGGAATTGCCCCAGAAGGTTGAGGACAGGGGGAGGAGGAGGGAGAAATTCTGCTCCAATCGCCTAGGTGGTCAGAGTGGGAGTGGGTACTTGCTAAAACTAGGTACCCGCTCCCCAAAAATTAAAAATTTCACAAGTGAAAAGGAGAGGGGAGGAGATGGTAAAGCAGAACTTACCTTTTAGTGTTAAGTTCTGTTAAAAATAAAGTTGTTGTTAAATTTGGAGACAGCACGTACAGCATACAACATTCTTCACATATGTGTACAGATGATATGAATTGGCAGTGCAATTTGGCTAAAGTAGTTTGGCTGTGTTACTGAACTGGTACATTGTCCCTAGTACTGTTTGTACATAAAATAGGTGCAAGAGAACATAGTGCAGCACATACCTGAGTTGGAAAATGTTCTTGTAACAAAGTCCAAGAAAATGTGGATCCCTGAGATGGGCCCATTGAAAGGGTTTCAAGGAAGAAGAAACACTACATGCCAGCACAAGTCTTTACAAGTTTACTTCCCATACTAGACTTTCCTAGTTCCTACAAAGTCTGCTTCCCGGCCTTGATACCCTTCTAAAGTAACATCCCTGCAGGCAAAATGTGCAACATAAAACCTGACCCCTGCAACAATCAGCCTAAATATTTAAAGTGACAAAATACCCTAAAAAACACAGGCAAAGTTTAAAAAAGATGGTAACTTTCAGTAGGAACCTGCGTACAAACTCTGCTTTCTGAGATCTTGTGCTCAAAGATGAGTAACAGCTCTTGTGTGTTGAAGTGTAAAACCCTCAGGGCTTTCTGGTTCTCAGGGAGCCTCACGTGTTGTGTACAGTCACCAATACAGGTGGATGGCTATACATGGCAATAAGTACTGCTAGCTTCTGCATTAGCATTTACTCTTCCTATGCTTATGCTGCATCTCCTAGAACATGAAGGTGGCACATTTGGAGAGAAGAGCAGTACGTGCATGTGCAGGTAAGCACTATTTACGCATTGACACTCGCTGTTTACTCCTCTTCAATCTCCTTCATCCAATGTCAGATCTCTATTGGATCCTAAGAGGACCCCTCCACTACCCAGCCAATGGGAATTATCCACGTCACTCAGACAATGATGTGGACACCTGGTAGAAGGACCACTCCAGGAAGTAAACAGAGAGCAGAAGGACCTGAAACTTGATGATCATGTGACCATGGCTTAAAGGACAAGTTCACCTTTCAAAACCTGTTACATCCATATTTGGGGTGTAACATGTAATGAATGCACCAGCCCATGTGCAACCCCCCATCCCCGATGTGACAGAAGATCTGGGATCTTCTCCCGTGTCTGCTTCCACAAGTCAAAAAAAGACCCAGCTCTGCCCACCGGTCACTGTTTCACAGTCCTCTGTGAATGGAAAACTACAGTGTCTGGAAGACCTTTGACAACGTATAGATTTCAATTAACTACCACAGCGCTGTGAGTCACAAAATGTTTAAAAGGCATGCAGGAAGACTTCAATCTGAAAGCTCATCCAATCGGTCACAACTCATCCAGGACAACTGTGCAGACTGAGATAAAGTCCCATCACCAACCAGGAGGAGAAATGGATATGCTTACCGAAACGAATGGACCTATATTGCCATATAGCAAATAGGTAAATAAAGCTTGTATATGAACCGATATCACATGCATTTGAGTGTTCAAAATCCACAGAAAGGATAAGGGTGGTCCAGAAAGATGTATAAGGTCCCGTCACAAAGATAAAAACAACTAATGCACTCTTACCAGATCATGTGGACCTGTATAGCCATATAGTGAACACAGGTCAAACAAGACATGATAAACCAGGATTTCTCTAAGATGTTGTAGATACAGGATATATAAGAATTTCTTCTCAAAGCAATGCAGGAATGTTGAGTTCCTCACCAACAGCCATGTAAGTAAGTCAAATAAAAATACATAGCGTAATACTGCTATAAAATGTATTAAAAGAAAAAAGACTGGTACTTACAAACATCCAATATTCAACAGCAAAATAAAAGCATGAAAGGCCATTTAGAACATCCTGACATGTTTTGTTGTAGACAACATTATCAAAGGGTATAGCCTAGATAACTGTGGGGAATCGCTGGTATTTATAGTTCATCTAGTAAAGTAATAATTAAGATCCAGTGTGTGGAAAAATAAACACTTCTGCCTGGTGTAATCAATAGCTTTTAATAAAAAATATAGATGTACTGTATGTAGCCACCTTGTCTTTAACAGAGGCTACTAGTCAAGTTTAGTGCTGCTGGGTGATAGGCAACATAGCTGATTTATATTCTATTTTTTTATTTGGTTTGGCCCTACATTCAGTGCAACTGTGGCTTCTCCCTCCAGTCAGCAGGTGTCACTGATGCCTCTGGTATTAGTATGAGAAACTACATTAAAACTGACTTATGAATATTCATACTTCCCCTAGCCAACCAGTATGAGTTTCCTGGTCAATGGTGCATTCTGGGGGAGAGTGCAAATGTTTGGGGAAGGCCAAGTGATCCCTCTCTTCCACCCAGCTCCTAGCCTGGGGTGGGTGTACGTTGAGCAGCCTAATTTGACGTGACCGATACATGTGCTTGAGGCCTGGGGCCTAACCTAAAGAGCCATGTAGGATCTCCAGATGTCGTGAGAGGCCGGTAAAAGCTTGGAAGGGGAGCTTGGGCATCACTGGAGTGGGTGCTGGTGGCTGATTATTTAAGCACTTTACAGTCAGGGTGTAAGATTCTGGTACCTTCGGTACCCTTCCAGCCCATTTCTTCTGCATTGCGTTCCACCATTCAGGTAGGTGGAACGCATATAGCTACCTGTCCCTTTTAACTCTCATGATGTCATCACTAGGCGCCGCTCTGAGCGGCTATTTCAATCGCCGGCTTTCACTCACAAGGTGTTCGTGCAAACCGCTTGTTATACAGCCTTGTCTGACGCTGCCGAAAGCCTCCAGCTATTTCCCCAGTATCTGGATAGACCGGAGTCTCGCTACTTGATCCTGTATCTCGCTACTGATCCTGTATCTCGCTACCTGATCCTTATCTCATTACCGGACCCCTCATCTCTCTAAACCAACTAGTGATAAGTACCCCACAGGGGATTCCTTCCTATCAACTTACACTATCTACTCTTGCATACTAAAGACTGTTGCTATCTATGCATTACTATTTCTATCATCTGCACTGTTACATAGATTGCTAGCTCTTGAGTCTACTACCATCTATATCCTTGCACTGAGTTAGCAATTCCTGTACACTTCATCTGCTGTCCCCTACCACCTGTTATTTGTACATGATTGCTAACCTATCTGCATACTATCTATCACCATCTGCTAACACTCCTGAACATTACTATTGAGTGCCTATCATTGCTATCACTACTCACGCCTGTCCTTTCAGCACATCACCTCTATACTATCGTATACAACCTATCACTCCAGGAACATCTTATCTGAGTGTCTGTATATTTGCATAGTGAGGCAGGCTGGGCCACAATGATGAGTCTCGAGAGTTGGATATGGTAATTTAACACATCTCTACACGACTACTGAGTGGAAATTCTGCAGCTGCAAATCCAGTTCACTAAACAAACGCCGGAGCGTTACACAGGGGCTGCTATCGCAGACTGCTGGGTTGGTTGAAAGATTCTTCATCTGTGACGACTGTGAGTTCTTTGTCCCATTTTTGTAGAGTCTACACGTTTAATAGTTCATGGGTGTCCTCTCTACCTGGAGTTTTAGGTGCCAGTAATAAACCCCCTCCTGCTTTATCTAAAAGTGAGTAGTGCCCATCTGTTCACCCGCCATGGCTAAAAGACTTACCCCTGTGGTAAAATGGCAGTCAACCCTGGAGGCCCCACCATGTCTCTGGGGGTCAGGGGATGCTACATGTATAAATCCTTTTTAAAATAATATTTTTAGAGCTTTTTTTGTGCTCTAACATGTATATCATTGAGACATAAAATACTTAGGTTTGTAGTTTTTTTAGTTTATAAATGCTACCAGATGGAAGTAGTTAGATATGTTTATGGAGAGACCACAATTTCAGATTCCTTTAGTGTTAGAATAATTTATATCTTACCGAGACTTCTGAAAAAGGGTTATGGAAAAGCTTGTCAAGGAAATAAGCATTATTCTATTAGAATGTTTGTAGTCTCGAGACTACAAAGGTTTCTATAGACTTGAAAGAGTAGCATGGTTACTAAAAAGAAGTCCAGCTCACTCCATGGTGAACAGGAGATGATGGTGACCAGGCTATTGAAACAAAAACATCAGACTACTGAGAACTATCTGTGTAAATACAGTGCAGGTATAAAAACCTAAGAATTCCACAGCTTAACATTGTGGTTATAGTTGTGGTTATAGTTATACTAGAAAGCAGCTTTGAACAATTGCATCTTTAGAATATGGGTTTTTAAATATATCCAAACTTTTTTACAAAGGTTTTAAAAAAGAGGACTTGCCGGTTTTTAAATTGTATATACTTCTGAAATATATTTTAAATATGTAATATTACAAATGAGTGTCTAATATTTTATCTTCTAGTCAACAAAAGAAGCTCTTCACATTTACCGGACTATCAAGAACTGCTTTGCTGAGGGAAAAAAAAGTGTGTTTGTGTGTGTGTGTGTTTGTGTGTGTATATATATATATATATTCAGTATCTCACAAAAGTGAGTACACCCCTCACATTTTTGTACATATTTTGTTCTATCTTTTCATGTCATAGCACTGAAGAAATGACACTTTGCTACAATGTAAAGTAGTGAGTGTACAGCTTGTATAACAGTGTAAATTTGCTGTCCCCTCAAAATAACTCAAAACACAGCCATTAATGTCTAAACCGCTGGCAACAAAAGTGAGTACACCCCTTAAGTGACAATGTCCAAATTGGGCCCAAAGTGTCAATATTTTGTGTGGCTACCATTATTTTCCAGCACTGCCTTAACCCTCTTGGGCATGGATTTCATCAGAGCTTCACAGGTTGCCACTGGTGTCCTCTTCCACTCCTCCATGATGCCCACAGTTGCTCAATAGGGTTTAGGTCTGAAGACATGCTTGGCCAGTCCTCAGCTTCTTTAGCAAGGCAATGGTTGTCTTGGAGGTGTGTTTGGGGTCGTTATCATGTTGGAATACTGTCCTGCGACCCAGTCTCTGAAGGGAGGGGATCATGCTCTGCTTTAGTATGTCACAGTACATGTTGGCATTCATGATTCCCTCAATGAACTGTAGCTTCCCAGTGCCGGCAGCACTCATGTAGCCCCAGACCATGACACTCCCACCACCATGCTTGACTGTAGGCAAGACACACGTGTCATTGTACTCCTCACCTGGTTGCTGCCACACACGCTTTACACCATCTGAACCTCATAAGTTTATCTTGGTCTCATCAGACCACATGACATGGTTCCAGTAATCCTTAGTCTGCTTGTCTTCAGCAAACTATTTGCAGGCTTTCTTGTGCATCATCTTTAGAAGAGGCTTCCTTATGGGACGACAACCATGAAGACCAATTTGATGCAGTGTGCAGCGTATGGTCTGAGCACGGACAGGCTGACCCCTTCAACCTCTGCGGCAAAGCTGGCAGCACTCATACGTCTATTTACCAAAGACAACCTCTGGATATGACAATGAGCATGTGCACTCAACTTCTTTGGTTGACCATGGCAAGGCCTGTTCTGAGTGGAACCTGTGCTGTAAACCGTAGTATGGTCTTGGCCACCATGCTGCCTCTCAGTTTCAGGGTCCTGGCAGTTTTCTTAAAGCCTAGGCCATCTTTATGTAAAGCAACAATTCTTTTTTTTTTTGGATCCTCACAGAGTTCTTTGCCATGAGGTGCCAAGTTGAACTTCCAGTGACCAGTATGAGAGAGTGAGAGCGATAACACCAAATTTAACACACATGCTCCCCATTCACAGCTTATAACACTAACGATTTGCATGACACTGGGAGGGAAAATGGGTAATTGGGCCCAATTTGGACATTTTCACTTAGGGGTGTACTCACTTTTGTTGCCAACGGTTTAGACATTAATGGCTGTGTGTTGAGTTATTTTGAGGGGACAGCAAATTTACACTGTTATACAAGCCGTACACTCACTACTTTACATTGTAGCAAAGTGTAATTTCTTCAGTGTTGTCACATGAAAAGATATAATTAAATATTTACAAAAATGTGTGGGGTGTACTCACTTTTGGGAGATACTGTGTATATATATATATATATATATATATATATATATATATATATATATATACAGTATATATAGTCCCACACTCTATATTTCAGTCAGGTAAATTCCCAGGTGATTGCCCACAAATATAAATCCAGAACAGGCATAGATGCACTCACAGGGCTTACAACAGAGATAAATTAAAGTAGCGTGCAGCCTGCTGTTAAAATGCTGTTGCTTTGATTTATCTCCATTGGAAGCCATGTTGCAAGACCCGTGAGTGCCTCTATACCTCTTATGGCTATACACTTACCAGCCACTTTATTTGGTACACCTTGCCAGTACTGGGTTGGACCCTCTTTTACATGGAGAACTGCCTTAATTATTTATGGCATAGATTCAACAAGGTGTTGGAAACATTCCTTAGAGACTTTGGTCCATACTGACATTTTAGCATCATGCAGTTGCTGCAGATTTGTCAGCTGCATATCCATGATGCGAATCTCTCATTCCACCACATCCCAAAGCTGCTCTATTGGACTGTGATCTGGTGACTGCAGAAGTCATTGGAGTACAGTGAACTCTTTGTCATGTTCAAGAAACCAGTTTGAGATGATCTGAGCTTTGCAACATGGTGCATTATCCTGCTGGAATTAGCCATCAGAAGATGGGTGCAGTGTAATCATAAAGGAATGGACATGGTCAGCAACAATATTCAGGTAGACCGTTGCATTTAAACAAGGCTCAATTGGTACTAAGGGGCACAAAGGGTGCCAAGAAAATATCCCCCACACCATTACACTACACTACTACCACTAGCCTGGACCGTTGATACAAGGCAGGATGGTTCCATGCTTTCATATTGTTTACGCCAAATTCTGACCCTACCATCTGAACGTTGCAGCTAAAATTGAGGCTCATTAGACCAGGCAACATTTTTCCAATGTACTATTGTCCAGTTTTGGTGAGCCTGTGCGAACTGTATCCTCAGTTTCCTTCTTCTGCTATAGCTCATCTGCTTCAAGGTTCGATGTGTTGTGCGTGCAGAGATGGTATTCTGCATACCTTGGTTGTAATGGGATGTTATTTGAGTTACTGTTGCCATTCTATCATCTCAAACCAGTCTGCCCATTCTCCTCTGACATCAAGACCTTTAACTCCACACAACTTCCGCTCACTGGATATTTTCTCTTTTTCGGACCATTCTCTGTAAACCCTAGAGATGGTTGTGTGTGAAAATTCCAGTAGATCAGCAGTTTTTGAAATACTCAGACCAGTCCATCTGACACCAACAACCATACCACATTCAAAGTCACTTAAATACCCTTTTTTCCCCATTCTGATGCTCGATTTGAACTTTAGCAAGACGTCTTCACCATGTCTAGATGCTTAAATGCATTGAGTTGCTGCCATGTGTTTGGCTGATTAGCAATTTGTATTATCAAGCAATTGAACAGGTATACCTAATAAAGTGGCTGGTGAGTGTATCTATACAGTAAATATATACAGTATAAAAAAGTTTTAGGCAGGTCTGTAAAAAAGGAATGCTTTCAGAAATAGAAGTGTTAATAGTTTATTTTGATCAATTACTAATATGAAAAGTAAATCAACAGAAGAGAAATCCAAATCCAATCAATATTTGGTGTGACCACCGTCTGCCTTCAAAACAGCATCAATTCTTCAATTCTTCTACGTAAACTTGCACACAGTTTTTGAAGGAAATCAGCAGGTAGGTTGTTCCAAACATCTTGGAGAACTAACCACAGATCTTCTTTGGATGTAGGCTGCCTCAAATCCTGTCTCCTTAGATCGACTTGTGCACAGCCAGCCTGCCAGGTTTTTCCCCAACGATCAGTGACAACGGCTATAACTGGTAACACTGATCATTGTATTCTGATGGTGGGGATCAGAATACAATACCACAGTGGGAAGGATTCCCCCATCCACCTTGAGTGTGTGGATGGGGGAATCGGATCATTTTTTCCAACCCTCTGGTTGAAAAAAAAAAAAAAAAGAGATTGTTGTATGGGCTGCCTTACCCTTTCTATATTGCATTAGGGTTGATTTAGTAAAACAGTAGAGTATGTTTACTTTGCACAATTAATGTTCACTTAGCTTAGGGAATTAAGTGAAACTAAGTGAAAATTCACTTTGCAAAGGACAATCATATCCATGGAAAAAAAAAAAAAAAACAGGAATTTTGCGTGCATAAGAATGGATTTGCAACATGAATTTTCACTTGTGAATAAGGTAAAGTTGTGCTGACTTTGTTCATTTACCATGTGCAATGCATAAATTCTGTTTTTTTATTTATTCAAATTCCGTTTCAAAGTAAACACAGATATAAACATATAGTATATATGTCAGAGAATTGAAGCACCTTTTGCCAAATTTATTATGCTAATCCTATTTTTTAATTTAACATAGTTGAATCCAGATTAATAAAAATATTTATAAATAGTCATCTGCTGATTACAATATTTACCGAGGGGTAAAGCAATATGAGTCAGTTACATAGTATTTCAATTAGTCATACAAGATCATCTGAAATTCTAGGATACTTCTGCATTGCCAGATTAAGTCTGGGTGGTCTATTTCTAAACGTTTTACATAGTGGGGTTGATTTACTAAAGACAAATAATGTTCACTTTGCAAGGGAAGTTGCACTTTGAAGTGCAAGGATTTTCCCCATAGCTGAGTAAATGAGGTGAAGCTCTGCAGACCTCTGTCCTTCAATCATAAGCATGAAAATAGCTTTTTTTTTTTTTTTTTTTTTTTTATATTCCTAACTTGTGATTAGATATCCTTTGCAAAGTGCAATGCTTTGAAAGCTCCTTTTGAAGGCTCCTGTGGGAAAAATAAGAAATGTGCAACTTCCTTTGCAAAGTTAACAGCCTATTTGCCTTTATGAAATCAACCCCAGCATCTTTGTTTCATACTTGATGGTTGAAATCCTACAAGTCCTTGCAGTTCATAGGCTTCAGATACCAGTAATGACAAGTTAAATGGCCAATAAAGCTCCTAATGGTTTTATTTATCTTCTCATTTCCTACACTCCTATTATGTAATAAATACGGTAAGTGATATTGTTGAATATGTGCCTTAAATGGATATTAGAGCCCATTCAGACTAGCGCGACACGACTTTGGGGGGCGACCTGTGAAGTCGCGTGCACCGCGGCTTCGGCGCGACTTGCAGAGACTTCACATAATGGAAGTCTATGCAAGTCGCCTCCAGGTCGCCCCAAAGTAGTACAGGACCCTTTTTCTAAGTCGGAGCGACTTGTGTCGCTCCTATTAGAACGGGTCCTGTGCTAATCAATGGACCGCGACTGAGCGTGACTTGTCAGGCTGACAAGTCGCCTGACAAGTCGCGCTAATGTGAATGGGCTCTTAGATGTCAAATATGTTATAATATAATGTATTTATTTAATTTTAGATTATCAACCTCATTTAATCTCCTGAAGAAAAAGATTGTTGGTCTAAGCAACCTGTAGAGTTGCACGCCACATCTTCCCATCATGTGTTCCTGTCTGATGGTTTGCAGAATATTAGACAACAGTTGATAAAATAACATGGTCTCTATCAATTTAATACTATGTTTATAGGATTATAGACTGAGACTAGGAGTTAACCACTTCTGGACCAGAAGATTTTCCCCCTTAATGACCAGGCCATGGTTTGCAATTCGGCACTGCGTTATTTTAACAGACAATTGTGCGGTCGTGCTACGCTGTACTTAAATAAAATTGATGTCCTTTTTTTCCCACAAATAGAGCTTTCTTTTGGTAGTATTTGATCACCTGTGCGATTTTTATTTTTTGCACTATAAACAAAAAAAGTGCATCAATTCTGAAAAAAAAATAATATTTTTCACATTCTCAAAAAAAAAAAATTAAAATCAAAATTTTTTAACATTTTAGGCCAATTTGTTTTCTGCTATATATTTTTGGTTAAAAAAATCACAATAAGCGTATAACGCCTATTTTGCGCAAAAGTTATTGCGTCTACTAACTACGGGAAAGATTTATGTAATTATTATAGTTTTTTTTTTTTTTACTAGCAATGGCGGCGATCTGCGATTTTTAGTGGGACTGCGACATTGCAGCGGACAGATCGGACCCATAACTGACATTTTTGACACTTTTGGGGGGACCAGTGACATTCTTACAGTAATCGGTGTTAAAATATGCACTGTTACTGTAATAATGACACTGGCAGGGAAGGGGTTAACATTGTGGGTGATCAAGGGGTTAATTATGAGCCTAGGGGAGTGATTCTAACTGTGGGGGGGCGTGGCTTCTGAAATGATCATAGAGACCTGTGATCCTATATAGAAGGACCACAGGGGCTCTATGATCATTCCAGGGAGAAGAACGTTCAGCTGTGTTTACATCGGCTTCCCCGGTGCCGAGTGGGGGCGGGGGCGGGAGCGCGCTGGGAGGCGGCGCGCGCTCACCCCCTAGCTGCCTGCTCGTGACCGACGTAGACCTCTGTCAATTTGCACAGCAGAGCCACATTGCCGCAGTAAATAGGCGGCGGCCGGTCGGGAACCGGTTAATATGTCAGATTATGATAACTGTCGGAGGAGGAAGTAATATTTATCTCAATTTGGTGTCTTTTTTATAATAAAAGCTCTTTGGGGTTGATTTCCTAAAATTGGAGAGTGCAGAATCTGGTGCAGCTGTGCATGGTAGCCAATCAGCTTCTAAATTCAGCTTGTTCAATGAATCTATGACAAAAATAGCTGGAAGCTGATTGGTTTCTGTGCAGAGCTGCACCAGATTTTGCACTCTCCAGTTTTAGTAAATCAACCCTTTGTGACAATGAATTTTACCGATGTATTGTGTTGGACTCATGTTTAGTACCTAAGTTCATCTTCAGGAGAATGTTATATGTTACATCTGTATTTAAAGTGTATCATGTAACGCTTACACCAGCCCCAGAGCCCCATGCCCTCTGGGTACCTCTCCCTTGTAGTTGCTTTCACATTTAAAATTGGTGCATCTATGCAGAACTCTATACACACAGCAGCATCATTCATTCAAAGAGATCTGTGAATGAACAAACTACATGTCCTGTCTGCCACAGCAGCAGACAGACATGTATTTTTGAATATGTTTTGAGTGCATTAATCAGAGCACTCAAAGTCTACCTACAGTTCCTCCAGCTTTCTAACTGAAAGTCTGTGCAGAGGTATAGGAAGAAAACTGGAGTAAGAGTTTGCAGGAGCCTGGCATTGCACCTGTGATCCACTGATCACAGGTGCAATGCTTTGAAGGCTCCTGTGGGAAAAATAATAAATGCACATTTTTTTCCTGCAGAAATATGTGCATTTATTATTTTTTCCTTAAATTTGAACTTAGCCCTTAAATGTCCCTTATTTCTCTGGAAGTAGCTTTTCATTTCACAATATAAATTTGTACATCGATCAATAAAATTAATATGGGCTTTAACAATAACAATGATTCCCTTTAAATATACTATTAGTAAATATTGAGTCATACCTATGTATTCCCAAAAAGACTAGGTCACAGCTAGAGATATGTCTCTTTCTATTGTAGAGTCAACAATGTTACTATAAACAGATATAATATCCGAGAACCCTAAATTGGCACATAAAATTCCACAACTCCAAGGCTAAGATGGCAAATAAGGAGCCACCAGCATGTGAAATCACTCCCCTAAGGGCCGGTTCACATTAGTGCGAGTGCGGCGATCGCATGTAATTCGGAGCGCACTGCTCCTTCATTACATGCGATCGGATGTGCGGATGCGAATTCAGCCATACACTTTGTATGGCTGAATTCGCACTGTATTCGCACCAAACACGCACATGACCCTTTTTTCCAGCCGCATCAGGATCGGATCGCACAGTGGTTCACACTTGTGCGATCCGATCCTGTGCGAACTGTCAGATCGCACTGCGATATGCGATCAAACTGGGGGTGTCATTAACATTTAATTGACACCCCCTGCATATCGCATATCGCAGTGTGAACTGCCAGAGGTGCGTTTGCGATGCGGGAACAGGCTGCAAATTCGCAGCCTTCCCGCATTGCACAAGTGTGAACCGGGACTTAATGAAAACTGTGAATAAAGGTAATATAAACACGGGGGGCCCGATTCCCATGCATATGGTATCTCAATGTTGTAACCCCAAGCCGTGACCATTTAAATTGGTTCTTCTCAGTGAGAGGTGAGTATAAAAAACATCAAACTGTCCACTGATAATGCACTACACCCTTACTGGAGATACATGATTCAAGCTGAATGACATAGGCACCCTTCTGTATTAAACATCTGTCGGTGAAGGAATTCTCACACCCTAGAATGCAATGGCCATTGACCAAATATAGGTGAAATCAGTAGAAATCCATGAACAAGCCTCCAAATGTCTCTAATCAGGACATGTTCATGAGACCTAAAATGCAGGGTGTCTGGTGTAACTGGGCTGATACATTTGTACTTTGTATTAAGAGGGCATATGTAGATGGAATTATCTCACCTAGTAGATGGAATTATCTCACCTAGCAGATTAAATTATCTCACCCCAAACAATCTTTTTGGAATAGACCTAAACCAGCTGTGTCTGTGTATTAAAGAATGGCTCAAGATAAAGGGGTTATCCACAGTAGGGGTGCCATGAGCCATGACATATTTCACCTTGGGTGGCCCAGAGGGCATATTCATCAAATAACTGCAGGCCCACAAAGTTGGAAATGTGATGATGTTCCACAGTGGGATGCAGCATTGAAAAACAAAAACACTTTTGTATCCACCTAATTCAAACAATATGGTAAGCACAAACAATAAAAAATAAACAAGTATATAATACACCTATACAGTATATGTAAAACACATAAAAAGGCAATTACCGACAAATTTAAAGTGATTGTAAAGTCTAGAATTTTTTTTTTTTGCTGTGGGGGCACCCGAGTCACAAGTCCCTGTGTCCATTCAGACACGGATCCGTGACCCAGCCCTGCCCCCACCCAGCCCAGTCAGTGATTGGCTGACTGACTTTGATTGGGAGCAGCGCAAGCCAATCACGCCACGATGCTGTCATGAGGAGGGGAGTCCCGGGCAGCTGAGAAACTCCTGCAACATTGCTGGATAAAGATGGGCTCAGGTAAGTGTAACGGAACAGGGCACCCCGGACCGGGTACCTCAGTTGAAAGATGCTCCTAGTGCTTTCCGAGGGCTCCAAGCACTCCACCAGACACCGTAACCACTTCAGATCCCACGAACCGCCGCAGCTTGGTTAGGGTCTCACCGTTTCCTATCCACCCTGGACCTACGACAAGGCTCCAGGTTCCTGTGGGTGAACCTCTCTTTCCCCAGAGAGTGCAGCAGAACAAGCTCTTACACAAGCTCTTACAAGAGCTCAGTGATTCTCTAAGGGAGTATGGAGGACCATAGCAATGCCTTGCAGCATATCCCCCAATAAGAGACAGAACTCTAGATTGAGGTTGAATGAACTCTGCACAACTTTAATTGAACAAGACTTATATACAGTTTTCACCCACAAAGTTACCACCCAGATGGACCTTGTTGAAGACTGAACATAATATTCACCATCCAATAGGAACAGAGTTTTACACTCTCATACAGTGTACAAAATTTACAATGTGGGATAATCCCCCCTCCCCCTTAGCATCCAATCCACATTCCTATAAGTTTATCTTAAGGCAGACAGACAGAACAATGGGAGGTCATTAACACGTAACAATGCAAAAGGGCAATCCACATTATCTCAAACTTATCCAGCTTATCGTCAGTCACATAAAAAAGAAAACACCTTCATTGAAGAATTGATTGGAACAGTGTTTCTAGAACTTTTTTCATTTAAGGCACCCTTTAAATTATAGACAATCCCAAGATAGTCTTTAAAATTATGGACAGTCTTGAGGCACCCCATTCTGAAATGTTAAAAAACTATTCTAATAGTTTTACATAATGCAGCAACATTCACATGTAGAACACCCAAATTTGAAAACACATGGCGTAGTTCGCGGCACCCATATTAGTTTACATTGGGGAGAACTTTGACCCATGACACAGCCATCAGGTAGAACGGGACAGCCAATTGAAACATTCCAGCACATGGACAGTCCCCCTACCCTATAAATAGACCTTACCTGGCGGCCATTTCACATTCCGCTTTCTGCCAGTGTAGGGAGAGGTCTGCTGTGCTCATGAGGGAGAGTTTGCTAGACACATATAGCGCTGTGAAGATGCACAAAAGTCCTTTTCAGGGCTGGTATTTCGGTATAGGCCTTCTACAGTCTCTTTTCAGGTTAGGGAGAGGTATCCAGTTGGTGCTTTAGGGGCAGTTAGAGATCGGCTGCAGTGACACAAATCGCTATGTTAATGTCCACAAAAGTCATTTTCAGGGCTGGTATATCGGTATAGGTCCAGTCTCTCTTCAGTATAGGGTCAGGTATCCAGTCTGTGCTGTAGGGACAGTTAGAGATCGTCATCTGCAGTGACACAAATCGCTCTGTTAATGTCCACAAAAGTCATTTAAAGGGCTGCAAATTTTTTGGTATTGCTGTGCAGTGCACTAAAAAGGGGGGGGAGGGGGGTAATCCACAGTATAATATACTTTGTAGAAAGCATATTATATTGGATTAGTGGCATTATTGTGCACTGTGCAGCATTGTGACAGGTGTGGTGGTGAGACTGAGCGTTTCTGCAGCAACACTACACACAGTGACAAAAGCACTTATAATGTATTATAACTGGTGTGATAGACCAATTGCCCCCCCCCCCCCCCAATACCACATATTGAAGTGGGGTGTTATCTGAGTATACTTTTACATGTTTATTTGTGTCAGGCAACAATATTGCCTTGTTTGCTGAGTAAAGTCTGGTACACCCAATGCCAAACTCACTGGCCAATTCTTTGAACTGGTGTGATACACCAATGCCCCCCCAATACCACATATTGAAGTGGGGTGTTATTTAACAGTATAATTTTCTAAGATTGTATTTTAGTCCTGCAAAAATTTGGCCTCTTGCTGTGTAAACAGTGCTACACACAGTGACAACAGTTACTGGCCAATTATTTGTAGAACTGGTGTGATAAACCTGTGCCCCCCCCCCCCCAATACCACAGATTGAAGTGAAGTGTTATTTAACAGTATACTTTTCAAGATTGTATTTTAGTCATGCAAAAATTTGGCCTCTTTTGCTGTGTTAACTGTGCTACACACAGTGACAACAGTTACTGGCCAATTATTTGTAGAGCTGGCGGACTGACGGACCGGCAGATAGGGAGGAGAGGCAGGCAGAACTTGCATTGCACAAGAGGTACACAGCAGACTGCAAATGTATCAAGAGTGAGCCATCAACCATGTACAGTCACATCTGGCGCTCCCAGGACGCCAACACAGGGCTCCGCAGTGTGGGCTTTTTTTAATGTGTCCGTTGCTGACACCAGTGTTGCCATCTGCAGCCTTTGCAGTCAATGCATGAGTCGCCGTAAGCCCAACACTCACCTAGGGACAACCGCCTTAAGAAGGCACCTGAAATCCGCCATCACCAAGCCCAGTGGGACAACACCCTCAGAACCCACAAAGCCACACTCCATGTTCTCACCGTCCAGCCTCTTCTCCTTCTCCTGTCTCCTCACAGTTGTCCAACACTCCACCTTCCATGATGCCATCGTCACGTTGTTTTGGACAAAGGCAGGCTTCTGTGGCTCAAACGTTGGAGCGTAAAAAAAGGTGTCCGACAGGTGTCCGACTACATCGGGTTAACGGCCGATGTGGACGCTCTGAGGAGTGATGAACCCCTGGACTACTGGGTGGGCAGGCTTGACCTCTGGCCAGAGCTTGCACAATTTGCAATGGAACTGTTGGCTTGCCTCCCGTCCAGTGTCCTGTCCGAAAGGACGTTCAGCGCAGCAGGGAGGATTGTGACCGATAAGCGCACTCACCTAGCTCATGACAGTGTAGACTTCCTCACATTTATAAAAATGAATGAGGCATGGATCTCTGAGGAATTCAACACATGTGACCACCAGTAGACCATGTTTAATTCAATTCCTCATCACAGGCCACAAATATCTGCCAGACCGCCATCAACCCACAACAATTCCTGGTCCTTGTCTTCGATAAATACAGCGGCATAAAAGGCATTTCATGTCCATTAAATCGCTAATTTTTGGGGCCTATACAGGCCGACACTTACTGTTCTGTGTATTGTGAATGCCTACTGTACCTCTAGCCATCATATACTACGTTCTTTGCTGTCAGTTCAACCCATGTGAGCTAATTTTTGCAGCCTATACAGGCCAACACTTACTGTTCTGTGTACTGTGAATGCCTACTGTACCTCTAGCCATCAAAAACAAAGTTCTTTGCTGTCAGTTCAAACCATGTGAGCTAATTTTTGGAGCCTATACAGGCCGACACTTACTTATGTATCCTGTGAATGCCTACTGTACCTGTAGCCAACAAAAACGAAGTTCTTTGCTGTCAGTTCAAACCATGTGAGCTAATTTTTGGAGCCTATACAGGCCGACACTTACTTATGTATCCTGTGAATGCCTACTGTACCTCTAGCCATCAAAAACTAAGTTATTTGTCAGTTAACCCCATGTGGGCTAATTTTTGGGGCCTTTTATGGCCGACACTTACTTCTGTATCATGTGAATGCCTAATGTACCTTCAGCCACAGAATACTACATTCTTAGCTGTCAGGTAAACGCATGTGGGCTAATTTTTGGGGCCTGCAATGGCCGACACTTACTTCTTTATCCTGTGAATGCCTAATTTTTCAGACTGGAAATGAAAAACAATGGGTCTGTAAAGGTTCTGCCAAATTGTGGAATGGATGCGGACCAATTTTACAGATGTGTGAATGGACCCTATATGTATTAGACAATGTATTTACTGGCTGCTGTCAGTTCTGGCTGATTTATGAAAAACAATTTTTGCTGTAAAAAAAAAAAAATTTTTTTTTCAAATATAAATTTTATTCAGGAAGTTCAGCTTAAATACATTTACAATTCTACAAATAATACAACCTCATGTTAACCTTTGTTAATCTCAATCTTTTATCATTTACTTTAGCTTATATTCCTTCCTTATTTTCCCCCTTTTTTTCCCCCCTTCATATCCATCCCTCCCCCCTCCCTCCCCTCAAAAACAGAGAGAAAAAAAAAAAAAAAAAAAAGGGGAATGGGTTCACCCGCTCCGCTGACATCTGCCTGGAGGACCCCTTATCCTTCCGCTATATTCCTTTATTTCCCTTACCTCTACTCTCCTAAGAGTTTTTTCCCTTCTTCCGAAACTATAAAGGGGTTCCATGCTTCCCATATCTTTTTATATTTCTCCTGTCTATTTTGGGAGAAGGCAATTAACTCTTCCATTCTTCTAGTTTCCTCTACTCTGTGTATCCATTCCACCATCGATGGGGGTTGTGTTTTTTTCCAGTTGCCTGGAATACATGCTTTAGCTGTATTCACTAAGTACGGTATAATAGAATTTTCATATCTTCCCCCCGGTATATCTGACCCCTGCAACAGGAAAAAGAGCGGGTTTTCTTCAATTTTATATTCCGTAAATTTTTGAATAGTATTTTTTACCCCCCCCCAGAATGGTTTTATATCTGCACAGGTCCAAAAAATATGGTATAATGTACCTTCTTCTTTTTTACATCTCCAGCATAAGTCTGATTCCCTCGGTAGCCATCTATGTATTTTCTTAGGTGTGATATACCATCTCGTTATGAGCTTATAATTCAGTTCTTGAATTCTGACACACCCGGATGGTTTAAAGGTGTATCTTAAAATCCTTTGGACCTGTTCACTTGTTAAATTACATCCCAGATCCCTTCCCCATTTCCCCGGCCACGTTAATTCCGGTTGTTCTTCCGGATTTGTCAGTAGCCCATAGGCAATTGATAATGTATGTAGTAAAGTCCCCGGCCTCACACAGTATTGTTCGAACCTCGTTAATGCTCTGCAGTAGCTTTCTGGTCTTGGTATTGATATTAAATAGTGATGTAGTTGGATTGCTTGCCAGAAGGGCACATTATATATTCCCACTCTATCAATCAATTGATTAATTGAGGGCCATCTTCTTTGTATCAGGTAAGAAGAGGCCTGTTCAAATTTCTTCTCTCTCAGGTCCACAAACTGTCTCTTATCTAAGCCTGGTGTAAACTGTGGATTTCCCAAAATTGGGAATAAAGGGGACTCACTCGTTGTCAATTTATTATATATATTTAGATTCCTACATACTCTTAATGTATTCCCTATTATCAAGTGGTTTTTCAATTCCTTAGGTAGTACCTGGTAGCACCATATCGCTCTCTTCAGGTCTACTTCTGTTTGTGCTTGTTCTAATTGCACCCATAATTTATTTTCCGAGTGGTGCCACCAGTCTAACACTCTGGCCACTTGAGTGGCCTGGTAGTATGCCCGTATATCTGGAAAAGCCAACCCCCCTTTTTTCTTTGGTAATATTAGCAATCGTCTTGCTATTCGTGGTTTTTTGTAATTCCAGATATAACTCACAAACAGAGAGTGTATTGCTTTAAAGAAAGTGCTGGGAATCTTAACCGGCAGCGCTCGCAGCAAGTATACAAATTTTGGTAGAACTGTCATCTTCAACAGATTACATTTGCCAAACCATGAATGCATCCCTTTACGCCATTGTTCTAATAAATTCTTCGTTTTTGCAATCAGGGGCAAGAAATTGAGATCGTACACCCGTGTTAATTTCGCTGGTATTAATGTCCCTAAGTACTTCACCGCCTCTTCTTTCCATTTGAAGCCGAAACTGCTTTTCAGCGCGTTTACCTGGGGTAAAGGTACCCCTATTCCCATCGCTTCTGACTTCCCGAAGTTAATTTTCAGATATGACATAGCCCCAAATTTTTTAAACTCTTGTATTAGATTTGGCAGTGATATACCTGGGCTAGATAATGAAAATAGTAGATCATCCGCATAAGCGGCAATTTTATATTGTTTCTCTTTTATCTTTACCCCCTTTATATCTTGGTTTAATCGAATTCTACATAAGAACGGTTCTAGACTCAAAGCAAAGAGTATGGGCGATAAAGGACATCCTTGCCTTGTGCCATTTCGTATTGGGAAGGCATTTGACAATATACCATTAGCTTTTACCCTAGCTATTGGCTCTGTATAGACTCTGGTGATTTTTTCTAACATCTCTTTCCCTAATCCGATATATTTGAGCACAGCAAACATGAAAGGCCATCCCACCCGGTCAAATGCCTTCTCTGCGTCTGTGCTCAACACTACGCACGGTATCTTTTTTTCCTTTACTACTTGTACTAAGTTAAGGATTCGGGTGGTATTATCCCTTGCTTCCCTTGATGACATGAAGCCTACCTGATCTAAGTGAACTAGGCTAGGGAGGACCTTTGCCAGTCTATTTGCGAGTATTTTAGTAAATATTTTTAGATCCACGTTTAGGAGAGATATTGGTCTATAGCTGCTGCATGATGACGGGTCTTTACCTTCTTTTAATATCAGGGATATATGAGCCGTAAGTGTGTCTCTAGTTAGCTTTCCATCCATGTCTGATGCATTAAACAGTCTTGCTAGATATGGGCCTAGAATGTGAAACAGTGTTTGATAATATTGAATCGTTAGCCCATCTGGGCCTGGTGCTTTCCCCGGTTTCATAGATTTAAGAGCTTGTTGTATTTCTTCAATCGTGATTTCCCTCTCTAGGTCTTCTCGGTCTGCCTCTATCAGTTTGGGGAGCTGTGACTGATCTATATAACTCTCAATATCTTCCATAGATGGTGAGGTTTTTTTCAAGTTATACAGAGAAGTATAATACTTCTCAAATTCTGCTGTTATTTGTGTTGGTAACGTTTTCTTATCCCCTTCTGCCGTAATAATGTGTGGTATGTACGATCTCAATTTCTGCTCTCTTACTGAGCTAGCCAGTAACTTCCCGCATTTATTGCCCGATTCATAATTCATTTTCCGGCATCTTTGGATGGCTGCTTTAGCTTTGTATTGTAGTAGATCCGTTATCTGTTTTCTAATTAACTTCAGCTCTCCCCTCACCGTCTCTGATAAGGTCTGTTTGTGTTCTGTCTCCAATGATCTGAGTCTTTCTAAAAGTTGTGTCATTTGCTCTCCCCTTTCCTTTTTTATACGTGCTCCATGCTTGATAAAAATACCCCTCATTACCGATTTATGGGCCTCCCAAAGGGTCCCTGTCTGGCACTCAGGTTGGTCATTAATCTCGAAAAAGATCTTCATCTCCTCTGTGAGTTCCTTCACTACCTCTTCCCTTTGCAGTAAATCCTCATTTAACCTCCAAAAGCGTCTTTTCTGTGTAGGGTTTGATGTCAAGCTATATATTATTGATATTGGAGCATGATCTGACCATGTAATACTGTCTATCTCTGACTTTTTTACTGCCTGTAGTTGAGAGTGGGGTACAAACAGAAGGTCAATTCTAGAATAATTCTTGTGTGGATTTGAGAAAAAGGTATACTCTTTTTCCGAGGGATGCTGTAGTCTCCAAATATCTATCAGTTGAGCTTTATACAAGGCTCTTAGTATTCGTTTTCTCATTCCCGGGGTGAGGGTAGTGGTCCCAGAGGATGTGTCCAATGCTGCTATCAATGGTGCATTGAAGTCCCCTCCCAGGATTAATTGACCTTCTGTGTAATCCATCAACTCTGCTAACGTTCTAGAGATAAATACGTCCTGTCGATTGTTAGGTGTGTATATTGTTGCGAGCGTTACCCGTGTCTCTCCCACCAATCCTTTAACAAATAGGAATCTTCCCTCTGGGTCATGTCTGCTGTCTTGATAAGTCCATGGAACCCCATTTGCAATCAATATAGATACCCCGCGAGATTTTGCTTGCGTATATGCGGAGTGATATATATGTGGAAAAAATTTATTTCTAATGAGTAATATTTTATCTGCCCTAAAATGCGTTTCCTGTATTAGTGCAATATCAGTTTTTATTCGTCTTAATTCTGTTAGTAACGTGTGCCTTTTTTCTGGAATATTTAATCCTTTCACGTTATAGGAGGTGATTTTTAAGTCCTCCATCCCTGGTCAGCGGAGCAGGAGAAAGAGAGGAAAAAAAAAATTTAGGGCAACTTTTTCAATTGCAATACCTCTGTTATGACATTGTCCATGTGCTGGGACTATTTGTGCACAGCTAGTACATCTTTTGTGGCTGCAAATACGACCTAACGGTTTTTAAAGTTTGCCTCCCATTAAAGTCAATGGGGCCCTCCGCAAACTCGCGGTTCGCGGACTTTTGAGAAAATTTGCGGCTGGCATTCGCGAACCGGCCTGGCCGATGTTCGTCCATCACTATCCACCTTCTGTCTTGTATACAATTTTTGATAATTTTTTAGGCATTTTGCCAAGGCACCCCTGAAGATACCTCAAGGCACCCTGGTTCAAAAAGGCTGGATTAGAACATGGTGTTTATATTACTAATAGTAGGGTGTATTGTAGAAATGGTGGCATTTTTTGCTGGCAAAGTTGCAATTATTACCTATTAACCTTTTTTTGGTTTGAGACACTATGGCCAACAGTATCTGCATCAGCAGTCAAAATAAGAAGTTCTTATTTTGACTGCTGATGCAAATACGGCTGGCCAGGAATCCTAATTCAGCAATCAGCTTCCCTGCACAGATTCAACAGGAATACCTTATTTTGAGTCCACTCAAGGTTCTCATTTTTAACTGAAACCCCAATGAAGGGGGAGGTTCTTTGACCTCCGAAATGCATTGGCTGTCTTATAACACAACATCAATAAATTAATTTGGTCTCCTATTTTTTGGTCTAGCTCTCCTTCCATATATGCATTTCTTTTCCTGGTAACTTGCTTGAGTACCCACAGTGGGTAGCCTTGCCTGTTTTGAGCAGTCTAACCTGAGCCAGTGGGCTCTTCAAATGTTTATTGCCCTCTCACTACCTTTTTAAACTCATATCAAAGTCCCAGTGCCTAATGGGTGCCCTTCTTCTAACATTGGAATGCTAATTTATAGTCTGTGTCTTGTTCTGCTTTCTTCTAAGAATACTCATATATTTTCCCAGCCCACCATTAGGAGTTTCCTTTACCAGTGGTGCATTACGGGAAAGGGTATAAATATTTGGGGCTGGCTGATTGAAGCTCTCTTCCCCAGGCTCTGGCCTGGAGAGGATGTATGTAATGGATTTTCTTCTTTAGGCCCATCTGCCTAAAGGAGCCTGAAGGTCACTAGGCCTGAAAGCAATTGGATTTGGAGCTGTCCATCTCTGAAAGCAGGATGGAGTCCGGCAGATGCTGGTTAACTGTTCTGGTGAAGAAGGTTGTTGTTGCTCCCGGTGAAATTTGCTAAAGACTTCTAACACAGGAGTGTCAGTTTTGACTTAAAAGTACTTTTCCTGCACAGTGATGTATAGGATACCAGAGTTCTACTTTAATCTGAACATCTGCAACCCTAACCCCATCTCCTATGGACTGATAGTAATAAAATAATTTTTTGTTTCATCTAAAAGTGACTGGCGCTATCTTTCTTTATGTCCCACTAAGTAATCTATCTCTGAGGTAAATGTCAGCCCACCTGCTCTCTGGGAGTACCACCACCCTTCCAGGGGTCAGGGAAGTACTACAGATATTTGAATTATTGTTCATGGATATCCATTGATCTCATCTTTGTGCAAGAGCCATATATTTACTCTCTGTTTTATTTGGGCATTTGAAACAGTATTTTATTATTGCATTCCATGCATTGCATCATCAGAATTCCTCCATTGATCACTGTTCAACACAGTGAGAAGGTGTCTATGTATATAGTGTGATCCATGAACCTTATGCCCAATAAGAGCATAGTGCATTATCAGTAGACATTTTGTAGTTTATATACTCATCTGACACTGGGAAGACCCAGCTTGAATGGTCAAAGCCTGGGGTTCAAACTATAAGATACTATACACTGTATATGGGAATTGAGCCCCAGTGTTTACATATAAAAAATATACCTTCATTCACCGTTTTCATATAGGGAAATGATTTGACATACTGGCGATTGCTTTTTTGACATCTTCCTAAACCCAGACACCTGAATTCACAATATCTGGTCTCCTACAGTACACAGAACATGGAAATGCAATAGTTTTAGTAAATTTAAACTGCTAAATACCTTTTCTCATCAGCAGTTAGAGCAGTCGTGTGACTTCTATCAGTGTCTGGTTAAATCTTGTAGGAAGAGTTTTCATTCTCCTATGATTGTGGGGGCTTCAGGACCCCTGTCCCTCTGTCTGGACAGTGCTGATTGACCCTGTGCTGATCACATGCACTCTGCCAAGAAAAAAAAACTCTCTAGCAATACACACCAAACTGAGCATGTGCAGCCTGTCCCCTAGCCGCTGTACTAAACGGAGATGGTTTGGGGACTTTGAAAGAAGGGGAGGATCAGAGAAGATAGGATCCAAAAGCCTTTTTACACAATTCAGAGAATTAACCCCTTAGGTTCCACAGTTAGTATAACAAGCATGATTTACTGCATATATATATATATATATATATATATATATATATATATATATATATATATATATATGATTTTACTGTTGTGGGTTTAGTAACACTTTAACCTTGGGGTTGTTGATTCCTTAGAGCCTATTTCAGATTTTCACAGTGCTTCAAAACGAAGGTAAAAGAGATGTATCTAAAGCTGATTGCTTGTCTTTTGGGAAATAAGACATTTCATATTGTATTATATGTTTTGTTGACAGATGTAATATGTTATATTATATAACATATTATATTGCAGCCATTTCTTTGGTTCCTATGTTTTTTATTGTCCTGACCATTTGTTAATTAAACTAACGTATGTTTTCAGCCACTAGCACCTTTTTTTCTAGATTGTTTCTTTTATAAATAAGAAGAATATATATATATATATAAAATGTTATCCTTTGCTGAGTATGTACTAATTTGGGGTTCTCCTCAATTTATACCACTACTGTGCGCCATCCGTGTTTTGTTTACAATGTTTGCATTCACATCCCATGCCAGGGATTGATCATGTGTTACACAAGCTACATGCCAAAATGTTTGTGTATTTAATCTGTGGGTTGTGTCTCGCTAATAATCCCGTGGACTATGATTTTTGTTGGTGTTTGCACTATTTGGGACTGAGACACACCTCAATCCCATATATAACCAGCTCTCTTTTTGTGTATTCCTGTGTGCACATTTGCTTTCTACAACTTGGTGGCCTGAGACAAAGAGCCAGAGCACTGATATCCTGTAAGCTAAAGAATCCCCTGAGTGAATGAGCAGAAGGGACTTCTATGTAGAAACCTCCTAGGTAGGTGCTAGTGAGAGAGTGTGGTTTTGGGCCCTTTATGCTTGCCAGAGGGATTGCGGGTAAATCTATGTTGTTCTCTGCCAACCAGAGAGCAGGATCTGCTAGTGAGGTCTGCTCAATGCACTCAGGTGCTACTTAGTCTGTCTGCAGAGTGTTTGACACTGGTCCAATAGGGAGGCATATTGGACAGTGGGAGGAAAGCCTGAGTGCACAGGTATTTAGTACAGCCCTGGTGATTTGGCAGATGCAAGTGCCTTGGTGCATGCTGCGATACTGTAAAAATGGCAGGAGCACATGTGCTCGGGGTCTTTCAGCTGGAGAGCAGAGTCCTGGATGAAGGGGGTGGTTGCCTCCTCCTCTGTAGAGGTGCCATGCGGCCTAAGGTGGTTGACCTGGGAATCTAAAGAGCTAGAGAGGAACTGAACCCAGAAGTTCTGTAAAGTGACTGGAAGGGGAGACACTGAAGGATCTGATTTTGCAGTACAGTGAGTACAGACCTACGTCACGGGGCCTGACCTGAGGGGTGCCACCATTGCAACTAGAAGAGTCAGTGGATGGGTGTCAGTAAAGGGGATGCTAGTGAGTATCCTGAAGAGAATGTAGGTCACCAAGTCTATTGCTGGTGAAAGAGCAAGGAGACCTAACGCTTTCCATTCATGCGGCAGTATGGTTTAAGCAGTGAGTCTACTTCCACAAGCAACCCGGTGAGGCTAAGTGAGAGTTGTCCATGTTTAATGTACATAGTTCCAGTTGGAGAATCCTAGTTGATTTTTGTGTTCCCATTAGTGTTTGCAACAGCCATTTGTGTAAGCAGGTGTGTCAGAGGGGTAGAGATTGTTCAGTTCAGAGTAAAAAGAACATATAACCCAATATACCAAGCGACTCCTGTGTAGGCAGTACTACACTCTTTGACATCTGTGTCAGAATGTATTTTTTCTAAAAAATGCCTACAGGTAATATCAGCTGGCACTGGCAAATTGCAAATCTATGTTAGGCAATACAATCCTAAAAGTTGGTCTAAACACTAAAGGTTTTTTATCCTAATGCATTCTCTGCATTAAGTTAAAAACCTTCCACTGCCTGTTATTCCCATCTCATCCCTAACACTTACCTGAATCCTGTATTCATCCAGAGCTGTACCCAGCTGCAGATCTTCTCTCCCCTCTCCTCAATCTCATAGACTGCACTGATAGCATAGTGAGCCATTGGCTCCTTCTGCTGCCAATCAAACCCTGAGAGAAGGAACAGGTGGCATGTCTATAGACACACACAGCCCCGTTCAGGAGCACGCCTGCACATGTCCCCCCCCCCCCCCATAGCAAGCGGTTTGCTATGGTGGCACATGCAGACGAGGAGGAGAGAATAGCCCCAGTGTAAGACCCCAGAAGATGAGGAATAGGGCTGCTCTGTGCAGTACCATTGCACAGAGCAGGTAAGTATAGGCATCTTTTTTTTACATACCGTATATGCAGCCTCACAGAAGTGGGTCTTTATCCGTAGGGCTGCATATATGCGTACATCGGTCTGTGGGAGTGCGCTGCATTGCGCGCCCAACACAAAGACTAGGTTCTCACCAAGTGCCCTGGGTCCCATACTAATGGTTCCTGATCACCTGATTGCCGTGATAGCCTCTGGATAGCTATTATATTGATCAGTCACTGTCTAGCCAGCTTCTGTATTTTTTTTTCTCCTCATGAATGGAAGAAACTCCTTGCTTGAGAAGAAAAATGTAAACAAATAAGTGAACTTGTAAATAAATAATAAAAAAAAGAGTAAGGCCCCGTTCACACTGGGGCGATCCGACTTCCAGGGGCGACCTCCGAGGTCGGACTTCATAACATTGAAGTCTATGACGGTCGCGCCAGGTCGCCCCAAAGAAGCTCCGGACCCTTTTTCTAAGTCGGAGCGACTTGTGTCACTCCTATTAGAACGGGTCCGCAGCTTCCCTATGGAAGGCGACCTACGGCGACCTGTGAGGCGACCAGGTCGCCTCAAAGGTCGCCCCAGTGGGAACGGGGACTTAGACCCCATTCAGACTAGCGCGACTTGTCAGGCGACTTGTCAGCCTGACAAGTCGCGCTCGGTCGCTCACCATTGATTAGCACAGGACCCATTCTAATAGGAGCAACACAAGTCGCTCCGACTTAGAAAAAGGGTCCTGTACTACTTTGGGGCAACCTGGGAGCGACTTGCATAGACTTCCATTATGTGAAGTCCCTGCAAGTCGCGCCGAAGTCGCGGTGCACGCTGTGCACCGCCACTTCACAGGTCGCCCCTCGAAGTCGGATCGCGCCAGTCTGAATGGGCTGTTATAGCTAGATCAGAGTTTGATGTAGGTCAGTGTCAGGGTTAAGGTCAAAAGTTATGGTCAGAGTCAAAGGTCAGGGTCAGTGTATTTTAGGTAGGATTTTCAAAAAAGCATTTTTTAAATTACTTTCTGTGTCAGTTGGGAGGAAATAAAGAAAACCTGATGTGCCAGTTAACTGGCGTTATCTGCTCTTCTTAACCACTTCCTTACCGCTGGACGTCATATGACGTCCTGGGATTTAAGTGGGGATATCTGAATGACGCCTGCAGCTACAGGCATCATTCAGATATCATTTTTTTCAGCCGGCGATTTCCTTCACCATAAGTACAATCATAGGGGCTTTTCAGCCACTTGATCATTCTTACAGGTGACGGGAAGGGACACTCCCCCCCCCCGGCGGCGGGAAGGGACACTCCCCCCCCCCGGCGGCGGGAAGGGACACTCCCCCCCCGGCGGTGGGAAGGGACACCCCCCCCCCTCCTGCCACCCTCCGGAGCTTCTACCGGCTTGCCGGAGAAAGAATCGGCCTCCAGCAGAAGTACACCATAGAGACTGTGAGGACCAGATGGTCCCCGCCAGTCTCTATGACCCGGGCGCAACGTGATGAGTCACGCCTGGCCTGGTCGTTTTCAATACTGCCCTGATCTCAGGTGAATAGCCGATATCGTTTTTTTTTTTTTCATTTCAGGCTTTTCTAGCCTGTAGGAGAGATCTGAGGTCTTATTGACCCCTAGATCTCCCCATAAAGATGACCTGTCATTCACTATTCCTATTACAAGGGTTGTTTACAATAAGGGATGTTTAAAATAAAATAAACAAGAAAAAAAAAATGTAAAGTGCCCCTGTTCCCGCGTGCTCTCACGTGGAAGCGAACGTATGTGTTTGTCGCGGCCACATATGTAAACAGCATTCAATGCATACATGTGAGGTATCACCCCGAATATTAAAGCGGGAGCAACAATTCTAGCTCAAGATCTCCACTTTAACTCTAAACTGGTAACCTGTAAAAATTTTTAAAGCGTCGCCTATAGAGATTTTTAAGTACCGAAGTTTGGCGTCATTCCACGAGTGTGCGCAATTTTAAAGTGTGATATGTTAGGTAACTATTTACTCGGCTTAATATCATCTTTTACATTATAGAGGAAAAAAATTGGGCTAACTTTATTGTTTTGTTTTTTTATTCATAAAATATTTTTTTCCCCCACAAAAACGGGTTTGAAAAATTTTTGCTCAAATACCGTGTGACATAAAAAGTTGCAATGACAGCCATTTTATTCCCTAGGGTCTCTTCTAAAATATATATACATATATATATATATATATATATATATATATATATATATATATAAAATGTTTGGGGGTTCCGAGTAATTTTCTAGCAAAAAAACGATGATCTTTACATGTAGGAGCGGAGTGCCAGAAATCGCCGGGTATGGAGTGGTTAATGTGTTGTGCCAAATTTAAAAACCATTTGTGACAGTTTGGACAAATTCAGGTAGTTTTAATTTGCACCACTGTGGCACAACACCTGCACCATTTTAGAAATAAAATTATAAATAAAAAGCTGACAGTTTGTATCTTACAAAAGTGGAGCTTATTAAGCATAATTTTCTTTTTGTGTATAGTGACAGATTTTGTGAAAGTGTCTTGCATGCGTTCTAAAAGTGGCTTAGTGTGCGTCTAGTTCAAGTACAAGTACATGAATTTGGCGCACAGTATGCTACTTTTAGAACACATTAGACACTTTCACAAAATCTGTCTGCACCAGTTTTTCTGAATTCCAAGGAGTGTGTTTTAGGTATGATAAAAAATAAAAAACAGGTACACACAAAAAATAATATACACATGTGTGGTATCACTGCCATTGTCAGGAGCAGGTAAATTTGTTTTATTTTTGTTTTTTTTGGCAGTAGATTATAGTAATAGCATGAAATTTACAGCTGCATTTTAAAATAAATTTTTTTTTTTACTATTTTGGGCCAGTTTTTTTTATTATTAATAAATTGTAATTAAAATAAAAATCAATATATAGCCATTACCATTTACCACCAAATAAAATCCTAATTTGTCCTGAGAAAATACGGTATAATCCATCTGGATACACTTAGTTGTGATGATATGTTTTTTTAACACATGTCAAAGTTGTAAAACTGTGTTCAGAACTTAGGTTTTTTTTTTTTTTACCTTCCATCATAAAGGGGTTAAAAAAAAAACAAAGGATTACAATCACTTTAACCACTTCAGCCCCCGAAGGTTTACCCACTTCATGACCAGGCCATTTTTTATGATACAGCACTGCATTACTTTAACTGACAATTCCCTGACTTGCGACTCTGTACCCAAATAAAATGTATGTCCTTTTTTCCCCAATAGAGCTTTCTTTTAGTGGTATTTGATAAATTCTGTGGGTTTTTTTTTTTTGTTTTGTTTTTTGGGGGTTTTTTTTGTATTTTTTGCGCTATAAACAAAAAAAGACTGACAATTTTGAAAAAACTAAACAATATTTTTTACTTTATGCTATAAAACACATCAAATTAAAAAATGTAAAAAATCAAATTTATTCATCAATTTAGGCCAATATGTATTCTGCTACATATTTTTGGTAAAAACAAGTTAAAGCTCAACTCCAGCTAAAATATTTTAAGCAGTTACAGCAAAATTTTTTTCTTTCTGAGACATAAATGAATAAAACATGATCATTGTAAGCACCTCTGTTAGTGTTAAATGGTTTGTCTCCACACTTTAAGAGTTACTTTTACTGTATAGCTTAGTCTGGTAAAGAAGATTGAAAAATAACACACTTAGTGGAAGGATCAAAATGTAAGAGGGCTTGGGGTTGAATGAGTGTTGGCCCCAAAGAGTACAAGTCTCTGTCATGCTTCTTCTATAATAGAACAACAACCCACCAGCTAGTACCGCTCTACCTCCGCCATTTTGTGTCTAACTCCATTCCAGACACCTTCCCACAACATCCCCAACCATTTATATAGCCTTTATATTCCAAAGAAAGGAATGTCCACACAACAGAAGTATAGTTGCTGCACTTTACTGATGTTACTTAAAAAGATGGAATTTACAGTCACATCACATATACAGTATCTCACAAAAGTGAGTACACCCCTCATATTTTTGTAAATATTTTATTATATCTTTTCATATGACAACACTGAAGAAATTACACTTTGCTACAATGTAAGTAGTGAGTGTACAGCTTGTATAACAATGTAAATTTGCTGTCCCCTCAAAATAACTCAACACACAGTTATTAATGTCTAAACCACTGGCAACAAAAGTGAGTACACCCCTAAGTAAAAATGTCTAAATTGGGCCAAAAGTGTCAATATTTTTTGTGGCCACCATTATTTTCCAGCACTGCCCTAACCCCCTTGGGCATGGACTTCACCAGAGCTTTACAGGTTGCCACTGCAGTCCTCTTCCACTCCTCCATGACAACATCATGGAGCTGGTGGATGTTGAAGACCTTGCACTCCTCCACCTTCCATTTGAGGATGCTCTAGAGATGCTCAATAGGGTTTAGGTCTGGAGACATGCTTGGCCAGTCCATCACCTTTATTCTCAACTTCTTTAGCAAGGCAGTGGTCATCTTGGAGGTGTGTTTAGTGGCGGCTGGGGTGCGTTGGGCCCCCCCCCCATCCATGCGTCCGGCCCCCTAATCTGCATGCGGGGCGCCGGACTCATGGAACTCAATGGGTTTTTTTTTCTGAGTCACCTGATTAGAGCCAGAGGCTCTAATAGGCTTCAGAAAAGGGTGGACCCGGGGCGCAGAGCAGTGCGCCCCAAGCCCACCCATTGTGTGACAATAGCGAATGAATATTCGCTATTGTCACACGGATCCTCCTCCTGCCTGAAAGGCAAAACCATGCCATTGGCCGAGGAGGAGGCGGGAGGACTCGAGGAGACACCGGGGGACTGAGGAGAAGCTGCAGGTAAATGCACTGGTCTCGGGGAGGGGGGGCACGGCACGCTACTCTGGTCACTCTGCATTGAATGAGGGCACGATGATCTCTCTGCATTGAAAGGGGGCACACTGATTTCTCTGCATTTAATGAGGACACGCTGATCTCTGCATTGAAGGGAGCACACTGATCTCTCTGCATTGAAGGGGGCACACTGATCTCTCTGCATTGAAGGGAGCACACTGATTTCTCTGCATTGAATGGGGCACACTGATCTCTCTGCATTGAAGGGGGCACACTGATTTCTCTGCATTGAAAGGGGGCACACTGATCTCTCTGCATTGAATGTGGGGCACACTGATCTCTCTGCATTGAAAGGGGCACACTGATCTCTCTGCATTGAAAGGGGCACACTGATCTCTCTGCATTAAAGGGGGCACACTGATCTCTCTGCATTGAAGGGGGCACACTGATTTCTCTGCATTGAAAGGGGGCACACTGATCTCTCTGCATTGAAAGGGGGCACACTGATCTTTCTGCATTGAATGTGGGGCACACTGATCTCTCTGCATTGAAAGGGGCACACTGATCTCTCTGCATTAAAGGGGGCACACTGATCTCTCTGCATTGAAAGGGGGCACACTGATTTCTCTGCATTGAAAGGGGGCACACTGATTTCTCTGCATTGAATGTGGGCACACTGATCTCTGTTCATTGAAGGGGCACACTGATCTCTGTGCATTGAAGGGGGCACACTGATCTCTCTCCATTGAAAGGGGGCACACTGGTCATTCTGCATTGAATGGGGGCACACTGGTCACTCTGCATTGAATGGGGGCACGCTGGTCATTCTGCATTGAAAGGGGGCACGCTGGTCATTCTGCATTGAAAGGGGGCAAGCTGGTCATTCTGCATTGAATGGGGCAGGATGATCTCTCTGCATTGAAGGGGCACACTGATCTCTCTACATTGAAAGGGGGCACACTGGTCATTCTGCATTGAATGGGGGCACACTGGTCACTCTGCATTGAATGGGGGCAGGATGATCTCTCTGCATTGAAGGGGGCACACTGATCTCTCTACATTGAAAGGGGGCACACTGGTCATTCTGCATTGAATGGGGGCACACTGGTCACTCTGCATTGAATGGGGGCATGCTGGTCACTCTGCATTGAAAGGGGGTACGCTGGTCACTCTGCATTGAAAGGGGGCACGCAGGTTATTCTGCATTGAAAGGGGGCACGCTGGTCATTCTGCATTGAAAGGGGGCAAGCTGGTCTCTCTGCATTGAAAGGGGGCATGCTGGTCACTCTGCATTGAAGGGGGCACACTATACCTTGATTACTGAAGGCCCCTTTCACACTTTCGTGACCTCAAAGTCACGCAATTTTTTACAGCGTTTTTTGCCACAAAGCAATGCCTATTACATTTTTCTGTTTGCACCAGCCACCACTGTTGGCATTCATGGTTCCCTCAATGAACTGTAGCCCTCCAATGCTGGCAGCCCCAGACCATGACACTCCTACCACCATGTTTGACTGCAAGCAAGACACGCCTGTCTTTGTACTCTTCACCTGGTTGCTGCCACACATGCTTGACACCATCTGAACCAAATAGGTTTATCTTGGTCTCATTAGACTACAGGACATGGTTTCAGTAATCCATGTCCTTAGTCTGCTTCAGCAAACTGTTTGCGGGATTTCTTTTGCATCAGTTTTAGAAGTCTTCCTTCTGGGACGACAGTCATGCAGACCAATTTGATTCAGTATGCGGCGTATGGTCTGAGCACTGACAGGCTGACCCCCCACCCCTTCAACCTCTGCAGCAATGCTGGCAGCACTCATACGTCTATTTCCCAAAGACAACATCTGGATATGATGCTGAACATGTGCCCTCAACATCTTTGGTTGACTATGGCGAGTTCTGTTCTGAGTGGAACCTGTCCTGTTAAACCACTGTATGGTCTTGGCCACCGTGCTGCAGCTCAGTTTCAGAGACTTGGCAAGCTTGTTATAGCCTAGGCCATCTAATGGGGGCACGCTGATCTCTGCATTGAAGAGGGCACACTGATCTCTCTGCATTGAAAGGGGCACACTGATCTCTCTGCATTAAAGGGGGCACACTGATCTCTCTGCATTGAAGGGGGCACACTGATCTCTCTGCATTGAAAGGGGGCACACTGATTTCTCTGCATTGAAAGGGGGCACACTGATCTCTCTGCATTGAATGTGGGCACACTGATCTCTGTTCATTGAAGGGGCACACTGATCTCTGTGCATTGAAGGGGGCACACTGATCTCTCTCCATTGAAAGGGGGCACACTGGTCATTCTGCATTGAATGGGGGCACACTGGTCACTCTGCACTGAATGGGGGCACGCTGGTCATTCTGCATTGAAAGGGGGCACGCTGGTCATTCTGCATTGAAAGGGGGCAAGCTGGTCATTCTGCATTGAATGGGGCAGGATGATCTCTCTGCATTGAAGGGGCACACTGATCTCTCTACATTGAAAGGGGGCACACTGGTCATTCTGCATTGAATGGGGGCACACTGGTCACTCTGCATTGAATGGGGGCAGGATGATCTCTCTGCATTGAAGGGGGCACACTGATCTCTCTACATTGAAAGGGGGCACACTGGTCATTCTGCATTGAATGGGGGCACACTGGTCACTCTGCATTGAATGGGGGCATGCTGGTCACTCTGCATTGAAAGGGGGTACGCTGGTCACTCTGCATTGAAAGGGGGCACGCAGGTTATTCTGCATTGAAAGGGGGCACGCTGGTCATTCTGCATTGAAAGGGGGCAAGCTGGTCTCTCTGCATTGAAAGGGGGCATGCTGGTCACTCTGCATTGAAGGGGGCACACTATACCTTGATTACTGAAGGCCCCTTTCACACTTTCGTGACCTCAAAGTCACGCAATTTTTTACAGCGTTTTTTGCCACAAAGCAATGCCTATTACATTTTTCTGTTTGCACCAGCCACCACTGTTGGCATTCATGGTTCCCTCAATGAACTGTAGCCCTCCAATGCTGGCAGCCCCAGACCATGACACTCCTACCACCATGTTTGACTGCAAGCAAGACACACCTGTCTTTGTACTCTTCACCTGGTTGCTGCCACACATGCTTGACACCATCTGAACCAAATAGGTTTATCTTGGTCTCATTAGACTACAGGACATGGTTTCAGTAATCCATGTCCTTAGTCTGCTTCAGCAAACTATTTGCGGGATTTCTTTTGCATCAGTTTTAGAAGAGTCTTCCTTCTGGGACGACAGTCATGCAGACCAATTTGATTCAGTATGCGGCGTATGGTCTGAGCACTGACAGGCTGACCCCCCACCCCTTCAACCTCTGCAGCAATGCTGGCAGCACTCATACGTCTATTTCCCAAAGACAACATCTGGATATGATGCTGAACATGTGCCCTCAACATCTTTGGTTGACTATGGCGAGTTCTGTTCTGAGTGGAACCTGTCCTGTTAAACCACTGTATGGTCTTGGCCACCGTGCTGCAGCTCAGTTTCAGAGACTTGGCAAGCTTGTTATAGCCTAGGCCATCTAATGGGGGCACGCTGATCTCTGCATTGAAGAGGGCACACTGATCTCTCTGCATTGAAGAGAGAGAGAGATAATACCAAATTTAACACACCTGCTCCCCATTTACACCTGAGACCTTGTAACACTAATGAGTCACATGACACCGGGGAGGGAAAATGGCTAATTGGGCCCAATTTGGACATTTTCACTAAGGGGTGTACTCGCTTTTGTTGCCAGTGGTTTAGACATTAATGGCTGTGTGTTGGATTTTTTTGAGGGGATAGCAAATTTACAAGTTATACAAGCTGTACACTCACTACTTTACATTGTAGCAAAGTGTAATTTCTTCAGTGTTGGCTGAAAAGATATAATAAAATATTTACAAACATGTGAGGGGTGTACTCACTTTTGTGAGATACTGTATATACTATCCAGGGTCACTTGACAGTACTTTGTCAATTACATAAAGGGGATGACCTGCCGCAGTCACATGTGAAAGCAGCATACGACACTTCACCCTTAAGTCATCTTCTGTTTACACAGTCTTTTTCTTTCCCAGAGTCACTAGTACTCAATCATTGGGCTCTGACTTGCCATTGGCTCTATGTATCCAGCTTGCGACTCCCTGCTTGTCGTTCCAGAGACAGGATAACAGTAGCTGTACCTCTAGTTTTAGGACACTTCTCCCAGGCCCTCCAGGGGGATATAACTCACTGCAGAAAACACTTGGCCTGGCCTGAAAGGCCTTATGCAACCTGCTCTAGTCTCCACCAACCATAAGAGACAGGAAGACTACAACCTGCTCTAGTCTCCACCAACCATAGGAGACATAAAGACTACAGCTGTCTCTTCTGTTTACAGAAATATCTCACCCTGTCCACCAACCCTATCCAGGGCCTTTGCATTAACTGACTACATTTACATACTGGTGTGGTATCTGGCTCCCATGCCCCAACTGCAACTAGGCCCTGTACAAACTGGCTTTTATATGGCACTGACTATACCATAGCTCTCAATTGTCACTGATTTTGAGGGACTGTCCCTGATTTGAAACAAAGTCTGTTCCTCTTTCTTCCTCATTTTGTCCCTCATTTTTGTCTGATCTATATAGTTGTATAAAAAATGCACTATTTATCTTCCAAAAGGTTTTTTACATAAACCATTCATCCAGTTTCTAAATGTATGCACTGGTGAATTTCAAAAGCCAATATAAAGGAATAAAGGGGTTAAAAAAAAAGCATTTGTGTGTTTAACTAATCGTGTTTTTTGTATAATTCTCCTTTTAAGGGGGCGTGGCAGGGGGTTTGTCTTATGCCTACATACTAATAGGTGTCCCTCGTGTCTATCGCAAAAATTTGGGAAGTATGCTTTACTTTTTGCATCACTAAGGAGGGACTTCAAAATTGAAAATTTCCTATCAAATACTTACTGTAATTTTCCTTTCCTGATGGACTCCATGGCAGCATATGTATGGGTTAACCCCGCCTCATAAATTTTTTCTCTCAGCCAGAGGCCAAGTTCCATAAATAGCCTACCCATGACTCAGGGTGGGAACTCCTACTGCCATGGAGTCCATCAGAAAAGGAAAGTTACAGTAAGAATTTGATAGGAAATTTTCCATTTTCCTGACAGACTCCATGGCAGCATACGTATTGGAAATAACTAGCAATACAAACCCAGATGGGCAATTTCAGAGCCAAAGATAAGGGTTTAATTGATACTGTCCACCGACAGGATTTGTAAACCAAAAAAATTAACAGAAGATAAAGAGGTCGGCTCTACACAATAATGAGCCATACATTTATTGATCAGGAATCACAAGGTCGCCCTACTGATTACATTGAGAACCACATGCTGCAAAACTGCCCAAGATGTGGGCACACTCCTGGTCGAGTGAGCGGTCCCCATCCCCAAAGGAGCCAAGCCTTCGGCTCTGTGAGCCTGTCGGATGGCCCAGACAATCCATGCCACAATCGTCCTAGATGAGGCATGTTTCTCTTTGTCTTTTCCAGAAAAAAGGATGAACAGGCGTTCTGAAGCCTAAAGGAAGCTCTAGCATTTAGATGAAACTTCACAATATCTGAGAGATTCCTAGAACCAAAGGAAGGCACTGCTGAGAGTCATACTCAGGATTCCCTGTTTACTTGACATGCGCTTTAACCAACTAAGCCACAGGGCGACCTGTCCCATGTCTAAAGGATGCAAGTTAATAACCCAAAGGGGGCAGAACAATTTCTTAGTTCCCATGAAAAACTGATGTACCTATTGGAATTGAGTCAAACATAGGTAAAAGCACAGTTCAAACAGGAAGAACGTTAAGAAAAGTTCTCCATGACCAATGAATCATGAATCGCCAGTCATGGAGAACAATCACCAGTGAATGACAAGTTTTTTTTTTTTTTTTTTAATGCCGACGTGATAGCCAGGAGAAAGGCAAACATGACAGAGAGGCCTTTAACGGAGACAGTCCTAGAACACTCCACTCCAATTCCCGACAGGGAGTTGAGAACAAGAGGGAGATTCCATTTGGAAAACCTCTGCTTGCTCTGAGGTCTGAACCTAGTTGCTCCCTTGAAGAATTATTGGACAGGAAAGATGCCTAGACCTGGAAACACCTGTGAAGGCTGAAAAAGCTGACACTTGTACTCTGAAGGAGCTGATAAATAGAGCCAGACCTAAATCCGACTTGAGGAAGCCCAGAATATTTAGAACTTCTAGATCAGTACATGATCTGTCGGCAGCAGACATGTATTGCACAGACTTTGACCAGATTCTCCCATAAACTTTGTTCGTGTTCACTCTCCTATTCAAGAGAAGGAAAGAGATGTCTCTGGGGGAGCAGCCGAGGACCTCCAATCTTAAGAACCAGACCGTCAGACATAACCGTGCTTGACATAGATGTAGAAATGCACCCAGGGACAGAAGGTCTGGCCTGATGAGAAGGAGCACTGGGTTTCCGGTAGCTGAACAGTGCAAGGGGAACCATGGCCTAATTGACCAATAAGCCATCACTGCCACTACATCCACAACTTCTGTTCAGGGTTTTCTTAGAAACCCGAGGATGACCAGGACTTGAAGAAACGCACAGGACCCGCTGCATTTCCAATGATCCTTCAGGCCATCTGTGCCTGAAAAACGTCCACATGTAGAGACCATTTCTTGTTGTCCAACTGGAAAGAAAGTCTGTTAGAATATTTTGGACTCTGGGGAAATAAGCCTCAAAGATTTAGGCTTGATTCTTCTGAGCCCAAGACATAATTGGCTTCACTTCCTGTAATAGAGAGCAGGCTGTGAGTCCCCCCCTTGTCTTTTAACGTATGGGGTTGCCATAGTGTTGACTAGCCTAAGAGCACTGACACCCCTTTCGCTATATGGTGAAAAGTCTGTATGGTGCCGAAGGCTGGCCGGAGTTTCAGAATGTTCAACACAATCTTGTGAAATTGATAGCCCCGTCATATTGGTGGTATCAAATGTGATTGTGAACAAGGAAATGGGGCAGTGGAATGGCAAAATGAGCCAGTTTCTCCATAGCAGCCACTAGGGGACTAACTCTCGTGACTGAGGTTATGTAGATGACCTGAACTCTGCTTCCTGGCTCCCACTGCTGGAGAAACACCCTCCGGAAGGGCCGTGCTCCCTGGAGCATCCACTTGACCATTGGATCTGTAGACATCATATTGTCGATCATTTTAGACGCTGAAAGGTGCGCAGGTGGGAAGAAGACAGGGCCAGGAGTATTTTGTTCCAGAACATCGGGATCTAGAGACAAAGCAATGGTTCTCTTGATTATACCAAACTGAGCCCCGAGGCACACAAGAGACAGAGTGGGCTCCAGGTGTCTCTTTTCCAGAATCAGCCGCCAGCTGAATTTTGAGGAGCAGCTGCCCTCTGTCTTGGGACAGTAGGAGAAGAACATCCAAGTAACAATGCAGGCGTATGCTCCTTGCTTTGATAAAGACCTTAACAACCAATATGATCCTTAAAACACACAGGGTGATGTTGAAAGCCCGAATGGTAGACAAGCAAGCTGGAGATGGTCTTGACCTACAGCGAACTGAAGAAACTTGCGAAAGTCTGCTACGATGGGCACATGAAAGTAAGCATCTTTCGGTCTGTTGGAAATGAGCCAGTCACCTGGCCGGACATCCTATCTTTTGATGAAAATTGGTTTAGGTGCGCAATACATGCCCTAAAATATCTTGCATCCTAGGACTGGCACAGCAGCACTTTTGCGACACCAGTGACTTTACATAATACAAGAGTATATGCTTCATTTTTCCTCAGAGTGAGGCAAAATCTGTGGAAATGAATCAGAGATGAGGAGGACTTCTGATGGACCATGCATGTCCTGAAAAGACCACTTTGACATTCCAATAGTCTGAGGCTCAAACTCAGTAGTTTCTTGGATACCCAAGGTCAAGCTTTTAGCATACTTCTGAGGGGATATCTGGCCTCTTCACCAGTTCTTCCTAAAATCCAGACCTGGTCTGTAAAAACGTGTGACCCTCGCACGCTCTGAACTTTGTTCTCTAGACTGTGTCGTCTTTCGGCCTAGCAGGCACCGGATACCACTTTGCGGATAATGTCAGTTGGAGCCTCACCATGAAAACTGACACCAGCTCCAGCTCCTGAACTACTGAGCTCTTGAATTCTCCTTCCACGTTTCCATCACTTTAAAAATGGGCACAAGAGCCCAGGCCAACTTTCAGGCCATCCATTGCATCTTCCAAGGAAGAGTGGCATGCTTGCTTGCCTCATTAAGGCCTTAACGACTAGAGAGGCAGCCTTTATTTCATCCAAAATGATGTCCCTTATTTCCGTTAGGAATGGGAAATTAGAACGCTCTCTCTAGAGGTGCTTAAAGAACTTCCTCTTGCTTTGCAGGAGATTTTACAGGTTCTACTCATGTAAATGCCCCCTTCATTGCCTTGACCAAGGGTGTCACAAGGGCAAAGGGACCCCTCTCGCTCTGCCTCACTTTTCTGAGGTCTTCATAGATGGATGGCTTGATTAGGATGATTCCCATTAGTATGGATCACACAGAGACTTGCCCTCTGGGACCCAAGTCCTGCATCCCCAGTAGGCTCCTTCCTTGGAGCGGCTGACATGGCGGTGGATGTGGTGCCTAAAAGAGGATTCAGAGCTTCTGCTATGAAGGCTGGACCTTGACAGTGACTAATGATGACTAAATCTGGAAGAAGAATGTTGATGTAGTGACCTAATGAGGTCTTGATCATCTTGTGCCATGTATTGTCAATCTGAACTAGAAGGACTAAAAACAAAATAGGGTAGAAGGGAAAAGGGTTAAAAACCCAAAAGGAATGCCCAGGCAAGCAAGAAAAGGAAAGGGTTAAACACACCCTCTCATCCCCACTACACAAGGGCTGACCACCAGGGGGGGCAGTGATACATCCGTAGTGGAAAAACTGCACAGACAGCCAACCTGTACAGGTGGTAGAACCATCAGCACACAAGGGTGTTAATGTAGAGCATATACCTGTGATGATTGCACACAGCATTTAGGGAAACTGCTGCAAGCTGCCCACAGAGAAATCCCAATATCAACAGTACTGACCTCTGATTGAATTTCTTCACTGTAATGACGCCACCGCAGCCCACAGCACGCATGCGCTGAGTCCCTGGGCAGGAGTAACCCAGGGACGCCAGGCGGAAGAGAGAGAGCGGCAGCTTGGAACGCAAATGCACTCCAGCCGCCATAGGCTGGAAGACACTAGAGCCAGGGAAGAAAAACAAACAAACAAAAACACACACAACTGCTGCCATGGAATATGCAAAAATAAAAGTATACATCACCGCACACTGCATCCCCACGACCATGCTTGGATCCAGAAGACGCTGCTGACTGGGCCCAGGGCGTTTATGGCCACCTGCTAATAGCAAGGCTGTTCAGCCATACTGCTGCTTTGCCTGCCAATGGCACTGCATCCATCGCCCTTCTCCACCCCGCTAATAGCTGGGGATTGCTGGAGACTCCACATGGCACCGAATCCATTGCCCTTCTCCACCCCACTAATAGCTGGGGACTGCTGGGGACTCCACATGGCACCGAATGCATCGTCCTTCGCCACCCCTCTAATAGCTGGGGACTGCTGGGGACTCCACATGGCACCGAATCCATCGCCCTTATCCACCCTGCTAATAGCTGGAGATTTCTAGAGACTCCACATATCTTCCGGGGCACAGCTTGCCGAACAACCAGGCCTCGATTGTGGACACTTCATCCAAGGTAAGACTTCAAACATTCTGGTCCTTAGGAGGAGGACAAAAAATCAACGTGGCCTCAGTAGTGGAGCCAGAGGGCTAGCTGGGGTGGCAATTGCCACCCCAGACAAAGTCCTTGCCACCCCGCTGAAAACATTACACCCTAATCACCCTCGTGCAGTGCTTCTGCCATGGCCACCGCCGCTGTGTCTGCTGCTCTCTGCCCCTGGCCACTCAGCTCCCGAACCCAATCCTGTCGGGGACCAGGTCCCCCATATAGATCCCCCCTTACAGCAGGCCAGGGTGAGGTGAGGTCCCATATAGATCCCCCCTTACAACAGGCCAGGGTGAGGTGAGGTCCCCCATATAGATCCCCCCCTTACAGTAGACCAGGGTGAGGTGAGGTCATGTCCCCCATATAGATCTCCCCCCATACAGTAGGCCAGGGTGAGGTGAGGTCCCCGGACCTCACCCTGGCCTGGTGTAAGGGGGGATCTATATGGGGGATGGGACCTCACCTCACCCTGGCCTGCTGTAAGGGGGGATCTATATGGGGGATGGAACCTCACCTCACCCTGGCATGCTGTAAGGGGGATCTATAGGGATCTATATGGGGGACGGGACCTCACCTTACCCTGGCCTACTGTACGGGGGGAAGGTCTATATGGGGGACCTCACCTCACCCTGGCCTGCTGTAAGGGGGGATCTATATGGGGGACCTCACCTCACCCTGGCCTGCTGTAAAGGAGGATCTATGGGGGACCTGCCCTGGCCTGTTCTAAAGGGGGCTATATTGGGATCCTGCTCTAAAGGGGATCTATGCCATAGATCCCCCTTTAGAGCAGGGTCCCCATAGATCCCTCTTTAGAGCATGGTCCCCATAGATCCCCTTTATATCCCCTTTAATACCTTGCCACCCCTGTTTTAAAAGTCTAGCTCTGCCACTGCGTGGCCTCTGGCTCAGAGCAAAAATTTATGGGAGTGGGGGAGGAGTGGAGATGGGGTTAACCTATACGTATGCTGCCATGGAGTCTGTCAGGAAAGAGCAGCTATCACTTACTGAGAACTTTCTCCTTTACCATGCAATAATAATGGGAACAGAGCCATCTAGTGAACATCCAGCTAACTGCACGTACTTACAAACAGGTGAACATAAAAAGACTAAAAACATAAACTTATATACAGGTCCTTCTCAAAAAATTAGCATATTGTGATAAAGTTCATTATTTTCTGTAATGTACTGATAAACATTAGACTTTCATATATTTTAGATTCATTACACACAACTGAAGTAGTGCAAGCCTTTTATTGTTTTAATATTGATGATTTTGGCATACAGCTCATGAAAAACCAAAATTCCTATCTCAAAAAATGAGTATATCATGAAAAGGTTCTCTAAACGAGCTATCAACCTAATCATCTGAATCAACTAATTAACTCTAAACACCTCCAAGGGGCCTTCCTGAGGCTTTTAAAAACTCCCAGCCTGGTTCATTACTCAAAACCGCAATCATGGGTAAGACTGCCGACCTGACTGCTGTCCAGAAGGCCATCATTGACACCCTCAAGCAAGAGGGTAAGACACAGAAAGAAATTTCTGAACGAATAGGCTGTTCCCAGAGTGCTGTACCAAGGCACCTCTGTGGGAAGTCTGTGGGAAGGAAAAAGTGTGGCAGAAAACGCTGCACAATGAGAAGAGGTGACCGGACCCTGAGGAAGATTGTGGAGAAGGACCGATTCCAGACCTTGGGGGTCTGTTCAAACAGTTGTCTAAATAATCTTTGTAGAATTATTCCTACAGTTATCCGCACCTTATGTCAATCGCTTTACGGAGCCTGAATATGTCCCATGTAACTAAGACAGTGTCTGGTAGCACAACATAAAATCTTAGGCTGAAAAAGCCATGACCAATATCAAGTTGATGATATGGCTTAAAGTAAAATGTCTTCAAGGTAAATGCAGCAAGCATATGGATGGAATCTAAGCAACAATGTTAGTTTCTTTAGGGAGAAATAAAACTTTGGAATGTATATGTAAGCCAAAACACAGAAAGAGTAACTTGTTAATATTGTAAATAGAATGACTTGGAAAAAAAATAATAATTAGGATTCCATCCAGAGATACATGGTCGTCTTTATGAATTATCAAACAGATGGAAAACTGTAATAAAATGACATGACAAGAACCCTTTGGAAGTCGATCAAGTCAAATATTATGCCTGGAAAAGGTCTTGAAGTGAGAAACATCGTTTTAGCACACACAGAATATTCCAAGCTACAGAATCCCTTGTCTGTATTTGTAAAAAGATCATTATTGCAAAATATGTTGTAATCTGATAGCTATGCATTTAATACATGTAATAATTGTTTGAAGGATAAGTTCACCTATTAAAAAAAAAAAATAATAATAAATGCACATCTTTTTGCAGGTAATCAATGTACATCTATTATTTTTTTGTACTGGGGGCCTGGAAAGCATTGCACCCATGAGCAGCAGATCTCGGGGTGCCATGCAGGCGGGACTCCGGCAGTTTTGTCAGTGTATTTGTGTGCTCACACCTTGTGAGGGAAGAATCAATGGACTACCGGAGCACTCAACATTGCCCTGGTAGTTCATTGAGAACTGCAAGCTGACAGATGCAAAAGCTGTCAGTACTTGTAGTTTTTCATTCACAGAACTCTCTGAATGAATGATGTGACCAGGCACAGCTGGGTTGTTTTTCTAGTGACAGTGAGCAGTGGAAGAAGATCTGTCACTTGCTATATCTAGATGCAGCAGATCAGGGAAACACTGTAGGAGTGGGAACATGTGACAATTTCCACCCTAAAAACAGGTGGAGCATGTCACATATTCCCAAAGGTGAACTTATCCTTTAAGTATGTGATTTCCATTTTTTACACCTTTATTAAAATTATTCTTCCCATTTAGGATTTGTTCACACGTGGTTATGAGCAATGAAGTGTAGCGCTCACCCCCGAAGGAGCCGCTGGTGATTTGGTTTCCCAGTCCTACACAGCCAGGCAACAAGTATTCTGCACACTTTCTTCAGACACAAGGAACAGTCTTTGAGCTGGTTTTTATGTTTTATTAAGGGAAATAACTAGGATTAGGAACAAGAATTATTGGATGCCAAATTGATAGCAACAAAATCAGGGACAACTTCTTCCCTATGTACAACTCGGATTTGTCTCCTCTTCTTCTCTTCTGTACTGTACAACTCCAGATTGATCTCACTCCTGACTGATGACAGTCTCTTAACTCTCAGTCCCTTTGGAAAGTAGCACAAAAATGTTGTAGGATGCATACAGCAGTAACGCCAACTCCACCGTACTGATCCTAGTTCTACTGACTGCAGGAAATACCAGCCCACCTGGCTTTCCTTTTTTCCAGCCCACCTGTCTACTACTGAAGATCTCCCAGGGCAAGGTAAAGGAAAGATTTAAGCTCAACGCTGTCTTACAGAAAGTCTTGCTACATGTGACAATCTTTCCACTTGTAAGTTCCAGACCATGCTAATGTACTCACACTGTCCTTTTTGCTCTCGTCGCTTCTTAAGACAAGATTCCTTTCAAACTGTGATGCTGTCAGCATCTTCCCAAGCCAGCCCAAGCTCCAGGTCAAAGCAGAGCTCCCCCTCCCAACCCCCATCGGGCAGGGTTTCTCGTCAGGGGCGATCAACAGTCTCCTCAGCACTCCATCTTCCAACCAACTCCTTGCCAGCATGACTTATCCATATTTAAGGACTGGCTTAGCCACCATGCCAGGCCCACTGCCTTGGGATTGGCCAAACTCCCCTAAGTATGCCTATTAACCCTCCTGGCCTCCGCCATCCAGATTCCAGAAAGTTCTCCAACCTTCAAGAACCATGGGGAGGCATCAGAGTCCTGCCTGTATAGGTCATCCAGCCCTAAACTGCAGTAAACTTTTGACCCAGATTCAGAGACTCATTTTACCATGAGTTTGCATTCTGCTGTAGATGAAAGCACACAGCCTGCATGAAAGAGAAATGGCAGAGGAACCCCAATGGAGAAGATAGGTAGGTGGCAGCACACAGCCTGCAGTAGAGAGCCAAGGGGTGAAGAAGCCACAGTGTAGTAGTGGAAAAATGGCATTTACAGCACAGAAATCTGCAGCAAAAAGTATGGGGAGAAGAAGACATTGTTGAGTAGAACAAAGCAGACTACAGTATTTAGCTGGCTGTATATACACAGGATGGAGACAGAACCACAGTGAAATAATGAAACAGTGCAGATGACAACCAACACAATTCAGAAAGAAAGAGCCAGGTGAAAAAGCAGGCTCAATGAAGGAATGGAACAGTGCAAATAACAGCATACAGTCAGAATTGCAGACCTATATGGAGAAAGACCCACTATGGAAGATTGGAACTGTGAGAATGAGACTACATGGTCAGCAACAGATAACAAAGGGGTGAACCCCAGTGTATGTGTCAAACAATGTAGATGACAACAAGCAGGATGCAAACAGACCAGTGGAACAATACAGATGATAACATAAAACCTGCAGTACAGAGTCAGGTGAAAAGATTCCACTGCGGATTGAAGCTTTGCAGATAGCAGTGCAAAGCCTGGTACTGAGCCCCAGTACAGGAATTGAGCAATGAAGATGGCAACACACCACCTGCAGCACATTGCCAAAAGGAGAAAATGCTACAGTGGAGGTTAAAAAACAGTGCAGATGCCAAAATGTAGTCTGGAGCAGCACAAACTGTGTGCTGCTAGAGCAATGGGCAACTCTCTAGAACAGCACAGGCAGCAGTCTGTTATCTATGGAGGAAAAGTAAAATAAAAAGTGGAACAGTATTGATGACAACATGTAGCTGTCATCAGAATGAGAACAGAAAGGGAGGTGGCACCTGATTCCTGCAGGTAGAAACCATAGTAAGTATAGGAACCACCTGCTACTGCTGACAATAAAACAGGACATGCTTGCTTTATATTATACAGGTTAACTGTATTTTTACAAAATTTTGTTTTGTTTTGTAACTGAAATTTGTTTTGTTTTGTTGTGTATGGAGTATGGAATTGTTAGAGCCCATGTAAGGTTTTTATGGCTAACTGTGTCCTCTTCACCTTCCTTTTCTTTTTTACAGTTGTCAACAGAACAGTAGATGAAGGAAGATATTTCTATGAAGAAACTTTTATCACTGACAACAATGTATGAGGTTAATTCCCCTTACTTTGGAGAGATTTCCTCTCACGTTCTGTTGCATTTCCAGGACAGAAAGGGTAGGGATCTTGCACCAACAGGACAAAGGACAGCAAAAAATAATCTTGATAAGTAGATGAAATGGAGGAGTGTTGGATCCCTGGTTTGTGTTAAATGTAGTTGAATATGGAATAGCTAACTCTCTGAGGTGCGTAGTTAGGCCATTTGGATGTTATATTGAGAGTTTGCAGGAAGAAAAGCACCACGCAATTTTTGTAGTCCAAAAATTATTTATTGGTCATGGTCACAAATTTTGTTCAGAACAGATAGCATGTTTCATCTGTTCTACATGCCCCTTTTCACGAGGGCTTGAAAGTTTTATGATCTGAGATCAGTGGCGTAGCGTGGGGGGTGCAGGGGGGGCCGGCCGCACCGGGTGCAACATCTGGGGGGGGGCGCGCTCGCACTCGCAGCTCTGCCCTGCCTGGCTCACTCATTCTCTCACTGCAGTGCTGGCTGTGGTGGCGGCGCTGTGCGAATCCGATCCGAGCCGCCGGGTCGCCGCCCACTGTGGAGGGGGGGGTGCCAGACGTGCGGAGAGCGAGGAACCATCTGGGGGAGGGACAATACACTGCAGCGGCCGCCCAGCGCAGCACTGAGCGCGGGAGCCACACCAGACCAGGCCAGCCCAGGCACGCAGCAGCAAGAAGAAGCTGGCAGCGGCGGCAGGTGTCACAGGCCAGAGAGGAGAGAGCCAGTGGTGACAGACGCAGGAGGAAAACCTAGGAGCCGGAGGATCTGGAGGAGAAGACATAGCCGGCTGTGATCGGGTGCACCTGCAAAAAAAAGGTAGGAGTCGCAAGTGACACAGGACAGGAGTCAGGACTGACTGGACTGTGACTGGAGTTGTACTGGGCTCAGTGGGCTGGCTGTGTACAGTGCTAGTAGTAGTGACTAGACTGAGTCTGACTGACTGAGTGTCTGTGTCTGTGAGAACTGAAGAAGAACACTGAATAACTGTATGCATATGGGGGAGTCAGTGTAGAGGAGGGTGTGTAAGTGTAGGGGGGTCAGCATAGGTGTCAGTGTAGGTGTCAGTGTATGGGGGGGATCAGTGTAGGGGGTCAATGTATGTGGAAATGTAGGGGGGTCAGTATAGGTGTCAGTGTATGTGGCGGTCAGTGTAGGGAGGTCAGTGTAGGTGTCAGTGTATGGGGGGGGGTCAGTGTAGGGGGGTCAGTGTATGTGGAAATGTAGGGGGGTCAGTATAGGTGTCAGTGTAGCTGTCAGTGTACGGGGGGGGTCAGTGTAGGTGTCAGTGTATGGGGGGGGGTCAGTGTAGAGGAGGGTGTGTCAGTGTAGGGGGGTCAGCATAGGTGTCAGTGTAGGGGTCAGTGTAGGTGTCAGTGTATGGGGGGGGATCAGTGTAGGGGGGGGGGGTCAGTGTATGTGGAAATGTAGGGGTGTCAGTGTATGTGGCGGTCAGTGTAGGGGGGTCAGTATAGGTGTCAGTGTATGGGGGAGGTCAGTATAGGTGTCAGTGTATGGGGGGGTCAGTATAGCTATTAGCGTAGGGGTCAGTGTAGTGGGGGTCAGTGTATGTGGAAATGTAGGGGGGAGTCAGTGTAGGGGTCAGTGTATGGGGGGGTCAGTGTATGTGGGAAAGTAAGGGGGTCAGTATAGGTGTCAGTGTAGCTGTCAGTGTACGGGGGGGGGTCAGTGTAGGTGTCAGTGTATGGGGGGGGGTCAGTGTAGAGGAGGTTGTGTCAGTGTAGGGGGGTCAGCATAGGTGTCAGTGTAGGTGTCAGTGTATGGGGGGGGGATCAGTGTAGGGGGGGTCAGTGTATGTAGAAATGTAGGGGGGTCAGTATAGGTGTCAGTGTATGTGGCGGTCAGTGTAGGGGGGTCAGTATAGGTGTCAGTGTATGGGGGAGGTCAGTGTAGGGGGGGTCAGTATAGCTATTAGTGTAGGGGTCAGTGTAGGGGGTCAGTGTATGTGGAAATGTAGGGGGGAGTCGGTGTAGGGGTCAGTGTATTGGGGGTCAGTGTATGTGGGAATGTAAGGGGGTCAGTATAGGTGTCAGTGTAGCTGTCAGTGTATGGGGGGGGGGGTCAGTGTAGGGGGTGTCAGTATAGGTGTTAGTGTAGGGGTCAGTGTATGGGGGGGTCAGTGTAGGGGGGTCTGTATAGGTGTCAGTGTAGGGGGTGTTAGTGTATGGGGGGGTCAGTGTATAGAAATGTCGGGGGTGGTTTTTTAGAGATATAAAAACTGAGATGGATTTGTTGCCATCATCCCTGTGATAATTCGAAAAAGAAGTTTGGTTCCTCAGGCCAAAAAGGAGAAAGTGGGATTTTATAGGCAAGTTTAAATATTATTCATTTTATTAAGAAAGGATTACATATAAGGGTAAAAAACAACAAAAGAATAACATTGGTTGCATAGGTAATAGGTATTACACAGTAGGTAATTTATGAACCATTTTACTTATTAAATGGTGATTCCTGGTTGTAGAACTAGGGTTCCGACGCGTTTCGGCATATATTGCCTTTGTCAAGGAAAAAACATCACCATTTGCTATAAAGTGAAAAAGTGAAAAATACAGAAAATTAGTGACTTGTTGTGAGAAATATATCAAAGCAAAACAAATAAACATCGTCTTTTCTTTTTGTGTACCTAGACTTCAGGAACATCTGTGCCCATGGGGAAGTGGGGGGAAAGAGAGGTTCAGGTCCTATGCCCCCCAAGCTTGTTACTGGATCCTTGAGCCTATTGGTCTGAAGAAGGGGGTAGGTTGGTTTTATACAGGCATGAGTCATTTGGTGCCATGTTTAAGCTAATAAATTTGGATATCCAAAATTCCCTCAAGTACACGATTAATTCCTCTTGGGGATGAGTAGGGTCCTGGGGTATGTGGGAAAACCCAGGCTTCTATGTGTAACCACGGGTACTCCTGGTTTCCCTGGGAGAGTGGGTAAAATTTCGGTATATAAGGCGTGTACATAAAAGAGGCCTAGAGGTACAGTGGGTATGAAGCAACACTTACGTTTAGAAAAAGGGGATAAAAGACACTGGTGTCCTCCGATTGGTCCCAGAGGTGTAAGCATATGATCCTATGTGAAAAATAATAATATATAATAAGGGAAAGGAGAAAGGGGATTGCCGAAATAATGATGTAATAAATGGTTAATATGATGGGTGTATTGGCTTACTGGAAGTTTTGAAGGAGAGGTCCTTGGGTTTGACAGATTCCGAGATCAGTAGAAGGAACTGACCCTCTTACCGAGGATGCAGGGTCACTGAATCTCTGTCTGGCAGAAAGAATACATCATTTTAATATAATATGGGTAGTATTTGGGATTGGCCAGCAGGTGGCGCTGTGCCACAGTTTGGCAACTTACTTTGTAGATGCTTGTCCTCTGCCACAGATATATGGAACTCTGTCTGACAGAGGGAAAGAAAGGGATAACTAGTTTTGGTATGTAAAAAAATAAAATATATTTAAGAGTGGCCAACAGATGGCGCTGTGATGTAGCTTACTTGGTATCCTGAGGGAGCAGTGGGAGGCTGAAGAGTCTAGGCAGGTGCAGACCGCTGGCTTCTGACGTTCACTCCTCGCTGGTTGGAGCGGAGTGAAGTCCTGTGGATCCCCGGCCGTCTTTATATGTGAGTCGCGCATGCGCAATGAAGCGCCGGGCGAAGCCGATGTTGAGTCATTGACTGCGGCCGCACGTACTGTGTGCGTGCCACAGGCTGCGCGCGCAGCCTGTCAGTGAAATGACGCGGTAGATGCATATTAAGAGGCCGCCGACACGGGGGTTGGAGCCGGGCTGTCCCAGCATGTGCTGGGTGGATGCGAAAGCATCAGATCTTGTTTTGGCTCCCAGAGTGTGCCCCCCCTGGAGGGAACCAGGGGGGGGTTTACCGTGCCGGGTACAAGGGGTTGGATGGGCAGTGAGGACCCGATCTTCCCCCCACAAACATGGGTCTAAGAATTATCGAGGATCTAGGACACAATAACATTTGAGCATATATACATGTATTTAAAAAGCATTAAATTCTTTATTATAAGGTCAACAAAGCAATTTAGGAAAGAGTGCAGGAGAATAACTCCTGAATAATAAGGGGCAATCATGTACCGAGAGGCAGTGGGGGAAGAAAATATAGGTTCGGGGCAGCATGGGGATGGATTTGACCCAAATGAAAGGAATGGGTTATGGTTCCCCGCAATGTGTAAAATGCGGGAAAAAGATCAATCAAAAATAGAGGATGAAAGTAGAAAAAATAAAATAAATAAAATAAGTAAAAAAATGAAAATAAAAATAAAAAATAAAAAATAAAAATAGAAAATATGAGAAATAATGATATAAAGATGAATAAAAAATGATAAAGATGAAAATAAATATATATGGTATATATGGAATAATGGAGGTTTTTAGTCGGTTTTTCCTGATGAGAAGCCTTCCAGGAATGCCCGGTAGCTCTCATTCTCATTTAATCCTGGGAAGGAGGTGGCATGCAGACGTTGGATCCACCGCATTTCTCGTTGTAATAGGATTTTGTTCCAGTCTCCCCCACGAGGGGGGATATGGACTCTGTCTAATGCAAAAAAAGAAATTTTGGGCATTTTATTGCCATGTGTTTGGGTCATATGTCTTCCAAGAGGAAGATGGAAATTACCCATAGACATGGTTTCAACATGCTTGTTGACTCGACGGCCAAACTCTTGCCGTGTTTTGCCTATGTAAAAGGCTCCACACTGGCAGTTCATCATGTATACCACTCCTTTGGTACGACAGTTAGCAAAGTGCCTCGGCTCAAAAATATCCCCGTTGGGGAGAATTTTTGAGACACTTCTGGGTATTACTTTGCACTGCATGCAGCTTCCACAGGGGAAGGTGCCTTTCTGTTTGCAGGGGTCTTTGTGGTAACACTCTTTGAATTCGCTGTGTACAAGCGAGTTATGAATAGAACCTGCTTTCCTATAGGTTACGAGGGGTTTGGGTGGCACAAAGGTCTTAAGGAGGTCATCTTCCCTAAGTATGGACCAGTTTTTATCAAGTATTTTTCTCACTTGTTGATGTTGATTCGAGAAGGTGAGAATTACTCTCGTCTCGTTTGTATTTGGTTGTTTACGTTGGGTTGAAGGTTTGTATAGTAAATCTTGTCGGTCCAATGTTCTGACATGATTGAATGCCCGTTTAAGGCAGGATTTTGTATATCCTCTCTTTAATAGGCGTGAAGTGAGAGCGTCGGCGTCTTTTTGAAAGTCTTCATACTTGGAACTGTTCCGTTTGATACGTAAATATTGGCTATAGGGAATGGATTGTTTTAGAGAAGTCGGATGGAAACTTTCCGCATGCAGTATGGTATTGCCGGCGGTTGTTTTCCTAAATAGTTTCGTGTAGATTTGGCCATCTGTGTCCTTCATTATGGTAGTGTCCAAGAAGGTAACCTCCTGGTTGCTATGTGAGCTGGTGAAGTATAAATTGTAGGTGTTATTGTTCATTTTGTTTAGACATTCTTCAATGAGGATTTCCGGACCGTCCCATACGATGAACAAGTCGTCTATGTATCTCTGCCATAGCGAGATATACTTGCAAAGATGTGCGTTGTTTTTGGATGCCAAAAACTCCTGCTCCCACATACCTAAGTACAAGTTTGCGTACGATGGGGCACAGCTTGTCCCCATCGCAACACCGCATATCTGTAGGTAATACGAGCCGTCAAAGGAAAAGTAATTACGGGTGAGTATATACTCAAGCATTTTAATTATAAAGTCTTGAAACGGTATGTCATGCAGGCTTTCTTGGCGGAGAAAATGTTGTACTACGGTAAGTCCTTTGTCATGAGGTATGTTATTATACAATGACTCAACGTCTATGGTTAAGAGATACGCGTTGGCTGGAACAACCATTCCTTCCAGAGTTTGCAGTAAGTGGATGGTGTCCTTTGTGTAAGATGCCAAATTTTGGACATGTGGCTTCAAGTATGCGTCAATGACTTGACTGACTGCCTCAGTAATGTTACCATTTCCTGATACGATCGGTCGGCCAGGGGGATCTTCCAAATTTTTGTGCACTTTTGGAAGTGCATACAGGGTGGGTGTGCGGGGATGAGCTATGCGAATGAATTCCCATAGTGTTTTTGAGATAACACCCTCGTTGAGAGCTCTGTCTACTTTTAAGTAGAATTCTTCATTGTATCTGTTGATCAGGACAGGTGAGATTCTCTTGTAGCATGCTATGTTGTCTAGTATTTTCTGGCACATTGCTTTATATTGTTGTTTGTCCATAATTACAACGTTACCTCCTTTATCGGATGGTTTAATGACGAGATCGTCATTAGATTTGAGGTTTTTTAGAGCTTGCCGTTGTCCAGGGGTTAAGTTGCTGTGACGTTGATCATCCCTCATTTTTTCAATGTCTTTGGTAGTCTGTTTAATAAAGAGTGCTATCGCAGGGTTTTGATTTAAAGACGGGAATTTGTGTGATTTCTTTTTGAATGGTTCAGGTTGACTTGGTGTTACTTCTCTAGTATCTTCATCCTCTGAGGAGTTTTCTTCCCACGGATCGTCTAGGTCTTCTAAACCTCCTTCCTCAAGGAGGAGGTTTAGATCCCTGATAGCTCTGTACTCAGCAGCTGACAGGGGAGCTTGTGATATTGGTTGAGTAGTTTGTTTTTCATAAAGGCACTTAAATAATAATTTTCGGGCAAAAAGGTTTAAATCTTTAATGGTTTCAAATTTGTCTATCTTTTGGTTGGGGCAGAAGGATAGGCCTAGGGAGAGGACTTCCTTCTCTTCCTCCGTTAGAGTATGTTGGGAGAGATTAATGATAGACATCCCGAAGTTTTCTTCGGTGTTTAGTTTTCTGGTGGCTGTTTCGGGGGTACTTTGCCCTTGGCTAAAAAAGGTTTGCCCTTGGTTGTGGTTTCTTGTTCTCTTCTTCGTAGTCTGGTAAAGATGTCATGATTTCTAACCGCTGTATTGGTATCTTGAGTTTCTTCCTGACTTGTGGCGTCTGAGGTGCACTCTTGTGGATTGTCGGGGTTGGGGTCTTTACTCTTTTTTGTTTTATTGGGTTGATCCCTGTGCTGATCTTTCTGAAAAGGTCCCCGTCTTCTGGCGCCTGATTCCTCTGTACCTGAAGCATTTGAAAAGGACGATGAGTCGGACGAGTAGGGATAAGGGTTTTTGTTGCCTGGGTTCTGTCTGGGTCGTGTCTTCCTGTTGTTATTCCATCTATATGCTCTGCCCTGTATGAAGGCATTTTTGTCTCTCCAGTATTTTTTCTCTTTATTGCGTAATATATTGTTACTGTAATCTTCCAGATGTTGTTTTAATTGGCTTTCTTGGTCACTGTATAGGGGACCAGTTTTTAAAGGTGTGAGTCTAGTATATAAAATTTTGGTGTCATCTTCAAGTGTTTTAATCTGGCGTCTGTACTCCTCTTGGAGGAGACGCATGAGATTGGCTGAACATTCGTTAAGAATGTCTTCCCAGTCTCTTTTGAGTGTGGCGGAGATATTTTCTATTGATGGAAAAATTTGAACCCGTAGACCAATGGGGTTGATCTTTTCATCAATGTATCTCTGAAATGTTTTGACATGCCAGTACAATGCAGACTTTTTTTCAAGAGTTCTCTTTAATGTTGCGAACAGTGCTAGGGTGTCGGATGCTAATTGTTCATTGGTTTGGAATTTTGTATGGATTCCTGTCATTAGGTCATCCCATTCTGTCCCGACCAGATCCCCCATTGTGGTGCTCATGGTTGCTATAAAGTAGTTTCCTCTATTTATAAAGAAATAGAGGAGAGGGTGCTCCTATGTTTCTGGACTTCTATCCAAAAACAATGGAGCCACAAAGTATAATACTCCAATGAAAGGAGAAAATGTAAGGTAAATAAAATAAAAGTCAACTTATATCTCTAAAGAGTGAGGAGTGGATGATTCACCATCCTGGTAAAGTCGGGGGTGGTTTTTTAGAGATATAAAAACTGAGATGGATTTGTTGCCATCATCCCTGTGATAATTCGAAAAAGAAGTTTGGTTCCTCAGGCCAAAAAGGAGAAAGTGGGATTTTATAGGCAAGTTTAAATATTATTCATTTTATTAAGAAAGGATTACATATAAGGGTAAAAAACAACAAAAGAATAACATTGGTTCCATAGGTAATAGGTATTACACAGTAGGTAATTTATGAACCATTTTACTTATTAAATGGTGATTCCTGGTTGTAGAACTAGGGTTCCGACGCGTTTCGGCATATATTGCCTTTGTCAAGGAAAAAACATCACCATTTGCTATAAAGTGAAAAAGTGAAAAATACAGAAAATTAGTGACTTGTTGTGAGAAATATATCAAAGCAAAACAAATAAACATCGTCTTTTCTTTTTGTGTACCTAGACTTCAGGAACATCTGTGCCCATGGGGAAGTGGGGGGAAAGAGAGGTTCAGGTCCTATGCCCCCCAAGCTTGTTACTGGATCCTTGAGCCTATTGGTCTGAAGAAGGGGGTAGGTTGGTTTTATACAGGCATGAGTCATTTGGTGCCATGTTTAAGCTAATAAATTTGGATATCCAAAATTCCCTCAAGTACACAATTAATTCCTCTTGGGGATGAGTAGGGTCCTGGGGTATGTGGGAAAACCCAGGCTTCTATGTGTAACCACGGGTACTCCTGGTTTCCCTGGGAGAGTGGGTAAAATTTCGGTATATAAGGCGTGTACATAAAAGAGGCCTAGAGGTACAGTGGGTATGAAGCAACACTTACGTTTAGAAAAAGGGGATAAAAGACACTGGTGTCCTCCGATTGGTCCCAGAGGTGTAAGCATATGATCCTATGTGAAAAATAATAATATATAATAAGGGAAAGGAGAAAGGGGATTGCCGAAATAATGATGTAATAAATGGTTAATATGATGGGTGTATTGGCTTACTGGAAGTTTTGAAGGAGAGGTCCTTGGGTTTGACAGATTCCGAGATCAGTAGAAGGAACTGACCCTCTTACCGAGGATGCAGGGTCACTGAATCTCTGTCTGGCAGAAAGAATACATCATTTTAATATAATATGGGTAGTATTTGGGATTGGCCAGCAGGTGGCGCTGTGCCACAGTTTGGCAACTTACTTTGTAGATGCTTGTCCTCTGCCACAGATATATGGAACTCTGTCTGACAGAGGGAAAGAAAGGGATAACTAGTTTTGGTATGTAAAAAAATAAAATATATTTAAGAGTGGCCAACAGATGGCGCTGTGATGTAGCTTACTTGGTATCCTGAGGGAGCAGTGGGAGGCTGAAGAGTCTAGGCAGGTGCAGACCGCTGGCTTCTGACGTTCACTCCTCGCTGGTTGGAGCGGAGTGAAGTCCTGTGGATCCCCGGCCGTCTTTATATGTGAGTCGCGCATGCGCAATGAAGCGCCGGGCGACGCCGATGTTGAGTCATTGACTGCGGCCGCACGTACTGTGTGCGTGCCACAGGCTGCGCGCGCAGCCTGTCAGTGAAATGACGCGGTAGATGCATATTAAGAGGCCGCCGACACGGGGGTTGGAGCCGGGCTGTCCCAGCATGTGCTGGGTGGATGCGAAAGCATCAGATCTTGTTTTGGCTCCCAGAGTGTGCCCCCCCTGGAGGGAACCAGGGGGGGGCTTACCGTGCCGGGTACAAGGGGTTGGATGGGCAGTGAGGACCCGATCTTCCCCCCACAAACATGGGTCTAAGAATTATCGAGGATCTAGGACACAATAACATTTGAGCATATATACATGTATTTAAAAAGCATTAAATTCTTTATTATAAGGTCAACAAAGCAATTTAGGCAAGAGTGCAGGAGAATAACTCCTGAATAATAAGGGGCAATCATGTACCGAGAGGCAGTGGGGGAAGAAAATATAGGTTCGGGGCAGCATGGGGATGGATTTGACCCAAATGAAAGGAATGGGTTATGGTTCCCCGCAATGTGTAAAATGCGGGAAAAAGATCAATCAAAAATAGAGGATGAAAGTAGAAAAAATAAAATAAATAAAATAAGTAAAAAAATGAAAATAAAAATAAAAAATAAAAAATAAAAATAGAAAATATGAGAAATAATGATATAAAGATGAATAAAAAATGATAAAGATGAAAATAAATATATATGGTATATATGGAATAATGGAGGTTTTTAGTCGGTTTTTCCTGATGAGAAGCCTTCCAGGAATGCCCGGTAGCTCTCATTCTCATTTAATCCTGGGAAGGAGGTGGCATGCAGACGTTGGATCCACCGCATTTCTCGTTGTAATAGGATTTTGTTCCAGTCTCCCCCACGAGGGGGGATATGGACTCTGTCTAATGCAAAAAAAGAAATTTTGGGCATTTTATTGCCATGTGTTTGGGTCATATGTCTTCCAAGAGGAAGATGGAAATTACCCATAGACATGGTTTCAACATGCTTGTTGACTCGACGGCCAAACTCTTGCCGTGTTTTGCCTATGTAAAAGGCTCCACACTGGCAGTTCATCATGTATACCACTCCTTTGGTACGACAGTTAGCAAAGTGCCTCGGCTCAAAAATATCCCCGTTGGGGAGAATTTTTGAGACACTTCTGGGTATTACTTTGCACTGCATGCAGCTTCCACAGGGGAAGGTGCCTTTCTGTTTGCAGGGGTCTTTGTGGTAACACTCTTTGAATTCGCTGTGTACGAGCGAGTTATGAATAGAACCTGCTTTCCTACAGGTTACGAGGGGTTTGGGTGGCACAAAGGTCTTAAGGAGGTCATCTTCCCTAAGTATGGACCAGTTTTGACTGCGGCCGCACGTACTGTGCGTGCCACAGGCTGCGCGCGCAGCCTGTCAGTGAAATGACGCGGTAGATGCATATTAAGAGGCCGCCGACACGGGGGTTGGAGCCAGGCTGTCCCAGCATGTGCTGGGTGGATGCGAAAGCATCAGATCTTGTTTTGGCTCCCAGAGCGTGCCCCCCCTGGAGGGAACCAGGGGGGGCTTACCGTGCCGGGTACAAGGGGTTGGATGGGCAGTGAGGACCCGATCTTCCCCCCACAAACATGGGTCTAAGAATTATCGAGGATCTAGGACACAATAACATTTGAGCATATATACATGTATTTAAAAAGCATTAAATTCTTTATTATAAGGTCAACAAAGCAATTTAGGCAAGAGTGCAGGAGAATAACTCCTGAATAATAAGGGGCAATCATGTACCGAGAGGCAGTGGGGGAAGAAACTCAAGATACCAATACAGCGGTTAGAAATCATGACATCTTTACCAGACTACGAAGAAGAGAACAAGAAACCACAACCAAGGGCAAACCTTTTTTAGCCAAGGGCAAAGTACCCCCGAAACAGCCACCAGAAAACTAAACACCGAAGAAAACTTCGGGATGTCTATCATTAATCTCTCCCAACATACTCTAACGGAGGAAGAGAAGGAAGTCCTCTCCCTAGGCCTATCCTTCTGCCCCAACCAAAAGATAGACAAATTTGAAACCATTAAAGATTTAAACCTTTTTGCCCGAAAATTATTATTTAAGTGCCTTTATGAAAAACAAACTACTCAACCAATATCACAAGCTCCCCTGTCAGCTGCTGAGTACAGAGCTATCAGGGATCTAAACCTCCTCCTTGAGGAAGGAGGTTTAGAAGACCTAGACGATCCGTGGGAAGAAAACTCCTCAGAGGATGAAGATACTAGAGAAGTAACACCAAGTCAACCTGAACCATTCAAAAAGAAATCACACAAATTCCCGTCTTTAAATCAAAACCCTGCGATAGCACTCTTTATTAAACAGACTACCAAAGACATTGAAAAAATGAGGGATGATCAACGTCACAGCAACTTAACCCCTGGACAACGGCAAGCTCTAAAAAACCTCAAATCTAATGACGATCTCGTCATTAAACCATCCGATAAAGGAGGTAACGTTGTAATTATGGACAAACAACAATATAAAGCAATGTGCCAGAAAATACTAGACAACATAGCATGCTACAAGAGAATCTCACCTGTCCTGATCAACAGATACAATGAAGAATTCTACTTAAAAGTAGACAGAGCTCTCAACGAGGGTGTTATCTCAAAAACACTATGGGAATTCATTCGCATAGCTCATCCCCGCACACCCACCCTGTATGCACTTCCAAAAGTGCACAAAAATTTGGAAGATCCCCCTGGCCGACCGATCGTATCAGGAAATGGTAACATTACTGAGGCAGTCAGTCAAGTCATTGACGCATACTTGAAGCCACATGTCCAAAATTTGGCATCTTACACAAAGGACACCATCCACTTACTGCAAACTCTGGAAGGAATGGTTGTTCCAGCCAACGCGTATCTCTTAACCATAGACGTTGAGTCATTGTATAATAACATACCTCATGACAAAGGACTTACCGTAGTACAACATTTTCTCCGCCAAGAAAGCCTGCATGACATACCGTTTCAAGACTTTATAATTAAAATGCTTGAGTATATACTCACCCGTAATTACTTTTCCTTTGACGGCTCGTATTACCTACAGATATGCGGTGTTGCGATGGGGACAAGCTGTGCCCCATCGTACGCAAACTTGTACTTAGGTATGTGGGAGCAGGAGTTTTTGGCATCCAAAAACAACGCACATCTTTGCAAGTATATCTCGCTATGGCAGAGATACATAGACGACTTGTTCATCGTATGGGACGGTCCGGAAATCCTCATTGAAGAATGTCTAAACAAAATGAACAATAACACCTACAATTTATACTTCACCAGCTCACATAGCAACCAGGAGGTTACCTTCTTGGACACTACCATAATGAAGGACACAGATGGCCAAATCTACACGAAACTATTTAGGAAAACAACCGCCGGCAATACCATACTGCATGCGGAAAGTTTCCATCCGACTTCTCTAAAACAATCCATTCCCTATAGCCAATATTTACGTATCAAACGGAACAGTTCCAAGTATGAAGACTTTCAAAAAGACGCCGACGCTCTCACTTCACGCCTATTAAAGAGAGGATATACAAAATCCTGCCTTAAACGGGCATTCAATCATGTCAGAACATTGGACCGACAAGATTTACTATACAAACCTTCAACCCAACGTAAACAACCAAATACAAACGAGACGAGAGTAATTCTCACCTTCTCGAATCAACATCAACAAGTGAGAAAAATACTTGATAAAAACTGGTCCATACTTAGGGAAGATGACCTCCTTAAGACCTTTGTGCCACCCAAACCCCTCGTAACCTATAGGAAAGCAGGTTCTATTCATAACTCGCTCGTACACAGCGAATTCAAAGAGTGTTACCACAAAGACCCCTGCAAACAGAAAGGCACCTTCCCCTGTGGAAGCTGCATGCAGTGCAAAGTAATACCCAGAAGTGTCTCAAAAATTCTCCCCAACGGGGATATTTTTGAGCCGAGGCACTTTGCTAACTGTCGTACCAAAGGAGTGGTATACATGATGAACTGCCAGTGTGGAGCCTTTTACATAGGCAAAACACGGCAAGAGTTTGGCCGTCGAGTCAACAAGCATGTTGAAACCATGTCTATGGGTAATTTCCATCTTCCTCTTGGAAGACATATGACCCAAACACATGGCAATAAAATGCCCAAAATTTCTTTTTTTGCATTAGACAGAGTCCATATCCCCCCTCGTGGGGGAGACTGGAACAAAATCCTATTACAACGAGAAATGCGGTGGATCCAACGTCTGCATGCCACCTCCTTCCCAGGATTAAATGAGAATGAGAGCTACCGGGCATTCCTGGAAGGCTTCTCATCAGGAAAAACCGACTAAAAACCTCCATTATTCCATATATACCATATATATTTATTTTCATCTTTATCATTTTTTATTCATCTTTATATCATTATTTCTCATATTTTCTATTTTTATTTTTTATTTTTTATTTTTATTTTCATTTTTTTACTTATTTTATTTATTTTATTTTTTCTACTTTCATCCTCTATTTTTGATTGATCTTTTTCCCGCATTTTACACATTGCGGGGAACCATAACCCATTCCTTTCATTTGGGTCAAATCCATCCCCATGCTGCCCCGAACCTATATTTTCTTCCCCCACTGCCTCTCGGTACATGATTGCCCCTTATTATTCAGGAGTTATTCTCCTGCACTCTTGCCTAAATTGCTTTGTTGACCTTATAATAAAGAATTTAATGCTTTTTAAATACATGTATATATGCTCAAATGTTATTGTGTCCTAGATCCTCGATAATTCTTAGACCCATGTTTGTGGGGGGAAGATCGGGTCCTCACTGCCCATCCAACCCCTTGTACCCGGCACGGTAAGCCCCCCCTGGTTCCCTCCAGGGGGGGCACACTCTGGGAGCCAAAACAAGATCTGATGCTTTCGCATCCACCCAGCACATGCTGGGACAGCCCGGCTCCAACCCCCGTGTCGGCGGCCTCTTAATATGCATCTACCGCGTCATTTCACTGACAGGCTGCGCGCGCAGCCTGTGGCACGCACACAGTACGTGCGGCCGCAGTCAATGACTCAACATCGGCGTCGCCCGGCGCTTCATTGCGCATGCGCGACTCACATATAAAGACGGCCGGGGATCCACAGGACTTCACTCCGCTCCAACCAGCGAGGAGTGAACGTCAGAAGCCAGCGGTCTGCACCTGCCTAGACTCTTCAGCCTCCCACTGCTCCCTCAGGATACCAAGTAAGCTACATCACAGCGCCATCTGTTGGCCACTCTTAAATATATTTTATTTTTTTACATACCAAAACTAGTTATCCCTTTCTTTCCCTCTGTCAGACAGAGTTCCATATATCTGTGGCAGAGGACAAGCATCTACAAAGTAAGTTGCCAAACTGTGGCACAGCGCCACCTGCTGGCCAATCCCAAATACTACCCATATTATATTAAAATGATGTATTCTTTCTGCCAGACAGAGATTCAGTGACCCTGCATCCTCGGTAAGAGGGTCAGTTCCTTCTACTGATCTCGGAATCTGTCAAACCCAAGGACCTCTCCTTCAAAACTTCCAGTAAGCCAATACACCCATCATATTAACCATTTATTACATCATTATTTCGGCAATCCCCTTTCTCCTTTCCCTTATTATATATTATTATTTTTCACATAGGATCATATGCTTACACCTCTGGGACCAATCGGAGGACACCAGTGTCTTTTATCCCCTTTTTCTAAACGTAAGTGTTGCTTCATACCCACTGTACCTCTAGGCCTCTTTTATGTACACGCCTTATATACCGAAATTTTACCCACTCTCCCAGGGAAACCAGGAGTACCCGTGGTTACACATAGAAGCCTGGGTTTTCCCACATACCCCAGGACCCTACTCATCCCCAAGAGGAATTAATTGTGTACTTGAGGGAATTTTGGATATCCAAATTTATTAGCTTAAACATGGCACCAAATGACTCATGCCTGTATAAAACCAACCTACCCCCTTCTTCAGACCAATAGGCTCAAGGATCCAGTAACAAGCTTGGGGGGCATAGGACCTGAACCTCTCTTTCCCCCCACTTCCCCATGGGCACAGATGTTCCTGAAGTCTAGGTACACAAAAAGAAAAGACGATGTTTATTTGTTTTGCTTTGATATATTTCTCACAACAAGTCACTAATTTTCTGTATTTTTCACTTTTTCACTTTATAGCAAATGGTGATGTTTTTTCCTTGACAAAGGCAATATATGCCGAAACGCGTCGGAACCCTAGTTCTACAACCAGGAATCACCATTTAATAAGTAAAATGGTTCATAAATTACCTACTGTGTAATACCTATTACCTATGCAACCAATGTTATTCTTTTGTTGTTTTTTACCCTTATATGTAATCCTTTCTTAATAAAATGAATAATATTTAAACTTGCCTATAAAATCCCACTTTCTCCTTTTTGGCCTGAGGAACCAAACTTCTTTTTCGAGTGTATAGAAATGTAAGGGGGAGTCAGTGTATGGGGGGTCAGTGTATGTGTCAGTGTAGTGGGGGTAAGTGAAGGGGGGGTCAGTGTAGGTGTCAGTGTATGGGGGGGAGGGGGTAGGTCTGTGTAGTGGTCTAGTAGGTTTGTGTAGGGGGCGCAAATTACTTGCCTTGCCCCGGGTGCTGACAACCCACGCTACGCCACTGTCTGAGATTACCTGGATGATGAATTATTATCCTGTAATTAAAATTAGATCAGTGGTACAGAGCCTGATTGTGTCTTAACAGGGGTTTTAACCATTCCCTATTCTATCCAAAACTAACATGAAAAGCTTTAGCTATAACATACACTATGAAACCTATGCACCAGACTTTGCATAACAATAGGAGTGACCAGTCCTGTTTACATTTAGATAAATCTTATATTCCTTTGGCCATACAGCCACATAATACCAAAAAGCCAAAAATTAAATGGAAATATCATTAAAAACTAAGAAAGAGGCAACATTATTTAAACATCATGAAGAACATTTATGAATAAAAATAAAGAACAAATAAACAAAATACTTTACATGTTCTCATATACCAGCCCTGCTCCTTTCTAGGAAATTGAGAATGTGACTTACTTACATCCCAGTCCTTTTTTAGAGCTTCATCTCCTGATAAATGTGTACTTACATAAAAAGTAGACTTACAAAAAGCCCCTTAAATCGTCTATGTGTTGATCAATGTAGATACATACTCCAAAAGATTTATTAGCATCTTATGAAAACAGAAAATGGTGCAGTCGAGTCATGCTGTGGGAGTTAATAATGTACGACCTTTATAAGGCAAAAGTATGCAAAAACTACAGATGTACAGATTAATAATACATTACACCAGCCTTTCTCAGTCAGTGTTCCAGAGGTTCCTAGAGATTGGTTTAGGAGAAAGCAGTGGTGGATTTATTTATTGGCTACACTGACCACCAAAGGGGTCACTACCATTTTGAATAAATTATTTGTTTCATTTCATGATTATCACTGAAGATGAGGAGGGGAAATGAGGATAGGTTAACTACTTTTCATTCTTTATTATGTTATTTAAAACTCTCTATAACCTACTGATCAGGCAAATGTACCGTGGGCAACAGCTATAATTTCTAAGGGGGGTTCCCTAAGATTTGAATTTTTTTTCCAACAGTTTCCCTCCATGGTTAAAAGTAGGAGAAATCTGATCTACATGAAATCTTACACATATTTTTTTTAAATAGACTCTTCAAGATAAAGAAAATACCTTAAAGTACATTTTAAATTGGAAAATAAAAAGTATATGCTGCCCAGCAGTGTCATAATGTTTTGTAAGTAATACATAACTGCTATTTACTGATTGATTCCTATAAAACACAATATCTTTCATTAGTTCTGATTCTGCTGTGCCATATAAACTGTCATTCCTAGTACATCACTTTAGTCTCTTTATCAATAGAGTGGCAAAAAACATCTGTTTTATATCAAAACTGCATCTAATACCTGAGCAGAGAAGAGCAAATCTTTAAAGTTGCTCAACATATTTTATTGGCTCCAGAATTCTGTAATTTAATTTTATATACTGAGAAATATTCATTTGCTGCAAACCACAATCCTCCATTTTTAATATTGAGACTTAGAAAAATGAAGCCACAATGCATAGGGAAAGCAGGGACAACATGTAGACACAGAGATTGTGTAGCAGAATGCCTCTTGACTCATCGTGCTCAGATACAGATGCATGCTCTTTTCATTTTTTTTTTCCACAAGTCCTTGGGCTCCTAGACATGCCCAGGGAATATAATTTCACTTGCTGCTCACCCTCTGCAGCTCAGAGAGACTGCGCTTAATAGGTCAGTGGTAGCCGGCCATGCGATCTGCAGTCAGAAGTATGATCCTCCACTCTTAGTCCCAGTGTGCAGGCAGCTGGGCAGGGGCTTTATAGAACACAGCTCCTACAGAAGACCAAACCACTGAGCGGAGTATTGCTCCATTTGCTACCAGAATATTGCACCTTAAATGGGGAAACCCTGTGTCTCCAGCCACTCGTTTGTGTTACTAGCCTTAGGACTCCTCCAGCCTTTCACCTGTGTTGACAGCCCTGATCTCCCTAGAGCTATTGAATTATCTTAACCTCCCTGGCGGTAATCCCGAGCGTGACTCGGGGTGGATTTTTTAGGTTAGGATCGGTATCCCCGAGATAACGCTCGGGGTAGATGTGCAGAGAGCGCAGCGGTGTCTCTTACCTTCTCCTGGCGATCCAGCGATGATCTCTCATTGCTGTGACCGCCAGCCGAGATCTCAGCTGCTCGTCTGTCAGTCTGATGACTTCCTAGTTCCGTTCCCTGCAGCAGCAATGCTGCATGGGAGCGGAACTAGGGAGGGAAATTTTAAAAAAAAACGTTGCACAAAACACAAACACATAACACATTTTATATATATATATATATATATATATATATATATGCATGCAGATATATATATATATATATATATATATATATATATGCACACACACGTGTGTGCAGATATTGAATCCCTATCACTGTTACCGCAATCGACACATAATCTCAATAAGGCTCAGAAGCACGCACTAGATCACTTGATCCATAACGACGACATTGTCATCAAACCATCTGACAAGGGTGGCAATGTCGTCGTTATGGATCGTGATCAGTACGTCACCATGTGTAATAACATCCTTTCCAATTCAGACTGGTATGTGCAAATATCCCCGGATTTAATACAATGTAAGATAGATGAATTCAACGTCCTATTAAGGACTGCTCACAATCAGGGAATTATCGATCAGGACCTATTTGGATATTTATCCACCAGATGGCCAGTCACCCCTACCTTCTATGCCCTACCCAAGGTCCATAAAGACCTTGTTGCACCCCCCGGATGCCCCATAGTTTCGGGGATGGGCTGTATCTCTGAGACAGCGAGCAAATACATAGACGGCCAACTAAGACCTCATGTGGCTAGATTGCCCTCCTACTTGAAAGATACAATTGAACTGTTGAAGATTTTGGAAGGACTCACTGTTCCATGCCATTCCATCCTTGTAGCAATAGACATTGAGGCGTTATATTCCAGCATTCCTCACGCTAAAGGGTTAGAGTTCGTGGGCACCTACCTCCGCGAGCAGGGGCGCTCCTTGTTGAAGCTTCTTAGCCATATACTCGAATCCAACATCTTTACCTTCAATGGCGATACATTCCTCCAGGTGCAGGGGGTAGCGATGGGGACTTCGTGTGCCCCGTCGTATGCCAACCTGTACCTGGGGGGATGGGAGCGCTCCCTGTTCGTGAAGGAGCCCAATGACCCACTCCCAAGCCACATACTCTTGTGGCGACGCTACATCGATGATGTACTCATGGTGTGGACAGGTTCGGTTGAGGAAATACAGTCATTTATGACACTTCTGGGCAATAGCGCCTACAATTTAAAATTTACTATGCAGTGGAGCCAGTCCAAAATACCCTTTTTGGATACGGAAATTGCGTTAGACCCTGACGGGTTTGTCCGTACAGCCCTGTATCGAAAAAATACAGCAGGGAACACGATCCTTCACTTCAACAGTAGTCATCCGCGCCCTCTGGTGCAGAGTATTCCCTATAGTCAGTACCTTAGACTACGGAGGATCTGCACCAGAGAGGCAGATTTCAAGAGGGAGGCAGATGCTCTTCGCCAACGCTTATTAGTCCGGGGGTACAGCAACAGGGTCCTTAAAAGGGCCTACAATAGAGCTAGAGGGCTAGAAAGGGAGAACCTGATCTTTGGGCGGAAACAAGACAAAAAGGACAATACTACTAGAGTGGTGACCAAGTTCAATACTGACCATCAAACCATCAGAAACGTGCTTTCTAAGAACTGGCACTTCCTGAGAGACCACACAATCTCTAAGTACGTGTCAGCTTATCCACAAATAACCTTTCGACGGTCTAGGTCCATTAGGGATTCCTTAGTCCATAGTCACTATAACGAACCATCAACATCTGCAATGAATGAGCTATTACCGAAGGGTACCTTTAGATGTGGCTCCTGTGATTATTGCCCCTGGATTTTGGAGGGCCCCTCTTTCCCTCTTCCCAGGGGCGGGGTGCATAAGTGTCACTCTTATTCAGACTGCCAAACCCAAGGGGTGGTCTACATCGCTTTTTGTCGGTGCAGAGCTTTCTATATTGGGAAGACGAAACGCAAATTGGCTAAACGCATGCAGGACCACCTCTACTATTTAGAGGTGGGTCTTATCTACACGCCAATATGCAAACATGTTGGCGTGTACCATGACTTTGATCCCAACTGTGTGGCCTTCTCTGTTTTGGAGGTCATCCGCACAAACCTACGTGGGGGTGACTTCAATAACAGAGTTCTTCGTAAGGAAGCAAAGTGGATCTATAACCTACAAGCCACTCAGTGGCCAGGACTTAACACCGCTGTCTCCTATAAACCCTTCCTATAAGACCCTATGAACTGCCCCTTACTGTATGTGATCAACTGTGCAGTAGCACACGATCAAAGCATTGGGTCCCTTAACATTCGGGACCTTTTCATTATGCATTCATGTATAACCCTATGATCCATTTCAGCAATCTTAAGGGTATCTTGTCCCTTTAAGCTGTATATTCTGGCACACAGTGGATATACTTTATCTACCATCATATACGTTCTGTGCTGTTGATTTGTGTATTGTCGATTGTTGCTTCTTGCTTGTCGTCCCGTGTTATGTGTCTTTGACAGATTTACAGGCAGTTTGTGGGGTATTCCCACTATCCGGGCAAAAAACCTTCCTCTTTCCACCCCCCCCCTCCCCCCTTCCTCCCTATTTTCTTCCTTTCCTCATTTTTCTGATTTCAGGTATATACTGTCTAAATGATCACTTGATGGGATTCGCAATATACCCTGTTTGATTTTGCTGTATTAATCCTATCGATGTAGATTGATCACACTGGGAAGATGTATTATGTAAATTTTATATTTCAATCTATGTTAATATATCGAATGTAATGGACCCGGCTCGCGCGCTCCCACTTCCGTCTGTCCCTCCTCTGTGTAGGTTCGGGCGCCAAGTAGGGATGATCGAACTTTTGAAAAGTTCGGTTCGACCAGAACACCCGAATTTCCCGAAAGTTCGGTTCGGATTCCAGAACCCCATTGAAATCAATGGGACCCGAACAAAAAACACCATTTTGAAGCCCTAAAACCCAATAAATGCCCCTAAAAAGTGCCTAGGGTTCTGGGTCATGCCCCAGGGACTATTAATCACACAAAAAAAGTTCTTAAAAATTGTCGTTTTTGATAGAGAGCCAAATATTGAAAAAATTAAAAAAAAAAAATAAATAAAAAAGAGATTTCTTTAAATTTAGTGTCTGGGGAGTCTAAAAGGTGTACCTGTGAAGTTTCAGCTCTGTAGCATGTCCAGAACCAGAATTATAGCATACCAAACCTTCAAAAATGACTTTTTTGCTTAACCGCACCTTTCTTTTGCTCCTAATCAACGGCACAGCCAATGTGTATGATGGGGACATAATGCAGTGCACTGGGAACAAGATTAGAGTTTTTTTTGGAAAAAGGTGCTGTCTCTTTAAATGTGCATATAATTAACGGGTGTATTTCCACAATGGGGCTATTATTACCAAATGTTTTCAAGAAGTCCAAAGATGTATGTAATTGCACTTTATTTCATGTAAAATGGTGTTTGGTGCACTTTAACTTGAATTCTCACAAGAAACAGACATATATGCACGGATACATTGAGGGTTAGGGTTAGGGGTAGGGGCCACAATGTAGTGCAGAGTGAACAAGATTAGAGATGTTTTGGATGAATACTGTTGTCTCTTGACTTTGAATAGAAGTAAAGGATGCTTAAAAATTGGGCCTTTGTTGGTGCCGACGATGCCTTGACACCATATCCCTATGAAAGTGCTGGTAATGAAGGCAATAATTGCCTTTGTAAGGAAAAAAATTACAATGATATGCATCTGTGTGACAGGTGTGCAAAAATTGTTGTTTGGGTGTTGGCGGAGCCATACCACTGTAAGCCCAAAGAGCTGGTGTTGAAGAAGGCGTAAAAATTATGAAGGTGTGCACATGTGGAACAGGTGCGCAAACATGGTAGTTTTGGTGTTGGCGGAGCCTCCCCACCATAACCCCAAAGAGCTGGTGTTGAAGGAGGCCCAAAAATTGTAAAGGTGTGCACCTGTGGAACAGGTTCGCAAACATGGTAGTTTTTGTTTAGCGTAGCCTCCCCACCGTAACCCCAAAGAGCTGGTGTTGAAGGAGGCCCAAAAATTGTAAAGGTGTGCACCTGTGGAACAGGTTCGCAAACATGGTAGTTTTTGTTTTAGCATAGCCTCCCCACCTTAACCCCAAAGAGCTGGTGTTGAAGGAGGCCCAAAAAATGTAAAGGTGTGCACCTGTGGAACAGGTTCGCAAACATGGTAGTTTTTGTTTAGCGTAGCCTCCCCACCGTAACCCCAAAGAGCTGGCTTTGAAGGAGGCCCAAAAATTGTAAAGGTGTGCACCTGTGGAACAGGTTCACAAACATGGTAGTTTTTGTTTAGCATAGCCTCCCCACCTTAACCCCAAAGAGCTGGCTTTGAAGGAGGTCCAAAAATTGTAAAGATGTGCACCTGTGGAACAGGTTCGCAAACATGGTAGTTTTTGTTTAGCTTAGCCTCCCCACCTTAACCCCAAAGAGCTGGTGTTGAAGGAGGCCCAAAAATTGTAAAGGTGTGCACCTGTGGAACAGGTTCGCAAACATGGTAGTTTTTGTTTAGCGTAGCCTCCCCACCGTAACCCCAAAGAGCTGGTGTTGAAGGAGGCCCAAAAATTCTAAAGGTGTGCACCTGTGGAACAGGTTTGCAAACATGGTAGTTTTTGTTTAGCATAGCCTCCCCACCTTAACCCCAAAGAGCTGGTGTTGAAGGAGGCCCAAAAATTGTAAAGGTGTGCACCTGTGGAACAGGTTCGCAAACATGGTAGTTTTTGTTTAGTGTAGCCTCCCCACCGTAACCCCAAAGAGCTGGTGTTGAAGGAGGCCCAAAAATTGTAAAGGTGTGCACCTGTGGAACAGGTTCGCAAACATGGTAGTTTTTGTTTAGCATAGCCTCCCCCCCTTAACCCCAAAGAGCTGGTGTTGAAGGAGGCCCAAAAATTGTAAAGGTGTGCACCTGTGGAACAGGTTCGCAAACATGGTATTTTTTGTTTAGCATAGCCTCCCCACCATAACCCCAAAGAGCTGGTGTTGAAGGAGGCCCAAAAATTGTAAAGGTGTGCACCTGTGGAACAGGTTCGCAAACATGGTAGTTTTTGTTTAGCGTAGCCTCCCCACCGTAACCCCAAAGAGCTGGTGTTGAAGGAGGCCCAAAAATTGTAAAGATGTGCACCTGTGGAACAGGTTCGCAAACATGGTAGTTTTTGTTTAGCATAGCCTCCCCACCTTAACCCCAAAGAGCTGGTGTTGAAGGAGGCCCAAAAATTGTTAAGGTGTGCACCTGTGGAACAGGTTCACAAACATGGTAGTTTTTGTTTAGCATAGCCTCCCCACCTTAACCCCAAAGAGCTGGTGTTGAAGGAGGCCCAAAAATTGTAAAGGTGTGCACCTGTGGAACAGGTTCGCAAACATGGTAGTTTTTGTTTAGCGTAGCCTCCCCACCATAACCCCAAAGAGCTGGTGTTGAAGGAGGCCCAAAAATTGTAAAGGTGTGCACCTGTGGAACAGGTTCGCAAACATGGTAGTTTTTGTTTAGCATAGCCTCCCCACCTTAACCCCAAAGAGCTGGTGTTGAAGGAGGCCCAAAAATTGTAAAGGTATGCACCTGTGGAACAGGTGCGCAAACATGGTAGTTTTTGTTATAACCAAAATGAGGTTCTGTGAACGTAAAGAGAATGAGAGGAGGGTTTGATGGTGGCACCATGGTCCAGGCTTAAACTGAGGCTCAGCAGCCACATCACAACGATAGCCTAGTCTACAAGGTCTGCATCAGGTGCATCAAAGCTTGATATCCACGACTGATTCATTTTAATTAATGTCAAACGGTCGACTGAGTCGGTGGAGAGTCTCGTTCGATGGTCTGTGACGAATCCTCCTGCTGCGCTGAATGCCCGTTCCGATAGGACACTGGAAGCAGGGCAGGCCAACAACTCCATGGCATACTGGGCCAGTTCTGGCCAGTGGTCTAATCTTAAGACCCAGTATGCCAGTGGATCAGCTTCGTCACATGAAAAGCCCTCTGTGTCACTTTGTGCCCTGACGTAATCGTCCACCATGTGATGCAGACGCTGTCGATGCGATGTGGCAGCTGAGAGGCCTGGGCGGTGAGGACTAAAAAAAGACCGAAAGGCATCCGTCAACCGCACGCCTTCTCCAACGCTCCTCTCGTGACCAGCAGTAGAATCCATGGTAGGTTGTCCCCGCCCCTGCACCCTACGGGAGTCGGGGAACGTGTTCACCAGAATCCTCTTGAAACTGTCCTCAAGGGATTTGATCCTGTGGACTCTCTGGGTGGATGGGAAAAGCTCCGAGACTTTAGACTTGTACCGGTGGTCAAGTAGGGTGGCTAACCAATAGTGGTCAATCTGTTTAATGGCCTTGATTCTGGGGTCCTTTCGCAGGCTCTGAAGCATGATGTTTCCCATGCGTCGCAAATTAGCGAAGGCCTCAGAACTAGCTGACTCCTCTGGGTCGCTCAAAACAACATTATCTTGAACGGGCTCCTCCTCCTCCCAGCCACGCACTACTCCAAAGTGTCCCGAGGGAGTCAAACCCTGCAAAAGTTCCCGCAGAATCGTCCTCCTCCTCCTCCTCCTCTTCCACCCCTGGATCCTGCTCGGGCCTCTGGGAGCAAGGCATAATGGGGTCAGGATTCTCAGGATAAAGGGGGCCTTGAGAGGCAAGGAAGTCCTCCTCTTCCTCCTGCTGCTCTGCCTCCAGTGCCCTGTCCATAATGCCACGCAGAGTGTGCTCCAACAAAAACAGTACCGGTAGGGTGTCACTGATGCATGCGCTGTCCTGGCTGACCATCCTTGTGGCCTCCTCAAATGGCGAGAGGACAGCGCATGCATCCTTAATCAAAAGCCACTGCCGTGGTGAAAAGAAGCCCAGGCGCGCAGAGCCAGTGCTGGTGCCGTACTCGCATAGGTATTCATTGAGGGCCCTCTGCTGCGTGTACAGGCGCTGCAGCATAGCCAAGGTGGAGTTCCAGCAGGTGGGCATGTCACAGATGAGGCGGTGTACCGGCAGGTGAAACTCGCGCTGCACTTCGGCCAAACATGCAGTGGCACTGTACGACCGCCTGAAGTGACTGCGCACCCTTCTTGCCATCCTTAGCACATCCTGCATTCCCGGGTACGAGTTCAAAAACCGCTGTACCACGAGATTCAGGACATGCGCCAGGCGTGGCACATGGGTTAACTTTCCCTGACGAAGGGCGGCCAGGAGGTTTGACCCATTATCAGTAACCACCATCCCTGGCTGCAGCTGGCGTGGTGTCAACCACCTCTGGGCCTGTGCCTGCAGAGCCCCAAGAATCTCAGGGGCAGTGTGCTGCCTGTCCCCTAGACACACAAGCTGCAGCACTGCGTGACACCTTTTGGCCTGAGACATAGAATAGCCCTTTGAACGTTTACGTGGTACCTCATCATATTCAAAGGACCATTCTGCAGAGGAGGGCATGGAGGAGGTAGAGGAGGAGGAGCAGTAGGGGGTAGAAGTGATCGATCTACCCGGATCAGCGACACCACCAGCTGTTTGCAGACGTGGGGGCAACACTGGCTGCAGCACCGAGCCCTGGCTACAATCCCTTCCGCTGGCAAGCAGTGTCACCCAGTGAGCAGTGACAGAAATGTACCGTCCCTGCCCATGTTTGCTTGACCAAGTGTCAGCCGTCAAGTGTATCTTACGGCTGACTGACTTGGCCAGGGACGACACTACATTGCCTTCCACATGTTGGTATAGGGATGGCAGGGCCTTACGGGCAAAGTAATGCCGACTTAGCACCTGCCACTGTGGAACTGCACATTTTGCGAAGTCACGGAAGGGAGCAGACTCTACCAGGTTAAATGGTAATAGTTGCAGAGCCAGTAGTTTTGCCAAACTACTGTTTAGACGCTGGGCATGTGGGTGGCGGGGAGTATACATTTTTTTTCGTTCCAGCATGTGTGTAATCGAAATTTGGCGTCTAGATGTTACAGCTGGTGGTGTGCTGGAGGTAGATGCGACACTGCCTGCTATATCATCATCCCTGTCAGTGGAGGCTGCCAACAGGTGACGAGTGACTATAGCAGGGCCAGGAACAGACTGATGTGCAGGTGGAGCAGGTGGAGCAGGTGGAGCATGAGGAGGAGCGCGAGGAGGACTAGGAGGCCGACTGACCGATCTTTGGCCCTTTTGTGGGTTCTTTAAATGCTCCTGCCAACGGGCCGAGTGGTGGGTTGTCAAATGCCTGTTTAGGCAGCTTGTACCCAGGTGGTTGACATTTTTGCCACGTTTTATACCCTTCTTACAAATCTTGCAGATCGCAACTGTTTTGTCTGCATGGGATGTCTCAAAAAAGGCCCAGCAAGATGAGGTGTGTATAGTGGCCCGGGAGACAACAGGTGCGGCCTTAGATGGAGCGGGCCGTCTGCTCTCCCCTCTTGCTTGCTCTGCCTCCTCCTCAACCTCAGACCCAACATCTGACTCCATCAAAGACTGAGCATCAGGCCTGGCCTGGGAGACAACAGGTGCAGCCTTAGATGGAGCGGGCCGTCTGCTCTCCCCTCTTGCTTGGTCTGCCTCCTCCTCAAACTCAGACCCAACATCTGACTCCATAAAGGACTGAGCATCAGGGTGGAGTAGATGGCCGACACTGTGGTCAAACAGCTCAGCTGACTCCTCTGTCATGTCTGAAGTTGGGTCTAAGGGAGGACGTGAGGTGGACATGGACTCATCTGTATTTGTTCTGACAACTGCAGAAGACTGACCACTTTTCTCTGCCTGGGTCACTGTAGTTGCAGATGATGCCGATGATGAGGGTTTGGTCATATAGTCCCCCACCTCCTGTACATACTGTGGACGTATAGCTTGGCCACTGCCGGAGAACAATCCAAATGGTGGCCTGGCTGAGGACTGACCACCACGTCCACCCCTGCCTCTAGACACCCTAGAAGCTGTGCCCCTTTCCGCAGCAGGGCCACGTATGCCTTTTCTTGGTCTACCAGGCATATTTGTCACTGATGCGTTGGCAACTGTGTGCGGTGAAAAACGCACACTGCTATGCGACCCACAGTTGTCGCTGGATACAGCACAGCAGATGTGTCACGCACAGTAGCAAAGCCTTTTGCACAGTGGACCTAACGCTTTGAACAACAGGCGTTAAGTTGTCACTGATGCGTTGGCAACTGTGTGCAGTGAAAAACGCACACTGCTATGCGACCCACAGTTGTCGCTGGATACAGCACAGCAGATGCGTGTCACGCACAGTTGCAAAGGCTTTTGCACAGTGGACCTAATGCTTTGAACAACAGGTGTTAAGTTGTCACTGATGCGTTGGCAACTGTGTGCGGTGAAAAACGCACACTGCTATGCGACCCACAGTTGTCGCTGGATACAGCACAGCAGATGCGTGTCACGCACAGTTGCAAAGGCTTTTGTACAGTGGACCTAACGCTTTGAACAACAGGCGTTAAGTTGTCACTGATGCGTTGGCAACTGTGTGCGGTGAAAAACGCACACTGCTATGCGACCCACAGTTGTAGCTGGATACAGCACAGCAGATGTGTCACGCACAGTAGCAAAGCCTTTTGCACAGTGGACCTAACGCTTTGAACAACAGGCGTTAAGTTGTCACTGATGCGTTGGCAACTGTGTGCAGTGAAAAACGCACACTGCTATGCGACCCACAGTTGTCACTGGATACAGCACAGCAGATGCGTGTCACGCACAGTTGCAAAGGCTTTTGCACAGTGGACCTAACGCTTTGAACAACAGGCGTTAAGTTGTCACTGATGCGTTGGCAACTGTGTGCGGTGAAAAAAGCACACTGCTATGCGACCCACAGTTGTCGCTGGATACAGCACAGCAGATGCGTGTCACGCACAGTTGCAAAGGCTTTTGTACAGTGGACCTAACGCTTTGAACAACAGGCGTTAAGTTGTCACTGTATTTTGCTGCCTAGCAAGCACGTATACCTGCTGTGATATATCAATACAGCAGCACTGTGCAACATGCTCACTAAACAGAACCCTCACACTTTCACTTTCCCTACAGAAACTCAATTATTAAATATAACTAATGTAGTATAAAGTTCCCTAACTACACTAGATATCCCTTTCCTCGCACTAAATAGAAAGCTCCATACAGCAGAAGACTGACACTGTCCCTTAAGTTTTTTTTTTTTTTTGTAACTCAAAAAACCAGCACAATTGCTGTATCTAACTACACTGGCTGTAAGCTAAATAAAATTCTGCTATATGGAGCTTTAGAACCTCTCGATATGTAGAAAATGTAGTGTATCAAAGCAGGAGTCAGAGAACTGCTTCCACTCTCTTCAACAGGCTCTGTATCACTGTGCTAGGGGTTAGGCGGGGCTATCTTATATAGTGTGGGGCGTATTCACTCCTGATTGGCCTCTGGTCCCCGTAGTCACTCCAATCACGTTCCTAGGAGACTCCTGCCCCCTCTAGTTGAATACTAGTTGAATGTATATAATACTTGCAGACCTGTAGTTCCACCTACTGCTCGCTTTGGTGGCACCCAAGGAAGACTAGTCCAACCTACACATTACAGCCATTCCCTGGCGGGACCCTCTGGCCCTATCGGGATCATTTGGCTTGGAGTTATGTGGCATGCCAATGGGAGACGCGATCTGAGGTCCGAATTAATGTTAGACAAGTCAATCTGTTTGTGAAGTTTGGTAAGCAGTGGATGTAACATATTTACACTCTATGTTCCTTTATTGTTTGTATACCCTGTTGTACAATACATGCTATGTGATAATTGTTTTGTCTTTCCATGTATTGATTGTTTTCTTTTTTCTACGAACATTTTAAGGCATGAATGTAATCATGGCTCTATAAGAGGGTGAATTTAAAAATGCTATAGTTCCTGATGAAGCTGGAGTATTCCCGCGAAATGCATAGAACAGAGCAATCACCCATCTGATTACTACAATCACGACATTAGCATACTGTTGCACTTTTTTCCTGCTATGTTTTATGTGTTGATGTTTTTATATGAATAACAAATAAATATTGCTGGATTTTATATCTTGTTCTTCTTTGCTTACCACTATACTGTTTGACATTAGATCCATTATAGTCCCACCCCCTTCCTTTGATTCAGTTGGTTCTAGGGCCACTGATTTGGAAATTCTTCCTTCTATTCAGATTTAGGGATGAGGATTTTTTGTCAGGGCACGGGTTATATCCATCTTTTCAACTATGCACACACACATATATATATATATATATATATATCTATATCTATATACACACGTGTATATAAAATTATATTATTGATTCAATTATAATTCATGCGTTATAATATATATATATATATATATATACACACACACACATATATATAATAATATATAACGCATGAATTATAATCTAATCAATAATCTAATTTTATTATATATATTATATATTATATAATAAAATTATATTATTGATTCGATTATAATTCATGCGTTTGTGTTTCAAATTTATCACATCTGGGATGTCTACTAGACTCTTGTTTTGGTCAGGTTTAAGTCAGTAATTACTAAGAATTGTAGGCCTATAATACATAACGCCAAATTTCCATGAAAAAAATTGTACCGCTTTTGGTACATAATTCCTGACATAATCATACCGCCAGGGAGGTTAAAAAGTCTAGCCTAGACTTCACTGTGAGGAACACTGTAAGTGACTGCCTGTGATAAGCTTAAGTAGCTGTTTGTGTACGATACAGTTTACTAAAGTCGTGATTTTTCTCTAGTCTCTGTTAATATAGAGCAGAGTTTCTCAACCTTTTTACCTTGGAGGTCTCAGGGAACCCCTGAAATAGTTTCTCAACCTTTTTACCTTGGAGGTCTCAGGGAACCCCTGAAATAATGTTCAGCTGTACAGCTCACAGAACATTTGTGTGATCAGCAAACTGATGATATAACAATTATTTTTAGAAATAACGTTAAATAATAGAATAAATACTAAAATGTACCCTTTTTAATGTAAAAACTGTGCTTGCTTTATTCTGCAAAAATGCACAATACTGGGTCGAACTTGAGATAAGCAGTGTGCAGGGGAGCAGCAGGGCAGTGTACAAGGAGGCAGCAGAGCACAGTACAGGGGGTCAGCAGGGCAAAACACAGAGGTTTAGCAGGGCAGAGCGCAGGGGGTCAGCAGGGCAGAATACAGGGAGCTGGAGGAGCCAGAGTTAATGGACTGCCAATGATATCTCAGGTGGAAGCACACTAATTGGGTTTATCCCAATATCAGACCATGTGTGTGGTAAGAACAACTTGCCCTCCAACTTTGATTGGTCCAATCATCCATCACAGCGGTCTTTTGATCTATCCTACACAGAAAAGGACTGTTAGATCATGCTGCTGCAGCACCTTACTTTTCCTTGCTATTATCTTCTGACAATAGTTTTGCTATCTTCTTAGGGCTACAACCATAGTGAGATATCTCTCATTACCTATATACCCACTATGGACAATAGAGATTGATCCCCCTTGATGACATACTATGTACTGCCGAGTAATCACTATTGTATTAGGAATTCCCACTGATATGTGCAGTATGTGGGCAGCATAGATCAATTATTTTTGACATTTATACGGCTTAGCTGCGCCGAATCGTATACTTCACACACCCTCTTATGTCTGGATGTCATAGAGTGATTTTTGTTTTATGTTACATGTTTGTTGTATGTATCACATTCACAATTGGCGTGGGTTACTGGTCTTTAGATATACTGTGTTTATTTTTATTAGAGCAATTGGTGATATAGCTGGCTCCACTTTTTTACAACAAAAAATATTTTCAATAAATTCATGCATTTTCTGACTGTAGCACCCACCAAGGTAGGTGCTAGGTAAAGTATAGTGGGCCTTGTCTGCTTATCAGCATGGCCATGATTTTCAGCTAGGCTGGCATGTGTTCCCAGGTGTGCCTGTTGGGTGGGGGAGTCTCCCTACTGTGTCCCAAAGAGGGCTCTCATTGGTCAGTGGAGGAAACCTGACCAATAGCACACCAGGGCTTGTATCCATCCTGGAAGGGCGAATTCTACCACAGATCATTCTGGGAGGGGGTATAAGTCTGTGGGGAGCACATGATAGGTGGTCTTTGGCGGGAAGCAGAGTCCCAGGAGGGAGGGTACGGCTGTCTATCCTCCTGTCAGGAAGAATCGGGTATCCCAGGCGGCTGGCCTGAGGGGATACAGGGTTGAACTGAGCTGCAGGAAGGATCCAGTGTGCTGAGGACCAGCAGAGCTGTGGGGGTCGAGTTCCAGGAAAGCATTCTGAGTCGTGAGTACTTTGAACTGTCCCTAGGGGTCTGCCTAGTCAGAGGGGACCACTGCCGAGAAGGTCAGAGGGATCCAGGAGCTAGCTAGCCGGTGGAGAAATAGAGTAAAGGGGGTGCCAGAGTTTAACCCTGAAGAGTAAAGGGGGTGCCAGCAGTTGGGCCCTGAAGTGTACAGTGTTGAGAGTTGCAGCAGTATCTACTAGAGGCCACCTCAGTCAGGAAGGACTGGAGGAATACGTGTCAAGGACTTTTGAGCTAAACAGAGTGTCAGAAGTCAGCTTTCAGTACAGTACAGCTAAGTCAGTGATTTCAAGCGTCAGCAAGCCATGGTCGGCATTCAGCCGGCGTCAAGCCAGCATTTAAAAGGCATTTTTCTTCAAGTGTCCCAATTTGTATCTAGTTGAGCCAGAGGAGTATCCCACTCATTCCCTTCTCCCATCCCCATATAAAATAAACAAAAACAACCAAAGATGCCAGATTGTTCACTGTCAGATCTCACACTTGGGCAATCAGCTTAAATGTTCTGTTGGTGTTAATGGTAACCATGGCAGACCCGCATCAGGCCCAATCCCTGGAAATATTGCTACATCACTATACAGGTCTATCTTGACTATAATTAACCACTTTCATTGTATCACTGGGGAGCCTACTCTCCAGGTGAATACAATAATTGGTTTTTGGTATGCTGATCTTTGGTTACTAGGCAGGAACCTTATTCGAGACACAGTTATATAAGGTCTGGACTATTACCTCCCCACCTTTGTAGGTTTTCCTACTCCTCCTTTAATATTTTGCTCAGAGTACAGCAGGTCATCAGGGCAGAGCACAGAGGTCAGCAGGGCAGTGTACTGGAGGTCAGCAGGAAAGGGCATGGTGGATTAGGAGGGCACAGTACAGGGGGGCAGGAGGGCACATTACATGGAGAGCAGGAGGGCACATTACATTGGGACAGCAGGGCACAGTACATTGAGGCAACAGAGCACATTACATAGGGTGCAGCAGGGCACATTATAGAGGGTTCAGCGGGGCACATTATGTGGGGTGTGGCTGGGCACATTACTTAGGAGGGGGGCCAGGCACATTACATTGGGGGGCTCAGCAGGACACAATGCATGTGAGCAGCAGGACACATTACATGGGGGCAGCAAGGCACGTTACATGGGGGCAGCAGGTCACATTACATGGGAACACCATGGCACATTATGCGGGGGGTGCAGTGCACATTACATGGGGGGGGGGAGCAGGGCACATTACTGTGGCGGAGTGGCTTCTGCACATGCAAAGCGGAACAGGGGAAGCTGCTGTGAATCCTGGTCTGGTTCCCTCCTCTTTTGTCCATTCCATATGATGTCACATACAAGCGCCTGGGATGGACAGGAGGGGAGGAGAGGCCAGTGGGGAACAATAGAAACATGTGTTGCTTCCCTGCACCACTCTGCATGTGGGAAAAATAATAGGAGAATGTCGGCCTAGTGGGGTTTTTATCTACCTATCAGCTGCCTGCATCTGGCAGGTAGATCCCTGAGGAAACCCTGGGGACTTCTCGTGGAACACTTGAGGTCCACAGAACCCCAGTTGAGAATCCCTTAAAGAGATGGTGTGCTGCTGCCATATAGTAATCTGATTAAGCCACAGAGACATTGTTTTAAGAAGCTCCTGTTTTCACAGATTCATAATATGTTTAACATTGTTCTCAATTATATGCATATTTTTGCTATTCTGGCCCTGTTTGTATTGTTAAATTTATTTTGCACCTATTTAGTAAATGTCAAGTTACATTTACCCTCTGTGTGATCATTCATCCAATTATACATCCTGTTACAAGTGTACATAGGCATACTGACATTTGAATGTGATTCCTTAACCCTTATTACAATACTGGAACACTGTCATTGTTTAATTGTTACAAAGAATATAACAGAATATGTAAAAAGGAAATCGAGGACTCAAAAGTGATATGGTCCAGAAATATTTAGACAGAATAAGGGTGAATAAAGCACCTGGACCAGATGGCATCCACCCACGTATCCTAAAAGAATTGAGCGCTGTCATTTCAAAGCCTTTGTTTCTAATTTTTAGGGACTTGTTAAGGACTGGAATAGTACCACTGGATTGGCGTAGGGACAATGTGGTGCCTATATTTAAAAAGGGATCAAAGTCTTTGCCAAGTAACTACAGACCTGTTAGTTTAACTTCTATAGTCGGGAAGATACTGGAGAGTTTAATAAAAGACCACATAGATGATTTCTTGCTGGAAAAAAATATTTTAAGCAACAGACAGCATGGATTCATGAATGACAGAAGTTGTCAAACAAACCTGATTTCTTTTTATGAGGAGGTAAGTAAAACCTTGGACAGAGGGGTGGCTGTGTACATACTTGGATTTTGCAAAAGCGTTTGACACAGTTCCCCACACACGGCTAATGTGTAAGGCAAATTTTACTGGCTTGGAAAGATTGGTTTGTAATTGGACAGAAAATTGGCTAAAAGATAGAATTCAGAGAGTAGTGGTTAATGATTCTTACTCTGAATGGTCTAAAGTTATCAGTGGTGTACCCCAAGGTTCAGTGTTGGGACCCTTACTTTTTAATATCTTTATAAATGATATAGGGTCTGGGATTAAAAGTACCATTTCAGTCTTTGCAGATGACACCAAGCTTTGCAGTGGAATAACTTCCTTAGAGGATGTCTCCAACTTACAAACTGATCTCAATGCACTGTTTCATTGGGCAACTATGTGGCAAATTTGGTTTAATGTTGATAAATGTAAAGTTATGCACTTTGGGGCTAAGAATATGCATACATCATACATACTAGGTGGAGTAGAATATTAGAATATCTGGGGGAATATTAGCGGAGAAGGATCTGGGTGTTCTGGTAGATCATAAGCTTAATAATAGCATGCAATGCAAAGCTGCGGTTTCCAAAGCAAGCAAAGTCCTATCTAGTATTAACAGAGGCATGGACTCCAGAGAGCGAGATATCATTTTGCCCCTGTACAAATCATTAGTAAGACCTCATCTGGAATATGCAGTTCAGTTTTGGGCACCAGTTCTTAAAAAGGATATCAGGGAACTGGAGAAAGTGCAGAGAAGGGCAACCAAACTGATTAGAGGCATGGAGGAGCTCAGCTATGAGAAAAGATTAGAGAAACTGAATTTATTCTCTCTTGAGAAGAGGAGATTAAGGGGGGATATGATCAACATGCATAAATACATAAGGGGTCCATATAGTGAACATGGTGTTGAGTTGTTCACTTTAAGGTCAACACAGGGGACAAGGGGGCACTCTTTACATCTAAAGGAAAACAGATTTCATCTCCAAATACGGAAAGGTTTCTTCACCGTAAGAGCTGTGAATATGTGGAATAGACTCCCTCCAGAGGTGGTTCTGGCTAGCTCACTAGATTGCTTTAAAAAAAGGTCTGGATTCTTTCCTAGGAGTACTTAATATACAGTAAGTGGGTACTAAAATTTTTTTTTAGGTGAAGTTGGTCCAGGGAATATCTGATTGCCTCTCGGGGAATCAGGAAGGATTTTTTTTTCCCTTGCTGTAGCAAATTGCTTTGCTGGGTTTTTTCGCCTTCCTCTGGATCAACTGCAGGTATAGGATTGTGTATATGTGATTGTATGGTTGGGTTTTCAATACTGGTGTTTTTTTTGTTTTTTTTTGTTGGTTGAACCTGATGGACTTGTGTCTTTTTTCAACCTGATTAACTATGTAACTGTTATTAACAATATTACAAGATATAAGCATTTCCAGTTTTCTGTCAGAAACATTTGAGGCTTTTGCACCCAAACAGCTTTAGGCTAGGTTCATATTTGTGTGTTGCTGGAATGCGTGCAACATCATGCCCATTCCCGCAGTGCGTAAAAAACATGCATCCTATGCAGCAGAAGTGTGATAACTTGGTAACAGAGTATCATGGTGTTGCACGATTTATTAAAAAAAAAGATCATGCATTTCTTTTGTGTGATTTTTGTGCCCTAATCACAAAGTGTAATATCATGGAAAACATGTGCAGTCGCACCTGCAATGGTGTGCATGGAACCTTACACTCTCGGTTAGTATGATTCCACTTCCTTTGTGCTAAGCTCTTTAGTGTTCGCTTCCTCCTCCCAGCTGTCCTTTGGAGAAAGACACCTCCTGCTTACTGTCAGCAGTACTGCCTCTACCAAACTGCATTGAATTGTGGGTGTGGCCAAATTCCACGAACAGTAGAAGAATCTTAAAGGGGCATTAAGAACCAGGAGTGTGTTATGTGCAGAGCTCAGGGATGTGCTTTGTACAGAGTGCAGGTTTCAAAGGTATGCTATGCACAGAGCACAGGCTTCAGGATTGAGCTATGTACAGAGTGCAGAATTCGGAGGTGAGCTATGTGCAAAGTGCAGGTTTCAGCAGGGTGCTATACACAGAGTGCATAGTTCAGTGGTGCACTATGCACAGAGGGGAGTGTGCTATGTACATAGTGCAGTGTTTAGGGGTGTGCTATGTACAGAGTGCAGGGGTGCAATATGTAGAGAGTGCAGAGTTCAAGGGTGTGCTAAGTAGAGTGCAGTGTACAAGGGTGTGCTACCTACAAAGTGCAGAATTCAGGAGTGCGCTACACACAGAGTGCAGGTTTCAAAGGTGCGCTACATACAGAATGCAGGGTTTAGGAATGTGCTAGATACAAAGTGCAGAGTTCAGTACACACATAGCGAGGATTTCAGGGGTGCGCTATGTACACAGTGCAGGGTTTAGGGATGTGCAATTTACAGAATGAAGAGTTTAGGAGTGCGCTCTGCACCACTCTCTCCCTCATCCCCCACTTCTACACCTACACATTCCTCCACTGCCCTTATTTACCCCCCAAAGCTTACATGCATCTTACCTTTTCAAAAAACACCAGCTGGCTCTAGTACCTCCTTGCACTGTAGGCAGCTCTGCCTCTATCTCTCTTATTTGCAGGCACAGATGGCGATCAAAGTGCCCCCTCCCACCAATGACAACATTCCACATGCATCTACATCTCCCCTGTCATCACCATGAGTGCAGGGCAAGGAGGGATCTGTGGGAGCTACTAAGATGCAAGCAGTCCTTGTGAAAACAGATGCTCGGCTTCTGTGTTTATAAGTGACAGTGGTGAGCGGGGAGCAGAGGGGGGAGCTGGAGGTGGCACAATGTTCTGGCTGAAAAAAAGCACTGGTTGATACTCATGCAGCTCCTCAGTTTATTAACTCAGTGCTCCTTCTCAGTGCTTTCTGTTTGCCCTAGGTACTATTGTCATCTGGACAGAAAGTAAGAGAAAATCTAAACTTTTGAGTGCCACCTGAATAGAAAAGAGAGAGAGATTTCTTAAGACTTCTTATTGTGTATACAGCACAGGAAATCAAATTAGTTCTCCCCAATAGAACATAAATGGCAAAAAAAAAAACTAGGGGGGGTTTTAACCACCCTGTACTCTATCAAGCTATTTTGGCTTTAGATATACACAAGTGGAAAACTGATATCCCCACTCTTTCTGAAAAGGAGTGGAAAAATGTGGTAGCTAAATATACTAAACAGCTGATATCTGCTATAGATAAAAGTATCCAATTTAAATTTTTAACTATACTGCACTATCTGGAGCTTTCCCTTTTTTTAACATTCCCGGCAGGATATGGGCAGTGGAGGAGCGATAGCTACTACTGTAAGTAAGCGGAGGTACCTACCCGGAAGGGGAGGTGGTCCTAATGCCATAAGGCAAATAAAACCCAATTGTTCCAGTGAGTGAGCCTTTTTACTACTAGCCACGGTGGAAACCAAAGTGACACCAATATCTGATTGGGAAGCCTGGCACTGAGCACCTGCACTTTATCTCCTGCACTGCACAGAGATGCATGTTTCTTTTGAACATTATTCACAAGAAGTCACTTCTATTTATGAACTGTGTGGAACATTTATGAGATTACCATAAATCTCATGCACTATATATGAACTTGGAACTTTGCACTTATGAAATAATTTATTTACAGTGTGCAATTTACTGAATTGGTATTATGTTTTGTTTATGTATGCTATAGGAATTGATCTTAATTTGCTTACACTGATTTTGCACCAACACCTATGCACTTTACTTTAAGCACTATTATGTATTTATTTATTTTGAAGCATATTGTATACATTAAATATTCATGCACTTTATTATTGAGCAAGCGCTATAGGTAACTTTTCCTATTAAGGTTACTTTACACTCATCCCACTAGCACTTTACTATAGCAGCTGCTTCCCATTTTATTAGTATAAGCTAGATCCATTGGCGCAGGGGATATACTACTAGTATATCACATTCTCTACTTTTTATTACATGGTATGGAGCTGCCCTTTGATTTTCGACTATTGGAAGCAAGTTATATCCAGGTTGGCTAAGGCACTGAAACTATCTCTGGCTTTGGATCACATTGTTTTGTTGTTAGACATCTATGATTTCTTCTAGATTATAAAATATGCTAAACTGCTGCTTTTTCATATCCTACTATGCCAGAAGGGAAATTCTCCTTAAATTGAAATTTTCCACCTCACCCTCCTACATTGATTGGTGCTGAGCTATTAGATCTGTACTCCCTTTTTACCAACTGACGCATATAAGCCAAGGCTGCCCAGCCAAATATGATGAAATCTGGTCTGCATGGTTGGATTGACCTCCCCTTTCTCTTCTGACCCCCCCCCCCCCCACACACACACACCCCCACCTCTCCCCTCCTCCTCCCTTTAAGGGCCTTGATGACTTTTAACAAGAAAACCTACCTGGGGACTTTTAAAAATCAGATTCCTAGGAATAGGAACAGAATAGAGAGTGGGGCTAATAGTGAATAGTGATGAGTCAAACACCCCCCCCCCCCCGTTTGGTTTGCACTAGAACATCTCAAACATACTGACGTCAGTAATTTTTTCACTGCACCTGAGCAATGAATTATGGGGCACAGGTGACATCAGAGCCCTATAAAAGAGCTGTCAAACTCAGATAGAAGTTAGTTAGGCAGAGAAAGTCTTAGGTTACTCAGCTGGCTTAGAGGCGTAGCTGGTAGAATAACGGGCTAGCAAGTGAGAGGCTGGGGGTTCGAATACTGTGGCCAGCAGGTGGTCAAAATTAATTATGAATTTTAATTAAAACCTATTAATTGTCCCCGTCCCTTCTGACGTGACATCAGTAATTTATTCACTGCACCTGAGCAGTGGATTATGGGGCTCTGGTGACGTCAGAGCCCTATAAAAGAGCTGTCAAACTCAGATAGAAGTTAGTTAGGCAGAGAGAGTCTTAGGTTAAACAGCTGGCTTAGTGGCATAGGTGCTAGAATAAAGGACTTCCAAATGAGAGGCTGTGGGTTCGATTCCTTAGCCCTAATATTAATTATAGATATTAAATAAAACCTATTAAATTAATTATGGATGCGGGGACTCGAAGTTCCTGTGAAAAAGCCCATTTGTTCCCATTTGGCAGGCAGTGTTTGAGTCGAACTTAGGTTTGACTCGAACACAAAGCTCATCACTAATAGTGAAGCACTATGCTTGCCACTGCGAGTGGTGGGTGTGACAAAATTGCAGTGGGAGTGGCTTAAAACCTGAGTCGACATACAGAGTGCAGGAATCAGAAGTATATAATGTACATTGTTCCGAGGGGTGTGGGTTAGGTAATGTACATGCAGGGTTCAGGTGCGTAATGTAAAAAGTGTCCTCTATGATATCCCCCCCCCCTTATATATAACACAGCAGTAACACATAATCATACATACATACATACAAACACCATACAACACACATAAACATACAGTACATACACATATATGCAACACAATGGGGCTGATTTACTAGAACTGGAGAGTGCAAAATCTGGTGCAGCTCTGCAGCTCTGCATGGTAGCCAGTCATTTTCCAACTTCAGCTTGTTCAATTAAGCTTTAACGTTAAAACCTGGAAGCTGATTGGTTTCTATGCAGAGCTGCACCAGATTTTGCACACTCCCGTTTAAGTAAATCAACCCCCCTGCATTCACATACATGCAACACACATGCGCAAAGATACATAATCAAATACTTACCTCTCTGGTGGCATCTTCAGTTCTCTGTGTCTTTGCTCCAGCCAGTGACATTTTTTCCCAACTGATCTTAAAGCACAGCCACAGCCCGTCTCCTCCTTCTCCCTCTCCTCCTCTTAAGGCAGGCACAGTTCCTCCTCTCAATACCCCCTCTGAGCACTACCACGACAGCCAGTACTTGCAGGACACAGTGGGCAAGACTTAGAGAAATTATGTCTTGCATGCTGCGTTCTCCGGACTAGAAATGCCAGAGGTGTAAGCAATTCAGTAGTGACCTGGAAACTGGAGCTAAATTCTGGTATTGCCGGGTCAATGCCAGCAAACTCCCAGCTATGCATATAGTTACACAGTACAACAGTCACCCTTCTTTCTTTTATAAAACCATCAATGCAGTTCAGATTACTTGTATCTGTTTGTAACTCTCAGCGTGGTTAAAAACTTGAAGGGGGTGCGGGAATTATCCTGGAGCTATGTCATTCTACCAGCATTTCCAATGTTCCTTGACACACCAAAATCTAGACGGAGTATGTTAGTTGACTCGTGTCCGGGATATCTGTACACCAGGATTGTAATATGTTCACAGGACCATATGTGTGATGTTTACCTGGCTACCTCTTTGGTTCACATGAGTTCTGTAATTTCTCTGTTTATTTTGCCATACAGGTCTGATTTATGTAATTGTTCTCGACTGTAATGTATGCCTTATACACCTAATATAAATAAAGAATTAAAAAAAAAAATTGAAGGGAGAGCTTATTATCTAAGAAAGCACCAAAACCTGGACAGGGTAGTATGAAAAATGCATGGGTGACCCAGTCCTGATTAAGAATTTTACTCAGTTTGTGAAAAAAACATGATTGGCAAATGAAAACACATTTAACAAATGAGAAAACAGAAGGAAAACAATACTTAGAACATATTTTCCAAATGAATAGGAACATTTAAGATATATTAACAGATCCCCTGATCTGATAATTAGGTATCTCAAGGGGGTTAAAGCAACACATGTATAAGTAGTTTACTGTTACACTTATGTACTTGGTTGAGATTTTATGTTTTATCCATTCCCTCTTTCTCCTCTTTCTGTAAAGCTTTTATTTAAAGCCAGACGATTTGGCAACCTAGTCCCAGGTTATTAAAGGTGTTCATGCCAAGATTTTCTAGATTGTATGCCAGTGCAATTATCATGTTTTAAATTGAATGTCTTTGTAAGGGGTAAGACAGCAGAGACATGTGAAAAAGGATAGGCTGAAATTTTATTTTACTTTTAACATTTAAAATACTGTTGACTCTATAATAAAGTAGTCTTCCATAGAATCTCAATTGTTAAAACTCAAATCCAGGAAATTAGAAAATTGTGTTGCACCTGAACTGCAAGGGTTTACTGCTTGTTTTAGTCTAGGGGAGAGTAAAAGCAATTATACCTACCTGATCCTCCGCTTATCCAGCAGGCAGAGCTCCTGCATTCTCTTGCAGTGGACTGTCCCTCAGCATCATCACATCCAATTCATGGTAATGGATCCTGCATTGATCTTGGTGCCATCAGGATCTTGGATCCCTGGAGTGTATAGGAGAAGATGCTGCAGGAACTGGTTTAGCAGTGTAGAGGAGCAGAGGTTCAGGTAAGTAAATCTACTAAAACCAGTGCTGTAGACCTTAACCTTGCAATATGGGACCATGCACATTGAAAGGGATCGTTTTCAAGTTTCCTGGAGTTGGGCTTTAGGTTCCCCAGCAATTTTCTCTATTTTATAGTTGATTGATTTTTAATCCTGTCTACCTGTGACTTCGGCCTAATTTTCCTGTTTTATTGTAATGTTTTTGGAAAACTTTTGGAAAACTTTGTCCCTCATTTACTAAAGAATATTTGCGGACCCTCATGCATTCATATGTCAGCAAACCAACCCAGCAACTTGCTCACTGTACTTACTAAGCGTATTAGGACAGAATTTATTCAGGTAGAGCGAGCATACAGCAAATGTTGATTGATAAGCACTGTATGCTTCAGCAAAGTAGTGGCATGCCTAAAAAAAAAATAGATATTCTTAAAAGTGTTTGGGGAAATATAACTTTTAGTAGCTATTCTGTGTTTCAAGCAGGAACAATACTTTGTACAGGACAATGCTGCACACAAGTGCAGAAGTGCAAGCATTTGGCACTAACACAATTCCATATGCTGCTACTAGTTTATTTACAAATTGGAGAGCTGATCCTTCTTAGGAAAGAATTACACCTACTTTTAAATAATTTAATGATTTAAGCTGTATTTTGACAATAAGAGACAAAAAAAGTTGGTTTATCAAGCAAAGAGTAAATTTTTCAAACAGTTTGGAAAATGCATATTTATTTTGTAAAGGAAATTTTGGTAAAATTGGAAATAGTAAATTAACCAATTGTGTTCACATTCTACAAACTCCAGTACCCATTTTTAAAAACGAATCTGCTTCCCCTGCAGCAACAGATCACCATAAGTAATCTATTGAGAAGACTATTGAAAGATAATGGACCTAAATCAGCATATAATGGACATAATGGCATATAATGGACCTAAATCACTACCTGAAAAAGAGCAAATATAATCTAAAATAAAAAAATCAATGATAAATAATTAAGTCAGACAAGGAAAAATATTGTATAAAAAAATATATTTCCCGCTCACCCAAAGTAGTATATATGTGTATATGTGAAGGTGCTGTAACTCATAAAAAGTCCAAATACTCAACTTCTGTGTAAACAAAATAAGTGCGCAACCTAAAATTATTTTAAACAATTGCTAAGTGTTACAAGGAATAATAAAAGTTCACGCGAATACATAAATCGCAGTGTAAAGAATTGGAAAAAAATAATTCAATATTATAATAAAAATATAATGTTTTAAATTATATTATATATAATTGTATTATTATAAATTATTATAATAAAAAATATTCCTTTTTACCAATTATTTATTGAGATGCTGTGGATGACATTGGAGCTTAATGTGTAAGTGTCAATTACTCACATAAACAAGTGTAATGTCGTTAATACTTCAACAACTGTGGAATAGTGTCCCTATTCTTCTTATCTTTGTACCTGGAAATCCTATTTGATCCTTTATTAATGTTAGCACAAGCAATTTACACATCCAAATGATTTTTTGCTATGTGTGTCATACTAATGTGATAGCCTTTGAGTCAGAAGGCTTTGTCTATTTTATTTTGTGGTACATTTCTACAGATGCACAAATTACATAAAAATGATGCTGGGAAAAATTACAGAAAAGTGCATTTTTCAATAATGTTTGACTATTTCTACCTAATTAAATCCTAGGAAATAAAAATATATGTATCCAAATCTGCTTTAAAAATAAAATCTGAAATGACAGACTCAGGACCCTTTCTATTCTCCTTTCTTTGGCACCTTTCTCTTCTTTTTCTTTCTTTTTCTCTTTCAGTTTGTTGGTTGCTATTTTCTTATGGCACCTTGGATGCTGCCCCTGTGCCCTGTGAATTATAGTTGGCCCAGCTGGGAACAGTGCCCAATGGCTTGGAAATGTGCAGCTAGACTGGATGATATGCTTCTCTTCCCTAAATCATGAAACCACTGTTGTTTGTGGTTTTTTTTTTTTTTTTATATCAGAGATAGGAGACAAAGTAGTTGATGCATTTCATGAAATTAAATTCACTTAATCATAATTGACTAGTTATGATTAGGTGAATTTAATTTCATGAAATGCGTCAACTACATTGTCTCCTGTCTCTGATATCTTTGTCTGTCATGGATTTATGAATAAACTGCTACATTTGTGAAGTCGGAGTGCAGTCTTTCATCTTCAAGTGAATACATATGTCTCTGTTAGACTATTGATTGAATAAGGATTTTATATGATGTCCCTTGTCTGTTAATTCTAAAAAATAAATAAATAAATAAAATCTGTCCTGAAAAAATGTACAATACAGAGTAGGTTACAAATGTAGAAACCTCTTAAAGGAAAAATGTTCCGGGATTCGAGGGTGAATGGAACAAAGCGTTTTTTGGGACTCAAGTGCTTAAAGAATATGTTACCCTCACATTTCATATTTCTGATATGTCTCTGGAAGAGAAGACTCTGGAAGACTCAGTGAACTACCACAGAGCTCACAGTACCATGGTTGTTCACTGAAAACTACATGCCGACAGCCACAAAGGCTGCCGGACCTTGTCGTTTTCCATTCACAGAGGATTGTGAATGAGTGATGCGGGTGGCCGTGGGGACCCCGCATCTTTTTTAATTTGTGAAAGCAGACATGGGGAGAAGGGGGGGACACAGGGGCCGGTGCATTCATAACATGTTACATATTACACCATGAATATAGGGTGTAAAATGGAACATGTTATGAAAGGTGAACTTATCCTTTAAAAAGTACCCTGTTCTTTTTTTATTGCTTCCTTTGTGTGAAATACCTGGTGAACCTGCCAGTTCCCCTGCTTTCCTATTTCAAACTGACCATACTAGGCACGAGAGCTCATCCATCCCAGCGTGGTCAGTTTTCTAGAAAGTCTGGAAGAAAAGCCTGCCTGTCCTCCAATGGCTGAGATGTGGGCTGACATGCCTCCCTCCCCCATACAGCCATTCACTGTGATCACTTATAAAAAAAGAATAAAAATGATGTGTGTGTGTGTATATATATATATATATGCAAAAACACACAAACGTTTTGCCTTTCATTTTTTAAACTAAATCAGTTCTTTTACAAGGTATGGGTTCACATATACTTTTCTTATATTGTATTTTCTTATTGTATAGCACTAGGTATGCTCACACAGTGTCCATAGAGCTAGCTAAATATTTTGCATAGCAGTCTAAAAGATGGATTAGGAGAAGCGAAAAAGGTGATCGCACTCCAAGATGCAAGGAAAAGCACTTTATTGAATAAAAAATCATCCAACATGCACAAAGAAAATTGACAGTAACATCATGACATGAACGGAGGAAAGCTTGGTTAACACATTTCACAAATTTCTTTGCCTAATTACAACCCATTAGCACCAATAATATTAACTTCTAAATAGCAGAAATGCAGCTGAACAATGTTAAAGTGCTGATTAGCTCACTGAAGATAAACACTTGTTAGATACAAAATATTTTTTCTTTTTCTTACATAAAAACAGTAATATAGAAAAATATAAAAACAAGCAGTTCTTATATATTTCTATTCAGATCCTGTAGATGTAACAAAAAATTCAACAATCACAGATAAACATTACTCAAAATAGAGAATCAACATAGTACCTGCTCATACTCTGACACCATGGGATAAGAGATAATAAACATTCAGGAAAAAGGAGAAAAGGAAAGAAGATCAAAAGGAATATTTATATATTGACCATTCGTCCTCATCTTTGCTGACAATAGCAAAACTCCAACCCGCCAAAGTATATATATATATATATATATATATATATATATAAAATAATAACAAGAAAATAACAGAATATTAACAGAAAAAAAAAACAAAAAAAAAAAAAGATGGATTAGCTTGCATTGTATTTAATACTTGGTAAAAAGAAAGACAAAACATGGTCAGTAAAGCCCCGTACACACGTACCGATGGTCGGCTTACAAATGTTCCTCTTTTCTCCCCGGGATGTCGGTGTCTGCTGAAAAGTGCAAAGACAGCACAAGGACAGCACAAGAATTTTGTCCACCGACTGCAGAAGTGATGTCATGTAATGGTTAACTTTCCCTGTGTTTTCTATTTTCTGAGCATGCCCAGTCTTGCAAATCTGCGGTCTGTCGGCCGAATTGTGTACTGACAGGCGAACAATCGTCCGTTCTGGTGTCGGCATACAAATATTTTCATGTTTGCAAGAAAGACTTTTGTCCGCGGATTGTGCGCAGACATCTGTCGGAGGCACCATACTAACACGCGTACAATCGGCAGATCCTTCGTCCACCGACGTTTGTATGCCGACGATCGGTACGTGTGTACGGGCCTTAATTGTCAGTCAACAATTTTAGCAGTTTGTGACTCATCTAAAAGAAGTTTAGAAGAAAAGAAAAGAAGTGCCTGTCACTAAATTATTATTGCTGTCAAGGTGTGAAGTGCCAGCCCCACACCTTTACCTTCTGGTGCATTGCGTTCCCACATAACACATCAAATCAGCCCATTCTTTTACATACCAACACACCAGAACAGACACAAAAGCACCTGCCCTTTTTTTTTATTGAAGCCGATGGTGTGCACAGCAGTGCATAGTAATGCATTACAGTGCATTGGAGTGTACCGCAACACAGGTGCATTGCCTTAGTACATTGAGGTGCCATTGAAAATTAACGGCACTGCTACTTAATTACACATTAAATGCCCTTACTGTGCCATGCAGTAAAGCATAGGTGTCTCGTGGGCCCTTGTCTCCAGTCATAGGCATGGACCCTACTACTACCACAAATTGTACTCCAAAGTGCTACGCTATCCTAAGTTTATAATAAAACAAAAATACCAAACATCAAATTAACATAAATGTTAATATATAAACACACGTATGTATATGTGTGCAGGCCAATACCAGTGCAATTGGTAACAAATATCAGTTGCAAAATTCAAGTTAACACACTAAAAGTGCAAACAATGGGGTTAATTTAGAAGAAGCAAACAGACTGTGCACTTAGTGCAGTTGCCTTCTGCAAGTACAGTTGCTCCAGAGCTTATTAAATGAGGTAAAGATTCACTTTTCAAAGAGTACCCAATCACGTGCAAGGAAAATTTAAAAAATAGTATTTTTGCTTGCACATGATTGGATGATGGAAGTCAGCAGAGCTTCTGCTCATTTACTAAGGTCTGTAGCAACTGCAACTGCATTTGCGGAGTGCAGCTGCACTTTACCTTTAGTAAATTAAGGGGGGGGGGGCATCCTCGGTGGGAGAACACAGTGATTACTGCAAGGGGCTAAAATAGCCACTAGCAATAGTTGTATGTAAAATTAGACAGGCTGGCTGTACCCAAGTTGCAATACATTAATTAATGGTAAAACAATTAGCTGTCATATAAAATGCATGCACCTGAAAGATTCACATGCAGTGTATTAGGGACCATGAACCAGGCAGAGACAAAACATGCAGTTAAAATCACACCTTTAATGTAATACTAAAAATAATACAGATCAGGAGATTAGTCAAAAACAAAAGCCAGGGTTAGGAAGCCAAAATGGGTAATCAGATGAGCCGAAATCAGAAAGCCAGGAATCAGCATTGTCAGGAGCCAAAGATCAGGATCAGAAACTAGAAGAAACGTCAGCCAGGCAAAGTCATAACAGGCACACAGCAGAGACACAAAGGAGATGTTTACCAGGCGAAGGTGGGGAAGGAATGAGCAAGGCAGTTTAAATAGCAAAAAGGGGCTGGCTGTAGGCTGGACTAATGAGGCAGGTAATGGTTACCAGGTGAGTCACTGTGGAAGCAATAAGTAGCTGATAATTAAATGACAGCTGAGCAGTCTTGAGCAATGAGAAGAGAGTTGCTGTGAGCACAGCTCTGACACAGTGAACATTTAGTGAATGTCCGATTCCCTACTTTAAAAATTTGCCTCTTACTTTCCTTCTTCAGTCTATTCCTAAAGATGCTAACCAAGTTGCATACAAAAGGTATACCTTACATTTAAACATTTCTACTACTTTTCTACAGAATGGCAAATTAGAAACAATAAGGTTCTATGGGGTGTGTACAAATGGACATCCATCCACCATAGGCATGTGGCAGGAGTGTGCCGATTCCCCTCACTGTCCCGGCTTCCCCTCGTGTTGGGCCCCTCCCCACTGCAGTGCTGCTGGCTTCCCTCCTTTTCCTCTCACCCTGGCAGCTGTGCTGTGGGGTGGTTTTAGGATGGAGAGTGTGGGATGGGGCTAATCAATGTCATTTACTTGCCTTCCTTTTCTAAATGAGCACACTGAACATACTCACTCACTGTGTTCAATCATAACAGAAGTATAGTAAACTGTGTGTACTATGCTTCAGTGTGAGAATGAACAGAAAGCCGCTTAACACAGAGCACTTTCCATTCATTCACTGTCCAGTGCAGCTGAGGTTGCAGAGGAAGGCATGTGTGTTTGAGCTTGGAGGTGCACACCCTAATGTAATGGGCTGCGCACACCTATGCCATCCACGTATGTATTCTGTTCATAAATGACCAGTTGTCCTACATATGCAGAACGTTAGTTCAGTTGCATATAAGAAAGTATGAAGACAGCTTTGGTCAGGACCACAAGAAAGTATGCAAGGACACAGTTGACAAAGTAAAGTATGTTAAGTTTCACATATGCATGCTGCACTATGAACAAAAAAAAAATATTTTTTATTTTATCTTATGCTTACCTCTCAGCATTTTTGTTGGCTTAGGACACACTAACAAATATAAACAGATGAATTTTGCTCATGTTCCAACAATCTGCATAGACAAGTTCAAGTATCTGGGCAAATGACCAGACGCAAGTTAACATGAAACAGAAAATATTATACTTGGTCGTAAACACAACAAGGATTAACATAGAAAGGATGGATATGGTTATGCTGAAATCAGCAAGGAGATGGTGACTTCTGGAAGCCATCAGAGATGTGGATCTATAAATATCTTTATTGGATAATGAAAGCCAAATGGGAAACAAAAAGTGAATGAGAATGTGTTTCTTTGTGTCTCTCCACAAAAATATATATATGAAAGGTTTGATATGTGTGTCTTCTTTTAGTTAGATTTCTTTGTAGAGGAAAATATAACTATTCCCCTACACTTTACACTATACAGTATGTGCTATTGTACTTTATTATAAACTATTACAAACACTTTTTATTTACATTATTAAAACCTTTATTCCAATTCAGTCTGCAGCAAACTCATTTTGTACTTATGGACAGAACTTTCATCCCCTGATTCATGTAATTGCTTTATTGAGAAGTCGACACACAAGTTAAGGTGTAAATACTAATCAAAGAGTGCTATTCATCTGGACATATGAACATTGTTGGGGGGGGGGGGGGTGTTGGAGGGAAGATGGGTATTTAAAAGAAAACTGTACTATAAGTACAACTATCTTTTACTGTAAGTCACTTTCAAGATAAAAATCATAGCATGCGGCTGTACAGGTGTAAGAAAATCCCAGTACGTATCGGATCTAGCAGACTATTGCGTGTTTGTGCGGATGCTCATGACAATTCCAAGCAAAGGCTCACTGTAAAACAGGTATTAGCACACATAAGCAAACCTATTAGCATGCACACTATGCAGTGTATGCCCGCCTGGCATTGGCATTGGTGCCAAACAGCCTGGAATGTGACATGAACAGAATGCTGAGTAGTCTTCAGTTAGTTCCTGCTTTACCTGCTATATTTGCTTTCCCGTGTATGACCCAGCTTGCCTCTCAGGCCCAGATTTACACAGGTACAAAAGGGGCAAGTGCCCCGGGCCCCCCTGACAGAAAGGCCCCCCCCCCCCCACTATACAAGAATTATATAAAACAATATAAAAAAATATATAAAATAATAATGCAATAATATAAAATTACATAGTTACATAGAGTTACATAGTTAGTGAGGTTGAAAAAAGACATCAGTCCATCCAGTTCAACCTATGATGTGTGTGTGTGTTTGCTTTTAACCGTACATTGTATACCCCTGTATGTTGTGGTCTCTAAGGTGCCCATCTAATAGTTTTTTGAAACTATCAATGCTCCCTGCTGATACGACTGCTTGTGGAAGAGAATTCCACATCCTTACCGCTCTTACAGTGAAGAACCCCTTACGCACTTTAAGGTTAAACCGCCTTTCCTCTAGTTTTAGTGAGTGGCCACGTGTCTTATTGTATCTCCTTTCTCTGAATAGTTTGTTCCTTATGCTAGGGTCGCCAGTACAGTATTTGTACATTGATATCGTATCCCCCCTCAACCGTCTCTTCTCCAGAGAGAATAGGTTCAGTGCTTGTAGCCTTTCCTCATAGCTGATGTCCTCCATTCCCCTAATCATTTTTGTTGCCCTTCTCTGGACTTTCTCCAGTTCCAGCACATCCTTCCTGAGGACCGGTGCCCAGAACTGGACAGCATACTCCAGATGTGGCCGGACCAGAGTCTTGTAGAGTGGGAGAATAATCTCTTTATTTCTGGAGTGAATCCCCTTTTTTCTACATCCCAGTATTCTGTTTGCTTTGCTTGCAACAGCTTGGCATTGCATGCTACTGCCAAGCCTGTTGTCTACCAGTACCCCCAAGTCCTTTTCCATCCTAGACTCACCCAGAGGTTTCCCCCCTAGTGAGTAGCTTGCTTTCTGGTTTCTGGCCCCCAGCTGCATTACTTTACATTTTTCAACATTAAACCTCATCTGCCATGTAGTTGCCCACCCCGTTATTTTGTTCAGGTCCGCTTGCAAGGTTTCCACATCCTGCATAGAAGATATTGGAAAATGTATATAACAAAACTTATTTTCTTTCATTAAATGTATCTTGGGAAGCAGGGCTTTTTTTCTCAGAGAATAGGTGCATTAACTCCTCCCTTCTGAGTCACCCCTTGACTCTGCCCCCTACCCACCTCCGAGCACCGTTCCTTAGTTCTACCTCTTACCCATCTCCTAGTACCACCCCTTTAGAGAATTAATGATAACAAGAAAGGCAATATAATAGATCTAGCAACAATAGACACCCCAGCGACAATAGATCCACCCCTGCAACAATGGACTCCCAACAGCCATCATCAATGGACTCTCCAGCAGCCAGCAACATTAGACCCTTCCCTCAACAGTAGATCCCTCCCAGCAATGGTTGACCCCCTGCAACATAAGACCCACCCCAGCAATAATAGATACCCCACCAGCAACAACAGACTTCCTCAGCAACAATAGTTCTTCTGCACAAATAGATCCCCTCCAGCAGCAAACAGATCCCCTCCAGCAACAATAGATTCCCCAGTAGCCAGCATCCATAGACCCTCCAGCAGCCAGTAACAAAGACCCCTCCCTCAACAATAAGTCCCTCCCAGCAACAAAAGAACCACCCCAGCAACAATAAATCCCCCATGAGCAACAAAAGAACTCCCCATCCTCTGCAAAAATAGATCCCCTTCAGCAACAATAGATTCCCTATTAGCCAGCATCAATAGACCCTCCAGCACACCCCAGCAACCCTTGCCATTACATACATTTAGTTCTGGAGGTGACGGAACTGCGTTCCCCCGCGTTCCCGCTGAAAAAAAGGACTGTTGGGAAGTAATATTTTGCTGGCCATCGTCAGTAAAACCCTGAACTGGAATGTTGTATAGTTTTTCAAAAATGTATTTTGATGGCTCAAGCAAACCACACATAGAGCACTATGACTGCAAGCGTGTGGGCATGTATGACCTCAGAATAACGTTGTGTCATGCATTTTAAAAATGCGTGACTGTTATTGAGAATGTAAAAAAACTCTGTGTATAAGGGCCCCCCTCCCTGGACCTGAAGTGCCCCGGACCTCCCAGGGTCTAAATCTGGATCTGTTGCCACTGACTTGTTTGTGGTTCCTGCCTACTTGTTTTGACCTCAAATTGAACCCTAACTCCACATCTGTCTTACATTCCTGTACCTCACTGCCTGATGGCATTTTGGCTTGTGTCCTCCTGGCTTCGTTCCTGTCCACCATACCACTAAATACTGGTCTCTGGTCCCTGTCTGGCTATTCTGCAACCATCAGCTGGTGCTAAATAAAATATAGAAATCTTGTGCTGTGTGTTAATAAATACTAAACTTCCAAGGCAGCTAACACATAAGCAGTATAGCCAACTTATAATGGAAATAGTAAGAAAAGTGTAGCGCCCAAAAGCAAAAACAAGAAATAGGTAAAATAGCAATCAAAAGTCACTTGATTAAGAAAATTAGTCCATAGCAAAATAGTTAATTGAATCAAACAATATTCTATGGCAAAGGTCACCAATCCAGTGAGTAGAGCAATCGTTTCTAACCAAATGAACCACCGTCATCAGAAAGATAGCAGACTCACCGGACTTAATGGCTGCCGTTAAATCAGCATGGGAACCTTTAAACATATATAAAGATGGGGAGTGTGGCCTGATTCATGGCATGAGGACACATCTGTTCCCCCCTAGGCATACCGCACAGCAGCGAAGATAAACAGCCTTCTACCCAGTCGAGAACATGCCTCCTAAATGTCCCCTGTATTCACAGCCAACCGGCGGTTGTAGAGCATAGACAAGCAGGCTGCAATCCTTCAAGCCACACGCAGCCGGCTCCAGAAGTACAGTCAAGATGGTGTCCGGATACGAGACTCCTCAGCACCAGTCACCAGCACACAGCAGCAGCTCTATGGATCCCTCAGCCTCATCCCAACGCACCAAGCCCCTCTCCATCTGCACACTCAGGGGGTAGATTCTCCCCTCCATCAGAGCCTAACATAGTAGAGGCAGCCTGGGACTTCAGGGAACATATTAGAGCCTTGCCTACTAAAACAGACATTCAGCAGCTGATAACAGCTGTTGAGCTCTCATGTACGCAGGCTATTGAGGGGATTAAAGAGGAAACAACAGCTTTGGGTCACAGAGTGGAAGCTGTGAAGGTTAGTCAGGATGAGACCTTGCATACCATTGTGGCCCTACAGGAGACTGCCTCACAACATGAGGATGTCCTTAATTCTCTCCTTGATAAACTTGATGACTATGAGAACCAGAATAGGAGGCAAAATATCCGTATTTGTGGTCTACCAGAAGCGACCCGTGCACCTGATTTACTACACAGTACTGGGCCTGTTTTGCCAAATCCTGAGCGATGCTGCTCCAGCTGATATCAAGCTGATAGGGTCCACAGAGCCCTTATACCAATCCTGCAGCATGCTGAAAAGTCAAATGCATAGGTACTCTGTAAAATAGGCAGTTATGAAGGCGGCTCACGTTCAAGCATCCATTGACTTTGAAGGTGCCAAATTAGCTTTATTCCCAGACCTCTCTCGAAGAACCCTTATGCAACGGCAAGCTGTACGTCCTGTACTTGATGCGCTACGTGCAGTGAATGTACCCTATCGCTGGGGATTTCTTTTCCGTTTGTTGACTACAAGGAATGGGAAGACTGCAACCCTCCGCATCACAGATGACCTGCCATTCTTTCTCAACATCCTGGATCTCCCTCTAACTGACTTTCCGGATTGAAGATTGCACAGCAACATTTCTCTGCCTCAGCGCCCAGAGCACTGGCGACAAGCCTCCTCTAAAGATAGACGAAGGAACCGCACGGGTCATCGGACACAAGATGCCACTCCACCACATACAACCTGACTGAATCTTGTGAGGCCCTTTTAGGCTGTGTCAGCTCCCTGATTCTTCAGCAAGCTGACAAGATTTTCTATCCCATGCTGGTGAAGGCCTTGTCCTATTTCAACTGAGATCATCAGGCCTCTTTGTTTTTGTTTTTTTGTTCTTTATCCAGCAATGATCTGACTGGTTGTTTAAATTAATTCTGGTCGCTGCTACTATTATTAATGCTCTTTCACCTGATTGAGCACATTTACTATTGCCTGGGGTTGGCTACGCGCATCTGTCACCCTTGCACTCAGTCACTCCCTCCAGGTTAAGATGGTCCCCTTTAGAGAGACTTTTTTTCTGCGATTTTGCAGCGGAGGGGCCAATCTTTGGGGGAGGCATTATTCTTGCCCCCATGATTGCCCTCTCACTAGTTAGGCCTTACTTTAAATGGACCCTGTTAGGTAATGTTTATTTTTATTTTTTTCCTTTTCTCTATTTTTCTTACTGGGTATCCCCTCGATTGATTTCCTTTTTACTCAGATATACAACAGATTTTTGCAACAATGTCTTTGGTTACTTATTTCAGTTTACTGCCAAATCGACGTATGCCTCTCGCCACTTTTAACCAATGGTTTCATTGTGCATCCCCCATCCCTAATGCCAGAGGGGTATCTTTAGCAGTTAGGAAGTCCTGTCCCTTTTCCATGCTAACTGACCCTAAAGGCCGTTTTCTTTTTCTTAAAGGCATGATTCATGGTCATAAGTATACTTTTGCTGTCATTTACACACCAAACTCCCGTACAGCTAACTTTCTTTCCGACACCCTGAAAATGCTTATGGATTTTAAGGAGGGTATGGTGATTTTGGGGGATGGCTTTAATTTCATTTTTTACCCCAGTCTGGACATCTCTTCAGGTATATTCCCTATATCGCATAGAACACTCCGTCGTGTCAAGGGACTCCTCCGTGCCCTTCATCTGGTGGACAGTTGGCGAGTGATGCATGCCAGAGACAAGGATTACAGTTATTATTCGAATACTATTACTCCAATATGTTTAATACCTATTCCCAGCTAGACCTTCTTTTTGTTGATCAGTTTTACCTGAGCAATATCCTCTCTACTTCCATTGAATCCATTACCATTTCAGCTCATGCACCTGTCCTGGTGACTCTTCGCACTCCCGATGTATATCAGTCTGAGAGGACCTGGAGACTCAATGAAAACCTTCTTGACAATTCTACTGTCGTTGAGGAAGTTTCCTGTTCATTACAATTTTTTTTAAACTATCGCAACGGAAGATATATCCACGCAGGCGGTATGGGTGGGCCCCAAGGCTGTAATTAGGGGGATTTGATTGCTCATGGTACCAGAATTAAGAAAGAGAAGCAACGGAAATCATAGAACTGCTGAATAAAATTCATACTCTTGAACTTAAAAATAAAACACATTTTGTCCCAGCGGATGCTGAGCAACTAAACAACTTACGTACTTCCCTAGCTCAGTGTTTAGATCAGAAAGCCAGGGACAAACTTAGATTTTATGGGCATCATTCCTATGAGCACGGGAAAAAATGTGGTTGACTTCTGGCGAGACAATTGCAGAAACCACAGGCCATGTGCATGACTTGACTGTTCAAAATAAACGGATAATGGATACCCACTCTATTGCCAAAGAATTCCAGCAGTTCTATTTTTCCCTTTATAATCTACCTCCCTCTCGCCCTCCTGATGCTGATAGGTCTTTTAGGGATAGAGTTGGGGCAAATTTGCAGGAATCGGCCTTTCCGGTTCTCTCTGATCAGATTTTTGAGAAATTGGAATGCCCGATTATTGTGTAGGAACTTCCCATCGCAGTGGCTAATTTTCCATTGGAAGACAACAACAGGAGAAGGGCGCACCGAACTTGTGCATTACCACTTAAAAAGTTTATTAAAATCCAAATGGGTAGCATATATTATACTCACAAACATAAGATGTAAACATGCATGTAGGTATTGGGAACAAATCACCTCCAGACCACTTCTATACTGCTGAATGGCGTGATGGCATACACAATGACCTGGCTTACGTGTTTCAAGGGAGAACCCTCTTCCTCAGAGCCAAAATCATCACTGACCCTGTTGAACACTGATACCAAGCTGTTGGCAAAAAATTTGGCAGTGCGCCTACAGGATCATGTTGCGGCACTGGTGCATCCGAACCAAACTGGTTTCATAGTTGGACATGGGGCCAGGAAAAACACTATTCGGGCCTTACATATCTTGCACTGGGCTCAACGGGATCCTGCTCGAGCACCCTGCTTGGTCTTGACAATGGATGCTGAAAAGGCCTTTGATCGGGTATATTGGGTCTATATGGTAACTGCTCCATGGACTCAGCCTTGGTGAACAGATGCTGGGGTGGATATTGGCACTTTACTAGAGCCCCCAAGCTCATGTAAAGGTGAATGGAACCCTTTCTGATCGCTTTGACATTCGTAATGGGACTAGGCAGGGATGCCCATTGTCTCCCTTACTATTCGCCCTAGTGCTGGAGCTCTTGCTGAGGCAGATCAGAATTCATACAGATATCTCAGGGATCAGCATCGGCTCCACAGAACATAAAGTTTCAGCCTATGCTGATGACCTCCTTTTTTACCTCTCCAATCCACATGTTTCCCTATCAGTTCTTATGCAAAAGCTAGACAGATTTGGCTTCTCATCAAACTTTAAGATTAATTACGGTAAGTCCGAGCTACTTACAATCCATGTTCCTTCCCCTATTGCAGAATCTCTACAATGATCATTTCCCTTTGTGTGGAAAATAGACTCTTTATCGTATCTTGGCACACATAGTTCAGCCGACCCCAGATACTTTATGACCATAATTATGGCTCTTGACCTTGTTTGGAAGGGTAAACGCTCTTAAGATGACGATTCTTCCAAGAATCATACATATTAAATGCTGTACCTATTTCCTTTCACAGACTTTTTTTAAACACTTACGCAGGGGCCCCGTTGATACCATCCAAGTCTAGAGGTCTCTCAGACTGGACTTCTCCCCTGACTAAAGCAACCTAGAATGTTTGGAATAGGTTGAATGGGACTGAACATTGCGCTCCTCTGACATCTCTGCTGGGGGAGGGGTTTCCATGATTTTTACCATGCAAGGAGCCTGGATTCTTTTGTTCCTGGGGAGCGGACGGCGATATGACATTCGCAAAATTGGCACCTCAAGGAATCCTATTAACCCTTCAGGCTCTACAATCCTCCTCTGGTACCTTTCCTTTCATAACTTGGAGGCATCGCCAAATTAATGATTTTATTTCTGAACACAAACCTATGACGGGTCTTACCACATTTGAATCAATGTGTAGACACCTCCCCAACTCCAGACGATTATTGTCCCAAATGTATAAACTGGTACTAGGCGACTGCTCAACAACAATTCCTGATTACATTAGGGCATGGGAGAAGGAGCTTGGACAGGAATTTACCCCACTCCAGATCCAACGGATCATTTAAATGGACTCATACTTCTTCTATTAGCTCCCGCACACAAGAATCTTCCTTTAAATTCCTTATCAGGTGGTACAAGACCCACTCCCGTTTAGCTCAGATGTTTCCTACTGCTAGTGACCATTTTTGGAGGGGATGTGATCAACGAGGCACGTTCCTCTACATTTAGTTGTCCTGCCCTAAGATTAAAATATTCAGGGAAGCCATTACCCCTTGGATTAAAAAAATGTCCCTTAGATCGATTTGAAATTCTCTGCGCCATCTCCATTTTCATGGGATTCCATCATCCTTGAAGGCTTATAAAAGAAGTGTAATACCTCATTTATTAAATGCTGCAAAGGTTCTAATTTCCAGATTCTGGAAACAATCTAATTGGCCTACACTGTTTAATTGGAAAAGGGAAGAGGATGTCGTTATAGAGGCTAAATGATGGATCCACATTGTTAGGGACCAACAACAAAAATTTAGAGATGTATGGTCAGGGTGGATGTACTATGCACAAAAGATACCAAATGACTGAGTGTGCCTTCCCTTTTGCCCTTTAGTAACCAATCAGTATGTCCTGAAACAGATTAACATCATGCTTTATCCCTTTAGGTTAGAATTTATTATGCCCGGGTAACAGTTTAACAATTAGGCAGGTAATTTTGTTTTCTCTTTCTCCTATTCTCTCCCCCTTATCTTTACCCTCTTTATCCTCACTCCACTTTGTTTTAGTTCTCTGGCATGTTTTAGTCCAAGAACTGCCCTGCTATACACAAAGTGTTTTCTTATATGTTGTATTGTTTTGTTTTTACGTGGGTTTCTGCATACTTCAGAAAAGATGACAGTCGCAGAGACTCTTAGATTATTACATGGTTCAATAATGTGTAGAGCCTGTTTTGTGTACATGTCATGCAGCATATTATATGTTTTCAGGGAAAGTATATTCTGTTACCTTTATTTATTTTAAATCAATAAAACTTGATTATACAAAAAAAAAAACATATATGGAGATCTCTCTGGAGGTATTGCAGTGGATCACCTCCGCCCAGGATTTAAGACGGGATTCCACTGGGAATAAATAAGCTCACTCAGAGAAAGTCTTATAGTGTAGTAGTTTTAATCTAAAGATAAAAAATGTATAAGAAACATAAAAAACGATAGCAGCAAGGCCTCAATGCCAAGTATTCCACCAATGCAACATCGGCCCTCATCCTGCTCTGTGTCCTCCCCTACCAGGTGTGTTGGACAAGAGGTGCAAGAGATGCCCCCTCTTCAGCTCAATCTCCACCAGGTATGTAACTACATGGTTATAAAGTCAAAAAGTTGTGAGACTCTAATTGGACTTTAAGACTTTGCATTGTATGAAACTTAAAGCGGAGTTCCGGGCAGAAAATCATGCCTTTAAATTTTGTGGCATCCTCTTCCTTATCCTTCCATGAGCCAGAATTGGATATTCCCGGGGTTTTTTTTTTTTTTTTACTTACCTTTTTACAGAGGAAAATATACTCACCTTTACAACCACTTCCTCCTCCCTCGGCCGCGGCCTTTGCCGTCACTTCCTGTCCCGCAATGCGTCCTAGGAGCTCTTACTCGTCGCTCCCAGGATGCAATTGGCAGTGACGTAGGCGGCCGGCCGATCCTCTCATCGCGTTATTTTCAAACAGGAAATGACGCAATGTTAGGCGGAGCACAGTGCGGACGGCGCCATATTTACTGGGCATGCGCAAGATACAACCAGGAAGCAGGGCACACATTTCCCCACAGCAGGCTCGGCGAACCAGCACAAAGATGGCGGCGCTCTGCAGAAATTTTAAAAAGTAAGATTTTATGCTTGCAAAAACATTATTCCACTGTATAAAACAGGATTAGCGGATATATAGAGGTCGGAGGGTCACTGTTTGGGGGGACATAAAAAAAAAAAAAAAAAAGATTCTGTGGCCGGAACTCCTCTTTAATGTATGACTTTATTATGTTCATATTTCAATGTTACTTTGTAAGAATTTTTTCAGAGTACATGCAATGTCATGGACTGGTAGATGTGTTAACAATAGGCTGTCACAACAATATGTACATAAACTATACATAAATCGATCATGAAATTTGTCATGGAGACATGAACATTCAGATTGAGATAGTAGTATTCATGTTGTCAAAGGCAAGGCCACTTTGATATCATAAAAGGGATAGCACAAGGTATAGGGAGAACATCTAGAAACAAAACCAGAAATGAGTCTGCATCATAAAAAGCATGCAAGGAAACATACCTAAACTGTACATCTAGGGTTCAGTAACCACAGTGACCAGGTGGAGAGGCAGATCCGAAAAAAATGTTGTATAGTGCAATCATTTGTTTCATCACAAATTTGTGTCTATGAGGCAGAGTTGTGTCTATGAAGTTCCATAATCTTTAAATTATAGGTTTAACCACTAACAATAAGTGTAGAAAAACAGATATAGCATTAGGGAGGGGAGGGGGGGGTCAATTCCTGGGTAAAAGAGGGCAAAGGCTGGAATAGGAATAACCAAAGATCCCGTATTATGAGAGACAAGGTGGAAGAAAATACCCTGTAATACCCTTTGACACAAATCCAGTGATTAGTGCACTGGAAGTGGCTGATGTCCAGGAACTTCAAGATGTTAATTCACATGCTTGTTAGTTCCTCTTTTAGGAAGCACTGTCTACCTGACATCTGAAGTGCTGCTCTGTAGATGTAATGGTGGTACTTTTAATTAGACGGATCAGACAAAGAGTATGGTGTGCAACATACAGGCCTGTTGTAATTCAGATGAGCACACTAATGCACGTGGGCATTAGCGTGGATTGCAAAAGCAAGCCTTTCCACAATCAAGCAGTAAACAATTATAAACAATTGGTTTTAAGAAATGGGTCTCCTGCAAGTTCAGTGTCAATGTACAGGCAGTGTGATGTTACTGAAGATCTGCTTGCTCCTGCCAGTGTTGGTGGTGACAGCTGCACTGCAAGCCTGATCTTTGGCATTAGAGGTAGATGATCCAAAGCTGCCATTCTTCTTGTACAGCAATTTTTTTTTTTTTTTGAGGCATCCCAGAAATGCCGGCTTTCCTGAAGCTCGGGAAAAATTATAAACACTGGGTTGCACAAGAATTTTACAGTTTTGAAACATTACAAATTAACAAAAAATGGCTGTGTAGCGGCCACCCCCATGGAAAGAGGGGTTTCGCGGCCAGAGATGTTCTCTTCCCCCTAGTGGAAGGGATGCTGTAGAGTAGAGCAGGAATCGCTCTCACCATAGCTAGTGATTGAGCGATCCAAGCAGAAGGGAGATAGAGCTGGTATAGCCTTCTCCCACAAACATGAGATGACACTCTATGCTGTGAGTCTAAGCAAGAACTGTTTAATAAATTCCAAGACATACAGTTTTTTCACACAGTTAGGGAAACTCCCCTTAGCCTTGCCACAGGGGGGGGGAGGGGACAAGGACCAACCAATGGGGACAGAACATTTGTACATTGAAACAGGCAGTCTTAATACACACCCCCTGCGGAGAGATGTCTCCAGCCCAGACCATTGTCTGTGTCATGAATCCACACACTAAAACACAGAAACAGGAGGGGGGGGGATGGGCTGTAACATTACATTACATTAACTCAATGCCATGAGTCATGCCATCTTTAGTTGTTCAGAGGATGAATAAAGGGAAAATCAAATGCAATAAAAGGGCAATGTCCCAAACTCATAGGAAAATGACACGAAGGGGTTTACAATCCAGGGACAGGGTGATCCGTCACACATCTCTTCCCCCCAAAGGTAGACTAATCCAGGTACCAGACCTCCAACTGGTCTGTGCCTGAGTTAGTCGGGTAACAAGTCCCAAAGAGTCAATCCAGGGAGTTCCAAGTAAATCGGCCATGGCCCTCCCCTCCCAAACCAAAACCTATCCCATATGATCGCACTCCATCCAAACATTCAAGTGTCTGGACCTCAGAATGTAACTAGGTCTCCGTGATGTGGGCCTGGGATCTGGACCGGCAGGAAAGCTGAGGTCAAGTGGCCTAGGTCATTCCCCAGTAAGACGTCGGTGGGGAGCTCCTGTATCAACCCCACATCAATCAGACCTGACCCAGCACCCCAATTCAAGTGGACCCTCGCAGTGGGTATCCGGTGCACCCCTCCCCCTGCTACCCGTACCACTACTGAACCTCCAGTTCGGGCGGCATCTGGGACCAAATGTCGCTTGACCAAAGTGAGAGTGGCTCCCGTGTCTCGGAGACCTCGAACAGGCTTTCCGTTTAACTGGACAGATTGGCAATGGTGCTGTCGGTTCTCTGTAGCGGCTTTCACTGGGTCAGCTTCGTGAAGGGTACCCAATTGCTCCTCGGTGGGTTTGAATATTGGTATGACTGGGGGAGCCTCTGCGTGATAGTAGGGGACCGTTGTCTTTACTGGAGGGGTGACCCTGGTCGGATCCATGCAGCTTGGTCCCTGCTCTGGGTACAGTCTCGTTGGTAGTGCCCAACCTGCTTGCACCTGTAGCATTGTACCCCACTGTGGGATTGGTATCTGCGTGCCTGCGAGTTGGAGGAGTCCCCCCCTCTCTGTGGTAGCGGTGGTCCAAGATTGGTAATCCGGTGCTTGAGTATTGCTCTGAGGCTAGGTTGTTGCTGTCTGTGGCCATGGTAGTAGTGGACGGCTGTCCGTGCTGGGGAAGGTGGTCCTGCTTGAAGCCATAAATCGTGGTTCCTTCTCTGGTCACAGTTTCTCTGGTAGTGTCCGAACTCTTTGCACCGATGGCACTGTACCTGGTGTTGCTGTTGGAAGCGTGGTGGTGGGCGATTGCAGGTACCTGGGCTTTGGGTTGGTGCCACTGGTCCTGGAGCAGGTCTTATGGAGGGTTGCTCCATTTTTCTGGAGTCAATATACTCATCAGCCAGACGAGCTGCTTCGGGTAAGGTGAGCGGTCGCCGATCCCGAATCCATACCTGTATCTCCGGCTGCAGGGTGTTGAAAAAATGTTCCAATAGAAACAGCTGTAACACATCCTCTCCTGATATGGCTTGACAACCGGTAATCCAGAGGGAGGCTGTTCTGTAAAGACGGCAGGCCCACTCTGTGTAGGAATCCCCGCTGTGCTTTTTGGACTCCCGCAACCGTCTCCTATACGCCTCGGGGGTGACTGAGTACCGGCAAGCAAAGCCTCCTTGACTGCTGGGTAGAGGTGAATCTCCTCATCAGGTATAGCTCTAAAGGCTTCAGCAGCTCTACCTGTTAATTTCCCGGCCAGGATGGTGACCCATTCGTCTGTGGGTACTTTGTGTAAGGCACATTGTCTCTCAAAGTTGGTTAAGTAGCCATCTATTTCCCCCTTGGATTCCTGGAAACTCTTAAAGGCTGCGAATGGTACCTTTTTCCGCTCTGTTGGGGCTGGAGCATTCTCCACAGTTGGGCTCACTGGTCTCTGGATCTCCGCCATGCGCAACTGGTATTGTCGCTTCTCCCGGTTCTCAGCAATAGCGGCGTTCATCACCTGGGAAATGATGTCTGCAGGAGGATTGGGTCCATACAACGCCAACTGCATACGCACAGTCCGCATCAACTCATCCTCCAGGTTTGGGGGTACTGCTTCAATCACACCGTCTTTTCGGTCCATTTCCATCAGCTCGGCCAGTAGTTCCTTTTTGGTACGGTTATTTGTTGGTCAGCCACGGTTCTCCAACAAATCTTTCAAGGTTGACCTCTTCAAGCTTCTGTAGCGATTCTCCATCTGCTCATTCCGTTCTTGGAACCAGTTGCAGCATCTCCTCAAGGGGAAAGAACCATCCCACCGCTTGCCACCAGTTGTAGCGGCCGCCCCCATGGAAAGAGGGGTTTCGCCGCCAGAGATGTTCTCTTCCCCCTAGTGGGAGGGATGCTGTAGAGTAGAGCAGGAATCGCTCTGACCATAGCTAGTGATTGAGCGATCCAAGCAGAAGGGAGATAGAGCTGGTATAGCCTTCTCCCACAAACATGAGATGACACTCTATGCTGTGAGTCTAAGCAAGAACTGTTTAATAAATCCCAAGACATACCGTTTTTTCACACAGTTAGGGAAACTCCCCTTAGCCTTGCCACAGGGGGGGAAGGGGACAAGGACCAACCAATGGGAACAGAACATTTGTACATTGAAACAGGCAGTCTTAATACACGCCCCCTACGGAGAGATGTCTCCAGCCCAGACCATTGTCTGTGTCATGAATCCACACACTAAAACACAGAAACAGGAGGGGGGGATGGGCTGTAACATTACATTACATTAACTCAATGCCATAAGTCATGCCATCTTCAGTTGTTCAGAGGATGAATAAAGGGAAAATCAAATGCAATAAAAGGGCAATGTCCCAAACTCATTGGAAAATGACACGAAGGGGTTTACAATCCAGGGACAGGGTGGTCCATCACACATAGTGACGGTTAGTACCGTCACAGGCTGCATCCAGCTAAGCAAACATCATAAAGGGATATGGCCTATAGGAACATCTGTTGAATAGAATTATTATATATATTAATATGAGAGGTACTCTCATTTTACTCTTCATTTAGTATAATCATACACGTTTTACAACTATATAATAAAATGGTAGGTGGGTCTGCCATTGTTACCGATTACCTCTCCAGCCCATGTGAGCTGCGGCCCTGGGTGTGAGAACTGACACATTGACAAATCCGGCATCTTTGTTTGGTTGTTTTATTGTAGTTTTAGGGGATGGGAGAAGGGAATGTGTGGGATACTCCTTTGGCTCGACTATGTACAATTCTGGGACTTTTGTAGAAAAAATGCCTGTTAGCGCTGTCTTGACACCAGCCGATGCTAGCCAACGCTTACTAACGTTTTGAACACACTGTATCTCTGAAAGCTGTGCTGGAACACTGACTTAAGTCTAGCAGATCCAGGACTGTGGAACATTGAACATCTTACACTGCTTGCACTGCAAAGTCACTGACTAATCTCTCCAGTCTTGCCCTGGCTTGAGGTAGCTTGCTGTGTATTCCTGTATGGCTGCAACTCTCAACTGATGCACTCACACTGTGCATTAACTCTTCAGGGCCCAAACTGCAGGCGCCCCCTTTACCACTTCAGGGTCCTCAACTTGGTACCCCCTCTATCACTTCAGGGTCCTCTGACTAGGTACCCCCTTTACAGCTATCTGACACTTGGACCCTAGAACCTTCTCTGGAGTGGTCCCCACTGACTCTAGGTAGACCCCCAGGGGCAATCCTCAGTACTCACGACCTGTGTAGGCTTTCCTGGGACTGGACCCCTCTCGCTCTCTGCTGGTTCTCGGCACACCGGATCCCCTCAGCTCAACTCAGCACTCTCTGGATTCTCAGGCAGCACCCGAGACATCTGCTTCCTCTGACAGGAGGAGAGACAGCCGTCCTCTCCCTCCTGGGACTCTGCTTCCCACCAAAGACCATGAGTCATGCCCTCCCTCAAACATATCCCCACTCCAAAAATCCTTTGCGGCAGAATTTGCCTTCTAGGGTAGTTACAAGCCTGAATGTATCCCTGATTGGGTTTCCTCCACCGCCCTATAAGAAGCCTCTCACAGAGCTAGTAGGGAGACTCCCCCTTCAGCAGACACACTTGGAAGCCATGACACCCTACCAAAAGAAATCATGGCCCTGCTGTTAGGCAGACAAAGCCCACTATACATTTACCTAGCACCTACCTGTAGGGTGCTACAAAAACAAAAAGCAATACAGTAAAACATGAATACATACACAAAGTCTCTTAACAAATGTCAAATAAAAAAATTCAAGCTCTGCTGCCAGGAAAAGTTAAATGCATGTTGGCAACCTCTTCTGTTAGCATTTTAGAAAAGGAGATGGCATTGTGTTGACTAGTCACGACAATATCATATGCAGATTGCTCCTGGCATTTTTGCCATATTGAACATGCACTCAAGACTTGAAGCGATGTCTGCAATAGCTTGGTAGACAGGGGCCAGTATCCGGTATTATCCAGTATTATGTTTACATAAGCAGGCTGGGCTTCTGTAAGTTCCTCGCTTACGATCCCGGGAGGCTGGCGGCAATCGCCGCGGCACCTCCCGCTGTGTCTAAACCACAAGACCGCGTGCACAAAATCATGTAGATCTACATGATTGTGCGCAGCCAAGCCACCCTCCTGCAGTATATCTGCGTGGGGTGGTCGGCAAGCAGTTAAACTAATAGTTAATTTTAAAGTACATTTGCATGATTCTGGATAACATGAGAATCACAATTTTTTTGCTTAGAATAAAGATCACGATTCTTTGCTTAGAATAAAGATCACGATTCTTGGGGTAACATCATCTTTTACATTGCACAAAAAAATTGGGCTAACTTTATTGTTTAGTTTTTTTTTTAAATTCATTAAAGTGTATTTTGTCCCAAACAAAGGGCACCGTGTGGATAGGCCCTTACCCCTAATACATGTACAAACAAAAGAATAGAAAAAGATGGGGCTTTGCGGGCCAGTGGGAGTAGAAGGATCACGCACAAAACCAACTTCTATAAAAAACAAGTTACATTTTATTGAATTTCAGAATAAAAAACATGGGCGGTCACGCACATGTTCACAAGGACAAAACACATAGAAAAAGAGTCATTGAACATAGAAATACATCCCATAAGGGAAAAACCAAAAGCCTGTGTAGGATGGAAGATAGGTCTCAGGTGGAATGCGGTCAATGTAGGTCCCCAGCAGGCCGACGCATTTCGCTCAAGGCTTCCTCAGGGCCAGAGAGACCATAACAGACCAGTATTTCCTTTTTAATGACTCAGTAGGTGGCAGATTGTAGCGACACATAGAACAATAGATATTGATCCCTCAATATTTATATATAGCATCCGAAATGTACATATATTCACACGTTTATCTAGGATTAAGTGTCCAGCCTCTCAATCACCGCAAGAGCAACGCTTTTTATGCTAGATAGAAAAGCAACTTGGTAAAGCTCGATAGCCAGAATTCTCTAATATATCCAAATATTCTAGGAGTACGGTGGTAGCCACACTAGTAGCTGCACTTCATATATCCACCTATGGTTTCCTCTTCCCTTAGACAGACCCGGTTGGGTGATTATTTGGTGTATATATATACAGATAGAGATATGCAATCATTACAACCTATTTGCAGTACATGAGTGGCTTCAGGCAGGAACAGACAACGTCACATCATCCTACTTCAAAGAGCCAGGGAGGACAATATGTCCCGGACACAACAAGTCCTTTGTGTAGTTCACGCCAGCAAGCCTGCCTTAAAAAAAAAAAAACTGGGTTTGAAAGACTTCTGCGCAAATACAGTGTGACATAAAAGATTGCAACGATTGCCATTTCTTCTCTAGGGTCTCTGCTAAATATATATATATATACTGTATATAATGTGCAACAAGTGTCAGAAAAAGGCTTAGTCTTTAAGACGTTAAACTGCCCTCACTACCCTTTCACCCGGGCTTTCCGATGAGGTCCGCCTGTCAGTTTTTCAGGCGGATCTGATCGGATGCTCCATGCAGCCCTGTGGGGCAGCGGATGTCAGCGGTGACATGTCCGCTGACACCAGCTGCTATCTGATCCGATCCTGTCTGTGAAATCCAGACTGATGGAAACCCTATTTTCCATCTGTCTGGGGGATCAGATCGGATGGGATCAGATGAAAATGGACAGGAGGTCCGTTCTCATCCGATCTTCTATAGAGGAGAGCGGGGCTCTGACAGCTCCGTCTCTGCAAAGTATGCGGAGACAGACCTGTCATCCGCCTGCTCAGCTTAGCAAAAAGGAGTACGTCAGGAGCTGTGAGCGAGCAGAGAACAGCTCTGTAAGAATTGAGGACATGGCGTTTTAAGATCGTGAGATCGTGAGGGGGGTGAATCGAGATTGCGTTTTATTGACGATTAATCGTGCAGCTCTATTTTCTGTTACTACAAGTCAGCTGTGTTAGTAACAAAATAATAGGCAAAGCATAAAGAAAAACTGATGGAACAAAAAAACCACCTGCATGCTGCGTGAAATTTTGTGAGCTCCAACGTTTCTCGGTTATGTATGATCTAAACTCTTGGATGAGATTTATGCATACATAACAGAGTTTCAGGTACAGTCCCATATTTAGAAGTTTGTAAATTTGGTGAGAGCCCTAATCTGTCTGGCTCTGCCTTTTTTCACTCCGGAAGCTTTGTCTGAGTCTCCGTACTGAAAAAACGAGAACGGTAGCTGCCAACTGGAACAGCATTCCTCACACTTTCTCCAGAGCATATCATACTGACAGATCCAATCCTGTGTCTGGCACCATTATTCTCCACTTTCCTTTCATTCCAGTTTCCATGCTTGTTTTTTTTAATTGCCTGAGCCAAAAGAAACAGAAGGAAGCAGAGCAGAGTTTAAGTAAAATGTGAGTCAATCTTTTTTTTTTCACTGTGTATTACAGCATTGGCAAAATATTTTCACTCTATTCAGCTGAGGTCGAGAATTGAAAAAACGCCTTTACCTTAAAGACAGTGTTCCGCTTGTGAAATTGGCATCTTGGTTTTAAGAAATAAATGAATGCCACTTTGTCAATGGTCTTCTAAGGATTTAAGTGTTTGTAAACCTAAAAAAAAAAAAAAAAATTTACTGGCCCTTTAACCACTTAAAGACAGTAAGGATTTGCACCCTTCCTGACCAGGCCCTATTTTGCGATTCGGCACTGCATTACTTTAATGGACAATTGAGCGGTCGTGCAACTCTGTACCCAAATAAAATCAATGTCCTTTGTGACAATTTTGAAAAAAAAAAAAACAATATTTTTCACATTCTTCTATATGACATTCTCTAAAAAAAAAAATGTTAAATTAAATTTAAAATCAAATTTTTTTTAACATTTTAGGCTAATTTTTCTGCTACATATTTTTGGTAAAATAAACCGCAATAAGCCTATTTTGATTTGTTTGCGCAATAGTTATCGCGTCTAACTACAGCAAAGATTTATGTCATATTATTATATATTATTATTTGTTTGGGTTTTTTTTTTTTTACTAGTAATGGCGGCAATCTGGGATTTTTTGCGGGACTGCGACATTGTGGCAGACAGATCGAACCCCTAACTGACATTTTTGACACTTTTGGGTGGATCAGTGATATTACTACAGTAATCAGTGCTAAAAATATGCATTGTTACTGTAATAATGACACTGGCAGGGAAGGGGTTAGCATTATGGGTGATCAAGGGGTTAAATGTGAGCCTAGGGGAGTGATTCTAACTGTGGACGGGCGTGGCTTCTGAAATGACCATAGAGAAATGTGATCCTATATAGAAGGATCACATGGGCTCTGTGATCATTCCAGGGAGAAGAACGGTCAGCTGTGTTTACAACAGCCGACCATCCTTCTCTCTCAGTGGGGAACGTTCGCGGGTGTCGGGCGGAAATCGGAGTCGCCTGCCCGCTGCATCGGCTTCCCCGCTGACGAGCCTCCTAGGCTCCTGAGAGCAAGCGACGTACAGCTACGCCGATTTGCCCATTAGCGGCTGCCTGCCGCCATATAATGCAGCGGGCAGTCGTTATGCAGTCAATGCATTTTATGTGCTTTTTAATCTCATTATTTTATTTGTGCCTGCCAGTTTTCCCTAATTTAGAAATAAACAGAGGGCACACCGGCCTAGTGCATTATCCTAAATAAAAACAGATTTTTTAAACAGCTTTTTTAACTCACAAACATATGCTTTACAAAGGCACATCAACGCTATGTAGCTATAACATCCAAAGTGCCGCATAGCAGATGTAACATCCACAGTATGACTGGCTGACACGCTTCGAGGCCTCGCTCAAACAATTATTAGACAGGGCACTTGACGGAGTTTGTATGTTCTCCCATTTATGCATGGGTTTTCTGCCACAGTCTGGAACTGTTAGAAATTGGACTTTCCCAATCCAGGTACATTGCCTGTACTGTGTTATGTACTGTGATTGGCTGCAGCTCCTCTGTGTCTCAGCAACATTTATCAGCTTTGTGGAAACAAGAGCTGGGACTAGTAGTGTTCTAGAATGAGGATGAAATCTGATAGAATGTACCTGGATTGTGAAAGTTCCATTCCTAACGCTAACCGCAGGAGTGATCCTGTGGGCGCACGCGCGCACCCACTCGCAAGCGTGGAAGCCGATCCACGTGAAGAGAGAACGGCTGTCTGCTGTTGTAAACACAGCAGACTGTTGTTCTCGCTGGAATCAATGCAGAGCGCCTGTGTTCATCCTATTTAGGAACACAGGTCTCTGTGTTGATTTTACAAGCCCATCCCCCCACAGTTAGAAAATACCCCATAGGCTCACACTTAACCCTTTGATCACCCCTGGGTTAACCCCTTCCCTGCCAGTGTCATTATTACAGTAACTGCATATTGTTATCACTGATTACTGAAGCAATGTCACTGGTCCACCCTAAGTGGCAAAAATGTCATTTAGGGGTCCAATCTGTCCGCCGCAATGTCACAGTCCTGCTAAAAATCACTGATCGCCGCTATAACTAGTAAAAAAAATGAATAAATAAATAAATAAAAATGGCATAAATCTTTCCCCTAGTTTGTAGACGCGATAACTTTTGCGCAAACCAATCAAAACAAGCTAATTGGGATTTTTTTTTACCAAAAATATGTAGCAGAATACAAATTGGCCTAAAATGATGACATTTTTTTATTGGGAATGTTATATAGCAGAAAGTGAAAAATGTTGTTTTTTTTTTTTTTTTTCAGAATTGTCGCTCTTTTTTTATTTATAGCGCAAAAAATAAAAATCACGCAGGTGATCAATTACCACCAAAAGAAAGCTCTATTTGTGGGAAAAAAGGACATCGATTTTATTTGGGTACAGTGTTGCACGACTGCACAATTTTCTTTTAAAGTAACGCAGTGCCCAATCGCAAAAAATGGCCTGGTCATTAAGGGGGAAAATCTTCCAGTCCAGAAGTGGTTAATATCCTTTTAAGCAATTAGTAATCATCATTAGAGCCTACACAACTGGGAAGAGCTTCTTTTTACCCAGCATATAGTAATACAGTTTCAGAGAGGTTCTAATCCTCCCTTAAGCTGGCCGTACACTCTAGAAATCGATTGATTCACCGTCCACGCTAAATAGATAGGATGGATAAATCACCAATGATAGCTCTCACTTATGGCTGTCAGAATACCCAACCAGAGGCTACACTTAATTGAATGCAGCCCCTGTGCAGCTTATAATTTTTGACCTGGCTCCTTAAATTTTTATATCAAAGAATGTCAGGCGTGTGGGTGCTGAAAGGCCACCCAGAGCTCCAATCTCGACTTGTTCAGAATTTTGGCCTGTTAGGAACCGACTAAAGTTTGCTCCATGTTTGGCAAACCTTTTTTTTCTACATAGAAAAAATGTTGTGGTTGTTGTCAGGCCGGGGAATTAAATTATGACACCGTCAGTGGAACAAGTAGTTCTTAGATGGGGATATGAGAACTTTTACAGAAAGGGACATATTTACAAGCAAGTGTTGAAAGTTTTGGGACAGAAGCTGAATTGCTCCCACATTAAAATACAATAAATAGCATAGCAAATATGTTGTGGTTTATACAACAATGTCCACAATGCCTGCAGAATTAGTACATTGTTGTCTGTTTTATATAGATGCTCTTTTTTTTTTTTTTTTTTATTCTTTATTTAGCGAAAGACATGCAACAAAAATAGGAGCAAGGCAACTCAAACATTCAAAAAACATTTTGTTCTGTGGCATGTTGCGCTATTTATGCAGTGGGCTTTGAATGTACTTGCAAACTTTAATTCCATGGCCCTTTTTTTTTTACAGCTCATCAAAGTACACATACTTCAGTTGAAGTTTGTCTCTGTCTTTTATTAGCCCAACAATGGGCAGAGCTTGAAGTGCAGCATATGTTGATGGGGGGTACATAAGGTGCCAGGTTTTCTGTGCCTCTAGGCTCCTGAGATGTAAATCTGTTCCAGTCTACAGAGCATGAATTGTGCAATATGTATTATTAGCTGAGTATACTTTAACAAGCAGAAATGTCTGTACCTGTCAGATGTACTTTTTAGGGGAGCATATACCACTAGCTGAGAAATGTCTCTAAAGATAGCACTTCTTTTTCATCTGTGGTTCAAGTAGACTTTGCGTCTATTTCATCAAGATGCAATGTGATATCACACGCTAAAAGTGAGAAAAGATGTTTCAGCAGAGAACCTACTGTGAGGGAATGATTACATCTCTTCCTCCAGATGGTAGCACCCCTTAATCACAGACTAGGTAATAATAACAGATAATAAGAATAATAGATAGCATATGATTAATAATATGAAATGTGCATAATGCAAATGGAAACACAGATTTGTAAGTATGCATGCATGCACAATTCTAACTTGCAGTTTTAGAGTGCTAGTCACATTCAGTTAGATTTGTTATGTAAAGGTGAAGATGATTCATAGCCTATACAACAGTGGTGGCCGGTCCATAAGGGGCACAGAAATATTAGTTTGCCAAATAAGAAAGGTACTTTAGGGTCCTTTCACACGGAGCTGACCGTTTTTTGATCCGCTCCGGCACTTTCTTTTTTTACGGACACGGATGACACTTGTGTCATCCGGTCCGTATATCCGTTTATCATCCCATATGTTTGCGGATGATAAACAGAGATAATGTATGTCAATGTGATTGCGGATGTCAGCGGATGACACCGCTGACATCTGTTTTTGCGTCCGTTGCGTTTTTTTAAACGGAAGAAAAATCGGGTTCTCTTCCGTTCCAAAAAATGGAACTGATAGGAAAGGACGCAAATCGGATGTCAGCGGATGGTCATCCGCTGACATCCGCTGACATCCGCTGACATCCCCAATCCCATTGACATGCATTATGTCAGTTTTTCATCAGGAAAAAAATGGGATAAAAAACGGACATACGGACCGCCCGCGTGAAAGGACCCTTAAGATGTCAAAAAATGTTAGTCATATTATCATTTATTTAAAAATAAATAATTTTATGTGTGTGCACTGTGCGGGCGCTGGAATAATGGGTGTGTATTAGGTCTGTCAATTTTTGACAAGCTTGGGATTTGAGGCCGAGGCTCTATTTGGATTGTTTTAGGTTGTACCCCTCCCACTTTTAATTTTAGCTAATCAATATTCATCATCGCGTCTGGTTTCCGGCTTCTCGTCCCCTGGAATGCACGGTGTCCTCTGGTGAGCACAGACCTGGAGAAGTTTGTTTGTGCCCTCCCAAAATATTTTAGCCACTGCTATCCAAGCCAGGAATAACCTCACCACTTCCACCACCATTTATACCCACATCCTTAATGTGATCACCATAGAATGAGTAGATGTTTATTGTCCAAGGACATAATGGGAGATGTGAAGGTTGTGGAAACCTCCTGTTCTAGTTATATAAGCCCATTCTTGGTGTTAGGCATAGGGATGACAGGAGTAAAGGTAATTACTGCGCTTAGTGTCCAAAATAAACAGCAGCCAGCACAACACTTGCACTAGTGCAAATAATAAACCATGTAAAAAAATGTGCATCGCTAAACGTGACTAACATATACACTGCTTAAAAAAATTAAAGGAACACTTTTTAATCAGAGTATAGCATGAAGTCAATTGAACTCCTGGGATATTGATCTGGTCAGTTAGGTAGCAGAGAGGGTTGTTAATCAGTTTCAGCTGATTTGGTGTTAATAAAATTATCATCAGGTGCAGATGGGCAAGAATGAGTCAACCTCCAAAACAGGAATGGTTTTACAGGTGGAGGCCACTGACATTTTCTTCCTTACTCATTATTTCTGACTGTTTTCACTAGCTTTGCATTTATCTAGGGTTAGTGTCACTACTGGTAGCATGAGGCAATACCTGGACCCGAAAGAAGACACACAGGCAGTCCAATTCCTCCAGGATGGCACATCAATACGTGCCATTGCCAGAAGGTTTGCTGTGTCTACCAGCACAGTCTCAAGTCCATGGAGGAGATTCCAGGAGACAGGCAGTTACTCTAGGAGAGCTGGACAGGGCCGTAGAAGGACCTTAACCTATTAGCAGGACCAGTATCTGCTCCTTTGTGCTAGGAGAAACAGGATGAGCACTGTCAGAACCCTACAAAATTACTTCCAGCAGGCCACTGGTGTTAATGTCTCTGACCAAACAATCAGAAACAGACTTCATGAGGGTGGCCTGAGGGCCTGGCATCCTCTAATGGGCCCTGTGCTCACTGCCCTGCACCGTGGAGCTTGATTGGCATTTGCTGTTGAACACCAGAATTGGCAGGTCTGCCACTGGCGCCCTGTGCTATTCACAGATGAGAGCAGGTTTGCCTTGAGAACATGTGACAGATGGGAAAGGGTCTAGAGAAGCCGTGGAGAACATTATGCTGCCTGTAACAATGTTGGGCATTACCGGTTTGGTGGTGGGTCAGTGATGGTCTGGGGAGCCATATTCATGGAGGGATGCACATACCTCTACTGGCTAGACAATGGCACCCTGACTGCCATTAGGTATCGGAATGAAATCCTTTGACCCATTGTCAGACCCTACGCTGGTGCAGTGGGTCCTGGGTTCCTCCTGATGCACGAGAATGCCCAGCCTCATGTGGCCAGAGTATGCAGACAGTTTCTGGAGGATGAAGAAATTATTACCATTCAATGGCCCCACGCCCGCCTGACCTAAATCAAATCGAACACCTCTGGGACATTATGTTTCGGTCAATCCAATGCCGCCAGGTTGCACCTCAGTCTCTTCAGGAGCTCAGTGATGCCCTGGCCCAGATCTGGGAGGAAATACCCCAGGACACCATCCATCGTCTCATTAGGAGCATGCCCTGATGTTGTCAGGCATGCATACAAGCATGTGGGGGCCATACAAACTACTTTGAACCATTTTAAAGTACCATTTTGAGTTGCTGAAATTAAATTTCAGCAAAATAGACTAGCCTGCTGCATAATTTTTTCACTTTGATTTTCAAGGCGTCTTTGAATTCAGCCCTCTGTAGGTTGATAATTTTCATTTCCATCATTAATGTGACATCCTTTTCGTTCCTAACACATTGCCCAGTCCATATCAGTATAGATATCCAGCAGTTATTTTCCACCATGGAGATTTAATGTGTTTTCAAAGCGTTCCTTTAATTTTTTTGAGCAGTTTACGAATAGTGAGCTTAGATAAGATAACGGAGATAAACAAAGTCAATAGTGAAAAGTATAAAAATGTGATAAACAAATACACAATGAATCAAAAGTGAACAATGGCCAAAGAATGTTCTTTTTGCCACAGTGACCGTGGTGCCAAAATTCTTCAAATTTGTGCTGCAAACAGTGAATATAAACAAAAATTGTTGTGACACAATCCACCACCAATCATATAAGGAGGCTTACCAGAGTGAGTGGACTCAGACATACGCCTAGTGGGTCGACTCATGCATTGGTGTATGTACACCTGGTGTACCGAGGACAATATTGAAGGGCACCTCACATCAATCTCACTCCTGATTCCTTGTATCCAACAGAGTGTGTAAAATGGATATCTGTTCTCCCACAATGGATCAAAATGTTACGAAAAGAAAACAGAAATGCTCCACATAGTGTAAAACCATAAGGGAAAGGTATTTATTAAAAAATTCAGAACACTTACAGTCAGGTAGAATAAAAAGCGCTTATCCAAAAAAATCTGTATACAGTTTCAATCCACAGTAGCATGGGCAGGAATAGACCCAATGGGTTTCGTCTAATTAGACTTCATCTGGGGTGATGTCCAATTGATGTCAGGTGATGTCTAATTAGACGAAACGCATCAAGTCGATTCCTGTCCATGCTACTGCAGATTGAAACTGTATACAGATTTATTTGGATAAGCGCTTTTTATTCTACCTGACTGTAAGCGTTCTGAACTTTTTAATAAATACCTTTCCCTTATGGTTTTACACTGTGTGGAGCATTTCTGTTTTCTTTTCGTAACATTTTGATCCATTGTGGGAGAACATATATCCATTCTACACATTCTGTTGGATACAAAGAATCAGGATTGAGATTGATGTGAGGTGCCCTTCAATATTGTCCTTGGCACACCAGGTAAATATATACACCAACGGATAAGTTGACCCACTAGGCCACAGGTGTCAAATTGGTGGCCCTCTAGCTGTTGCAGAACCACAAGTCCCACGATGCTTTGCAGTTACAAGTATGACCCCCGAAGGCAGAGGCATGATGGGACTTGTAGTTCTGCAACAGCTGGAGGGCCACCAGTTTGACACCCCTGCACTAGGCGTATGCCAAACTGGGTCCACTCACTCTGGTAAGCCTCCTTATACGATTGGTGGTGGATTGTGTCACAACAATTTTTGTTTATATTCACCGTTTCCAGCACAAGTTTGAAGAATTTTGGCTCCACGGCCACTGTGGCAATATGAACATTTTTTTTAACATTTTTCACTTTTGATTCATTGTGTATTTGTGTATTACATTTATATACTTTTCACTAGTGACTTAGTTTATCTTTGTTATCTTATCTAAGCTCACCATTCATATATGTCGTTCACTTTTAGCGCTGCACATTTTTTTACAAGTAATAGGGATGAGCCAAATGTACCTCGGTTCAGTTTGAGCTGGGTTTGGCAAACAGTACTAAAATTTGGGTCCTAAATCCGAACCCTATTGAAGTCAACGGGAGCTGAAAGTCAAAAAAACAGTTCTGGTGGCCCGGACTGAGGGGACCTACTCTACTGAATTCTGATCCTTTCTTCTCTCTTTCTTTTTCATTTTCCACTTTTCCTGTTATTGGTTCTGTTATACCATAATAAAAATCTTTGGTAGCATGCTGCTAAGGGAACGTAAAGTCTCCCCAATTGTTCTATTTGTTCTAGATCAAGACCACATACAGGGGTGGGGAACCTTTTTTCTGCCAAGGGCCATTTGGATTTTTGTAACATCATTCGGGGGCTGTACAAAATGTATGCATAAATGTAATAGGCATTGCTTTGCGGCAAAAAACGCTGTAAAAAATTGCGTGACTTTGAGGTCACGAAATTTTGAAACGGGCCTTCAGTAATCAAGGTATAGTGTGCCCCCTTTCAATGCAGACTGACCACAGCATGCCCCCTTTCAATGCAGAGTGACCACAGCGTGCCCCTTTCAATGCAGACTGACCACAGCTTGCCCTATTTCAATGCAGACTGACCACTGCGTGCCCTCTTTTAATGCAGACTGACCACAGCGTGCCCCCTTTCAATGCAGAGAGAGACCACAGCGTGCCCCCTTTCAATGTGTAACGCTCCTGCATTTTTGTTATAGTGAGCTGGATTTGCAGCTGCAGAATCTCCACTCAGTAGTCATGTAGAGATGTGTTGAATTACCAGATCCAACTCTCCAGACTCATCACTGTGGCCCCGCCTGCTTCAGCATACAAATACACATACACTCTATAAGATGTTCCTGGAGTGATAGGATGTATATGACAGTATGGAGGTGATGTGCTGAAGGGACAGGCGTGAGCAGTGATAGCAATGATAAGCACTTGATAGTAATGTTCAGGAGAGTGGTAGATGGTGATAGGTAGAATGCAGATAGGTTAGTAATCATGTATAGTAACAGGTGGTAAGGAGAGCAGATGACATATACAGGAGAGACTAACCCAGTGCAAGGATAGATGGTAGTAGACTCAAGAGCTAGCAATCTATGTAACAGTGTAGATGATAGGATTAGTAATGCATAGATAGTAACAGTCCTTAATGTGCAGAAGTAGATAGTGTAAGTTTGTTATGAAGGAATCCCCTGTGGGGTACTTATCACTAGTGAGGTTAGTAAGTAGAAGGGTCCGGTAGTAAGGGAGTGATCCGGTAGCGAGATACGGGATCAGTAGCGAGGTTCCGGTCTGTTCCAGGTAAAGAGAATAGCTGGAGGCTCCGGCAGCATAAGACAAGGCTGTTAAGCATGCGGTTTGAACGAATAACCTGTGAGAGAAAGCCGGCGATTGAAATAGCCGCTCAGAGCGGCGCTCAGTGATGATGTCATGCGGCTTAAAGGTATATGCGTTCCACCTAACTGAAAAGGTGGGACGCAATATGCAATGAAAAATGGGCAATAAGGGTACCAAAGGTACCAGAATCTTACAGTACCCCCCCCTTAAGGCCGGCTCCAGAAGGCCTATAGCACTGGTTTCTCCGGGCATTTAGAGTGAAACTGTCACGTACCTGGGAGGAGTCTGAGTTGACGAGGTCGGCCTCTCTTATATCTCCGGCCCAGACCCCACTGAAGGTGAGACAGAGGGTGGCAAAGGCCAGGAGGGACACGAGTGCCTGTGGTTGTTGATGGATCAGGATAGGCTGCTTGTCCGGATCCTGGAAACTGGAACATGCAATGCTGTATGGAACATGTGCAGCAGATAGCCAGGCAAGCACTCGGGTAGTTCTTAGAGACAGAGTCAGAGTAGTAGGAAAGCCAGGGTCATCAACAGGCGGTGCAGCAGGGTACCAAATCGTAAGCAGAGCCAAAGTCAGGGACGGAGCCGGGTCAGGTTTAGCAGAGAAGCAGAAGCAGAATCCAAGTCCAAGTTCAGAACAAGCCAAGTCAGCAACAGGGAAGCATACAGGTATCATCAGGTCACAGGAAACAGCTGAAGATCAGTCAGCACAGGAAACAGGAATGAACTTCCTTTAAATAGCCTGTCTGGCACCACGCCCATTAGTCATTCTTCTGGGAATAGTCTGTGCACGGCCACGCCCCAGACGTCTCACAGGGATTCCCTGACATTGCCCCCCCCTTAAGGGCAGCCTCCGGATGCCCAACATAGACCGTTTTTCCGGATGTTGTAGAAGGTAGGCTCGTAACAATCGAGGAGCATGGACGTTTGAAGCAGGTTCCCAGGAATTATCCTCAGGGCCATAGCCCTTCCACTTGATAAGAAGCTGTGTCCGACCACCCCTTCTTCTACAGTCCAGAATAGACTCCACCTCAAATTCTTCATTACCTTCGATCAAAAGAGGAGCAGGAACTTCAGATCCACGATCTGGGAAGGGGTTGGGAACGGCTGACTTCAGTAAAGAAACGTGGAACACGGGATGGATCTTCAGATTACCTGGTAAGATTAATTCGAATGGAACAGAATTGATCTTCTTCCTGATAGAAAATGGACCTAGGAATCTTGGGCCAAGCTTTTTCGAGGGACACTTTAATCTCAGGTTTGCTGTAGATAGCCAGACCTTATCCCCCGGTTTTAAATTCAAATTCCCTCTCCTTCTTCTATCAAAAAATTTTTTATTACCAGCCTGTGCCTTCAAAATGGTTTCCCGCAAAAGCTGACTGTTGGCATTAAGAAAATTTAGTCTTTCTTGTACAGCTGGTACAGCAGATTCCATAGGTAACTCAGGTAGGAAGGAGGGGTGATATCCATAATTGGCATAGAAAGGAGACTGCTTGGTGGCGGAATGAATGGAGTTATTATAAGCAAATTCCGCTAAAGGGAGGAGTAACACCCAGTCATCTTGAGAAAAAGAAGAGAAGCACCTTAAATATTGTTCAAGAGTTTGGTTTGTCCTCTCGGTCTGTCCGTTTGTTTGTGGGTGGTAGGCAGAAGACAAACAAAGTTCAATGTTTAATGCTTCACATAAAGCTTTCCAAAACTTGGAAGTGAACTGCACCCCACGATCAGAGACAATGCTGACTGGAATGCCATGCAATCTCACCACTTCTTTGATAAACGTGGAGGCAGTTTCGGAGGCAGAGGGAGTTCCTTTCAGAGGTATAAAGTGTGCCATCTTGGAAAGACGATCAACTACGACAAAGATAGTTGTAAACCCTTCAGATGGAGGAAGTTCCACACTAAAGTCCATAGAGATCATACTCCATGGTTTTTCAGGTACAGGGAGGGATTCCAACAGGCCCCAGGTCTTGGCCCGATCAGACTTGTTTCTGAGACACACAGAGCAGGATCTGACATAGTTTTTACAGTCCTTTAACCAATCTGGCCACCAAAAGGAACGGGAGACCAAATCAGAGGTTTTATGGATACCAAAGTGTCCAGCCAGAAGATGATCATGACACTTCTTAAGAATGGTGACCCTCAGTTGTTCGGGAATAAAAATTTGTTCCTTGTGGAAATAAAGTCCATCCCTCTGCTGGAGATGCAAGTTCAGAGGAGGTGGGGAGTTTGCAACTGTCCCCTTGATCTGTGACATCAAGTCTGTTTGCAAGAGTAGGAAATTCTTAGCTGGCAAGATGGTGTCAGGTTCAGGAGGTGGAGCTGGTTCAGGAAACATGCGAGAAAGGGCATCAGGTTTGCAATTCTTAGAGCCCGGACGAAAAGTTATGTGGAACACAAATCGAGAGAAGAAAAGTGCCCATCTTGCCTGTCGAGGTCTTAATCTTTTCGCGGTTCTTAAATATTCTAAGTTCTTATGGTCTGTAAAAATAAGGATAGGGTGTGCAGCCCCCTCCAGTAGGTAGCGCCATTCCTCCAGGGCAGCCTTTATGGCTAACAGTTCACGATCTCCTACGTCATAGTTCCTCTCAGAGGAGCTTAATTTTCTGGAGAAAAAGGCAATAGGGTAGAGTAGGGACTTGGCTCCTTGTCGTTGGGATAGTATAGCCCCGACCGCATTTTCAGAGGCATCCACTTCAAGTACATAGGCTAAAGCGGGATCTGGGTGTTTTAAAATGGGAGCGGAAGTAAACAGAGTCTTTAATAGTTCAAAGGCGGCTTGAGCCTCTGGAGTCCATTTGAATGGGGTAAACTGTTTGGTCAGCTGTGTGATGGGGGATATGATGCCAGAAAAGTTCTTTATAAACTTCCTGTAAAAATTAGCGAAGCCCACAAAGCGCTGTACTGCTTTCTTGTCCTCGGGGGCAGGCCATTCCAGTACGGCAGATACCTTTTGCGGGTCCATAGCAATGCCATCCGCAGAGATAATGAGTCCCAGAAATTGGATAACCTGTTTTTCGAACTCACATTTCTCCGCCTTTGCGTAAAGACGGTGTTGGCGAAGTCTGTCCAGTACCTTCTTTACATGGTTTCTGTGTAGGTCGAGAGAACTGGAAAATACAAGGATATCATCCAAGTATACGATGATAAACAAATCAAGATAGTCCCGAAATATATCATTAACAAGATGTTGGAATGTGGCTGGGGCATTACAAAGACCGAATGGCATGACCAGATATTCGAAATGCCCAAAGCGCGTTCGAAACGCGGTTTTCCATTCGTCTCCTTCACGAATTCTGACTAGGTTGTAGGCACCCCTCAAATCAAGTTTGGAGAACACCTGTGCCCCTCGTAACCTCTGGAAAAGTTCGGGAATTAGGGGAAGAGGATAACGATTCTTGACAGTTATCTTATTGAGATCGCGATAATCCACACAGGGCCTAAGGGTATGGTCCTTTTTCTCAACAAAGAATATGCCCGCTCCTGCGGGTGAAGTGGAGGGTCGGATGAATCCTTTTTCCAGGCTTTCATTAATGTAGTTACGGAGAGTCTCTAATTCGAGCTCAGAGAGAGGGTAGATCCGGCCAAAAGGTATTTCAGCCCCTGGCAACAGTTCAATGGGGCAATCGTATGTACGATGGGGAGGAAGAGAATCAGCGCTCTTTTTATTGAAAACATCCAGGTATTCGTGGTAAACTGTGGGTACCAGTTTCAAGACTTCGGGGTCTGGGTGGATACCAAGGAGAGAGGTAACAGTAAGAGACTCCTCAGGAACACAGTGTGCCCGGCAGTAGGGAGAAGAGAAGGAAATCTCACCCGTGAGCCAATTGATGCTAGGGTTATGGGCCTTCAGCCAGGGTATACCAAGAATGACAGGAAACATGGGTGATGTTATAACGTCCAGGCAAAGGAATTCTTGATGACCAGAGGAGGAAGAGCAGAAAATTGGAGCCGTCTCTTGTGTCACTGGACCAGATCTGATACCAGAGCCATCAGCCAGGTGAACAACAAACCCTTGTTTCTTGGTACAGAGAGGTAGATTGTGTTGGGCTGCAAATGTCACATCCACAAAACAGCTACAGGCCCCAGAGTCTATAATAGCAGGAACAGAGATAGTCTTTTCAGGAAGTTTCAGATGGCAAAGCAAGGTGAGATGTGTTTGATTAGTCCCGGGTGGATGCATCATAGAAATCCAGTTAGAGGAGGTTCTGCAAGGCCTCACAGGACAAGTCTGAATGTGGTGACCGGCATCGCCACAGTAGAGGCAGAGATTGGAGTGATACCGTCGAAGACGTTCCGATGTGGACAGAGGGGATCTCTGGAAACTCTTTTGTGAAGGGTAGCGAGGTACCTCTGGGGGGTTAACGGTAATGAGAGGAGTATCAGCCCCAAACTCCGGGCGGACCAAAGGAGCCTTGTTAGTTCTTTCGGCTTGCCTCTCACGTAGCCTCCGGTCAATCTGGATGACAAGGTTCACCAGGTCTTCCAAGGCCGTTGGTACCCCCACCCTGGCAAGTTCATCCTTTAGGGCATCAGACAAACCAAGACGGAACTGATGATGGAGGGCCGAATGGTTCCACAGAGTATCAGCACTCCATACACGGAAATCTGTCACATAATCCTCCACAGGCCTTAGGCCTTGCTTTAACTTGCTAAGCTTTGATTCAGCAGTCCGATGACAAAAAGGATCTGCGTATAGCTGGGACATGGCAGAAAAAAAAAGAGTCCATGGTTGTCAAGGCTGGATCGTGTTGTTCCCGAAGATGGAAAGCCCAGGATTGGGGCTCATCCTGAAGGAGCGAGATAATGAACCCCACCTTGGTATCTTGTGAAGAGAAGGTTCGAGGCAACAGGGAAAAGTATAGTTCACAAGAATTACGAAAAGTCCGAAATTTTCTTTGATTTCCAGAAAAACGTTCAGGAATGGGAACCCGAGGTTCCGGGTGGAAATCCGCCGCACAGGATGTGCTGGGCTCCGTCAGAGAAGAGTCATTTTTGCGGGCCGATAATTGATCTTCGATGCAATCCAATTTTCCTTGCAGGCTTTGTACCATGTGGGATAGTGCAGAGATCGATCGGCAAACGTTCTCCAGTGGAGAGACCTCCCTTTCAGACTCCATAGTTGGCTGACTGATACTGTCACGTACCTGGGAGGAGTCTGAGTTGACGAGGTCGGCCTCTCTTATATCTCCGGCCCAGACCCCACTGAAGGTGAGACAGAGGGTGTCAAAGGCCAGGAGGGACACGAGTGCCTGTGGTTGTTGATGGATCAGGATAGGCTGCTTGTCCGGATCCTGGAAACTGGAACATGCAATGCTGTATGGAACACGTGCAGCAGATAGCCAGGCAAGCACTCGGGTAGTTCTGAGAGACAGAGTCAGAGTAGTAGGAAAGCCAGGGTCATCAACAGGCGGTGCAGCAGGGTACCAAATCGTAAGCAGAGCCAAAGTCAGGGACGGAGCCGGGTCAGGTTTAGAAGAGAAGCAGAAGCAGAATCCAAGTCCAAGTTCAGAACAAGCCAAGTCAGCAACAGGGAAGCATACAGGTATCATCAGGTCACAGGAAACAGCTGAAGATCAGTCAGCACAGGAAACAGGAATGAACTTCCTTTAAATAGCCTGTCTGGCACCACGCCCATTAGTCATTCTTCTGGGAATAGTCTGTGCACGGCCACGCCCCAGACGTCTCACAGGGATTCCCTGACAGAAACCTTCGTATAAGCCTGGGTGCGTGAACATCAGAAGTATCCAACCAGGTGTCGTCTTGGGGTCCATAGTTCTTCCATCTTATGAGATATTGGAGTTTTCCTCTGTGGATACGAGAATTCAAAATCTCCCTAATCTCAAATTCTTCTCCACCTTCAACTTGGAGGTGGAGGCAAGATGGTAGGCCTTATTCCTTGGTTAGGAACATGTGGTTTCAGTAGCGACACATGAAAGATGGGATGTATTCTGAGATCTGCCGGTAAAGTGAGTTGCACTGCAGCTTTTCCAATGAGTTTCTTAATTGGGAAGGGTCCCAGAAATAAAGGTCCAAGCTTTTTGCTAGGGATCTTTAACCTTAAATTTTTCGTCGATAGCCAAACGAGGTCCCCAATAGCATATTGAGAAGAGGGTTTCCTACGAAGGTCGTAGTACCTTTTTTGTTGACTATGAGCGTGTGAGATGTTGGTATTAAGTAAACCCAGAGAGTCTTTTATTTGGGTAAGATAATCCGAGGCTACTGGGTTACTTGATGGTAGGATGCGTGGTGGAAGAAGTGTGGGATGAAACCCATAGTTTAAGTAGAACGGACTTTGCTTGGTAGTGCTGTGGGTTGCGTTGTTATAAGCAAATTCCGCCAGAGGGAGGAGGTCCACCCAATCATCCTGTAGGTATGAGGTGTAGCAACGTAGATATTGTTCAATGCACTGGTTGACTCTTTCAGTCTGTCCGTTGGTTTGAGGGTGGTAAGGAGAAGTGAGCTTTCGCTCAATCCGTAGTATATGACATAGAGCTTGCCAAAACTTGGAGATGAACTGTGAACCACGGTCGGATAAAAGAGTCTTTGGAATTCCGTGTAACTTGAACACATGTTTCATTAGTAATTCCGCTGTTTGCTTAGATGAAGGTAGTCTGCGAATAGAAATGAAATGTGCCATCTTTGTCAGATGGTCCACTGACACTAGAATGGTATTAAATCCTTTGGAAGGTGGTAGTTCTACTATAAAGTCTAAGGACACAACTTCCCATGGAACCTGGGGTATTAGTAGACTGCAAAGTAGACCAGATGGTTTTGTAGTGTCAATTTTGGACCTTGCACAGATGTCACATGAAGAAACAAATTTTTGTACAGACGTCTTCATATCAGGCCACCAAAACTGCCTGGTAAGCAAATTAAGGGTTTTAGTCATACCCATATGTCCTGCCATAGGCACATCATGTGACAATTCCAAGATCTTGGTGCGCATAGTGGGGGGTATGTAGAGTTTGTCGTTGTAGTAGAGGAAGCCTTCTGCATCAGTACTTAGTTGTGGTGGAGGTGAATCCAGTCCTATATTGTGCAAAATCTCTTCCTTCAGGGAACGAACAACACCAATAATACGTTCATAGGGTATTATAGGAATAGAAGGGATTTCGGCGCAGTTATCTTCGGTTAATCGTGATAGTGCATCCGCTTTTTTATTTTTGTCTGCAGGCGTGCAGGTCACTAGGAAGTTGAATCTTAGGAAGAATAATGACCATCGTACCTGCCGGTGGGAAAGAGTTTTGTTAGTCTGAAGGTATTGAAGATTTTTATGATCTGTATATATGAGTACTGGTAATCGGGTACCTTCAAGTAAATGTCGCCAATTCTCTAGTGCCAGTTTTATGGCAAGCAGCTCTTTTTCACCCACTGGGTAATTCACCTCTGGGCTGCTTAGTGATTTAGAGAAGAAAGCAACTGGGTGGAGTGGTGAAGTATTTGTTGGTCGTTGGGAGAGAACTGCTCCTACTGCCATGTTTGACGCATCTACCTCCAGGATATATTGGAGGGATGGGTCTGGATGGCGTAGTATGGGAGCAGAAGTAAAGCTTGATTTTAACAAGCGGAAAGCTCCATTTGCTTCTTCTGACCATTTGAATGGTTTCTTTATACTTGTAAGTTGTGTGAGAGGTCTCACAATAGCAGAGAAGTTCTTAATGAACTTCCTATAGAAGTTTGAAAATCCGAAGAATCGCTGTAATGCCTTACGAGTTGTTGGTATAGGCCAATCCAGAATACACGATATCTTGCTCATATCCATCTTGATTCCGGTTTTAGATATGATGTATCCTAGGAATAATATTTCTTCTTTATGAAATAGGCATTTTTTTAATTTCACGTATAGATTGTGTGCGAGTAATCTGGATAACACAAGTCTTACATGTTTTATATGTTCAGACAAAGATCAAGAATAGATAAGTATATCGTCCAGATATACCACGACACAGACATCAAGTAAGTCTCTGAAGATGTCATTTATGAATCGTTAGAAAGCTGCGGGAGCATTACACAACCCGAAAGGCATCACAAGATATTCGAATAATCCGTATCTGGTTCTGAATGCTGTCTTCCACTCATCTCCGTCACGGATTCGGATTAGGTTGTATGCCCCTTTTAGGTCCAATTTAGAAAAGTAGGTAGCCCCACGCACTTGTTCAATGAGTTCAGGGATGAGCGGTAAAGGATAGCGATCCTTTATCGTAATGGTATTTAATTGCCTATAGTCAATAATAGGCCTAAGACTTGAATCCTTATTGCGGACAAAGAAAATTCCTGCAGCTGTGGAAGAAGTAGAGGGTCTGATGAACCCTTTCGCCAAATTCTCATCCAAGTATTCCTTGAGATGAGAAAGTTCATCCTGTGAAAGAGGATAAACATGACCGAAAGGCAATTTGCTATTAGGGAGTAGATCGATAGAACAATCATAGTCCCTATGGGGAGGCAACACTTGAGCATTTTTCTCAAGGAAGACTTCGGTCAGATCCTGGTAGCATAGTGGTGTAATCTCATCTGACACCACAGACAGGATCTTTCCATAAGATGGGAGGTTACATGTGATCTCGCAATAGTGAGAAGGGAAGGTTAGAGTCCGTGTTTTCCAATCTATGGTTGGTTGATGTATGTGTAACCAGGGGAGTCCCAAAATAATGGAAAAATGTGGTGAAGGTAGTACATCAAAAGTGGTGGTCTCCATATGGGACTCATTAGCAGTGACAAGGAGTGCTTGTGTCTGATTGGTGATTGGACCAGAAGATAACGGAATACCGTTAATGAAACTAACAGAGACAGGTTTAGGTTTTGAAATAATAGGTATTTTATTTAAAGTAACAAAACGTGTATCGATATAGTTCCCACAAGATCCTGTGTCGATCATAGCCTTGGTGGTGATCCTAGTTTGGTCCCACTGTAATGTCAAATGAATAAAGAGATAGGGATTAGAAAAGGAAGTCGTTAATCCCCCTAGCAAGACATGTAAACACTCACCCTCTTTTTTGCGGACAAGGGGACAGACGCTTATCAAATGATCCGGGGAGGTGCAGTACATGCAGAGATTTCTGGATCTTCTCCTGGCTCGTTCAGTAGTCGATAAAGGTGGGCGTATGGTTCCTACCTCCATAGGAGTAGGGTCAACGGCCGATTCCCGAGAAGGACTGGACGATGGCATTCCCATCTTCTCAGCCTTTCTTTCTTGTAATCGCCTGTCAATGTTGATACTGAGTTGTATTAAGGCATCCAAAGTGCTAGGTAAATCCGCTCGGGCGAGCTCGTCTTTAACGGCTTCTGACAACCCAAGTCTGAACTGAGTTCGCAGAGATGTATCATTCCACCCTGAATCAAGGGTCCATCTTTTGAACTCTGCTACAAAGTCTTCAACAGGTCTCCTTCCTTGTTTCAAAGCCCTTAATTGGATATCAGCAGTACTCTGCCTATTGGGGTCTTCATATAAGCTAGCGAGTTCCGCTAGGAATAAAGGATAGGAGTCGAGAAGAGGATCATCTTTCTCAAAGAGAGAGTCTGCCCAGGCCCGTGGATCACCCGTCAAATATGAAATAGTGGTACAGACTTTAATTTGATCAGTACGAGGTTTTAGCAAAAAAAGCAATTGACATGCGTTTTTGAATTCACAAAATTTTTTCCGATCACCTGTAAACACTAGAGGAGGGTTTATTTTAGGTTCAGGGGGCTGAGCAGCAGTAAGCTGTGAAAGACGGGCTATCTGCTGTCTCAGAGTCTGATATTCATCTTTTACTTCAGTAAGAGCAAGTATTAATGCATTTACTTTTTGTGTTAATTGTATCACTTGAGTGGGTAATTCTGCTGAATCCATTTTTTAGGTTCGTTCAATCTGTAACGCTCCTCCGTTTTTGTTATAGTGAGCTGGATTTGCAGCTGCAGAATCTCCACTCAGTAGTCATGTAGAGATGTGTTGAATTACCAGATCCAACTCTCCAGACTCATCACTGTGGACCCGCCTGCTTCAGCATACAAATACACATACACTCTATAAGATGTTCCTGGAGTGATAGGATGTATATGACAGTATAGAGGTGATGTGCTGAAGGGACAGGCGTGAGCAGTGATAGCAATGATAAGCACTTGATAGTAATGTTCAGGAGAGTGGTAGATGGTGATAGGTAGAATGCAGATAGGTTAGTAATCATGTATAGTAACAGGTGGTAAGGACAGCAGATGACATATACAGGAGAGACTAACCCAGTGCAAGGATAGATGGTAGTAGACTCAAGAGCTAGCAATCTATGTAACAGTGTAGATGATAGGATTAGTAATGCATAGATAGTAACAGTCCTTAATGTGCAGAAGTAGATAGTGTAAGTTTGTTATGAAGGAATCCCCTGTGGGGTACTTATCACTAGTGAGGTTAGTAAGTAGAAGGGTCCAGTAGTAAGGGAGTGATCCGGTAGCGAGATACGGGATCAGTAGCGAGGTTCCGGTCTGTTTCAGGTAAAGAGAATAGCTGGAGGCTCCGGCAGCATAAGACAAGGCTGTTAAGCATGCGGTTTGAACGAACAACCTGTGAGAGAAAGCCGGCGATTGAAATAGCCGCTCAGAGCGGCGCTCAGTGATGATGTCATGCGGCTTAAAGGTATATGCGTTCCACCTAACTGAAAAGGTGGGACGCAATATGCAATGAAAAATGGGCAATAAGGGTACCAAAGGTACCAGAATCTTACACAATGCAGACTGTCCACAGCTTGCCCCCATTCAATGCAGACTGACCACAGCGTGCCCCCTTTCAATGCAGACCTGACCACAGCGTGCCCCCTTTCAATGCAGACTGACCACAGCGTGCCCCCTTTCAATGCAGACTGATAACAGCGTGCCCCCTTTCAATGCAGAGTGACCACAGCGTGCCCCCTTTCAAAGCAGAGTGAACCCCCCTTTCAATGCAGAAAGCCAGTGCACTTACCTGCAGCGGCGGCTTCTCCTCGAGTCCTCCCACCTCCTCCTCGACCAATGGCATGGGTTCGCCTTTCGGCCAATCAGGAAGCGGGTCTCGGACCCGCTTCCTGATTGGCCAGGAGGAGGATCCGTGTGACAATAGCAAATTTTCATTCGGTATTGTGACACAAATGGGTGGGCTTGGGGCGCACTGCTCTGCGCCCCGGGTCCACTCTTTTCTGAAGCTTTTCTGTGACTCACACTGTCAGGACGGAGCCATCGGCTCCTTCTGACAGCTCCGCTGGCATACACAGGCTCAGCGGCACGACAATGCTTTTATATCTTACCATGTTCTGGAGCTATGGGTGATAACCAGCTTACTGTACTGTTACTTGATACTTATTATTACCTTTTGATGTTTTTTGGTGCCTAGTTGCTGAGACATATGGGCTCATAGTCTTAGACGAATGGTAATGCTAATGAGTTGAGCTAGATTGTTGGGCCTAAAACTTTTTAATTGTAGTTTTTCTATGTTTATCTGGTCAGGGCCTCTGATTATATTGGAAAATGCATCCTTGTTCTGATAACTTTCTGACAATTGATTAAGCATAAAATGTCTGTATGATGCTTTAAATTTGTAATAAAAACTATTGGAAGGAAAAAAAAAACAGTTCTTGCCATTTTCTAGGATAATAGGTAAGGGATTGTAAAACAATTGGCATGGGGGGCTGGATATTTTAAGAATTCTCTTTGGCGGGCAGCAGTAATTTTAGTTATACTTAAAGCTAAACATTAAAAATGTAAAATTTCATTAACCCCTTCTCGTCTGCGCTATAGCCGAAAGACGGCTACAGCGTGGGCTTACTTAGCCTGGAGGGCATCCATGGACGTCCTCCTGTGATCGTGCTGTCCATGCTCCCCCTGTGGCATGTAGGCGGCACACTCTGTGATCGCTGAGTCCTTTGGTTAAAGGCCAATCACAGCCACCCTTTACGACGTGATCAGCTGTGTCCAATAACAGCTGATCGCGGATGTAAACACAAGCCAGTCATCGGCTTTTCTTTCCTCTGGTTGACAGCGCAAGGAGGTGGAGAAGAGAGCTAATAACTAGCTTGTGTTAAAGGAACATCAGTTTCCTGATTATCAGTGAAGTCCCAAAAGTGCCCACCAGTACTGCCTATCAGTGCCCACCTGTGCTGGCAATCAGTGCCCACCAGTGCTGCCAATCAGTGCTCATCAGAGCTGCCAATCAGTGCCCATCAGTGTCACCTATCAGTGCTGCCTATTAGTGCCACCTACCAGTGAGTGCTTATCAGTGCCCATCAGTGCCGCCTATCAGTGCCACATATCAGTGCCATTCAGTTCCGCCTATCAGTGCCCATCAGTGCCACCTATCAGTTCCCATCAGTGCTGCTTATCAGTGCAACCTCATCAGTTAAATGTGTACAGAGAGGGTTGAGAACGGCGCTACCTTTTTAAAAGAAAAGTGCACTTAGTGAATAAATAGTTTAAATGTGCAGTGATATTTAAAATAATATATAAAGTGCATAAGTGACTTATGATTTAATTTTATGGTAAACCTGAGTAAATATAAATTATAAAGTGCACATGTGACTCACGGTTTGACCAGAGACCGGTTGTAATAAATTATAAATTATAAAATATTAGTGCAGAGATGCAGTGCAAGGTGCTAGTGCAAAGAAATCACAAGAAATTGAGAAAAAAACAGTGACTTTTAACAGTGACATTGGGGGATGCTGCTCAGGGGTTCCTCCAATCCTTATCATCCGTATGTATTCCTCAAAAATAAATGCAGAGAAGGAGACCCCTTGGTGCCATATTCTAAATACAACTGAAACTAGAGTGTAGTAACTCACACGTTAGACTCCGCCCTTCTCCGCATTGGAGTCTTCTACGTCATTACGTCACTTCCGGCACCCGGAGCCAGAGCCGTGGAACGCGGAAGCTTCCCGGCCGAAAACCACTGATCGCAGACAGCCTGAGCAGCATCCCCCAATAGAAGCCATAGCAGGCTGTATATAGGGTACGACACCTAGCGGTCATGCTGGTGTTGGCAACCCGGAGCCTCTTCATTTACATTCAATTTCTTGTAAATCATCCGGCTCTTTTATCCGATTTTTTTCACCCCTGCTCACATCAATACTTACTCTACGTTCTTGTTCTCATGTGCAACCACTTATAGTTTCTTCAATGTTTGGATGTACACTGCACTTACTACATTTATTTTTAAATAAAAGTCACTGTTTTTTTCTCAAATTTTTGTGATTTCTTTGCTCTAGCACCTTGCACTGCATCTCTGCACTAATATTTTATAATTTATAATTTATTACAACCGGTCTCTGGTCAAACCGTGAGTCACATGTGCACTTTATAATTTATATTTACTCAGGTTTACCATAAAATTAAATCATAAGTCACTTATGCACTTTATATATTATTTTAAATATCACTGCTCATTTAAACTATTTATTCACTAAGTGCACTTTTCTTTTAAAAAGGTAGCGCCGTTCTCAACCCTCTCTGTACACATTTAATTCTTTAACCCTTCTGGGTTTGGTTGTTGGCAGCTTACACCTTACAATTAATTTATATTCACTATATATTCCATAGCGCTGGTCATTTCTGTTTAATTTATTTTTTCAACCTCATCAGTGTTGCCTCATTAGTGCACACCAGTGCCACCTCATTAGTGCACACCAGTGCCACCTCATCAATGCCCATCAGTGCCACATATCAGTGCCTATTAGTGCCGCCTCATCAGTGCTGCATCATCAGTGCCCATCAGTCCAGCCTATCAGTGCCCATCAGTGCAGCCTCCTCAGTGCACATCAGTGAAGGAGAAAAATTACCTGTTTGAAAAATTTAATTACAAACTATAAAAAATATTTTGGTTTTTTTCAAAATCTTTTTTCGTCTGTTTAGCAAAAAAAAAAAAACAGTGGTGATTAAATACCACTAAAAGAAACTCTATTTGTGTGAAAAAAATGATAAATAAATTCATATCTATACAGTGTTGCATGACCGCCCAATTGTCATTCAAAGTGTGACGGTGCTGAAAGCTGAAAATTGGCCTGGGCAAGAAGGGGCAAAAGTGCCCAGTAGGCAAGTGTTTAAATAACATACAAAAAAATAAAAAAAATTCATGAGCGCTTATAGGTCACAGCATCTAGCATACAGACTGACTCCACAAACCCTGTGTGTAAATCTAACAATAAAAAAGTGCAGGGCTAAAAAAAAAAAAAAAGTATGAACAAAAACATTATACTGTATATATCAATCTAGAAAGAATATATTGTCCATGGGAAGTTGGGGAGTCTCCTCCAGAGAGATAATTAAATCACTGTTTAATTGCACATTTTCATCTATGCACTCACCAGAGGTGCATAATGATCGTGCCCAACTGCCCATCATAATCTTCCTGGAATTGTTAGGTCTCTCTCTGGTCTCCATACAATCCATTCTAATGTGCCACAGTACTACCTAAAACACTGCAAAAAACAAGCTTGGAAGATGGGCGCCCATGATATAGATTCACACCCATCATAATGCCCAAAACCCAACAAAAGAAAAAACCCGATGACAGCTCCAATATAAGAGAAGGGGCAGGAATAGTGGGGACATCATTGTCTAAATATGGTCATGACCATGCTTATGTTGTGGTGGCCATATTTAGACAATGATGTCACCTCCTAACTCTGCCCCTGTGCTTACGGGGATTCCTGGCTATGTAAGGGAATGTGCTGGGTGACGTCAGTGGTTAATAAGGACACGGTGGGTGCTTCCTTAGCAACCATTGACAGCAGGAAACTCTCATGTTTGTCCACAGCGAACACCCCAAACGTTCAGCATTTGGATGAGCATCAAAACAGCAAATGTTGAGTTTGAACCTTCATTTGCCTGCATAATTGTTAGTTCCTCAATTTACATTGCTAAAGGTGTGACTTGTTGTCAAATCGTTGGGGGGAGGGATGTAAATGGCAGTAGAGTGTGTGCATAAAAAATATACTTTATGTCTGATTTTAACTTCTCTAGCAGAAGGGTGATAATGTATACTTATTATGTAATCTGTAAAGCAGCAGACATGGCTGACAATATTAAATGATTATTATATATTTGATAAATAAAGAGTAATAGAAGGAATGGAATACATTTACTGCAAAAAATGTTCTTCAAGGCTCCCTCCAATGCTATGGTATTACCGACTTGATTTGCCCCCCTTTATGACCCGGCCATTTTCTGCAATATGGCACTGCGTTACTTTAACTGATAAGGTCATGCAACGCTGTACCCAAATAAAATGTATGTAATATTTTTCCCACACATAGAACATTCTTTTGGTGGTATTTGATCACCACAGCATTTTTATTTTTTACGCTATAAATAAAAAAAGACAGACAATTTTATAAAAAGAAAATGGGATTTTTGACCTACCATAAAATCCATTTCTCTGATGTTCATTGATGGACACAGCTCCTGATCCTCTTAACCATTGGGTTATACTGCCCCCTACAGGAGTAGGACACTAGGCAGAAAAAAAAAGTCTGGACAGGCCTATGGGCAGTCCCAGGGGTTATACTCCCTCTCTCTGCTATACGTGCTCAGTTTTGTGTCCAAGCAGTGTCAGAAGAATTACAACTCCACAGAGGGGTGGGTGCTGTGTCTGTCAATGAACATCAGAGAAATGGATTTTACAGTAAGTCAAAAATCCCATTTCCTCTTTCGTTCATTGACGAACACAGTTCCTGATCTTCTTAACCATTGGGATGTCCCAAAGCAGTGTTAAACATGAGGGGTGGGAACAGTGAAAAATAAATTCCCAAGGCTAAATATAGCCAACCAGGTAAACAGGAGCTCAACCAAAACAACTGGAGCTCACCTGAAAAAAAAAAAATACACTTTTAAAGAGGACTGTCATGGCCGCCGCTAATGTCAATGGCAAACCACCGCAAAATGGCCACCGGACTACCCAAACATGGCCGGCGTGCATAGATCACACAGGCTACAGCAAAATGGCGGCCCCCGCGCCCCATCATGAGGCTTCTAGGGACCCAAGAGGGATCCATAGGCCACAAAGACATGCCCAGGCAGGACGGGGGGCCCTGACAGGAGCCCTCACCAGGTCCAACCTCCCCCCCCTCCCACACAGCCAATCATCCAGTCGCCGGCGGTGCACCCCCCACCCCATCACCAGTATAGCGCCCTGTCCCCACTCCAGGAGGTAGACCAGACCACCCACACAGCCCCAGCATAAATGGAGGGGGTATGGGGAGACAGATGAAGAGGGGTGCCTAATGGGAAGGTGGGGAACTCGGGGGTCTAACCATCACATGGAGGGGCCCACGTCCACCCCAAGACCCTCCAGGGGGAGAGGGGGGACAGCTACTCACCATACCAGGAACCAGACAGGCACCACTCAAGACAGAACCCCTCGCCATCGAAATGGGGGGCTGTCGGCCAGGAAGAATGCTGTCATCCAGTGGGGCTATGTTGCAGCTGACTTAGCGCGGAGCTGGGTGTATATGCTTCTTTTTTTTCATCCTGCTGATGAACCAACCCTGACTGGATCACGTTTGCCACTTTGAAGTTTCCCTTCATAAGGAGATGTAACACGTGCATTTGACCATACTATATAATGGTCCACGGGATCCGGTAAGAGGCTTTAATACTTGGTGTCACCTGGTGGTGGAAGCACTATGAATTGTGATTGTGGGGACACTAATGGAGCAAGTAAATCGTGGACAATTTGTTTCCTTTGGACTTTCTTGTTTCACATATATTTTTTATTTTCAGTCCTTGTGTATGGGCTCTTATGGACACTATTTATATATTTGGTGTGATTTCTTTTTACATGTTTGTCACCCAATTGATTCATTTCTGTGTTTTCACAACATTGAGTTAAATTTTTTAGCGCTGCTTCACATATTTATTACAATTCTTGCATCGAGTGTCACAGATTGCTTAAGCAGCTGCTTATTTGTAATTTATATGTTTTAGCACTGATATCCTATATGATTTTTGCATTTTTCGATTATTTAGGAATTTTTTTCTTTATTTACCCTGGTGCTTCTGCCAGTAACACATTTCCTGTCTGTCGGTGCCTCCACTCCACTGGAATAATAGAGACCCCCTTCGATAGCAGCATTTGCAATCTGGGGAGAGGGTAGTTTTAGATGTACAAATTTAAATGGACTTAAAAAACAAATAATAGCAAAACTCCAGCTAAAACAGTTTTGTTTTTATTCCTTTTTGAATAAGAGTTTTACATAAATGAATCAACACTGACCATTGCATGCACCACAGTCAGTGTTAAATGGTCTGCCTTAGGCCTCTATCTGCCAATTACTAGCAGGATCACCAGGTAAAAATAAAAGAAAAAAAAGCCTAAAAAAGTAAACAAATGCATCCTCAGGTATCTCCATACTACGGCCCAGAACTACACATCCCCTGAGGCATTGTAAAACTCTGACATTCCCAGACATGACTAGGCATGATGGGAATTGTAGTTCCTGAACAACTGGAGGGGCCATAGTTTGGAGACCCTTGCAAAGAACTGGTAAACTGCAATATTCTTATATTTTTTATTTTTGGATTTAAAACAGCTTTATGTAAATGTAGCACCCTACAGGTAGGTGATAGGTAAATGTATAGTGGGCCTTGTCTGCCTAACAGCAGGGCCATGATTTCTTTTGGTAGGGTGTCATGGTTTCCGGGTGTGTCTACTGAGGGGGGAGCCTCCCCACTGGCTCCTGTGAGAGGCTTCTCATAGGGCAGTGGAGGAAACCCAATCAGGGATACATTCAGGCTTGTAACCACCCCAGAAGGCAGATTCTGCCGCAAAGGATTCTGGGAGTGGGTATAAGTTTGAGGGAGGGCATGACTCATTGTCTTTGGCGGGAAGCAGAGTCCCAGGAGGGAGAGGACGGCTGTCTCTCCTCCTGTCAGAAGAAGCGGATGTCTCGGGTGCTGCCTGAGAATCCAGAGAGTGCTGAGTTCAGCTGAGGGGGAACCGGTGTGCCGAGAACCAGCGGAGAGCGAGAGGTGTCCAGTCCCAAGAAAGCCTACAAAGGTCGTGAGTACTGAGGATTGCCCCTGGGGGTCTGCCTAGAGTCAGTGGGGACCACTCTGGAGGAGGTTCCAGGATCCAAGAGTCAGCTAGCTGTAAAGGGGGTACCTAGTCAGAGGACCCTGAAGTGATAGAGGGGGTACCTAGGTTGAGGACCCTGAAGTGGCAAAGGGGGCGCCTGCAGTTTGGGCCCTGAAGAGGTAATGCACAGTGTGAGTGCATCAGTTGAGAGTTGCAGCCATACAGGAATACACAGCAAGCTACCTCAAGCCAGGGCAAGGCTGGAGAGAATAGTCAGTGACTTTGCAGTGCAAGCAGTGTCAGATGTTCAATGTTCCACAGTCCTGTATTTTCTGGACTTAAGTCAGAGTTCCAGCACAGCTTTCAGAGATACAGTGTGTTCAAAGCGTCAGTAAGTGTTGGCTAGCGTCGACTGGTGTCAAGACAGCGCTAACGGGCATTTTTGTTATAAAAGTCCCAGAATTGTACATAGTCGAGCTAAAGGAGTATCCCACTCATTCTCTTCTCCCACCCACTAAAACTACAATAAAACAACCAAACAAAGATGCCGGAATTGTCAATGTGTCAGTTCTCACACCCAGGGCCGCAGCTCACATGGGCTGGAGAGGTAACCGGTAACAATGGCAGACCCACATCTGGCCACAGGCCTGGAAACATTGCTACATAAAGTTAACAGAACAGAGCATGGAATACATTCAGACACACATAGGTTCCTGCACATTCTTTAGTTTTTTTTCACAGAACCTCAGGAACTTTGGAATCCAGGATGCCCAGTCATACAATTATTTACCTAATCTCCTTGGCACCACTGCCTTCAGCTTCATAAGCTTTTCTATTGTCCCCTCATTGTGTGTTGCAGCTTGTGCCAATATTAAAGTGTAGGATGCCAGGAATGATGGGAGCAAGCAGGAGATGTATCTGTTATATACTTAATCAGGTTCCCCAGTTTACCTGAGTGCATAATAACTTTAAAAAAGTTACTTTTGTATCCGTATTCTTACTTTTACTGTTACATTTTATTGAAAATGGCAAATATTTATTTGGAACAACAGAAAAACATATTATTAAGAAATTGTTGGCAGCAATGTTTATTAGAATGATCCAAAAGAAAGACTTCTTTTGCTATCAATGACATCCCTTAGAGCCAGAATATAGAGCACAGTAGCACTTGCTTTGTAGACTCATACCATGAAGGAAAAAACTTTTGCAGAGTAATTCTAGGACCACCAATACCAACATATTCCAGTCTGATTTTCCAGCTGTGCACACAGGGCTAGATGTTCTAACTTTCCACTTTGCTTTATAAATTAAAACTCCAAATGCGTATTCAGCAACTCTGATTAAAATAATAATAAAAAAGCTGCTAGAGGAAAGTTGTGCATTTTCCAAAAACTTCAGAGTGGAAATAGAAAATTTAGGGAAACCAAAAGGCAAATGCCAAGAATCAATATTAGGCCATATTTGAAAGAGTGGTGTAGAAGAATAAAACAATAAACCATTAAAAGGAAAATACTGCTTTCCTACAAAGTACTACAATAAGTGGAAAACAAGAAAATTATTCATCGCAAATGCCTTTCTAATTAGTTTTTTTAACCAGTTGCCAACTGCCTTTTACTGCTTTAAAGGCTGGCAGTGCTCAATGGCTTAGTGTAAAGTTAGGCTGATAATGGATGCAGTGACACACAAACAGTGCTCGATAAAACTGTGAGATATATCATTTTTTATATCTATTGAAGGCGCCAACCCAGTATAAGTGAAAAAGCCTACAAAAAAACTGCTGCCCCTTTAAAAATGTGAACCACATTTTAAACAATAAATTATCTCATAAAGTAAGGCGCTGTTATGACAAAAAATTGCGTACTCGGTGTACATAGAATATCAGAAAACAGGTGAGTGAAGATCAACCCTCTAAAATTATAAAAGAGCTAGTGAAAAAAAAAAGAATATGTTATATGAAAAGTACATAAAATTATAATTAGATATAGTTTGGCAAAAAATCCTTTTTTTAACCAAATCAATACTGGGCACTTTGACCCCCGTTCCTTCCCAGGACAATTTTCAGCTTTAAGCTCTCTTACAATTTGAATGACAATTACGCAGTTATGCAACACTGTACCCAAATGACATTTTTATAATTTTTTTTTACACAAATAGAGCTTTCTTTTGGTGGTATTTATTCACCACTGGGGTTTTTGGGCTACAAATGAAAAAAGACCGAAAGTTTTGAAAAAAAAAATGGGTTTTTCTCTGTTTCTTTTTTTTTTTTTTCAAATATTAACTTTTTATTCAGGAATTTTAAAAAGTACAAACAGGCAATTACACTAAACTTTTTCAATGCCATATATTTTCCATCTTAACATCTTAACATGCATTATAACTTCTGCTTTTACTATACCTTTGAATTCCCTTCTTTTTCCTTTTACCTTCCCACTTTCCCCTCCCTCCCTCCCACAAAAAAAAAAAAAAAGAAAAAGAAAAAAAAAGGTATATAAATTATTATAATCCTGTGGACAAAGATGGAGTTGTTCCTTTTTATTCTCTCCTTTTCTTTTCTACCTTTATTTATTTTACATATATTGTTTCCCTTCTTCAGAGCTTAGGAAATCATTCCATGCTTTCCAAAATTTCTCATATTTTCCCTGTCTATTTTGTGTTGTGGCTGTCAATTCTTCTAATCTCCTATTGTCTTCTATCCTGTTTATCCATTCTGTTATCGATGGAGGTTGTGTTTTTTTCCAGTGACCCGAAATACCTGCCTTGGCCGCATTTACTAGTTGTGGGATTAACGATCTTTCATATTTAGTTGCTGATATATCCGGGGTTTTTCTCTGTTTCTGTAATACAGTTTTGCAAATAAATATTTTTCTTCAAAAATTTTGACCAAAATTTATACTACAACATTTTTTAAATATTTTAAATAATAAAAAATAAAAAAATAAAAATAACCCAAATCAGGGTATAATATTTGGTCTGTGTGAAAGGAATAGTCTAGAACAGTGATGGCAAACCTTGGCACCCCAGATGTTTTGCAACTGTATTTCCCATGATGCTCGTGGACTTAAACATAGAAACATAGAACATAGAATGTGTCGGCAGATAAGAACCATTTGGCCCATCTAGTCTGCCCAATATATCTGAATCCTATGAATAGTCCCTGGCCCTATCTTATATGAAGGATAGCCTTATGCCTATCCCATGCATGCTTAAACTCCTTCACTGTATTTGCAGCTACCACTTCTGCAGGAAGGTTATTCCATGCATCCACTACTCTCTCAGTAAAGTAATACTTCCTCATATTACTTTTAAACCTTTGCCCCTCTAATTTAAAACTGTGTCCTCTTTAAGTGTAGTTGAACATCATGGGAAATGTAGTTCTGAAATGTCTGGGGTTCGCCATCACTGGTCTAGAAGCTATGGTACCAATCACTGAAAATTAAGCACACCTTATGTACAGACGGCCTGTCAAATTTCTTGAGGTCCTAACATGTCAAGACAGTACAAATACCCCCATATTACCCCTTTTTGTAAAGTATACAGCCCAGGGTATATAGTAAGAGGCATGGTGAGTTTTTTAAAGTTGTAATTTTTTTTCCACAATTCTTTGAAAAATTATTATTATTATTTTTAATTTTTTTTTTTTTCACAAAAATGTGATATTAACACATTTCCCACACACAGCATTGCCATACTTGCAACTACACCCCAAAACACATTTCAATGCACACAGAGACCATATAATACCCAAATGTTCAGTAAAATATAAAATGTGGCATTGCGCTGGGTAAGTAGATATCAAACATATTATACTTTAAAATTGCGCACGTTAGTGAAATGGCGCCAAACTTCAGTATTTGAAAATCTCCATAGTCAACGATTTATAAGCCTTTATTGGTTACCAGTTTAGAGTTACACAGGTATTCTGGTGCTATAATTTCGCCTTTACACGCGATTATGGGGGCGCTTTAAATGTTTTATTTATTTATTGGTAGGACACTGGTACACTGACAGATGTTGATCGGCCACCGGCGGACACTGACAGATGTTGATGTCACAATGGTGCACTATTGCAGATGTTTTATGCACTGGTATAGATATGATGGGGGACTGACAAATGTTTTGTGCATTGGTACAGATGTGATGGGGGACTGGCAGATGTTTTGTGCACTGGTATAGATGTGATAGGGGACTGCCAGATGTTTTGTGCACTGGTATAGATGTGATGAGGGACTGACAGATTTTTTTGCACTAGTACAAATGTGATGAGGGACTGACATGTTTTATGTGGACACTGACAGATGTGTAAGGGGACAGGGTTGACAGTGGTGCTTGGTATAACGTTTGTGGGGGATCTGTGACAGTTCTGTGTGTAAAATCATCCTTACAGATGTAGTCAAGTGAAGAAATCGCTACCAGCATAATTAAGGCTGACGTACTGTTACTTTAAGTTCGCTGTTTGTTCTGAGGTTCTCCTGAAGAGTGGCGTGTTGGATTATGGGATATGTGGTCCAGAGGAGGATGAAGACTGTGTGAGATGGCCGGATGGAACTATACTCCCAGGGAGCTGCGGGTCCCGCAGGGGATTGTGGGGAGGTCTATAAATAAGGGGGCGGGGTTAGAGATTCGCTCTCTTGCCTCGGGGACTGCGTGTGAGGTGGACAGTGCCGGAGACCTGCTGCAGGGAGCAGAGGGAGTGAGACTGAGGCCTAGTGCGGAGGCACTAGCGAGAGGTGGCAGATGTCACTGACAAGTGATTGATCGAGAGTGACAACACCTGCGAGTGGTAGCAAACATTGCAGAGGATTGACTGGCCCAGTGCGGAGGACTGCTGGAGAAGAGTACTCAGGAATCGGGTTAGAGATATCCCATTGTTGTGGGTACAGCAGCTCACGGACACAGAGAGAGGGCCTGTGATGCAGTATAATTACAGTGAGAACTAGGAGTTAGTGGAGTGGTTGCCATGGGACACTGCTGAGTCTGCCTAATGCGTGGTGAACCGAGAGACCGCCTCTACATACTGTAGATCATACTGTTTATTTTAGTCAGAACCTGGATACAAGTACCCCTTTCCCCTTTAGATTACAAATATCATTCTTGGAATGATTTGATCTTCTACTGCCGGCGAAGACCAGCAAGGTCTTGCTCAGGAAGAGACTCACCTAATTCAAGGACAAAGGGGGCCCCCTATAGGTGATAGAGTGCACTCTGTCAAGTTACACTTGTTATTGAAGTATATTCTATTGAGAGTTATTCATGCAGCTGAATTAGTTAGATCTGATTGTCTTATTATTAATTAATATAGAGTCAGATATCTGATTTGTCACTCTCACACTTTTATAAGCAGAATTGCACTATTCTTGCAACCATAGTTATGTTTCTTCAGTTAGATATCATTATATCTATTTGTTTCTGAAATTATTGAAGTAAAGGATTCTGAGTCTTGGCTTACCTGGTGCTTTACGGGACTTCAAGACTCGGAATCTCACTCCGGTCCTAGACTGTCATAATTCCTGTTGTGTTGAAATCGCATTTGTTACTTTTCCATTTAAACTCACTAAAACTGATATACCTTTATCTAGGTGTCATTGTCATAACCCATAGTGTCAAGCGGGTTGGAGGTGCCTCAGGGTCAAAGAAGTGAGGTGGAAATGAACATACTCAGCAGCCCCTGTAGGGGGCGTGCTACACACACAAAGCTTTTACAGAACTTTCAGATTCCCCCACTCTCCCCCCCCCAACACTGAGCTCTCACTGAGCTCAGCGCGGGTAACTGTCATAGAGGTAAGTCTCTGTTTACATTATGAAGGCTGTGATTGGCCACAGCCGCCACGTGATCGGGAGGGGCCAATCACAGCGCCCATATCCTGATCTCGTCTTGGCTGTGCCCTGTGATCACAGCCTTCATGGGATCGCACCACTGCGTGAGCAGGCACTCGTTCTGCGGAACGTATGGGAACATCCACTCAGAACAACGGAGCCCCCACCCTGCTGTTTATATGCAGTGGCTGGGTGGAAGGAGGTAATGATAATAATAGTGACAGTCCACTAAAATATAGTGCCAATAATCTGTGATGCTCTCCAATCACTGTGACCACAACCTGTCAATGTGCTCTTCTGCCTTAAAACAAGTGCTCCACCTTATGACAGACAAAAATACTGCGCTCTCCAGAGTCCCCAGATCCCAGGGACCACTAGGCTTTGTATGATTAAGAATACCAGACCATCCAGAGATCCTTCCACAGCAAACGCTATTTGACTTAATGCAAAAAACTCCCCTCAGATAGCAGATTGTATACAACATAAAGGCAAAATAAACAAGGTGATTGTGCAACACCATTTATTAAACATCTTAAAACATCTCTAGGTATTTAGGTTACATAGAAAGTGGCACCAGCTCGAATCCCCTCTATTACACCCCTCAATCCTCGACACCGGTAAGATCTCACCCCTAACTCCGATCCACCGACTGGCGTGCGTTACACGGAGGATATGACGTCAATGGTTTGACATGTAATTCAAACAGCAACCAGATCTCTATGCATTTCGATTGTCATAGGCTTCATCAGGAAATCTGTTTCCCTAAAAAAAATGTTATCATCAGGAAATTCCCTTTGAAAATTTTTTTTTCACTTGCACTTTATGTAATTTATAGGGGGTTGCGAGTATGCAAGTTTTGTGATAAGAGTGCCTTACTTTATGAGATTTAATATATAATTTTTGTATATATAATTTTTTGTAATTTATTGTCATTATTCAGGAGATGCTAATTTGAATATTATTAGTCAGATTGTTTAGTTTAAATATTGTAGCATTTAATTGGATGTATTTTCTTTTTTATTATTATTATTTTCTTTTTTTTCATCATTATTTTTTGTTATTTATTGTAATTTTCTTTGCACATTTTTTGATACATATCTTTTGGTATTTCTACAGGGTTGTTTAGGTTCTCGTAGGTCTTTTTAATCTCATGATTCTGTTTTTACTTTTATTTTTATTTTATTTTTTATATATTAATTTTTATTAAATATTATTAATTATTAACTTTGCACCACCTATTCTGTCCACATCGAGTTGGTGCCTTCACAATGTTGTATAAAATGGTAAGGGCTCCGATGGGTTAACTAATAATTTGTCTCCCACAGCTCTGCTCACTCCCCGCCCCTATTGGGCTTATAACTCCTGCTTGCTGTCTGTCCCGTGACTTGAAAAAGCACATGTGCATGAAATGTGTTGCCATGGCAACAGGGACACATGCATTCCATGCTGGCTCTTTGTGCTTATTCCTTCTGGGCACTGATTTTCCACTGAGACGCTCGAGTGAGGTCATCTACCCGCAACGGCAAGGTCCAGGTTGGAACTGCTCACAAAACAGAATCTCTCCTGTACTCGAGTGGTGTGCGTTAAGGTAAATGATCTAGGTGTTTTTTTAGGCACAAATTGAGCGGTCTTGCTGCCCTCCTCGGGACCAAGGGTATCCAAAAACACTACAAGAAAACGACAAGAGAAGGGCGCACCGACCTTGTGCATTACCACTAAAAAGTTTATTAAAATCAAAGAAGGTAGCCTACAATATACTCACAAACATAGGATATGTACAAGCATGTAGGCAATAGGGACTGCTCGCTTCCAGGACACTTCTCTACTGCTGGATAGCGTGATGGCATCCTCACAACCTTGTATGGCTTACGCGTTTCGAGGGAGGACTGAGTGGCAACTTTGGCTCTGAGGAAGAGGGTCCTCCCTCGAGTCCTGCTTTCCCTTATGGGGGAAATTGGGTGAAAACGGACCGCCTGTGCATTTTCAAATGATCTTATCCGATCCAATCCTCAAGACCAGGGGTCTTCAAACTATGGCCCTCCAGTTGTTCAGGAACTACAATTCTCATCATGCCTAGCCATGTCTGTGAATGTCAGAGCATTACACTGCCTCATGGGATGTAAAGTTCCACAACAGCTGGAGGTCGTAGTTTGAGGATCCCTGATCTAGACGGATGGAAAATAGGGTCACCATCTGTCTGGATTACAGGAGATGATCAGAGGTTGCAGACATGGTACAGGAGAGGTCATGGGCTGCTGACATGATACAGGAGATGTCATGGGCTGCGGACATAGTACAGGAAATGTCATGGGCTGCGGACATGTAACAGGAGATGTCATGGGCTGCGGACATGATACAGGAGATGTCATGGGCTGTGGACATTGTACAGGAGATGTCATGGGCTGCAGACATGGTACAGGAAATATCATGGGCTGCGGACAAGTAACAGGAGATGTCATGGGCTGCTGACATGATACAGGAGAGGTCATGGGCTGCGGACATGGTACAGGAGATGTCATGGGCTGCGGACATGGTACAGGAGATGATCAGAGGCTGCGGACACAGTACAGGAGATGTAAGAGACCACGGACAGGATACTGGAGATGTCATGGGCTGCAGACATGGTACAGAAGAGGTCATGGGCTGTGGACATGGTACAGGAGATGTCATGGGCTGCGGACATGGTACAGGAGATGTCACGGGCTGCGGACATGGTACAGAAGAGGTCATGGGCAGCGGACATGGTACAGGAGAGGTCATGGGCTGCGGACATGGTACAGAAGAGGTCATGGGCTGCGGACATGGTACAGGAGATGATCAGAGGTTGAAGACATGGTACAGGAGAGGTCATGGGCTGCGGACATGATAGAGGAGATGTCATGGGCTGCGGACACGGTACAGGAGATGTCATGAGCTGCGGACATGGTACAGTAGATGTCATGGGCTGCGGACATGGTACAGGAAATGTCATGGGCTGCGGACATGGTACAGGAAATGTCATGGGCTGCGGACATGTAACAGGAGAGGTCATGGGCTGCAGACATGGTACAGGAGGTGATCAGAGGTTGTGGACATGGTACAGGTGCCTGAGGAGGAGAGGGGGGCAACTAGAACATGTTACACCCTGAATACTAGGAGAGCTACACTCAGATTGAAATTCAGCTGTTCCCTGCTGAACTAGACAAATCTCAATCTGTGTGTAGCCAGCTTTACCTTATTCCTTACTCCTGTAGGCTTCCTCCAGTGCTGTAACTTGTCCCCTTCAGCTTCTATGTAAAGTACTGGCTGTGGTCACACTCTAGTCTCCCCATCAAACTATACGGGGTTAATGTCCCTGCATTGTATGTGATGATGTCAGGACTTTGTGTGGAGGAAGACAAAGAAGAGGGTTTGGGACTTTATATGAGGCAACACATAGACATGTGCCTCCATCCCTATTATTCAAAGACATAATAATCATAGTTTGGGACTTTATATGAGATGTGTGACCCTATGTGACTAATAAATGTGCAACCATCAAATAACAAAACAAGTATGATAAGTCATGTTTTTATTCTACTCAAAGATGAGGTAAAAATATTGGATGATAATGGTGTACATAAAGAACAACATAGGGAGCATGGATCATACATGAATATGATAGTGTAGATGACAACAATGACATATGAATAAAATAGTACCATGAGTACATGCATGTTGTCTGGCAACATGAATGTCACCCATATGTACAGGTAGTATACCAATAGCTTAAAATACATAATGATGCAAATATTAACATTGGATTTCTTTCATGGAAAGCTCGACGCGTTTCGTGTAAAAAACACTCATCAGGAGCGGGTAAAATCCAAGTATCTAGAAAAAATAAAACACATATATAGCAAAATAGTCATGTATGTCGCTGTATAACAGCCTGTTATCCCTAGCCCTTGTAGATTTGGAACTCACAATTATGTTCCAGGATGGGTTGCAGGATGTGTAGAAATGCGCCATTAGAGGGTACGTCTGACCCGGGAGCTGAGGGAGCAACGCCTGCGCACATGAGTAGGTGTGATGATAGATCTATGGATGCTGTGGATCCACGGGTGAGGGCCACCATAAACTCCAACAGTTGACCACAATGGGTTTCTAAGGAATTAATATCATGATAGGGTTTTGAAAGCTGAATGAAGCTAATAACTCGTATACAAGTAGGGAGATAGGTGGAATGTCCATACCCGAGAACCAAGCCGCCGAGGCAATATACCATAGTGAGTACATGTGGCAAAGTGTTGGAAAGTGTAAAAAGTGGAAAAGTCAAGAAGGAAGGAGAGAAAGTGCGAGGGTAGATAAATAGCCGAAATAGATGGTGATAAGCCCGTGAAATTGTGCCCTATAGAAAAGATAAGGCTGGTATACAATACCAGTAACTCCCTAAAGGGGGATGTGGGGTGGATAACCCGATTGGAGTGATAAGAGTGTACATGGCAGTGGGAATATCTGACCATCTGAAAAGTGGATAGAAGGAGCAGTGATAGTGGGAGAAAAAGGAGAAACAATACCTCCGTGAAGACATGAGCAGGAATGGCTCCCAACGTCACGCTGCTGTGACCACAACGAGGAATCCGCAAACGGCTGTGTTAGCCGGAAGCGGAAGTCCATATGTGGGAACGCCGATGGACAGCACGTGTCAGGGTGCCGACGCCAGTCATGACGTCAGGACCCGACATGGACATGCGTGACGCCGATGCGCTGCGGCCACAGACCCCGCCCCCCATTGCTAACCCAGGTGGGGGAAAGCGGAGGGAGGGGAGAGCGGGCGGGGCGCATCGCAGCTCCCGAAACCATATGAAGCCCAAACCTGGCCGCATGTACACAACCTACTCTCACCATTAGTGGAATAGAGTAATGGTAGTATTATGGATTAAAGTGGTGAGTCCATGTATAAGGGGCTCAACCAAAAATTGTCACAAAAAGCACATTGAGTCCTCAGAAAAGTGGTGACTCGGGGCACACATCTCCATCCCTGGGTATTTAGCAAAACAAAGAAGAGGGTTTGGGACTTTATATGAGGCAACACATAGACATGTGCCTCCATCCCTATTATTCAAAGACATAATAATCATAGTTTGGGACTTTATATGAGATGTGTGACCCTATGTGACTAATAAATGTGCAACCATCAAATAACAAAACAAGTATGATAAGTCATGTTTTTATTCTACTCAAAGATGAGGTAAAAAATATTGGATGATAATGGTGTACATAAAGAACAACATAGGGAGCATGGATCATACATGAATATGATAGTGTAGATGACAACAATGACATATGAATAAAATAGTACCATGAGTACATGCATGTTGTCTGGCAACATGAATGTCACCCATATGTACAGGTAGTATACCAATAGCTTAAAATACATAATGATGCAAATATTAACATTGGATTTCTTTCATGGAAAGCTCGACGCGTTTCGTGTAAAAAACACTCATCAGGAGCGGGTAAAATCCAAGTATCTAGAAAAAATAAAACACATATATAGCAAAATAGTCATGTATGTCGCTGTATAACAGCCTGTTATCCCTAGCCCTTGTAGATTTGGAACTCACAATTATGTTCCAGGATGGGTTGCAGGATGTGTAGAAATGTGTAGAAATGCGCCATTAGAGGGTACGTCTGACCCGGGAGCTGAGGGAGCAACGCCTGCGCACATGAGTAGATGTGATGATAGATCTATGGATGCTGTGGATCCACGGGTGAGGGCCACCATAAACTCCAACAGTTGACCACAATGGGTTTCTAAGGAATTAATATCATGATAGGGTTTTGAAAGCTGAATGAAGCTAATAACTCGTATACAAGTAGGGAGATAGGTGGAATGTCCATACCCGAGAACCAAGCCGCCGAGGCAATATACCATAGTGAGTACATGTGGCAAAGTGTTGGAAAGTGTAAAAAGTGGAAAAGTCACGAAGGAAGGAGAGAAAGTGCGAGGGTAGATAAATAGCCATAATAGATGGTGATAAGCCCGTGAAATTGTGCCCTATAGAAAAGATAAGGCTGGTATACAATACCAGTAACTCCCTAAAGGGGGATGTGGGGTGGATAACCCGATTGGAGTGATAAGAGTGTACATGGCAGTGGGAATATCTGACCATCTGAAAAGTGGATAGAAGGAGCAGTGATAGTGGGAGAAAGAGGAGAAACAATACCTCCGTGAAGACATGAGCAGGAATGGCTCCCAACGTCACGCTGCTGTGACCACAACGAGGAATCCGCAAACGGCTGTGTTAGCCGGAAGCGGAAGTCCATATGTGGGAACGCCGATGATACGTCGAGCTTTCCATGAAAGAAATCCAATGTTAATATTTGCATCATTATGTATTTTAAGCTATTGGTATACTACCTGTACATATGGGTGACATTCATGTTGCCAGACAACATGCATGTACTCATGGTACTATTTTATTCATATGTCATTGTTGTCATCTACACTATCATATTCATGTATGATCCATGCTCCCTATGTTGTTCTTTATGTACACCATTATCATCCAATATTTTTTACCTCATCTTTGAGTAGAATAAAAACATGACTTATCATACTTGTTTTGTTATTTGATGGTTGCACATTTATTAGTCACATAGGGTCACACATCTCATATAAAGTCCCAAACTATGATTATTATGTCTTTGTGTGGAGGAAGAGAGCACTGGAGCTGGCTGCAACATGGAATAAGGTAAAAGAGGCATTTCTCCCCCTACCCCTCCCCCTCTTCCTCACCACACCTACACTGCAAGGGTGCACTTTTTTTTTTATACTTTCCTGGAGTTGGCTCTGTTATGTAATTACATTAATTTATGTTTATACTTAGATTTTCCAATAGGTTAGGAATATGCTAAGACTTCTGAGGTGATACATAGATGTATTCCATATACATACTATAACTTATTATAAAAGATGTGTGTGTGGAATACATCTATGTATCACCTCAGATGTCCCAGTATATCCCTAACCTCAGTAAACCTGCAAAGCAAGATGCAGGGCAGGTTTACAGACAGCATTGTACAGGGTAGAAGGCAGAGAAGGTCAGGACTCACAGGGAGAAGACGAAGGCTGCCATCTGTCCTTTCAGATCTTCATTCAGGGAGAGATATGTGCTGGGCAGGAAGCAATGACCGGGACTGCTGTCTGTGTAACCTCTTCTAGCTCCGCCCACCTGTACTGGAGCTCTGTGAAACCCCCGACTCATCCTGCTGACAAAAAGAGGCGTGGCTGCACTGCAAAGCATATCACTACACCAGACACTAATGAAGTGGGCGGCACCCGGCCGCTGCTCTTGTGAGAAAAAAAAAACATCCCACAGCAGCTCAATAGCCGATAGCAGCCCCAGGGCAGCCGGCCTGCCGGGAAATTTCCCGCTATCCCGGCAGGCCAGTCCGGCCCTGTCGGCCGGTATGGCCAATTCTCTGGTTTGAAAATCAACTGATCAACTGATATCTTGTCGTTCCCCCATAGTCCTGAGTTCCCCTTATGCAGAGTGGACCACATTAAATACTTGGGGGTTCAGGTCATGACAAGGCCGACCAATTACATCCCAGATAACTTACTACCTCTCCTTACTATGGTTAAAGCACGGACTAAGACATGGGCTAGATTACCGTTGGGGGTAATGGGTCGAGTCAACCTGATAAAGATGGTATTGCTTCCTAAACTGCTCTATGTGTTATGGCATTCCCCGATCTATCTTCCACTCCATTATTTTCTTCAACTGGAGTCTCTCCTTAAGCCGTTTGTTTGGGGATCCTCCAGGCACAAATTGTCCTGGCGGAAACTGAAGAATGCTACCATTCTGGGGGGTGGCTCTCCCTGGTTTTAATTTATATTATATTGCGGCACAGTTATCCCACTTTTTTCATTTTAATTCCTCCGACAAGGATAGATTCTTAGCGCTCCTTGCGCCGTCTCGGGCTCATGCACTCACAGATCCACTATCTTTTATTGTCTCGGGTATTCGGGGGGCGGATAACAGGGATGGTCGGACTTCGATGCTATATCAATACAGGAGGTTATGGGACGTTGTCTCGAGCAAACTGGCTCTCCCTGGTCTTCATGAATGCCCTCCATTGTGGTGCAATGCGTCCCTCCCTGAATTCCGAACTACCCCAGATGTGCATGTATGGGTTCAACACGGAATCATCTTCTTGTCTCATTTCCTTACGAACGGCACCCTTCGGAGCTTTGAGTCCCTCTCCGGTCAGTTTCATCTTCCCCGCCATATGCTCTTTCAGTACCTTCAGCTACGTCATGCATTCCTCAATCGTTACCTGATCTGCCCCGGGCCCTGTGCTGGAAGTGGTCAGCTGCTCGGACACCAGTCACCTAATCTCGATCTTATACACCATGCTACACAAGCTGGCCTCCACGGTCCTTGCATATGCGCCTAAGTCTAGGTGGGAGGAGGATGTGGGTAACTTGGAGGACGACGAGTGGAGTGATGCTCTGGATGCCTGTAAATTGGTCTCCCCTAAATTGTCCGACCGCCTTACGCAAATATATATCCTTCATCGTGCATACCTTACTCCCCTATTGACAGCCAAATACCGACTGGACCCCTCAGACACCTGCCCTATGTGTGACCGGGAACGGTGAACTTTCTATCACTTGCTGTGGAGCTGCCCGGAAGTCCAGGGGTACTGGGCTCAGATAGTTACATTTCTTCACGACACAATGGGTTCCCCTCTCTCGCTGTTCCCCAAACCATGTTTATTGGTAATTTTCCCTGATACCAGCATGAATAAATTTACTACTATTTTTTTACATGAAACTTTGTTCTCCACCCGGAAACTAATAGCGAGACGTTGGATGCGTAACAAACCCCCTACTTTTCATGACTGGCTCAGGGAAGTTAATGCTACTATACCGTACAAGAAACTACTGTACACACATTGTGGATGCCCCACGAAATTTAATAAGATATGGGATAGGTGGACATGTATTTAATTTGGGGCCTCATCTTCTTTTGCCATATAGTTGGTTGGTCTACTGGCCATTTGCTGTGTGTCTCGGTCTTTTTGCCTAATGATGTCTGGTAATTGTTCCATACCAATGACGCTTGCTCAGGTTACATTTCATAATGTATCTGCAAATATGTATTTCTGATCCTTATGCCCAGTTGTACTGTTCACCGATTATTTAACTATTTGTGAATTATTACATTACCCTGATACTGTTGTTTGCACTTATTTGTTCAATAAAGAACCGTTTGATTAAAAAAAAAATGTATTGAAGAAAAATCACATACAAAATTGTATATCGTTCCATGAACTACAGTTTCGGGCTATAAAGCTTGTGCCCTTCCTCAGGCAGGAACAAACATGAAATATCCTTACATCCTTTCTTTTATATAGATACATTTCACATCAGGAATCACCTAGGTATCAATTAAGTAATTAAACAGAACAAAAAAACATTTAGTCCATCCTAAATCCCAGAGTAATAATTAACGGAGATGTAGTCACCCTCCAACAGCTCACAGATATTATTACGGTGACAACCTATTACCAAAAGATAGACATATAGCTAATGTGCAATAATACTAAAGGTGTATATTTATATATAATACTCTTAAAAAAATATAGAGGGAGGGGAAGAAAGAAAGATTTTCAGCCTATCTTTACATATTTCCAATCAAACTATATGTCCATCAAAACAAAAAAAAAATTATTATATAAATACTAAAAATGCCCTATAAACCATCAACAGACGTTTTCTAAATATTATTAAAAGAGAGTAAATTACCCCAAGGACAATGCAGTTCAATCATAAAAGTCAAATCTTTTACACACCCACACCGAGGAAATAATCTAGAAATTAAAGGATATTATACATGTCAGTCATCATATGTGATATACATATAATTAAATGTCCATGTGTTTTTTTTATATGTGGGTGAGACAACACAGAAGATGAAAGACAGGATTGCTAGACATAAGTACTCAGTAAGGAATAAACTCATTAAATTGCCACTTGCTAGACATTTTGTGGAAATGGGACAAACAGTCTCTGAACTCAAATATATGGTCATTGATGCGGTTCCTCAAAATAGATGAGGAGGGAATCAGGAATTAAGTTTACAAAAATTAGAAGTACAGTGGAAAAATTGTCAGGATACAATACAACCTAGGGGCTTGAACTCCAACTTTGAATTGCATTTATTTTTATAATGAATTGTTTTGATAAATATGGATATGAAAAAGTATACTCTCTTTGGGGTGATTTACTTTGAGGATTTCTTTTAATAATATTTAGGAAATGGCTGATGATGGTTTCGATGGACATATAGTTTGATTGGAAATATGTATAGATAGGCTGAAAATCTTGTTAGGGGTATTATATATAAATATATACCTATGGTATTATTGCACATTAATTATATGTCTATCCTTTAGTAATAGGTTGTCACCAGGATAATCTCATTTAATTATCTTTCTGGGATTTAGGATGGACTTGAAAAGAAATGTTTTTTTTTGTTCTGTTTAATTACTTAAGTGATTCCTGGTGTGAAATGTATCTATATAAAATAAAGGATGTAATGATATTATTATTTTATGTTTGTTCCTACCTGAGGAAGGGCGGAAGCTCTATAGCCTGAAACTATGAACTATAGTTCATGGGACGATATAAAATTTTGTATGTGAATTTTCTTAAATACATTTTTAAGTGCAGCAATCCTTTGATTCGTTAATATATATATATATATATATATATATATATATGTATTTCTGAATTTCTGAACAGTATTATGCCCTCTTGTTGGCTGCTCTGGTCATTAAGGGTAAGCTTTGAATTTGGGACAGCCATGAGTTCAACCTAAATTCAAGTCATTTGTAATTTGTTAAAAATACACTTGCTATGCAATGTTCAACAATACGTACCCACATCAGTAAAATACTATTTTATAATGTGACATACATAATTCAAAAAATTGTATATATAAATAAAAGCCCAACTGAAAATAAAATAAAAAAGTGCTCAATCCCAGTGAAATTAAACAAAAACCAGTCTGTGAAAAAGTGCTTAAACCCGCAGGCTTGTCCCAGATGATGTCTGCAACAAAATAACAGTCCCTCTGTATAAAATCAAATCACCTTGTATGGAATAGAGTAAAAGTTCCCACTCATCAGATAATATTGAGTCAAAAATGTTTAAGTGGTCCCTGTGATCCAGGTGTGCCCTCCAGCCACTCTCTGGTATCCTTTCCTCGGTATCCATTCATTCCAGTGGCAGGATTTAATGGAGAAAACAAGAGAAGAACAAGCTCTTTATAGCGTAAAATTGTAAAAAAAAATATTTTATTGAACCTCCTTAGGAAGTTAGCATACATAAAACCCGAAAATGGTATAAAACTTAGAAACTGGCACCCGTACTGTGTGGGGGAAATGAGAGTCTGCTCAGTGTCAGCATACGTTCCACCCACACTAGGAATTACGCACGCTTTCAAACTTGATGCATTTTGTCATCTTGTGTTGCCGACATCATCCAGGACAAGCCTGCGGGCTTAAGAACTTTTTCACAGACTGGTTGCTGTTTAATTTCACTGGGATTGAGCCCTTTATTTTATTTTCAGTTGGACTTTAATTTATATGTACATTTTTTTGAATTAAGTATGTCACATTATAAAATATTTATATAAGCAAGCGCTGTTCACACAGAGTTTTTTTACTGGTGTGGGTACTTATTGTTGAGAATTTGTGATATGAGATACGTTTATGCCCATAGCAATCAAATACCAAGGTGATTTAGAAGGGCCAGTTATGGGGGGACTTCTTACGTGCCAGCCCCTTACCAACAAAAGTGAGGGTTGCCAGAAGCTTTTGATAAGTGTGTATTGGAGGAGACATAGAGTATTTAGGGAAAGACCGCAGACTGCTAGGAAAGCTAGGTGCTAATGCTGGTTGCTACAAAATTCTATGCCAGGGCCTGAATTTGAACCCAGGACCTCTGCTGTGTCAGGCAATGTCGCTTCTTGCTAAGCCACCTGGAATGCTGGACAGATCCCTCGACAATTCCTTAAACGATCCTGCCTTGAACCTTGTTTGACCTGAACCTTGAACTTTTTGGTCCTCCAATGAACTTTTTGCTCCTCCAATGAATGATTTAAGCCATGTCTCTGCACTTCCTATTTGCCAGATTATTGTGCTCTCTCCAGCCAGCATCTCGCTTTTGTCTTAACTGCTGCCGTCCGTATCTTTACTACCACTCAATACCAACCTATGGCTTGTTTACTGACTACGCTTCTGTTTGATCCTTACCTGCTATATCCACTACTGAACCCCCGGGTTGCTCACCACCTGGTGGGGTGATCCTGAAGACCGCAATAGCCTAAACCCATCTCCACCATCAGGAACTCTGGTGAACACTGGTTAGTGGTTAGTACTTCGATTCCACACCTCAGATGAGCCTGCATTTATTGCCAGGGTGACCTGCTTGTATACCAATCCTGCTGGTCGGTGGGAGTCCTTCTACTGCTATAACTACTGGTCTCTGAGCCCTGACCCCTGGCCATGACAGTCTACATTTACATGGAGTCACAGACACAGCATGTTTTACAGTGGTATAGCAGAACAGGGAGAGATTTTAGAGTGTTTCCGGGAGAGGTTAAATGTTGCCCGTATTGCTTAAAACATTATTATTTACATTGAGTCATAAGTACACTGTGTTCTTCCCCCTCCGATGGCAGATTTAGGAGACATCACATAGTGTTTTCCAAGGAGATATAATGTACTTTTTGTGTATGTCAGCACCAACTGTTGCTGTTCAGCATCTTTACCCTGGGCGGTGCACTGATTTACAGTGAAATAAGTTGTAGTTACACTGTAATGTTTTTTTTTTTTTTTCATAAGAAGCTGTCTGGTTTTACTCTTTTTTGTACTTTTGTTTATTGTGGCTACTCTACAACTGCTGTCATTACTGTATGTGTAATTTATTCTGTAAAATTGTACATATTCTCTGAGCTCAATAAAAAGGGTTTAAAAAAAAAATGGATGGTGTGGCCCTTGTTTAAAATGCTGCCTAGTTAAAAATAGCTTTCTTTTTTCAGGCTTCTTCTCCTTTACTTTCCCATAGTGATCCAGCCAGTAAGTCTGTTAATATTCAACTCCATTTGGCAGACAAAAGGGAGCTGAAATTAGTGGTTAAGACAAACCCTTTAACCCTTACAGCAGGGGTGGGGAACCTACGGTTCGGGGGCCGCATACGGTCATCTTGTCCGGCCCCCCATGCAGCTGAGTCTGTGTCTCTCAGCTGATCTGTCAGAATGGAGCCGATGCTTCCTGTATAGTTCCTGCTCCATTATGACAGTCTGAGTGAGTCACAGGCAGAGTGATATCAAATGCACTCTGCCTGTGACCAATACAGGAAACATCACTACTTCCTCCAGCGTGGCGCTGCTACACTTCTCCTAGCCAGCATTTTCCGCCAGCAGCACACACAGCAGTACCAGCCAGAGCCAGCAGTACCAGCCAGAACCAGCAGTACCAGCCAGAGCCAACAGTACTCACAGCAGTACCAGCAGTACCAGCCAGCCAGAACTAGCAGTACCCACAGAAGAACCAGCAGTACTAGCCAGAGCCAGCAGTACCAGCCAGAGCCAGCAGTACCAGCCAGAGCCAGCAGTACTCACAGCAGTACCAGCAGTACACACAGCAGTACCAGCCAGAACCAGCGGTACCCACAGCAGAACCAGCAGTACTAGCCAGAGCCAGCAGTACCAGCCAGAGCCAGCAGTACCAGCCAGAGTCAGCAGTACCTACAACAGTACCAGCCAGCAGTACCTACAGCACAGTACCAGCCAGCAGTACCCACAGCAATACCAGCCGGCAGTACATGCCAGCAGTACCCGCCTGAGCCAGCAGTACCAGACAGCAGTACCAGCCAGCAGTACCCACAGCACAGTACCAACCATCAGTACCAGCCTGAGCCAGAAGTACCCACAGCAGCACCAGCCAGCAGTACCTACAGCACAGTACCAGCCTGAGTCAGCAGTACCAGCCAGCAGTACCCACAGCAGTATCAGCCTGAGCCAGCAGTACCATCCAGCAGTACTTACAGCACAGAACAAGCCAGTAGTGCCAGCCTGAGCCAGCAGTACCCACAGCAGTACCAGCCAGCTGTACCCACCAGCAGTACCAGCCAGCTGTACCTACCAGCAGTACCAGCCAGCTATACCCACCAGCAGTTCTTTTCAAAACTTACCACCACAAAAAAGTCGACTGCGCTCCAGACTGACCGACGCAAACCTGGAAAACCTGTTGCGAGTAGCAACATCATCAATACCAGCTAACATCCCACACCTCACCATTTACATTAGGGGTGAGTTAATTAAATGTTTGACCAAATATAACAGGCAAATTTTTAAGGTGATCATTTTGTACGGCCCCCGAATGGTTTTATAAATACCCAAATGGCCCTTTGCAGAAAAAAGGTTCCCCACCCCTGCCTTACAGCATTGCTTACAATGGTTAACTTTCATTTATGTAAAACCTTTATCCCAAAAGAAAAAAATTATATTGCTGTAACTGCTTAAAGTGGTTGCAAACCTTTACATTTACCCAGTGAAGTGACTAGCCCCAGGTGATACACAGAGATGAAACAATCCTCCTACATAAGTTGTATCCTTTTATCTGCAGTCTTCTCTTTTCAACACCAGCACCACAACCCTCTTCCTTACTGGCATTGAAGGGCTGGAAGATATGACTGCCTGATCAATGATTCTGCTGGAGATGGTTTTGATACATATGGTAAGATTGAAGTCTATGCTTGTCCCTAATTAGCATTACCTCATTCCCTGCTTGATATGCCATAAGGTAAGCCTCTCAAACCTCTTGCCAGACTGCTGTTGGAACTGCTGTACTGTGATAGACTGATTTCTGCTCCACACAAAAACCTGCTTTTTCATACCCTGCATACAGATACAGTGGGGGAAATATTTTTACGATCCCCTGCAGAGTTTGCCCACTAACGAAGAAATGAAGGGTCTTTAATTTTTATCATAGGTGTGTTTTAAATGATAGAGACAGAACCTCAACCAAAAATCCAGAAAAAACATGATACAAATGTTATAAATTAAATTGCAGCTCATTGAGTAAAATAAATATTTGATCCCCAAGCAAAACATGGCTTAGTACTTGGTGGAAAAACCCTTGTTGGCAAGCACAGAGGTAAGACGTTTCTTGCAGTTGGTTACCAGGTTTGCACACATCTCAGGAGGGATTTTTTACAGATCTTCTCTAAATCCTTAAGGTTTCTTGGCTGTCGCTTGGCAACTCGAAGTTTCAGCTCCCTTCATAAACTTTCTATAGGATTAAGGTCTGGAGATCTTAATGTGTTTCTTCTTGAGCCACTCTTTTGTTGCCTTGAAGGTATGTTCTGGGTCATTGTCATGCTGGAAGACCCATTCCAGACTCATCTTCAGTGTTCTGGCTGAAGGAAGAAGGTTCTCATCCAAGATTTTACAATAAATGGCCCCGTCCATTGGCCCCTCAAAGTGGCAAAGTCGGTCTGTACCTTTAGCAGAGAAACAGCCCCAAAAGCATAATGTTTCCACCTCCGTGCTTAAATATAGGGATGGGGTTCTTAGGGTCATAGTCAGCATTTTCTTCCTCCAAACACGGTGAGTCGAGTTAATGCCAAAGAACTCAATGTTGGTCTCTTGAAGTTGGCCAATAAACATCTAAACAATTCAGAGAAGGATTGGGAGAATGTGCTGTTGTCAGATGAGACCAACTTTTTCATTATTTGATTATATTTAATGTTTTTTGTGTTTTTATATTTATTTATATATTTTTTTTAATTTTGTTTTGATTATTTTTTTATTTTTACTTTAATGTATTCTTTAGTAAGCTTATATTTTTGTGGAGGTTACTCTCTCCTTCTAATTAGTTACTTTCATTCCTCAGTTTTTAGGTGTATATTTTAACCTGATTTAAGTATGAGATATCCTAAAGGCTGTGTATGTCATGTTTTAATATATTGTGATGGGTGGCCGTGAGATGTTGTCGATACTCTAGAACAGGGGTCCTCAAACTTTTTAAACAGGGGTCCAGTTCACGGTCCCTCAGACACTGTTGGGGGCCGGACTATAGTTTGAAGAAAAAAATATGAACAAATTCCAATGCGCATATTTTATTTGTAGTGCACAAAAATAACAATACAATATTTATTGTTTTATTTATATACATGACCACAGCGTGCCCACTTTCAATGCCAGAGTGACCACAGCATGCCCCCTTTCAATGCCAGAGTGACCCCAGCGTGCCCCCTTTCAATGCCAGAGTGACCCCAGCGTGCCCCCTTTCAATGCCAGAGTGACCACAGCGTGCCCCCTTTCAATGCCAGAGTGACCCCAGCGTGCCCCCTTTCAATGCCAGAGTGATCACAGCGTGCCCCCTTTCAATGCCAGAGTGACTCTAGCGTGCCCCCTTTCAATGCCAGTGACCACAGCATGCCCCCTTTCAATGCCAGTGACCACAGCGGGCCCCCTTTCAATGCCAGAGTGACCACAGCGTGCCCCCCTTTCAATGCCAGAGTGACCACAGCGTGCCCCCTTTCAATGCCAGAGTGACCACAGCGTGTTCCCTTTCAATGCAAAGTGACCACAGCGTGCCCCCTTTCAATGCCAGTGACCACAGCGTGCCCCCTTTCAATGCCAGAGTGACCACAGTGTGCCCCCTTTCAATGCCAGAGTGACCACAGCGTGCCCCCTTTCAATGCCAGAGACCACAGCGTTTCCCCTTTCAATGCCAGAGTGACCACAGCGTGCCCCCTTTCAATGCCAGAGTGACCACAGCGTGTCCCCTTTCAATGCAAAGCGACCACAGCGTGCCCCCTTTCAATGCCAGTGACCACAGCGTGCCCCCGTTTAATGCAAAGTGACCAGCGTGCAGAGACTGCCAGAGAGACCAGTGCACTTACCTGCAGTGGCGGGTGACTTCTCCTCAGTCCCCCCGCGTCTCCTCGAGTCCTCCCGCCTCCTCCTCCTCGGCCAATGGCGTGGGTTCACCTTTTGGCCAATTTGATTGGCCAGGAGGAGGATCCATGTGACAATAGCGAATTTTCATTCGCTATTGTCACACAAATGGGTGGGCTAGGGCACAGTGCTCTGTGCCCCGGGTCCACCCTTTTCTGAAGCATATTACAGCTTCAGTGAGTGACCAACAGTCAGCCCTATGCCGATCCCGGCCGGCGGGCCGGGTTCAGGACCCTGGCGGGCCGCAGTTTGAGGACCCCTGCTCTAGATGGCTGTTTTACATTAGGGATTATCTAAGATTAGCGCAAATGCATTGAATTTTTTGCTCATTTTTATCACAATCATTTAGATGTCCCTATACCCTCTGGTGTTAAAATTGCCCAGTATGTCACTAAAGTTGAGTTCCGGTCTCAGTTTGTTTCCGGTAACGATTAACATGGCAGGTTGCCTCAGAAGCGTAACTACAACTTTCAGGACCCAGGTGCAAGAAACCATGAAAAGCCCCCCCCCAACCCCATCCCAGAGCCCTTTCTCATGTTCTGCAGCAGTGCCACCTCTTGCTGTCTTGAGGCCCCCCCACATAGTGGTGGAATACCAGGGCCCAGTCGCAAGTGCGACCTTTAAGACCCTGGTAGTTCTGCCACTGATCTTACTATTACTAGGGGGCATTTTAGAGCATGTAAAGGAGCACTCTGGAAGATATAAGGGGGCACTCTGGAGGTAATAAAACAGTACCTCCAGAGTGCCCCTTTATTGCCTCCAGAGTGCTTTCTTACATCCACCTGAGTGCCCCCTTGGGGTCAGTGGCAGTAGTGGTGGTGGGAGGGGTGTGGGATCTATGGCGATGGTGGTGAAGGGGGTGGGATCCATGGCGGTGGTGGTGGTGAGGGGGTGGGATCAGTGGCAGCAGTGGTGGTGAGGGGGGTGGGATCAGTGGCAGCGGTGGTGGTGGTGAGGGGGGGTGGGATCAGTGGTGGTGGTGAGGGGGATTGGATCAGTGGCAGCGCTGGTGGTGAAGGGGGTGGGATCCGTGGCGGTGGTGGTGAAGGGGGTGGGATACGTGGAAGTGGTGGTGGTGAGGGGGGTGGGATCCGTGGCAGTGGTGGTGGTGAGGGGGTGGAATCCGTGGCAGCGGTGGTGGTGAGGGGGGTGGGATCTGTGGCACTGGTGGTGGTGGTGAGGGGGGTGGGATCTGTGGCAGTGGTGGTGCAATCCTCCCCCACCACCGCCTCTTACTGATTACCACCCCGTCAATACCAAAGGTCTCATCCCTCTCCCCACCCTATCACCTCTGCGACAGGGGTGATGGGGGATAAGGATGAGATCTGTGGTGGGGGGGGATCAGTAAGAGACAGCGGTGGTGGAGAATGGGATCAGTTCACTTACTCAGTCAGTGCCTCCAGGGATACCGCTGTGTCAGCTCTTTCCCATTCACTCCATTGGCCATCAGCTGCTCAGCTGACGCCTCCCTTTCAGTCATTCAGTGTCCCCCTCCATACATTGCTTCTCTCAGAAGAGGATAGGTGGGGTGACACAGTGAAGGGTTAGTCACTGCTCAGCCCCCACTCAGCGGCCAGCGGGCGGATGCCCCCTCACCCAATGGTGGAACGAACGAGCGGATGGGCGGGCCCCTCACACTGACTGAGCCAGAACGGGAAAGTAGGCCCCTCACAGCAAAGCAGGAGAGTAACGGGCAGGTGGGCCCCTCACAGCGGAGCGAGAGAACAAGAGAGGAACGGGTGGGCAGAACCTTCTCAGTGGAGCTGGAGAGCTGGGGAGGAAAGGCGCCCCCCACAGTGGCGGAACTCCAGGGCTCAGTGGCAAATGCTAGTAGTTCCGGCACTGGGTTGCCTGGTTACCAGCTGCCGTGCATATTTAAGTTGCAGGTACATCATGTAGCTCCATCCCACTGAGGAAGTCCATACCCAGGAGGACGCAACGCACATGGAGTAAGGAGCCGAATAATGTACATTATCCAGTGGCCATTCCAAATTACACAATAGTGAGCTGGTGGATCTGCTTCAAGTTATTATTAGCTGCCATGGCTTGTAGTGCCTTATTTGTGAGTGTAATTGCATTATGTTTTAAATGGCAACAAATAAGCTTTTAGACAGAGAGCACTAGAAGTTATGTTTTCTGTTTTTATTTGCCGTTGTCGTGTCGAATAATGCCCCCCCCCCCCCCCCCCGTCGGATAGTGCCTCCAACGGGCTGACGTCACCGCAGCTGACTGCTCAGATCAGCTGTGCTGGTGGTGACGACACTGACATGCGCAGTCTGTCGGAGGCACTATTAGACTGAAGCTAGAGAGCGGAGGAGGGGTGTCGTGTCGAGGAATGCCCTCCGTCGGATAATGCCCGGGTCGGACTGCGCATGCTCCGTAAGTGACGTCACCCTGTCAGAACAGCTGATCGGCTGGGGTTGGCGCATGCGCAGTCCGTCGGGGGCACAATCCGACGAGAGACAAAGCGGGGAAGAATCTAATGTCAGATTCTGACTCGCTCTGTAGCGCGTGCGCAGTCCGTTGGGGGCATTTCTCGACGAGAGACAGAGCGGGGAAGAATCTAATGTCAGATTCTAACTCGCTCTGTACGATGATTACACATATGAAGATTCTAACTCGCTATATGTAACTATATATATATACACTATACTATATATATATACTATACATATACTATATATAGTATATTATATTATATATATTATAGTAGTATAGTATACTATAGTATATTATATAGTATATTATAGTATATATATATAGTATAGTATATTTATATATATATATATATATATATAGTATATATATACTATATATAGTATGTATATATATATATATATATATATTAAAATATAAATATATATATATATATATATATATATATATATATATATAGTTACTATATATATATATAGCTATATATAACTCATTAAAGGGGCACCCTGAAATACTATGATCAGTACTCATATAGTATATTATAGTATATATATAGTATAGTATATTTATATATATATATATAGTATATATATATATATATATACTATATATAGTATGTATATATATATATATATATATATATATATATATATATATATATATATATATATATAGTTACTATATATATATATATATATAGCTATATATAACTCATATGGCACACATTAAAGGGGCACTCTGAAATACTACGATCAGTACTCATATGGGACACATTAAAGGGGCACTCTGAAATACTAAAGGGGCACGCCGACTGCAATAATAAAAGGGCACTCTGGAATACTAAAGGGGCACCCTGAAATACTACGATCAGTACTCATATGGGACACATTAAAGGGGGCACTCTGAAATACTACGATCAGTACTCATATGGGACACATTAAAGGGGCACTCTGAAATACTAAAGGGGCACGCCGACTGCAATAATAAAAGGGCACTCTGGAATACTAAAGGGGCACGCCGACTGCAATAATAAAGGGGCACTCTGACCGTGGGTCATAAAGGAGCTATGTGACTGGGACACATAACGGGGCACTCTGATAGGGACACTGATGTAAAGGAGGACTCTAACGGGAACACTGGATGTAAAGGGGGACTCTGACGGGGACACTGATGTAAAGGGGAACTCTGACGGGGACACTGATGTAAAGGGGGACTCTGACTGGGACACTGATGTAAAGGGGGACTCTGATAGGGAAGCACTAGATGTAAAGGAGCACTCTAATGGGGACACGGATGTAAAGGAGGACTCTGACAGGGACACACTGGATGTAAAGGAGGACTCTGACAGGGACACACTGGATGTAAAGGAGGACTCTGACAGAGGCACCGACACAGGCCAAATTACGGCGGGGGGACATGAACTGCATGACGGCGGGGACACAGGGTGGATGACGGCAGGGACAGGGGCTGAATGACGGCGGGGAAAGAGGCTGAATGACAGGGGGATACAGGCTGCATGATGAGGGACACACTGATGAGGCACAAATGAGGAGGCACTCATTGGCATGATTTAGACACAGATGGGCATGAGACACAGGTGGGCATAAATAGGGCAGAGATGGGCATGGATGAGGCAGAGATGGGCATGGATGAGGTAGGGGCGGTGCCCATCGGTGTGTACAGCGTGCGAAGAGAGAGCTAAACCAGACATGCAGCGTTCTGTTGACAAATGATCGCTCTGTCATTGGATGGAGCGATCACATGGTAAATGGCCCCTGTCGTTGGCCCTTTAACACAATCCGTGGGAAGCGCGATTCGGATGTCTCTGTACGCCCTCCCAGAATAGGCCGACCACGCTGTAGCCATCATTGGGCTATGCCCTGGTCGACAAGTACTTAATCCCCATAGTCTTAGCTATCCGATATTACCCGTAAAGCGGGGCTTTGCATTACTTATGTTCTGCAATATTTGGCCAAACTCGATCACAATGCCAGTCTCTGTGAAAATTAGGCATTGCCCCCAAAAAATGTGTGTGGCTACTGGAGGTCCTCTAGTATAAGTTTGCCAAGTATGGTGCCCTGAACCCCCGTGGTTTGGGCTCTACATTTATAGAAGCTTGGCCTGCTATGTTAATCTATGGCAGAGTCTTAGTCTGGAAATTTGAGGGGCTACAGCTAGGACCCCAAATGAGTCCGGGGGCCATATTTGGCACAGAGGTAGGGGGGTCCTTCCTTTACCACCCCAAACATTTTGGGGTTTGTTAGCTCAAAATTTCCTGATCAACTTTTTCTAGGGCCCCTTGAGAGTATGTGGCCCCCGGGCCATACGGCACAGCAGGGAGTGCTGGATACCATTGGACTATTCTGCAGTGGTCAGCTAAAGTCTACCCCAATGCAGGTCCCTGTGAAAATAAAGCATTGGCCCCAAACAAATGTATGTGCCAAATTTGGTGCCCCTGAGCACCGTGGTTCGGCTACCACAGGGCCCTACATTTAAGCTAGCCTGGCCCATTATGTTAATCTATGGTTCAGCCGCGATCAGGAATTTGAGGGGCCACAGATCGGGCCCCAAATTAGTCCAGAGGCCCAGAGGTAGGGAAGGTCTTCCTTTAACACCTCTACATTTTTGAGGTCGCTAGCCTGAAGTTTTATGGTCAGCTTTTTAGGGGGCCCCTTGCGAGTGTGTGGCCCTCGGGCACTAATGCGGAGTGGGGATTGGTGAGTACTGCAGGAATCTCTGGACTCTTAGCTATTTAACAATATTTGCAGAGCCTGGCTCTGCAGTTCCTATGTCCTGCGGTGGTTGGGCAAATTCCACCCCCATGAAGGTCCTCATGAAAATTAAGCATTGGCCCCAAAACAATTTTGTGGCCCCTGGGGGTCCTCTAGTAACCCTATACCAAGTTTGGTGCCCCTGGGCAACATCGTTCCGCTACCGTGGGGCCCTAGATTTAGGCTAGTTTGGCCTAGCCTATGGTAATATATGGCGCAGTAGGGAATTTTGGAGGGGCCACAACGTGGGCCCCAAACATGTTCAGGGAACCTGGACTCTTTCAGGGCCTGGGCTGTGGCCCCCTCAAATTCCCACCCCCATCAGAGTCATGGATTAACATAGCGGGCCAATGTACCATAAATTTAGTGCCCTGTGGTACCCAAATCACGGGGGGATACGGTCACCAAACTTGGTACAGGGATACTAGCTGACCCCCAGGGTCACACACAAATTTTTTTGTGGACGATGCCTAATTTTCACGAGGACTGGCATGGGCGTCAAATTTGCACAAATACTGTAGAACATAGGTACCAGTGAGCCCTGCTCCGCAGGTAACATTGGATAGCTAAGAATATTGGGATTAATATGGTTTCCAGCAGTCCCTTCTCCACGGTACTGCCCCAGGGCCACACACTCCCAAAAGGCCCCTAAAAAAGTTGACCAGAATATTTCAGGCTAGCTACTCCAACATTTTCAGAGTGGTAAAGGAAGATCTCCCCTACCACTGTGCCAAATATGGTCCCCTGGACTTGTTTGGTGCCCGAGCTGGGGCCCTGCAACTGTGCCCACTCGAAGATTGCCATACTGCACCAAGCTGACCTAAATTATGGGCCTAGTGGTACCTGAACCCTGGTGGCTAGGGGCCTCAAACGTGGCAGGGGCCACATGCTTTTTTCAGGACCTTAATTGTTACAGGGACCTGCATAGGGGTCGATTTGGCTAACCACTATGGAATACAGGAACTGCAGAGCAGCGCTATACAGATACTGCTGAATAGCTAAGAGTCCAGCTAAGAGTCCAGGGATTTCTGCAATATCCAGCACTCCCCGCTGCATGGTACGGGCCGAGGGCCGCAAACTCTCAAGTGGCCCTGGAAATAGCTCGGGCCCCAAATTAGTCTGGGGGGCCATATTTTGCACGGAGGTAGGGGAGGGCTCCCTTTACCAAGCATTTTGGAGTCGCTAGCCCAAAATGTACTGGTCAACTATTTCCAGGGCCACTTGAGAGTTTGCGGCCCTCGGCCCGTACCATGCAGCGGGGAGTGCTGGATATTGCAGGAATCCCTGGACTCTTAGCTGGACTCTTAGCTATTCAGCAGTATCTGTATAGCGCAGCTCTGCAGTTCCTGCATTCCATAGTGGTTAGCCAAATCGACCCCTATGCAGGTCCCTGTAACAATTAAGGTCCTGAAAAAAGCATGTGGCCCCTGCCACGTTTGAGGCCCCTAGCCACCAGGGTTCAGGTACCACTAGGCCCATAATTTAGGTCAGCTTGGTGCAGTATGGCAATCTTCGAGTGGGCACAGTTGCAGGGCCCCAGCTCGGGCACCAAACAAGTCCAGGGGACCATATTTGGCACAGTGGTAGGGGAGATCTTCCTTTACCACACTGAAAATGTTGGAGTAGCTAGCCTGAAATTTTCTGGTCAACTTTTTCAGGGGCCTTTTGGGAGTGTGTGGCCCTGGGGCAGTACCGTGGAGAAGGGACTGCTGGAAACCATATTAATCCCAATATTCTTAGCTATCCAATGTTACCTGCGGAGCAGGGCTCACTGGTACCTATGTTCTACAGTATTTGTGCAAATTTGACGCCCATGCCAGTCCTCGTGAAAATTAGGCATCGTCCACAAAAAAATTTGTGTGTGACCCTGGGGGTCAGCTAGTATCCCTGTACCAAGTTTGGTGACCGTATCCCCCCGTGATTTGGGTACCACAGGGCACTAAATTTATGGTACATTGGCCCGCTATGTTAATCCATGACTCTGATGGGGGTGGGAATTTGAGGGGGCCACAGCCCAGGCCCTGAAAGAGTCCAGGTTCCCTGAACATGTTTGGGGCCCACGTTGTGGCCCCTCCAAAATTCCCTACTGCGCCATATATTACCATAGGCTAGGCCAAACTAGCCTAAATCTAGGGCCCCACGGTAGCGGAACGATGTTGCCCAGGGGCACCAAACTTGGTATAGGGTTACTAGAGGACCCTCAGGGGCCACAAAATTGTTTTGGGGCCAATGCTTAATTTTCATGAGGACCTTCATGGGGGTGGAATTTGCCCAACCACCGCAGGACATAGGAACTGCAGAGCCAGGCTCTGCAAATATTGTTAAATAGCTAAGAGTCCAGAGATTCCTGCAGTACTCACCAATCCCCACTCCGCATTAGTGCCCGAGGGCCACACACTCCCAAGGGGCCCCCTAAAAAGCTGACCATAAAACTTCAGGCTAGCGACCTCAAAAATGTAGAGGTGTTAAAGGAAGACCTTCCCTACCTCTGGGCCTCTGGACTAATTTGGGGCCCGATCTGTGGCCCCTCAAATTCCTGATCGCGGCTGAACCATAGATTAACATAATGGGCCAGGCTAGCTTAAATGTAGGGCCCTGTGGTAGCCGAACCACGGTGCTCAGGGGCACCAAATTTGGCACATACATTTGTTTGGGGCCAATGCTTTATTTTCACAGGGACCTGCATTGGGGTAGACTTTAGCTGACCACCGCAGAATAGTCCAATGGTATCCAGCACTCCCTGCTGTGCCGTATGGCCCGGGGGCCACATACTCTCAAGGGGCCCTAGAAAAAGTTGATCAGGAAATTTTGAGCTAACAAACCCCAAAATGTTTGGGGTGGTAAAGGAAGGACCCCCCTACCTCTGTGCCAAATATGGCCCCCGGACTCATTTGGGGTCCTAGCTGTAGCCCCTCAAATTTCCAGACTAAGACTCTGCCATAGATTAACATAGCAGGCCAAGCTTCTATAAATGTAGAGCCCAAACCACGGGGGTTCAGGGCACCATACTTGGCAAACTTATACTAGAGGACCTCCAGTAGCCACACACATTTTTTGGGGGCAATGCCTAATTTTCACAGAGACTGGCATTGTGATCGAGTTTGGCCAAATATTGCAGAACATAAGTAATGCAAAGCCCCGCTTTACGGGTAATATCGGATAGCTAAGACTATGGGGATTAAGTACTTGTCGACCAGGGCATAGCCCAATGATGGCTACAGCGTGGTCGGCCTATTCTGGGAGGGCGTACAGAGACATCCGAATCGCGCTTCCCACGGATTGTGTTAAAGGGCCAACGACAGGGGCCATTTACCATGTGATCGCTCCATCCAATGACAGAGCGATCATTTGTCAACAGAACGCTGCATGTCTGGTTTAGCTCTCTCTTCGCACGCTGTACACACCGATGGGCACCGCCCCTACCTCATCCATGCCCATCTCTGCCTCATCCATGCCCATCTCTGCCCTATTTATGCCCACCTGTGTCTCATGCCCATCTGTGTCTAAATCATGCCAATGAGTGCCTCCTCATTTGTGCCTCATCAGTGTGTCCCTCATCATGCAGCCTGTATCCCCCTGTCATTCAGCCTCTTTCCCCGCCGTCATTCAGCCCCTGTCCCTGCCGTCATCCACCCTGTGTCCCCGCCGTCATGCAGTTGATGTCCCCCCGCCGTAATTTGGCGTGTGTCGGTGCCTCTGTCAGAGTCCTCCTTTACATCCAGTGTGTCCCTGTCAGAGTCCTCCTTTACATCCGTGTCCCCATTAGAGTGCTCCTTTACATCTAGTGCTTCCCTATCAGAGTCCCCCTTTACATCAGTGTCCCAGTCAGAGTCCCCCTTTACATCAGTGTCCCCGTCAGAGTTCCTCTTTACATCAGTGTCCCCGTCAGAGTCCCCCTTTACATCCAGTGTTCCCGTTAGAGTCCTCCTTTACATCAGTGTCCCTATCAGAGTGCCCCGTTATGTGTCGCAGTCACATAGCTCCTTTATGACCCACGGTCAGAGTGCCCCTTTATTATTGCAGTCGGCGTGCCCCTTTAGTATTCCAGAGTGCCCTTTTATTATTGCAGTCGGCGTGCCCCTTTAGTATTTCAGAGTGCCCCTTTAATGTGTCCCATATGAGTACTGATCGTAGTATTTCAGAGTGCCCCTTTAATGTGTGCCATATGAGTTATATATAGCTATATATATATATATATATAGTAACTATATATATATATATATATATATATATATATATATATATATATATATATATACATACATACTATATATAGTATATATATATATATATACTATATATATATATAAATATACTATACTATATATATACTATAATATACTATATGAGTACTGATCATAGTATTTCAGGGTGCCCCTTTAATGAGTTATATATAGCTATATATATATATAGTAACTATATATATATATATATATATATATATATATATATATATATATATATATATATTTATATTTTAATATATATATATATATATATATACATACTATATATAGTATATATATACTATATATATATATATATATATATATAAATATACTATACTATATATATATACTATAATATACTATATAATATACTATAGTATACTATACTACTATAATATATATAATATAATATACTATATATAGTATATGTATAGTATATATATATAGTATAGTGTATATATATATAGTTACATATAGCGAGTTAGAATCTTCATATGTGTAATCATCGTACAGAGCGAGTTAGAATCTGACATTAGATTCTTCCCCGCTCTGTCTCTCGTCGAGAAATGCCCCCAACGGACTGCGCACGCGCTACAGAGCGAGTCAGAATCTGACATTAGATTCTTCCCCGCTCTGTCTCTCGTCGGATTGTGCCCCCGACGGACTGCGCATGCGCCAACCCCAGCCGATCAGCTGTTCTGACAGGGTGACGTCACTTACGGAGCATGCGCAGTCCGACCCGGGCATTATCCGACGGAGGGCATTCCTCGACACGACAGGGGAGAGAATCTGTTGTCAGATTCTGCCTCGCTCTCTGCACTATGGGGACGGATCGGATTACAGTGCAGCCTGTGCTTATGTGAGGAATGGCGTAATATTTACTGATAGAGAACACAAAAACATAGCTCTGATCGGGACACATTAAAGGGGAACTCTGACCAAAGGGAGCACACTCCGATGGGGGACACTGATGCAGAGATGTATAGTAACGAAGTAGAACTACTTAAGTACTGTACTTAAGTACCGAAATGCGGTATCTGTACTTTCCTAGAGTAGAATTTTTTTCTCCTACTTCTACTTTTACTTCACTACATTTTTTCGATGATTTCGATACTTCTACTCAAGTATTTTTTTTTTGTGCTGCATAGTTACTCGTTACTTTTTAAAAAATTACCACTGCCAGAACAGTAGATGGCAGGTTGCATAAAGCTCAAAAAAATGTGTATAATGTCATTTGTAAATCAGCGCATACGAAAATAAAGGCTGTGTATAATAAAAGCTGCTATACCAAATCTTTCCAATAAAAAGAAAATATGAAACAAACAAATAAATGGTGCTACAGCGCTTAAAGTGCATCAAGAAACTACTAACAAACACAGGTTAATCATTTGAATAAATCATTTGAAATAATAAAAACAATATGATGTTCATACTTTTGACTTCTTTCTTTAATAACTACATAACACAGTACTTGTACTTCTACTTTCAGTACTTGAGTAGAAATTTTTTTTCAAAACTACTGGTACTTTTTACTTTTAGTACTTAAGTAGCAATTTTTTTGAAAAAACTACTTGCAATACTTAAGTAAAAAAAATGTTGAATACTTTATTACTTCTACTTAAGTAACTTTTTCTGCGAGCACTTCCACTTCTACTCAAGTAATTTTTTGATCGAGCACTTGTACTTTTACTCAAGTAGAAATTTTGAGTACTTTATACAAGTCTGCACTGATGTAAGGAGGCACTCCGATGGGGGACACTGATGTAAGGAGGCACTCCGATGGGGGACACTGATGTAAGGAGGAACTCCGATGGGGGACACTGATGTAAGGAGGCACTCCGATGGGGGACACTGATGTAAGGGGGCACTCCGATGGGGGACACTGATGTAAGGAGGAACTCCGATGGGGGACACTGATGTAAGGAGGAACTCCGATGGGGGACACTGATGTAAGGAGGAACTCCGATGGGGGACACTGATGTAAGGAGGAACTCCGATGGGGGACACTGATGTAAGGGGGCACTCCGATGGGGGACACTGATGTAAGGAGGAACTCCGATGGGGGACACTGATGTAAGGGGGCACTCCGATGGGGGACACTGATGTAAGGAGGCACTCCGATGGGGGACACTGATGTAAGGAGGCACTCCGATGGGGGACACTGATGTAAGGAGGCACTCCGATGGGGGACACTGATGTAAGGAGGAACTCCGATGGGGGACACTGATGTAAGGAGGCACTCCGATGGGGGACACTGATGTAAGGGGGCACTCCGATGGGGGACACTGATGTAAGGAGCACACTTCGATGGGGGACAATGATGTAAGGGGGCACTCCGATGGGGGACACTGATGTAAGGAGGCACTCCGATGGGGGACACTGATGTAAGGAGCACACTCCGATGGGGGACACTGATGTAAGGGGGCACTCCGATGGGGGACAGTGATGTAAGGGGGCACTCCGATGGGGGACACTGATGTAACGGGGCACTCCGATGGGGGACACTGATGTAACGGGGCACTCCGATGGGGGACACTGATGTTAGGAGGCACTCCGATGGGGGACACTGATGTAAGGAGGGACTCCGATGGGGGACACTGATGTAAGGAGGCACTCCGATGGGGGACACTGATGTAACGGGGCACTCCGATGGGGGACACTGATGTAAGGAGGCACTCCGATGGGGGACACTGATGTAAGGAGGCACTCCGATGGGGGACACTGATGTAAGGAGGCACTCCGATGGGGGACACTGATGTAAGGAGGAACTCCGATGGGGGACACTGATGTAAGGAGGCACTCCGATGGGGGACACTGATGTAAGGGGGCACTCCGATGGGGGACACTGATGTAAGGAGCACACTTCGATGGGGGACAATGATGTAAGGGGGCACTCCGATGGGGGACACTGATGTAAGGAGGCACTCCGATGGAGGACACTGATGTAAGGAGCACACTCCGATGGGGGACACTGATGTAAGGGGGCACTCCGATGGGGGACACTGATGTAAGGGGGCACTCCGATGGGGGACACTGATGTAAGGGGGCACTCCGATGGGGGACACTGATGTAACGGGGCACTCCGATGGGGGACACTGATGTAACGGGGCACTCCGATGGGGGACACTGATGTAACGGGGCACTCCGATGGGGGACACTGATGTAACGGGGCACTCCGATGGGGGACACTGATGTAAGGAGGGACTCCGATGGGGGACACTGATGTAAGGAGGCACTCCGATGGGGGACACTGATGTAACGGGGCACTCCGATGGGGGACACTGATGTAAGGAGGCACTCCGATGGGGGACACTGATGTAAGGAGGCACTCCGATGGGGGACACTGATGTAAGGAGGCACTCCGATGGGGGACACTGATGTAAGGAGGAACTCCGATGGGGGACACTGATGTAAGGAGGCACTCCGATGGGGGACACTGATGTAAGGGGGCACTCCGATGGGGGACACTGATGTAAGGAGCACACTTCGATGGGGGACAATGATGTAAGGGGGCACTCCGATGGGGGACACTGATGTAAGGAGGCACTCCGATGGGGGACACTGATGTAAGGAGCACACTCCGATGGGGGACACTGATGTAAGGGGGCACTCCGATGGGGGACACTGATGTAAGGGGGCACTCCGATGGGGGACACTGATGTAAGGGGGCACTCCGATGGGGGACACTGATGTAAGGGGGCACTCCGATGGGGGACACTGATGTAACGGGGCACTCCGATGGGGGACACTGATGTTAGGAGGCACTCCGATGGGGGACACTGATGTAAGGAGGGACTCCGATGGGGGACACTGATGTAAGGAGCACACTCCGATGGGGGACACTGATGTAAGGGGGCACTCCGATGGGGGACACTGATGTAAGGGGGCACTCCGATGGGGGACACTGATGTAAGGGGGCACTCCGATGGGGGACACTAATGTAAGGAGCACACTTCGATGGGGGACAATGATGTAAGGGGGCACTCCGATGGGGGACACTGATGTAAGGAGGCACTCCGATGGGGGACACTGATGTAAGGAGCACACTCCGATGGGGGACACTGATGTAAGGGGGCACTCCGATGGGGGACACTGATGTAAGGGGGTACTCCGATGGGGGACACTGATGTAAGGGGGCACTCCGATGGGGGACACTGATGTAAGGGGGCACTCCGATGGGGGACACTGATGTAACGGGGCACTCCGATGGGGGACACTGATGTAAGGGGGCTCTCCGATGGGGGACACTGATGTAACGGGGCACTCCGATGGGGGACACTGATGTTAGGAGGCACTCCGATGGGGGACACTGATGTAAGGAGGGACTCCGATGGGGGACACTGATGTAAGGAGGCACTCCGATGGGGGACACTGATGTAACGGGGCACTCCGATGGGGGACACTGATGTAAGGAGGCACTCTGATGGGGGACACTGATGTAAGGAGGCACTCCGATGGGGGACACTGATGTTAGGAGGCACTCCGATGGGGGACACTGATGTAAGGAGGGACTCCGATGGGGGACACTGATGTAAGGAGGCACTCCGATGGGGGACACTGATGTAAGGAGGAACTCCGATGGGGGACACTGATGTAAGGAGGCACTCCGATGGGGGACACTGATGTAAGGGGGCACTCCGATGGGGGACACTGATGTAAGGAGCACACTTCGATGGGGGACAATGATGTAAGGGGGCACTCCGATGGGGGACACTGATGTAAGGAGGCACTCCGATGGGGGACACTGATGTAAGGAGCACACTCCGATGGGGGACACTGATGTAAGGGGGCACTCCGATGGGGGACACTGATGTAAGGGGGCACTCCGATGGGGGACACTGATGTAAGGGGGCACTCCGATGGGGGACACTGATGTAAGGGGGCACTCCGATGGGGGACACTGATGTAACAGGGCACTCCGATGGGGGACACTGATGTTAGGAGGCACTCCGATGGGGGACACTGATGTAAGGAGGGACTCCGATGGGGGACACTGATGTAAGGAGCACACTCCGATGGGGGACACTGATGTAAGGAGGAACTCCGATGGGGGACACTGATGTAAGGAGGAACTCCAATGGGGGACACTCATGTAACGGGGCACTCCGATGGGGGACACTGATGTTAGGAGGCACTCCGATGGGGGACACTGATGTAAGGAGGAACTCCGATGGGGGACACTGATGTAAGGAGCACACTCCGATGGGGGACACTGAGGTAAGGAGGAACTCCGATGGGGGACACTGATATAAGGGGGCACTCCGATGGGGGACACTGATGTAAGGAGGAACTCCAATGGGGGACACTCATGTAAGGAGGAACTCCGATGGGGGACACTGATGTAAGGAGGAACTCCGATGGGGACACTGAGGTAAGGGGGCACTCCGATGGGGGACACTGATGTAAGGGGGCACTCCGATGGGGGACACTGATGTAAGGAGCACACTCCGATGGGGGACACTGATGTAAGGAGGAACTCCGATGGGGACACTGAGGTAAGGGGGCACTCCGATGGGGGACACTGATGTAAGGGGGCACTCCGATGGGGGACACTGAAGTAAGGAGGAACTCCGATGGGGGACACTGATGTAAGGGGGCACTCCGATGGGGGACACTGATGTAAGGAGAAACTCCAATGGGGGACACTCATGTAAGGAGGCACTCCGATGGGGCACTCTGGAATACTAAAGGGGTACTCTGACTGCAATAAAGGGGCACTCTGACTGCAATAAAGGGGCACTCTGACTGCAATAATAAAGGGGCACTCTGGAATACTAAATACGGGGACACTGATATAAAGGGGGACTCTGATGGGGACACTGATGTAAGGGGGCACTCCGATGGGGGACACTGATGTAACGGGGCACTCCGATGGGGGACACTGATGTAAGGGGGCTCTCCGATGGGGGACACTGATGTAACGGGGCACTCCGATGGGGGACACTGATGTTAGGAGGCACTCCGATGGGGGACACTGATGTAAGGAGGGACTCCGATGGGGGACACTGATGTAAGGAGGCACTCCGATGGGGGACACTGATGTAACGGGGCACTCCGATGGGGGACACTGATGTAAGGAGGCACTCTGATGGGGGACACTGATGTAAGGAGGCACTCCGATGGGGGACACTGATGTTAGGAGGCACTCCGATGGGGGACACTGATGTAAGGAGGGACTCCGATGGGGGACACTGATGTAAGGAGGCACTCCGATGGGGGACACTGATGTAAGGAGGAACTCCGATGGGGGACACTGATGTAAGGAGGCACTCCGATGGGGGACACTGATGTAAGGGGGCACTCCGATGGGGGACACTGATGTAAGGAGCACACTTCGATGGGGGACAATGATGTAAGGGGGCACTCCGATGGGGGACACTGATGTAAGGAGGCACTCCGATGGGGGACACTGATGTAAGGAGCACACTCCGATGGGGGACACTGATGTAAGGGGGCACTCCGATGGGGGACACTGATGTAAGGGGGCACTCCGATGGGGGACACTGATGTAAGGGGGCACTCCGATGGGGGACACTGATGTAAGGGGGCACTCCGATGGGGGACACTGATGTAACAGGGCACTCCGATGGGGGACACTGATGTTAGGAGGCACTCCGATGGGGGACACTGATGTAAGGAGGGACTCCGATGGGGGACACTGATGTAAGGAGCACACTCCGATGGGGGACACTGATGTAAGGAGGAACTCCGATGGGGGACACTGATGTAAGGAGGAACTCCAATGGGGGACACTCATGTAACGGGGCACTCCGATGGGGGACACTGATGTTAGGAGGCACTCCGATGGGGGACACTGATGTAAGGAGGAACTCCGATGGGGGACACTGATGTAAGGAGCACACTCCGATGGGGGACACTGAGGTAAGGAGGAACTCCGATGGGGGACACTGATATAAGGGGGCACTCCGATGGGGGACACTGATGTAAGGAGGAACTCCAATGGGGGACACTCATGTAAGGAGGAACTCCGATGGGGGACACTGATGTAAGGAGGAACTCCGATGGGGACACTGAGGTAAGGGGGCACTCCGATGGGGGACACTGATGTAAGGGGGCACTCCGATGGGGGACACTGATGTAAGGAGCACACTCCGATGGGGGACACTGATGTAAGGAGGAACTCCGATGGGGACACTGAGGTAAGGGGGCACTCCGATGGGGGACACTGATGTAAGGGGGCACTCCGATGGGGGACACTGAAGTAAGGAGGAACTCCGATGGGGGACACTGATGTAAGGGGGCACTCCGATGGGGGACACTGATGTAAGGAGAAACTCCAATGGGGGACACTCATGTAAGGAGGCACTCCGATGGGGCACTCTGGAATACTAAAGGGGTACTCTGACTGCAATAAAGGGGCACTCTGACTGCAATAAAGGGGCACTCTGACTGCAATAATAAAGGGGCACTCTGGAATACTAAATACGGGGACACTGATATAAAGGGGGACTCTGATGGGGACACTGGATGTAAAGGGACACTCTGATGGGGACACGGATGTAAAATAGGACTCTGATAGGGAAACACTGGATGTAAAGGAGGACTCTGATGGGGACACACTGGATGTAAAGGAGGACTCTGATGGGGACACACTGGATGTAAAGTGGCACTCTGATGGGGACATGGATGTAAAGGAGGACTCTGACAGGGACACGGATGTAAAGGAGGACTCTGACGGGGACACGGACACAGGCTGAATGATGAGGGATACAGTCAGTGCTTTTTCCTGGGGATTTCACAGTGGCTGTAGCATGAAGATGGGGCATCTGTCAGTGGGGGGGGGGGGGGGGTGGTAGAATAAGCGGTTAAAGGAGTGGGGGGCCCATCATGTTACTATAGGTGAAGTCACAGTAGGCGAACTTTGAGGGGTCAGGGTCCCACATTTGGCACAGAGATAGGGGAGGTCTATCTCGGGGGGCCTCTAGTATCCCTGTGCCAAATTTGGTGCCCCTAGCCCCTGGGGTTAGGTCAGCTTGGTGCAGTATGGCAAGCTTGGAGTGGGCACATTTGCAAGGCCAAAGCTTGGGCCCTGAACAAGTCCAGGGGGTCCAAAATTTGCAGGGAGGTAGGGGAGGTTTACCATTACCATCCCAAAAAGTCATTAGACCAAGATATCTTTGTCAAATATTTATGGGGTCACTTAGGAGCATATGGCTGCCAGTCAATACCACAAAGCGGGGAGTGCTGGGTACCATATTAACCCCCATAGTCTTAGTTATCCGTGAAGTGGGGCTTTGCATTACCTATGTTCTGCAGTATTTGGCTAAAGTCGATCCCCATACAAGCCCATGTAAAAATGAAGCATTGGCCACAAAAAATTTGTGTGGCTCCTAGATTTCCTTCAGTATAAGTTTGCCAAGTATGGTGCCCTTAACCCCCGTGGTTAAGCACCCTATATTTATAGTAGCTTGCCCGCTAAGTTAAACTTTGGCACTGTCATAGTCTGGACATTTGAGGGACTGCAGCTCGGGCCCCGAATTAGTCTGGGGGGCCATATTTGGCACGGAGGTAGGGGAGGTCTCCCTTTACCAAGCATTTTGGAGTCGCTAGCCCAAAATGTCCTGGTCAACTATTTCCAGGGCCACTTGAGAGTTTGCGGCCCTCGGCCCGTACCATGCAGCGGGAAGTGCTGGGTATCGCAGGAATCCCTGGACTCTTAGCTATTTAGCAGTATAGCGCTGCTCTGCAGTTCTTGTATTCCATAGTGGTTAGCCAAATCGACCCCTGTGCAGGTCCCTGTAACAATTAAGCATTGGTCCTGAAAAAAGCATGTGGCCCCTGCCACGTTTGAGGCCATCAGGGTTCAGGTACCACTAGGCCCATAATTTTGGTCAGCTTGGTGCTGTATGGCAATCTTCGAGTGGGCACAGTTGCAGGGCCCCAGCTCGGGCACCAAACAAGTCCAGGGGACCATATTTGGCACAGTGGTAGGGGAGATCTTCCTTTACCACTCTGAAAATGTTGGAGTAGCTAGCCTGAGATTTTCTGGTCAACTTTTTCAGGGGCCTCTTGGGAGTGTGTGGCCCTGGGGCAGTACTGTGGAGAAGGGACTGCTGGGTACCATATTAATCTCAATATTCTTAGCTATCCAATGTTACCTGCGGAGCAGGGCTCACTGGTACCCATGTTCTACAGTATTTGTGCAAATTTGACGCCCATGCCAGTCCTCGTGAAAATTAGGCATCGTCCACACAAAAAATGTGTGTGACCCTGGGGGTCAGCTAGTATCCCTGTACCAAGTTTGGTGACCATATCCCCCCGTGATTTGGGTACCACAGGGCACTAAATTTATGGTACATTGGCCCGCTATGTTAATCCATGACTCGGTTGCGGGTGGGAATTTGAGGGGCCACAGCCCAGGCCCTGAAAGAGTCCAGGTTCCCACAGCTTAAGCCCCTGAACATGTTTGGGGCCCAAGCTGTGGCCCCTCCAAAATTCCCTTCTGCGCCATATATTACCATAGACTAGGCCAAACTAGCCTAAATCTAGGGCCCCACGGTAGCGGAACGATGTTGCCCAGGGGCACCAAACTTGGTATAGGGTTACTAGAGGACCCCCAGGGGCCACAACATTTTTTTGGGGCCAATGCTTAATTTTCATGAGGACCTTCATGGGGGTGGAATTTGCCCAACTACCGCAGGACATAGGAACTGCAGAGCCAGGCTCTGCAAATATTGTTAAATAGCTAAGAGTCCAGAGATTCCTGCAGTACTCATCAATCCCCACTCCGCATTAACGCTCGAGGGCCACACACTCCCAAGGGGCCCCCTAAAAAGCTGACCATAAAACTTCAGGCTAGCGACCTCAAAAATGTAGAGGTGGTAAAGGAAGACCTTCCCTACCTCTGTGCCAAATTTGGGCCTCTGGACTAATTCGGGGCCCAATCTGTGGCCCCTCAAATTCTGATCGCGGCTGCACCATAGATTAACATAACGGGCCAGGCTAGCCTAATTGTAGGGCCCTGTGGTAGCCGAACCACGGTGCTCAGGAGCACCAAATTTGGCACAGAGATACTATATGATCCCCAGGGACCACATACAGTGGGTACGGAAAGTATTCAGACCCCCTTAAATTTTTCACTCTTTGTTATATTGCAGCCATTTGCTAAAATCATTTAGGTTCATTCTTCTTCCTCATGAATGTACACATAGCACCCCATACTGACAGAAAAACACAGAATTGTTGACATTGTTGCAGATTTATTAAAAAAGAAAAACTGAAATATCACATGGTCCTAAGTATTCAGGCCCTTTGCTGTGACACTCATATACTCAGGTGCTTTCCATTTCTTCTGATCATCCTTGAGATGGTTCTACACCTTCATTTGAGTCCAGCTGTGTTTGATTATACTGATTGGACTTGATTAGGAAAGCCATACACCTGTCTATATAAGACCTTCCAGATCACAATGCATGTCGGAGCAAATGAGAATCATAAGGACAAAGGAACTGCCTGAAGAGCTCAGAGACAGAATTGTGGCAAGGCACAGATCTGGCCAAGGTTACAAAAAGATTTCTGCTGCACTTAAGGTTCCTAAGAGCACAGTGGCCTCCATAATCCTCAAATGGAAGACTTTTGGGACGACCAGAACCCTTCCTAGAGCTGGCCGTCCGGTCAAACTGAGCTATCGGGGGAGAAGAGCCTTGGTGAGAGAGGTAAAGAAGAACCCAAAGATCACTGTGGCTGAGCTCCAGAGATGCAGTCAGGAGATGGGAGAAAGTTGTAGAAAGTCAACCATCACTGCAGCCCTCCACCAGTTGGGGCTTTATGGCAGAGTGGCCTGACGGAAGCCTCTCCTCAGTGTAAGACACATGAAAGCCCGCATGGAGTTTGCTAAAAAAACACCTGAAGGACTCCAAGATGGTGAGAAATAAGATTCTCTGGTCTGATGAGACCAAAATAGAACTTTTTGGCCTTAATTCTAAGCGGTATGTGTGGAGAAAACCAGGCACTGCTCATCACCTGTCCAATACAGTCCCAACAGTGAAGCATGGTGGTGGCAGCATCATGCTGTGGGGGTGTTTTTCAGCTGCAGGGACAGGACGACTGGTTGCAATCGAGGGAAAGATGAATGCGGCCAAGTACAGGGATAGTGCTCTGGACCTCAGTGCTCTGGACCTCAGACTGGGCCGAAGGTTTTCCTTCCAACAAGACAATGACCCTAAGCACACAGCTAAAATAACGAAGGAGTGGCTTCACAACAACTCCGTGACTGTTCTTGAATGGCCCAATTGAGCATCTCTGGAGAGACCTAAAAATGGCTGTCCACCAACATTTACCATCCAACCTGACAGAACTGGAGAGGATCTGCAAGGAGGAATGGCAGAGGATCCCCAAATCCAGGTGTGAAAGACTTGTTGCTTCTTTCCCAAAAAGACTCCTGGCTGTATTAGATCAAAAGGGGGCTTCTACTAAATACTGAGCAAAGGGTCTGAATACTTAGGACCATGTGATATTTCAGTTTTTCTTTTTTAATAAATCTGCAACAATGTTAACAATTCTGTGTTTTTCTGTCAGTATGGGGTGCTATGTGTACATTCATGAGGAAGAAGAATGAACCTAAATGATTTTAGCAAATGGCTGCAATATAACAAAGAGTGAAAAATTTAAGGGGGTCTGAATACTTTCCGTACCCACTGTACATTTGTTTGGGGCCAATGCTTTATTTTCACAGGGACCTGCATTGGGGTAGACTTTAGCTGACCACCGCAGAATAGTCCTACGGTATCCAGCACTCCCTGCTGTGCCGTATGGCCCGGGGGCCACATACTCTCAAGGGGCCCTAGAAAAAGTTGATCAGGAAATTTTGAACTAACAAACCCCAAAATGTTTGGGGTGGTAAAGGAAGGACCCCCCTACCTCTGTGCCAAATATGCCCCCCGGACTAATTTGGGGTCCTAGCTGTAGCCCCTCAAATTTCCAGACTAAGACTCTGCCATAGATTAACATAGCAGGCCAAGCTACTATACATGTAGAGCCCAAACCACGGGGGTTCAGGGCACCATACTTGGCAAACTTATACTAGAGGACCTCCAGTAGCCACACACATTTTTTGGGGGCAACGCCTAATTTTCACAGAGACTGGCATGGTGATTGAGTTTGGCCAAATATTGCAGAACATAAGTAATGCAAAGCCCCACTTTATATCGGATATATCGGTAATATCGGATAGCTAAGACTATGGGGATTAACTACTTTTTGACCAGGGCATAGCCCAATGATGGCTACAGCGTGGTCGGCCTATTTTGGGAGGGCGTACAGATACATCCTCCCCGAATCGCGCTTCCCACGGATTGTGTTAAAGGGCCAACGACAGGGGCCATTTAACATGTGATCGCTCCATCCAATGACAGAGCGATCATTTGTCAACAGATCGCTGCATGTCTGGTTTATCTCTCTCCTCGCACGCTATACACACCGATGGGCACCACCCCTACCTCATCCATGCCCATCTCTGCCTCATCCATGCCCATCTCTGCCTCATCCATGCCCATCTCTGCCTCATCCATGCCCATCTCTGCCTCATTCATGCCCACCTGTACCTTAATCATGCCCATGAGTGCCTCCTCATTTGTGCCTCATCATCAGTGTGTCCCTCATCATGCAGCCTGTTTACCCCTGTTATTTAGCCCGTCCCTGCCGTCATCCACCCTGTGTCCCCGCCGTCATGCAGTTCATGTCCCCCCGCCGTAATTCGGCCTGTGTCTGTGCCTCCGTCAGAGTCCTCCTTTACATCCAGTGTGTCCCTGTCAGAGTCCTCCTTTACATCCAGTGTGTCCCTGTCAGAGTCCTCCTTTACATCAGTGTCCCCATTAGAGTGCTCCTTTACATCCAGTGCTTCCCTATCAGAGTCCTATTTTACATCCGTGTCCCCATCAGAGTGCCCCTTTACATCCAGTGTCCCCATCAGAGTCCCCCTTTATATCAGTGTCCCAGTCAGAGTCCCCCTTTACATCAGTGTCCCCGTCAGAGTTCCCCTTTACATCAGTGTCCCCGTCAGAGTCCCCCTTTACATCCAGTGTCCCCGTCAGAGTCCCCCTTTACATCCAGTGTCCCCGTTAGAGTCTTCCTTTACATCAGTGTCCCTATCAGAGTGCCCCTTAATGTGTCCCGGTCACATAGCTCCTTTATGACCCACGGTCAGAGTGCCCCTTTATTATTGCAGTCGGAGTGCCCCTTTATTGCAGTCGGCGTGCCCCTTTATTGCAGTCGGCGTGCCCCTTTATAGTATTCCAGAGTGCCCCTTTAGTATTCCAGAGTGCCCCTTTATAGTATAGTGCCTGTTAATAGTATTCCAGAGTGCCCCTATATAGTATTCCAGAGTGCCCCTTTATAGTATAGTGCCTGTTAATAGTATTCCAGAGTGCCCCATTATAGTATTCCAGAGTGCCCATTTAATGTGTCCCGCTACGAGCTGTGTGACTGTGTTTTATAATATGAGTACTGATACGCAAATATGAGTACTGATCGTACAGAGCAAGTCAGAATCTGACATTAGATTCTTCCCGCTCTGTCTCTCGTCGGGAAATGCCTCCGACGGACTGCGCATGCGCTACAGAGCGAGTCAGAATCTGTCATTAGATTCTTCCCGCTCTGTCTCTCGTCGGATAGTGCCCCCGACGGACTGCGCACGCGCTAATGACGTCAACCCCAGCTGATCGAAGAAATCAGATGGAGTGACGTCACTTACGGAGCATGCGCAGTCCGTCGGGGGCACTATCCGACGAGAGTCACTATTCGACAAGACACCGGGTTACGATAACTGGAGGATGCCTACCTACACAGATTTGGTTATACCCCTAAGGGGAACAACAAGTTGTGACTCTCTGGTAAAACATGAGTCATAACTGGAGGTGAACTGCCAGAAAGCACGTGCTTTCGTGGCAGATTGCACAGGCACATTTTTACCTTTTGTGATGTTTTGCACAGAGGTGGAAGAAGTTGATTTATGGACGATTTTAAGAGATCGTTTTGCTATTAATCGGCACAAATGTTTTTTTGTTATGGACAATTATATTGATTGAATGGAATATTTTGAAATACTTAGATATTTTGCACTTGCATTTTAGACAAATTATTGTGTTGTATTAATTAGGACGTTAATAATTTGGCATTAGCACTTTAAGAAATAATTGTGCTGCACCATTTTGGAGGTTTGTTTGCTAAAAGTGAGTTGAAAACACTTTTTGGTACTGGCAGCATTTATTGCAGATTCACTAATGTGGTTTGAATCTATTAATTTTTCACAGTATTGTTTATTTTGTTCACAATTATTATTATTTACCACATAAGCTTTTGATTGAAGGTTGTTAAATGTTTGCGCTGAATAATATATATATATATACACTAAGATATCAACATTGCATGACACTACTGTATGTGCTGCCACTCCACCTCTTGAATGCACTCAAAGGTGTCTTATGGACCTCTAAGGTCTCACTCACAGTGATCAACGCTTAGCTCAAGGTCTCAGCAATCTTCATTGAGTAGCCAATTCGTAACAGCCCATGCTGAAGCAGAAGCAGCAAAGGCAGAAGCCCCTTGCATTGAAATGGAAGCGGCTCCTAAGGCACAATCTGCAAGAAAACAAACTGAGGCTGAAGCACAGTTCAAAGCCCTTCAAAAGAAAAGAAAAAAAGCAGCAGCTATGGTCAAACTCAAAGTTCTGGAGCAAGCAGCAGAGGAAGGAAAAGTCGTTCATTGTCTTATCTTGACAATCTCTGATAATACTGGAAGATGGACCTTGCAATTCAAGGTCCATGACCACACAAAGCTGCAGCGATCAGCCATCCAGGTCACCCTGACTCATAGTAGAGTTTCCTGATTGCCCTGGAAAAAACATGTATTTTTGTTTAAAGGGGAAAAGATATTACAGATAACGATACCACACCCTTTAGAGTGGAACTTTAGTCATAAAATTAAGTCCTGCTAGATCACTTACGAATGGCCCCTTTGGTAGGTATAGCTATATAAAACATTAAAAATAAGTGCCTATACTGTTTAAAATACAGTAATACACGGTCTCACCCTGCTCTGCACATGCTCAGTTTCTCTCTATTTTTAGGCACTGCCGGATTTGTAGAGGCCGATCTGCTGACAGCATTAAAGTGTAATTAAACCCCCAATCCCTTACAGCCAAGGAAGCTGCTTCTGTTTGATCTGCAACTGCCATGGTTCTGCACATGTGATCAGTCATTTGATGGGTTGACAGTTTGGTTGAGGAAACAAGGAAATGTGACAGTTAGCATTCCCAGCATTCAGGGAATGAAACTGTTTTTTGAAACCGTTAAATCCCTTTATGATTTTATTAAAATCCCTATTCAGGGGCTCTGGGCTTTAGCAAATTGGCTGCCTCCAGCAAGAAGAAAGAGGAGCAATGCTAGAGGCAATTTATAGCACACACTAATTTAGGTTGCATAAATATTAATGTGGAATGTACATACACCGGCCACTTTATTTGGTACACCTTGCTAGTATCGGGTTGGGCCCCCTTTTGCCTTCAGAACTGCCTTAATTCTTTGTGGCGTAGAATTAGGGTGTTGGAAACATTGCTCAGAGATTTTAGTCCATATTGACATAGCATCACGCAGATTCGGCAGATTTGTCGGCTGCACATCTATGATGTGAATCTCCCATTCCGCCACATCCCAAAGGTGCTCTATTGGATTGAGATCTGGTGACTGTGGAGGCCATTGGAGTACAGTGAACTCAATGTCATGTTTAAGAAACCAGTGGTGAGATGATTTGAGCTTTGTGACATGGGGCAATATCCTGCTGGAAGTAGCCCTTAGAACATGGATACACTGTAGTCATAAGGGGATGGACATGGTATGTATGTACACCATCACTAATCCTGCATAAATCATCCACATTTAACTACATCATTTCCATGTGCTTGTGCACCATGTGCAGTAATATAGCATCCATTTTGCATTTTGCCCCTCTCTGCATGCATGCATGCACCATTGCAGCAATACTGCATCCATATACAAAATAGGCAGACAGACAAAGCTACCCTAAGGACCATATCTTTGAGCCACTGAGGAATGTTTACAAAAACATCAACTGCAAAAATAGAACTATGAAAAGTATCACTAACTTTATTAAGTACAAAAATGTCAGTTATAAAAATGGAAACAGAAACCATCCACCATCACCAATAAAAGAAAGACAACGTGGTCTATACTGTACAAAAGAATGTCCCAGAGGCCACACATGTACACATCACAATTATCCCAATAAATGCTAGACTAGCAATATTATGCAATAAGGGAACAGGTCAATCTGGGTTAGCATCCACCATGTATGTCACTCTGCTTGCACATCAATACTGCACACTACCAGTGTTGCTCATCTTAGTTTAAAAAAGTAATTAGTTACAGTTACAAATTACTTCTCCCAAAAAGTAATTGAGTTACTGACTCAGTTACCACATAGAAAAAGTAATTAGTTACTCAGCAAAGTAACTGTGACTTTTTTTTTAATATTCTATAATGCAATTACGTTCTATAACATCTTTAATAGCAAAGATGTTTATATTAACTGATTGAAGAATAAAAACACTATATACAGTATTTTAGAACATTTGGTATTTATTTTAACCGAACTCAATAGATTGCAGCCTGCCATAGATGGCACACTGGTGGTGACGTGGGTGTGGCACACTGGTGGTGGGTGGCTGCCTGGCTCGTGGTGGCGTGGCACACTGGTGGTGGCGTGGGCGCTTGGCACACTGGGGTGACGTGGGCGGCACACTGGTGGTGGGCGGCTGCCTGGCTGGTGGTGGCGTGGGCGCTTGGCACACTGGTGGTGACGTGGCACACTGGTGGTGACGTGGGTGTGGCACACTGGTAGTGACGTGGGTGTGGCACACTGGTGGGGGGCAGCTGCCTGGCTCGTGGTGGCGTGGCACACTGGTGGTGGCGTGGGTGCTTGGCACACTGGTGGTGGCGTGGGCGCTTGGCACACTTGTGGTGACTTGGGCGACACACTGGTGGCGGGCGGCTGCCTGGCTGCTGGTGGCGTGGGCGCTTGGCACACTGGTGGTGACGTGGCACACTGGTGGTGGTGTGGTGGGTGGGTGGTGGTGGCTGGTGGGGGGTCTGAGTCCTGACCGTCTGTGAGTTTTTTTGTTTTTTTTGTTACCTGCTGTGCTGGGCTTGCTGGTGGTGGTGTGGCCTCTGGCCTGGCAGGCACACTGTTGTCCGGGTCCCTCTGGCTCCTTCCTCCTGCAGGCCTCAGGCCTGCTTGTCTCCTCCTCTGGGCTGGCTGTGTGTGTTGGACTGGACTCGTTGGTGGACTGGTGGTGGTCTTCCTGCTGGCTGCTGCCCACTGCCCTGTGGTGGACTGGTGGTGGAGTCTCCTCCTGGCCTGGGCTGGACAATATTGTTTTAAAACTGACTGCTGGTGGTCTGTAACACTTACTGCCCTGCTGCCACTGGTTGACTAAGTACTAGTACTTGTTGTTGTACTTTATTTGGCACTGGCAGACTCAGACTGGCACTGTGTGGGTGGGCGGCAATGGGCCTGGCTGGGTAGGATCGCCGCCGGACTGGACTCTATGCCCGCTCTCCCCTGTCCTCTTGCTGCTGCCTGGCGCGCTGTTCTGCTGCTGCCGTGCGGTGCCTGTGAGACAGCGCCACGTGACGTCACGTGACTCACTCGATGAGTCACCTCCTCTTCTCTCTCCAGGACCGCGGACAGCGGTCATAGAGGACTCGGAGAGGGAGGGGGAATACAATTACATCTACTGCCATCTAGTGGCGGTAGATGTAATTGCGGTAACGGCGTAACGCAGCCGGAAGTAGCAGCAGCGGAGTTACAGGGAGACAATGAGTAATCTGATAGATTACTCGTTACCCTGAAAAGTAACTGCGTTAAGTAACGCCGTTTACTTAAACGCAGTTACTTCCAACACTGCACACTACATTCACTGCATACTCTGATCTATACCTGTAACCAATGTGTGGGTTTTTTTTTTTTTAATATATATTGCAGATGCAGCAGTCTACAAACGTGGATATAATGGAGGTACATAAATGAATGTTGTTGAGTATTTTAACAAAATACTTATTTGTATTTTTCCATCTTTAGGGTCTTTCACAAGACAGAGAACGGAGTCTTCTTCCAAAGTTGAGTAATGCTGGTTATTTTAAAAAATTATTTTTTTTAATTGTTATTTATTGTTCGAATCGTTTTTACTTGCAACAATACCATACAAATGTTTGTTGGGTAAGTATACTGTTGATTAGACAGCGTGGGACAGCTCGTTAAGTATACTATTTAGAAGACAGAGTTAATAAGACAAGGTGGGACAGCTAGGTAAGTATACTGTTGATTAGACAATGTAGGACAGCTAGGTAAGAATACCGTTAATTAGACAATGTGGTATAGCTAGGTAAGTATACTGTTGATTAGACAATGTAGGACAGCTAGGTAAGAATACCGTTAATTAGACAATGTGGTATAGCTAGGTAAGTATACTGTTGATTAGACAATGTGGGACAGCTAGGTAAGTATACTATTTAGAAGACAGTTGATTAGACAAGGTGGGACAGCTAGGCGAGTATACTGTTGATTGGACAATGTAGGACAGCTAGGTAAGAATACTGTTGATTACACAACGTGGGAGAGATCAATAAGTTTACTTTTTAAAAGACAACTTTGTAGAATGATTGGAAATATCATACAAGTGTTTTTAGCCAAACTATTGAGTACAATTGTCACATTACTAACATGCCATTTTCTTTTACAGATTCCAATGCTGATCCAGGCACATTGCTGTTTTTTTTCCGATAGGGAAGATTTGCAATAAGAATCGTCTGACAATGAAATAGTTTTGTCGTTTCCTCCTACAACACTCATCGAGGATAACGCAGTTGGAGGTGATGTTTCAATGACACAAACCACAAGTGTAGTGACAGCTCCAACAATATCAAGAAGGCCAGAAAAGGAACAGACAGCAGAAAGAAGGAGAAGCCGGACCATCTGCAGAACTAGGAATCTAAACAGGGAACAGTTAATATTTGATCAGGAACAAAGCGTACATTTTCGCCTATTTTAGGAGAAACATAGGGAAATGCTGGATAATCATTTGAGCTGGATAACAGATCAGCTCAAGGGTATAAATATTTTTTTAAAAGATTTCCACAACCAAACTTTAGAGTATCGTAGTTCCAAAATGGCGTTATTGAGGCAGTCTAGAATGTCTTGTGCCTCCTGTCAGAAGCATTATTCCAGTGACAGTAGTCATAAGAATGATTCGGGTTTTGATCTCTCCTTATGGTAATGCCTTTCCGTTAAGGTCTGGGAGACCAAGGTTATGGCAAACGCTGGCCTCAAAATTGAACCTGCCACGGTAAAAAGGTATCTTTTCCACCGGGTATTTAAAGGACGGGGAGTCCTCCACCAGTAGCAGTGTTGCTTTATTCAATATGGAAATGTGAGAATCCACCCCCGGAGGAACTGTCAGTTTTTTCAAAAGGGACTCCTCTAAAGCATACCACCTAGCGAAAAGCTTATGTATCCCAACCATGCGTTTTGGGGAACCCCACTGACTTGCAACAATATCATCGAAATAGGCAGGAAAAGGGAACACCTTAGTCACCTTGGATGGTTTGCGGGTACCAAATTGCACTGGCGCAGCCGACGCAGCATTTTCTGTGTCCTCCGATTTTAACGTTTCCTGCACTGATACAATCAGTGCCTCCACAAGCGCCTTTTCACGCACGGTTGTAGTGGAAGAGGACTCATCCTCACTTTCAGAGCACTCAGGGTGCGCGAACATAGACCCAGTGAGTTGACTTGCATTTGCGGCGGCCAAATCAACTTCAGCATCTGAGGAGGCAGAGGATACAGGTGAAGGCGGGTGGGTGCTTTTTGTTGGGCTCTTTTTAAGAGGCATATCAACTTTGGACACCAGTGACTGTAGAACCGCCGTCATGGCCTCCAGGGTGGACTGTGACCCAGAGGGTCCTGCAGCTTCTGAGAGTGGGTCAGGTGGTGACATGTTCCAGGGACTCCATGGTTAATCCGGGGACCGCCAGCAAATTCTGAAAAAAATCTCTGTAATATATCCCCCACCGCTGAAGGAATGGCACCACAGGTCCCAGCGCACCAAGCGCTGCTATAGCAGAGAGAGGGAGATTGCACACCCCCAGGGACTCACCACCACCGACTCAGGAAGGACAAAGAGCGCCAAGCTGCATGCTGTGCGGGAATAAGAAAGGAAAAAGAAAGAGGAGGCACCATCCCTAGAGGCCCACGCCAAACTCCGCTCCACAGATCGACAAGAAAATGGCCGCCGCATTGACTTTAATGGGAAACTACAAAAACACGGCCGCCGGACTACACAAACATGCCCACTAAGCTCAATAGCAGCCATCCACAAGAAAATGGCGGTGCTGCACGACTCCTGGGACCCCCAATGGCCCCTCTGGTACATGCAGTCAGTCAGGGGTACCCTAACAGGGACCCCCCCTCTTTCCCCAGGATATTTTATCTCAGAAATAATGTCAATGTGAGCCTCCAGTGGCGCACTCCCACCCCCCTCCAGCCCATCACCACATAACACCCTACACTAAAGTATAGCCTAGCCACCCCTGGGGGGGAGGGGGGACTAAGGGGGATAGGGGAGGATAGTAGAGCAGGAGGACCCCGCTAGTGGGGGGCACCATTGGGAAGGAAGGGCACATAGGGGGCCTACAAACCCGCGAAAGGGGCCCGCGTCCACCCCAATCATTCCACAGAGGAGAGAAGGGGGGGACACTACTCACCGCACCTTGGAACCAAGCGGGCACCACTCCAGGCAGTCTACTGCACCATCTTAGTATGAAGGTGCTATGGGCCAGAGGTACGCTGCGACTCAGGTCGTGACCAGGGCTCTGCGGCCTCGTGAGACGTTTAACTCGCCTGCCAGCCCCTGCCCATTGGGGCTACATCGCGGCCAACCTAACGCAAAGCTAAATTTGGGTCGCACTCGCTGGCCAGACTGGGAATACCCTAAGGATCTAGAATATCCAGGACGTCGCCCAGTCCGGCTCTTGATTGTAGTTCTCTCAGGAACAGAAAATTAAATTAAAAAATAAAACAGTTTAAAAAGGAAAAAATGCCAGGACCAAAGATCGCAGCAAGGAACCAGGTCCTTACTAGGCAGGAAAAAAAAAACTGAAGTCCTAGAGCAGGAAGTGGGAGTATACCCCTCTGGGATTGCCCTATAGGTGTAGTCAATTCCTTTTCCACCTAGTCCTACGCCTATGGAGAGCAGCATAACCCAAGGGCCAAAGAAGATATAAAGCTGTGTCTACCAATGAACAAAAAGAAACAGGTAATTCCAAGGGGTTCACCTGCTTTTTCTACACACTGTATCTAACATCACCCTAATGTGTATGTATTGGCTGCTCAATGAGTTATCATGAGAAGGATGGGAGGGAGACTTGATGCTCATTCACCATGGGTGTACTTTCTATTGCATTGTTTTAATAATATTTCCTAATTTTTACAAAAACAATAATTCATATCATGAAAAAATATAGTAAAGTAAATAAAAAATTCAGAAATTCTGTCTTTATTTTGCAATGTAAATTTCCCTAATTTAATCTTTTGACAGTTTTGTTAAATGAAACATTTTTTGCTAACAAAATGTCAAGAAAGGTTCCAGGACTACTTGGAATAAACAATCTTAGGCTGACTCCTACTGGACGCAGAGAGAATGTACATCATATTAAATGTCTGTGAAGGTTCTCATTTATCTAAGTCATGGTATAGTTAGTGACAGGGACAGTGTCTCACAAAAGTGAGTACACCCCTCACATTTTTGTAAATATTTTATTATATCTTTTCATGTGACAACATTGAAGAAATTACACTTTGCAACAATGTAAAGTAGTGAGTGTACAGTTTGTGTGACATATGACTTTCATCTGGGATAACAAGAGGCCGGGCAGGAAGGAATTAAAAGAGTTGTAAAGTAAGGATTTTTTTATCTTCATGCATTCTATGTATGAAGATAAAAAGCCTTGTGTGTAGTAGCCTCTCGAGCACCCCCCCCCCTAATAATTAAATGTGCCCCATCTCTGTGCACGAGTCCCTCGGCCATGCGGGACTCTCCCTACTGATTGGCTGAGACACAGCCGTGGCGCCGCCATTGGCTCCTGCGGTTGTCAAAGTCAGTTAGCTAATCAGGAGAGAGAGGGGGCGGGGCCGAACGGCAGCTCCATGTCTGAATGAATACACGGAGCTGCAGCTCACCTCAGATGCCCCCATAGCAAGCTGCTTGCTGTGTGGGGCACTCGATAGGAGGGGCTAGGAGCTGCAACGAGGGGCCAGTCAGGTTTATTGGGGTGATTAAATAATAGAAAAAAAAATGGATTTGAAAAGCCATGTATATTCCATCTTATGCATATAGATTTTGAACAGTGCAGCTTCCATCTTGTTTTGGAGGTGAATGAAAGTTCATATATGTTCTTTTGCAAAATGTCTCTTACAAGAGAATCTAGAAATTCAACTGAGATCTTTGTATTTCTTTTAAATCATAAATAAGTGGTACATGGACATCTCATCAGATAAGAGTCAATTAGCGAGACACCATACTAGTCACTGATGTCCAGACATTAGTCTATCTGTATTTAACAATGGACAATAGTGTATTCATCAGACATTTTTTTTTTTGTCTAAAAACGTTTATTGAAAGTGTTTCGGTACAAAATATACAATGCATAATAAAACATCCATACATCATATATATAGTTTTGTAATATAAATATGAAAATATGAATCCAAAAAAATAAAGGTTCTCTTCTTCTTTTTAGAAAAACCAACAGTAATATCAGTAATAGCAAGATATTTAAGTATATCAATGTCAATAGGACTCAGAAATGAACAAACGGTATATTGAGGTAAAGGTTAATGCTAACATATAGTATTAGGGATTGACTGGAGGTGCATCAATTTGTGAAGCTTTGTACGTGAGCCAAGGGTTCCACTTAAGGTCATATATGTGTTTGGTGTTAGAAGGCAACAAAATTTTTTTTCCAGTGTAGAGCGATTGTCCAGTGAGCGGCAACACAGATCGTGTGGACAAGTTGTTGGAAATGGGAGGGTGTATCATGTATGTTCTGGAAAAATATGCAATGGAAGTGTGTCAGGTAAAGACTCCTACCGGCCATCTTGTCCACAATCTTGAACAGTTCAGACCATATTTGTCTGACCCTGCCACAGAATATATGTAAAAGTGTTCCAAGTTCTGGACAACCACGAAAACATAGAGGGGAGGTGTCTGGAAAGAATATATTTAATTGGACCGGCGTCCAGTACCACCTGGTGAATAGCTTAACTGCCGTCTCTCTAATAGAAAGGGATCTGGTGCATTTGCGCAAGTTTGACCACATTTGATTGCATTCACCAACCGAGTACACCACATCAAGGTCTGTCTCCCACTTCAGCATATATGATAATTTAACATCTAAGTATTGAGAGTTAAGATCATTGTATATGATAGAGATGAGACCTCTGCCCCCGGTTGTTGTAGAGCAGATATGTTCAAAGCCTGTTACTGGAGAACCGGAGGGCTTAGGGAGAGATGATTCAAAAAATTGTCTAATTCGTAGATAGTTTGATTTCTCAGAATCTGGCATGTTGTATGAATTGGAAAAATGGGTAAAAGGAAGAAAAATACTCCTCCGTGATAGAAATATTGTTAAAATTTCAGATTTCTATCTATCCATTGTGAAAAATCTGAAGGGGAGACAAAAGCTTCCACAAATCTGGGGTCTCCTAGGAATGAGGCTCCCGGAGGAGGGTTTGAGATCAGAGATCCCTCCTTTTTAAACTTATTCCAAAGTTTTAATGAGTCTGAAACTATAGTATTTTGCGTAGCAATCCGACCCACCCAATTACCTGTGGACCACAGTATACTCAGGAGATGAAAGGAGGCTACTGACTGCTTCTCAAATCTAATCCAAGGGGCAGTCGGGGAATGGATACTCCATTGGGTTAACTGGAACAATCTGCATGAGATATAATAGTACCACAGCTGTGGGATTGATAAAGTATGGCTTTATTATATCTAGGCCTCCTGCTGTTCCAGACAAATTTGTTTATGATTGATTGGATCTTAGAGATGTATCCCTTCGAAAGGGCAATTGGAAGAGATCTAAACAGGTAAAGGATTTTAGGGAGTATGGTCATTTTAATGGCGGTAATTTTCCCAAGGAAGGAAAGGGAGTATGAGGACCACGTTTGTAGGGTGTTTCGAATTTTGTCCACTAGTGGGGGAAAGTTATGTTGAAAAAGAGAATCGTAAGATCTAGTTAGTTGAATTCCTAAATACATAATTGAGTCCGTGGGCCACGTAAATGGAAACTGATTTCTCAGAGATTCCACCACTAACTGTGTAAAATTGATCGGAAGGGCCATTGATTTAGATATGTTAATATGAAGACCTGAGAGGACATCAAATGAGTTTAGTAATTGTAGTAAGTTCGGGATCGATGTGCAGGGATCCGAGAGAAATAGAAGGGTGTCATCTGCATATAAATTAAGTTTAAAAGTTTCATTACCTTTGTCGTATCCCAGAATATTTGGGTTTTGTAAAATAGCGATCGAAAGGGGCTCTAAGGCAAGGGCAAATAAGAGGGGGGAGAGGGGGCAACCCTGTCTAGTTCCCCTGCCCAGTGGTAAGAAGTCAGAGTTACAACCAGGGATTCTAATCAGGTATTCATCAGACATTTAAACTATATTTTTTAAAACGTTATATCATATGTAAGAAAATATGAGTAATAATTATATGTATATGTATACATATATATTTAGGAATGTTATATCACATTTTGGTTTTATATTCTTACACATAGTAATCTTACTTGGAGTGAATACTAATTCCACTTAAATTACCTCATTTTATGTAAGTTTGTGTTTAAGTTTTTATGGCCATATAAATCCTACAAGCCAGACACTATGTTTGACAGTAATGGCAGAATTCAAATAATTAATGGACTTTCACTAGCCAACAGGTCAGAGGTTATCTTTAAATAGTGGTCTTAATGTATGTTCTAAATACTGAATCTAAATAACAGTACAATACTGCCCCCTTTGGAGATACTACTAAATGCAGTCCTGGGGGAATTCAGTATTTTCCAATATAAATATATATATTGTATTAAATATATAATATTATAAATGGCTTACCAGATCCAATAATTGCCAAGATGAGTGATGGAGATATAGATGGACATTTATGTATGTACTGAGAGTATGGACAAGTTTATATATTGCTTTTATGATTACTCTTAAATATAAAGAAATTATCATTTAATTTTATTATCCAAAATATTGGATTATTAGGAGAGGTGTGCCTATGACATCACCAGTTAATGGGTAGAATATCTCAACCAATGGGGATAATGTTCCTCCCTCTGGGTTTAACTTATGGTAATTTTAATAGTCCTTTGTTCAATACCATATAAAAAGGAGAACCCAGATGTAATGGGACACATTATTACACATACTGACAACACCCATTACACCTACAACATACACACTACTACATCCATCTATATACTCATCTAAAACATACTCCATCTTGCTCCATCATTTATCTAAAACTTTGAGGGATGCCAAACAAAACTCCTCCCTCATTGGCCACCATCTTGGGAAGGCATCCATCTTAAGGACTCTGGTAACGACCATTTGAAGCTAGCAGCCATCTTAAATGTGGTAACTATGCCTTGCTGTTTATTTGACTTTATATAGCAATTGTTTATTTCCTTCCTTATGTTTTATATTGCATATTTAAGGGTAATAAGATTACAAGATCAGGTTTTCTTATGAATTTAGCAAGACCTCAGTGAACTTCTTGGACCTAGTCATATCCAGGGTAGGTTCCAGTTTTTCCACCCATACCTATTATAAGCCGACTGATAGGAACGGCTTTATAGCCCTGGACAGCTGTCACCATCCAGCCTGGCTCAGATCTGTACCCAAATCACAATTCAGAAGAGTCAGAAGGAATTGTACCGACAGCCAAGTATTCCGGAAACAAGCTATGGTCCTGAAAGAAAAATTTCTGGAAAAAGGCTACAAACCAGAAGTGCTAGAGAAAGAAATTCAGACCCTGGAGTTAGTTGAGCAAAGAAGTTTGATACAACCTAAGGAAGTTCAGAACCCAGGAAAAACCAGTTCCAAGTTTGAATTTGCTTTCATTACGAGATTCTCACAAAACTACAAGTGGCTAAATCATGTATTCCGGAAACACTGGGGAGTCCTACAGAAAGATAAAATTTTAGGACCCATGCTACCAGAAGTTCCACCTATTATTTACAGGAAGGCACAGAACTTACGAGATCTGGTAGCCCCCAATCCCATTGATCCTCCTACCATCCCAAAATTTTTTCCTGATATGAAGGGCTTCTTTCCCTGCAGGAGTTGCAGAGTGTGTAAAGAAGCCCAAACTATCAGGACTAATAAATTTCATTCAACTGTGACAGGTAAAGAGTACCCTATTAGAAATTTTATTTCCTGCCATACGAAAGGGGTTGTATACCTTTTACAGTGTGAGTGCAATTACCAGTATGTTGGAAGAACCATACGTACTGCCGCCATACGTATTGGAGAACATCTGACCAACATACACAAAGCTTTTCCTGGGCATAGTGTATCCCAACACTTCGCCCAATGTCACAGAAAAAATCCCAAGAGGTTAAAAAATCATTGTTATTGAGAAATATACACCACACTGGAGGGGGAGCAATCTGAGGAGGTCTATATCCAGGAGGGAAACCTTCTGGATATATGAGCTCGGCTGCTCCAGACCCCGGGGACTCAACATAGAGTGGGACATAAACGCACACATTAATAACTGTTGATCCCCACATATATTTTGGCAGGTTTTATATTTTAGTTATCTTTTAACATTTATTTTAAATTTGTATTGGAGCATATGGTTTAATATAGTTCAATACATTTTATTATACACATATTTCCAGTGTCACCCCTTTCCCACTACGCTCCTAAAGCAGTGTGTTGTGGGACAGGAAGGAAAGTGTTTACTTCCGGTGTCACCAGGATGTGCTATAGATCGATGTTTTTATACATTTGTTTTTAACAAATAATAAAGTATGTTTTTATACATTCCTTTTAACATAAGGAAAGTTACCCATATTTAAGTAATTTACCTTAAATTGCTATCAGCCAGAAGTTCCAAAGCATACCTGCTCTGCAGACACCTGCTCTGCAGACAGGAAGTGTTTACTTCCTGTGTCATCAGGATGTGCTATAGATCAATGTTTTTATACTACCTGCTCTGCAGACACCGGAAGTTAGACAATTTGCTTCCACCTGTATAAATAAAGCGGAAGTGACGATGCGCCAGTACTCCTGTCTCAGTAGAAGTCCTATGGGAAGAAACCGGTCAGATTAGGAGGCGCACACGTCACACACAACTTGCGGTCCGTGCTGCAGCCGGCCGCAAGCCTTTGCAGGAATTCGTATGCCTATGTTTATGCTGAATACAAGACATCTAATTGTAAGTGCAATATCAACAGTTTTTTTAATAAATCTCAAGGGTAATACACTATTAGTCCTCCTTTTTCCTTTAATACGCGGTGGTTTTGTGAGCTTGTGAAGAAGGAGGAGGCTGTGTTTCTTGCTGGTACTCGTTGCCATCTAGTGGAGAAAGAAAGGTAGAGCGGTTCTACATCCCACTTCAGGATTTTAAAGAGGAAGCAAGGCGGTGGTTTCACTGAACAAGTGCATACCTATTACCATCTGGTAAGAGGCTAATTCTTGGTGATTTACACGTGGTGTTTGTTCACAAGGAGATTGGATATTTTTTCAGCACAAGAAAATATAGTTGCACCTTATTTATTTCCGTTTGGTAAGGATGAATTTCACTCGGTGGTGGATACACGTATTATTTGGATAGAATACAATTCTACTCACCTGCACAATATTTATGGACACTTATGAACTTTTATGTTTATGCACCAATTGATTTGTATTATTAATTGGCTTCACAGATTGATATATGTTATATATTTACTTTTGTTGATTTGGTTCACATATAGATATATGTTATATATTCATTATTTATTTGTTGTTTAGCGCACCCCACACTACATATAAATAAGATTACAATCCCAGCCGTATAAACCATAGTAGATATTTCGCTAAAAGGCTGATTTTTGTTTTTATAAATTTCTATTAATATCAGATTTAGCGCATTATTTGCTATTTTAATCTCTCGTTTTGCATAGCTTATTCTCGCTCCATCTGCAGTGGAGTGACTTTCGGATAAGCAATTCGCAGACAATTGTGGTCTGTTTATATAGAACACTTACCTATGGTGTATGCTTTACCTGGAGAAAAGGTAATCTTGCTTTCATTTTACTTTAGTTTTACTTTCATTATAGAGCTACATATCACATTGCATTGATTGTTTGAAGTTTGTATTTTATGTAAAGTTATCTTTTTGTGTCATTTCCATTTTGATCATTTATTGTGAATGCATGTCTTGTGAATAAATATTTTTATATATTCCTTACTGTAGACTGTATTCATTAAGATTGGTATATGCTTTTAAAAAGAAATTAATCAATTAAAAATAATTCGCTACATATTGATTTGTGGAAATAAGTTTAGATTCTCCTACCTTACAGATCTTTGCTTATTGACATAAATAGACACTGTTATATTCAGACCAGTATAAATATTCTGACAGGCCTAAGAAGAGGAGGATCCAGGCTGCTCTGTGCAAAGCCAACTGCACAGAGGGGGTAAGTATAACAGGTTTGTGCTTTAAAAAAAAAAAAAAAAAAAGACTTTACAATCACTTTAAATAGTTTGTTTGAGCCAAGGCGGCCCAAAAAAAAAATATTTTCTTTGCTAAGAAATGTGGCTGCCCCAGTGTAAGCATGTTTACTGTCAGGGCATGTACATGCAGGAAAACCCTTATTGGCTTCTAGTGCTGCTGTGCAGGGGATTATAGGAGGGATACGAGTTTCAGTTCAATTCTATGTTCAATTTCACTTTAAATAATTTGGGTCAAGCTGGCACAAAAACTATTTCCATTACGTGCAACATCAACCTCTCAACTTTCCAATCAGAGGAAGCCTTGTATTCATTCATAAAATAGAAAGCTTCCTGTGAATGAGCAGAGCTCAGCACGACTATTTTGTTCAATGAATGGGACAGAAATACCCATACCACTGTCAGAATGCAGTGCTGTAAATACTTTATACACCACTGACAGCGACCATGTATTAGTAGAGGGAAAATAAGATTTTTGTAAGATCTTACCTTAAAATCTTTTTCTCTTATGTCCATTGACAGATGCAGCCTCATCTTCATGAGCTGTGTGGGTTATGCTGCCACCTGTAGGAGTAGTCTAGGCAGTATGTTAGTACAAATTTTTTACATATACAAGCCCACGGGGCTGTCCCTCCAGACCTAACCCTCACAGACACAGCCCAGCACATCAGTTTAATTGCAAGCAGTGAAGACAAAAAAAACATCCCCATCAGAGGGGCGGGTGCTGCGTCTGTCAATGGACATAAGAGAAAAAGATTTTTATGGTAAGATCTTACAAAAATCTTATTTTATCTATCGTCCATTGACAGCCGCAGCCTCATCTTGATGAGCTGCGTGGGACGTCCCAAAGCAGAGACTCTGCAAGCAGAAGTAATAGCCACTAAGAAGGCAACCTTCTGTGACAAGGAAAGCAGAGAAGTCTCCCTGATGTTCTCAAAGGGAGGATTTTGAAGAACAGAAAAAAACAGATTAAGATCTCACGGAGGCAACAGAGATCTATTCGGAGGAGCCAGATGACGCACCCCCTGGATTAAAGTGCGAATTAAGCTATTAGTTGCCAACAGACGTTGGAAGTAAACAGCCAAGGCCGACACCGGGCCCTTGAAAGTACCAAATGCCAAGCGCTGCTCAACCCCTGTTTGTAAAAAGGTCAAAATCGTAGCTATAGAAAACAAGCGAGGGTGCAGCTGCAGCGATTCACACCATGAAATGTACAATTTCCACGTGCAATGATAGATCTTCCTGGGGGTCGACTTCCTAGCCTTCAAAAGGGTAGAAATCACAGAGTCAGACAGACCTCTATCCCTCAACACCTTCCTTTTAACAGCCAAGCCGTTAAAGCCAACGGCCGTAAAGCAGGATGGAAGATCGGTCCTTGAGACAGTAGATCTTCCCGACAATGGAAGTCTCCATGGAAGGTCTGCGTACCAAGACCACCGAGGTCAGTTTGGTGCCACCCGGCGAAGAAACATTGGCAGGAGTACGAGCGGAGGGAAGGCATAAATCAGGAAATACTGGCTGTTGGCCAGATGATCCCGAGACCTGGCCACAAACCGCTGAACTTTCCTGTTGAGGCAAGACGCAAACCGATCCACCTCCGGAGTCCCCCACCGGGCACGCAGGAGATGAAACACTTCCGGATAAAGGGACCATTCCCCTTGATCCAACACCTGCCGACTCAGGTAATCCGCCTGCCAATTTTAGACCCCCGGAATGTGGACTGCGGAAAGAGCCGGGACATGTTGTTCCACCTAAAACAGAATCTTGGTCACTTCCTTGGCCGCCAGGACACTCTTGGTGCCCCCTTGATTGATGTAAGCCACGGCCGTGGCATTGTCCGACTGTATCCGAACCGGAGAACTGTATAACCAACCCGTCCAGTGAAGCAGGCAGAATTTGATCGCTCTCAGCTCCAGGTGACCGGAGCCACCAAGAAAGAGCCGACTTTGTAAGATGACTCAAGCGAAGCTTCTGGTCCAATGACCAAGGAGCTCTGTTCCATTTTGCCAGAATCTCCTTTTGCAAAGGTCCCGAGTGAGACTGAGCAAATGGGACTGCTTTGAAGGTTGATACTGTAATGGTATCCTGCACTGGGACACCATTTTTATCAAGCAACCATTTTGTGTCACTCCAGCAGTTTTAAAGACACTCATTCACCCAGCCCCCTCCTTGAGCTAATTAATGTAGGAATGCAGGAAGTTTGGGCTTCAAACAAGCCGACTTCGAAGAACTGGCACTTCAAAGAACTCATCTCCACAGACCAACCCTGGCAGATGTACAGGCCAGGTCATAATCTGAGCAGATGTCCACTAAGGCTGGCCAGAGCCGCCTCATAAATTCCACAGCCAAATTGTTAATTAGAGATGTACCCATACATTAACAATTTATACCCATTTCATAAATGCAGACAGGAACATGACACATTATCAGAAAGTATATATTTGGATGAGAAATAAAATACAGATTGAATTAAGATCATACATGATCACGTTCGCTGCTATGGAAGACAAGCTAGCTGTCAGATGTCTTACGGGTCAGAGGTTATTAGGAGATAACCTGTGTTTGGTGTCTATGAAAATAGAATTCAATACTGCACAAGAATATATCAGTTTCAAGAAGGCAACTGGTAGACATTGGAAGATATGAATTATGTTATAAATCTGTCTAAATGGGTGGTTGTCTGAGCCTTAGGGCCGCCCATGGCCACTGTGTTTATTGGTCAAGGACCTCTGGTGACACCCCCTGTGGTCTCAGAGAAAAAGGAGAGAAGCAGATCAGTTCTCAGTTCTCATATTAACATCAAGGAAGAAACATCTATCTATCACTTTGGGAACTGGCTCAGCTTCTGAACTCTGATAATACAAGCATGCTGAATGCAAGTATCTTCATTTCAAATTCTTTATCTGATTTTTCTACATTGCTGAATTGTGTCTCTATTTCTTTTTAACCCATTTTTCTGTAAATATTTTTATTTGCACCAATTTTAACCTTTTTTATAATAAAACCTTTTTTTGAAAAGTGTTAATTTTGTCTCTAAGCTCTTAACGCAAACTACCCAAAGAACCTGTCTCTTGAAGAGCGCTACTGTCTAGAATACATCCTCTGGACACTCCTGTCTGCGGTGACAGCGCATGTTACAGATGATTATTCTAAAGTCATAATTGGTGTTTCTAAAATTACGAGCGTCTGCTGGGCTCAAACGTAGCGGTGGTGGCAGAGAAAGGGTTAATTGCTTAATTAGCCCGGTGACAATCGCACTCAGGCTGCTGGCATCTAGATTGTGGTCCCGCAAGCTGGAAAATCTTTGTGTCGGGTGCAGCTGAGAGTGGCATTGTTATGCAAGTGACGGCAGGGTGTGAGATTGCCTGGTCCTCGGTCACGAGTTAGTGAGAAGGGCAGGGGTCTGATACCGCCACCGTCACAGATACCATCAGACCCAAGGCCCTCATGCAAGCCCACCGGGAGGACTGATCAGTCTCCACCAGCAACCTGACTCCGTTTTGCAGCTTCTGAAGTTTGTCCAGGGGGAGAAAGACCCTCACCAGTGCAAAGTCGAGAGTCAACCCCAGATAAGGGACCCGTACTGATGGCGTCAGAGCAGATTTCGTGATCGTCCACCCGAATTCTTGAAGGGTCTGAATCGTGATAGACATGTTGCCCAACAGATCTGAGTGAGAGACTGCTCACAACAGGAGATCATCCAGATCCCCCACAATTGAGATACCTCGCCGATGTAACAAGGCCAGCACAGGGGACTTGGCGGAGGAATCGCTGGTGGAATCGCTGGTGCCCCTCGAAAATGGGGACATGGAGATACACATCCTTGAGATCAATGGAAGCCAGAAAATCCCCCTGATTCAAGGATGCCACCACTGACTGAATGGACTCCATTCAAAACTTCTGCACCCATACAAAGCAATTCAGAGCCTTGAGATCCAGAATGGGATGCACCTTTCCCTCCTTTCTGGGCACCATGAACAGATTTGAATAGAAACCTTGAGATCGTTCCTGCTGAGGAACCGGCACAATCACCCCTTGAGCCAGGAGATCTTGCACAGCCTCCTGCAGATCCTTCAAACGCTCTGGAGACAGGAAAAGATTTGACTGAAAAAACCTGTCCCCTGTCCCCTGGGAATTCGATCTTGTACCCGGAACAAATCAGTTTGCAAACCCAATCATCCTGAACCCCCCACCCCTGAGTCGGGTGCCTCTTCATGCTGAAGAGGACTTGTCAGCAGCACCGGACTGACTGGCCTTGGGCTTGCCCCAATGCTTTTTAGCCCCTCCATGAGCTCGGAACAGCTTACCTTTTTCTTGCGCCCCGGAGGCACGAAAAAAAACACTTGTGAGCAGAAAAAGAGGGACCCCACTTTGTACGGGGGAGTCTTACCCTTGGAGGATCAAGGAAGAAGAGTACTCTTCCCGCCAGTCAAGCCCATGATCAACTCATCCAAAGAGTCGCCAAACAAAAGCTCTTCCATAAAAGGGAGGTCAGCTAGGGATTTCAGCCAACCAGCTCTTCAGCCAAACCATGTGTCTCAAGGCCATGCCCATGGCCGAAACCCTGACCACCAGGGGAGCCGCATTCATAGACTCATCACACAGGAACACCAGAGCCTGGATCACCTGGTTCAACAGTTCCAGCTGTTCTGGAGGAACAGTTTCAGGGTCCAAAGACTCCCGCAAACCCCTAATCCATTCCGTCACCATCTATGAGACTAAAACAGACACAAACACAGGTTTCAAAATGGAACCCAACAACGTGTGAAGATGGTGGGAAAGAGATTCCACCCGCCTGTCCACCAGATCCGAGCCAAAAGCCACCCGCGTCCCTGCCGACGTTGGCTCATCAGCCAATTTTAACCTTCCTAGCGGTATTCCCGAGCGTGACTCAGGGTTAACTTTTAGAGCCAAAAGTGGTAACCCCGAGCCACACTCAGGGTACCGCTAGGAAGATCGCTGGATCCTGGTAGAGGTTTTACTTACCTTGTCACCGGGATCCAGCGATGTATCTCGGCGGTGAGCGACGGCGGAGATTCCTCCTGATCGTCTGTGAGCCCCGGCTTCCGTCTCCTGCGACGTGACATCCGCAGGGGGGTGGAACCGGCGGCAAATTCAAAAAAGTATATGCACAAACACACTGATACACTCTAATCCTATTGGATTACATTGCCAAAATAAAATAAATTGACCTTTGATTGCCCCCCCAGTGCTTTCTCCATTGCGCTTCCTGCATTTTTCCTGTACCTTGTGTCTGGACACTGCAGAGCGACCATGGCATCAAACAAGCGCGCCGCAATCTCAAAAGCGGTATATGACCTGCTAGGCGAGAGCTAAAGCGATACTGAATCGCTTGCAGAGTGGAGTGACAGCGATTTGTGGGGAAGTTCGTCATCCGGCGCAGAAAGTGATTTCAGTGATGATGCTGTGACTGTGCCGAGCGATGTGGGGACTTGGTGTGTGATCGACTGCGGTACGGAGCACGTAGCCCCCCCCCCAAGGTTCCCGTTTACCGGAGCACCTGGTATCAAAGTGGATTTTGAGGAGGACAACCCCTTGGCATGCCTGCAACTTTTTTTGACCGATGAGGTTATCGAAAAAATTGTTGCGGAAACCAATCGGTATCAGGAGCAACAAGCCGCAGCGCATCGGCGGTTTTCAAAGAGCAGGATGTGGGAACCCGTGACCAGAGCGGACATCTGGACATTTCTGGGCCTAATTATTCTGCAGGGAGTGGTGGGGAAACCCCTGGAGAAGTGGTATTGGACCACCAACAAATTATTGGCCACTCCTTTTTTTGGCACAGTTATGTCGGAGTACAAATTTTCGCTCATTGTGAAGTATTTGCACTTTGTCGAATTTGATGAGACTTCTCATCCAGCTCTGAAGCTCAAAAAGATCTGGGACATTTACCAACTAATTTTGAAAAATTTCCAGGAGTCCTATGTCCCAGAAAGAGACATTTGTATAGACGAAAGTCTAATGGCCTATAAAGGGAGACTCAGCTGGATACAATATATTGCGTCCAAGCGAGCACGCTTTGGAATAAAATATTTTATGCTGTGTGAAACCAGCTCTGGATATATTTGGAATTTGGTCCTATACACCGGGAGAGGAACCAAGTTCAATGAAAGGTTCAGCAGCTATGGGATGGCAACCGCTTCAGTTCTGACGCTGATTGAGCCTCTGCTGAATCAGGGGTACTGTGTCACCACAGACAATTTCTATACATCCCCATAACTGTTTGAGTTCCTCCTACAACACAAGACAGAGGAGTATGGGACCGTCAGAGCTAACCGGCGTGACATGCCCCCCAGCTTTGCCAACAAAAAGCTGAAGCCCGGAGGATTAGTTGCCTGGCTGAAAGGAAAAATGTTAGCACTGAGATGGCGTGACAAAAAAAGATGTCTGCCTGATGAGTACCATCCACAACACCGCTACTGTCATGGTACATACAAAAGGGGGAAAAGATGTTCTGAAACCGCAACTGATCCTGGATTATAACAACACCATGGGAGGTGTGGACAGAGCTGACCAGGCCATGACTTTCTATCCGGCAATGAGGAAACAACAGAAAAAATATTATAAAAAAATATTCAGGCACCTCCTGGAACAATGTTTGTGGAATGCATTCATTCTCCTAAAAAAGAAGAGTGACAGGCCTGTGGTTCATGCAGACTTTGTGTGGAAAATTGCTGAGCTCATATTTCTCAGGCACCAAACACCAACAGTAAGTAGATCCGAACGCCTGACCGGTCGTCATTTTATGGACCACATTCCACCGACGGAGAAGAAGTCTGCACCCACAAGGATGTTTGTGGTTTGCTGTTCCAAGCGCGACGACACCGGACGGAAAATCAGAAAAGAAACGCGGTACTACTGTCCAGAATGTGACGTTAGACTTTGCGCTGTACCCGGTTTCAAAATTTTCCACACCCGGGACGTTTATTGAAGCAATATGACCACTAATATTGCATCCTTTTTGGGGAAAAAAAAAAATATTGCATCCTTGTTTGACAAAAAAAAAAGTCAGTGTTTTTGATTACGTTATTTACTATAATTTATTGAATAAAAAGTGTTATTTTTTTGGAAAAAAAGTGTTATTATTATTTTATAGTTATTTATTATATTATAATTTAGGATTTTGTGTTTCAAACTTTATCATACCCGGGATGTTGTAAAGAAGAACGCACAGAAAAAAGAAATCATATATAAATAGTTGGTTTGGGCTGATCATTCTTAAGAATTACATGCAAAATAATGGTACCGCTTTCAGCACCTAAAATCCGAAAGAATCATACCGCAAGGGAAGTTAACCACTTAAGCCCCGGAAGATTTTACCCCCTTTCTGACCAGGGGGTATTTTGCGATTCGGCACTGAGTGAACTTAACGGACAATTGCGCGGTCATGCGACGCTGTACCCAAATGAAATTGACGTCCTTTTTTTCCCACAAACAGAGCTTTCTTTTGGTGGTATTTGATCACCTGTGCGATTTTTTGATCATGCGCTATAAACAAAAAAAGAGCGACAATTTTGCAAAAATAACAATATTTTTCACATTTTTTATATGAAATTCCCCAGAAAAAATGTAAAAATCAAATTTTTTTTACATTTTAGGAAAATTTGTTTTCTGCTACATATGTTTGGTAAAAAAAATCCCAATAAGTGTATTCTAATTGGTTTGTGCAAAAGTTATTGCCTTTACTAACTAAGGGAAAGAATTTTTGTCATTTTTATTGTTTTTTTTTTTTAACGAGTAATGGCGGCGATCTGCGATTTTTTTTTTGCAGGACTGCGACATTTCGGCGGACAGATCAGACCCTTGACTGACATTTTTGAGACTTTTGGGGGTACCAGTGCCATTACTACAGTAATCAGTGATATACAAATGCACTGTTACTATAAAAATGGCACTGGCAGGGAAGGGGTTAACTAAACTGAAATCCTTAAATGATGAAATATCATCAATTAAGGAGAAATTGGATCCTTTTAAGGAGCAGGATGTATATAAGACTAAATCTGACCAGTTGAAACAGCATTTGGAGAAGGAGGAGATGGATCAAAGATCTAAGAAAAAGAAAAAGTACAACCGTGATATGGTTGATTACTCCTCTAATGTTGTTTTTTAATTGGCAGATTAATAAAGAAGAGACCAACTTAACAGGCTCTACATCTACATCCACTGGGACTGGGGGTCAAGCCCCACCACCCTCTTCTACCTCTATTGCACCAACTGCTAGACCTGTTGGTTATGCGCCACGTAAACAGAGACAGCGCAAACCACGGAGGAAAAATCCTAGGCATAATGGTGACCAACAATATCATTCTAGGGATGATCATCAGGTTGATTATTCCAATAGAGGGAACACAGCTAGGGGTCAGGGATCTAAACCTTCTCACCATGGTAATCAGGGATATATTACCAGGCCCAAAGCCCCCCAAAGGGGTGCTAATAATGTTAGGTCTACACCAAGAAATCAAAATATTCCGTTACGTAATCGATTTACTCCCTTACGTAACCAGAGACGTGACTCTTGGGATGACGATCGGGTCATGACTAGACATCCCAATGAGTCTAACTATCCGGTCTCCAACGGGGATGATTATTACAATACCCCACAAAACAATAGGGGGAGAGAACAGCCACATTTTCTTCCCGTGAAAAACTCCCAGATAAAAAGGGGGTTCGAGGGAAAAGAGACACCAGATTGGTGAGGAGGCTCCGACATAAAAAGGAGAAGATACTAGATACAAACGGTATTTTCAACTTAAGCTCGGTGACTCTAACTCCGGAGGAGGAAAGGGTCCTAAGCAAAGGTTTGAAATTTGTACCTCCACGCCAACTTAATAAGTTAGAGACGTATATTGACGTCCATAAGTTTGTGTGTAAGATCAGGATCAAAAGGCATTTCTTGGCTAATCCCATGCACCTCTCCACGTGTAACACCGCTTCCCTTGGTTTTAAGCATACTAATCTAACAAATGCTTCTTTGTTCAACCCCCCTGCCAATACGGCCTCGTCTTTGCAAGTTTTTAAGGAAATGGTCTTAAAAGACGTAGAAAAATTGAGAATCCCCAGGTCCAAATCTGTTTCCACTCTTCGTTTGGGCATTAAGCAGATTTGTGAAAGGAAGGACTTGATTGTTCCGACCTGCGGATAAGGGTGGTGGTATTGTCCTTTTGGACAAGAGTGAGTATATCCAAGAGATGAATAGACTCCTCTCAGACTGCTCCACCTATATCCCACTGGCATCTATTCCTACCAGTAAGTATAAGGCTGATCTGAGAACTGCACATTCGCCTTTCAGAGCATGTTGGCAATATCAGACGAGGGTTTAAAGGTCACAGTCTATCGAGACATTTTGACAAATGTCATAACAAAGATCCATCGGGTACCTCTTTCCTGGCCATTGACAGGATTACAGCTAATTGGAGGGGCACCAATTTAGTTAGGGTGATTTCTCGCCTTGAGACCAGTTGGATCTTTGAAATGCGTTCTTTCGCTCCGTTCGGTTTAAATATCGACTGGGACATCAATTGTTTTATTAATAATGCTTGATTTATCTCTGTAGTTTTTTATTTTGTTTTATTACTTTTTATTTATTTTTTCTGCATTTTTTTATTTATTTTTTCTGCGTTTTTATTATTCTGCGTTTTTTTTTTCATTATATATATATATCTTTTGTCGTTTATTGTATGTATTTTTTATGTTTGTCCCATTATTTGTGATGTCGCAGCGTCCGATTGCCTATACATTCCTCCAGGGTCTTACCTTCAGGTAGGTCCGTTTTCACATTCATTTTAGAGGGTATCAATCCTTTTGGATCTGTTCACCCTTTTAACAATTTTTTAATATTTGAGGCTTCTTCACTATCATCTTTGCTGCTTATCTATTGGTATGTTGTCATGACTACTTAATTCTCCCTGGTCCCGTTTGCGTGACCATATGGATGCATTTAGCAGCAGGTAGTGATCTTATGGAAGTGTATTTATATATTTATATTTTTATTGTCCCTGAGTATTTTTGTTTGTGTTTTTCCTCATTTCGGGTGGTTTATGGGCAAACTGCCAGTATCCAATATGGCGGTTTAGCCAATTTAAACCCCTGACCTCGCACAGTGCCGCCTAGGACCAACCCCCAGAGGACGTGAGTTATCACGAAACATGTAGTGGTTTATCCTGATGGCGCGAGAGTTCGTATTGGTCCCCTGGTGTTTAGATGGATCATCAGCGTTAGCTCTCCACCATACTGCCGGGTGACCTATGATCCGAGGAGGAATGTTCTGCAGGAACGCTGCGGCTGCATGTCATTGTTTGTTCCACTGACATACAAAGTTTTTACATGTGAGTGCATCCCTTTTTATTAAAGTTATACATTGGTAATGCACTATGGGAGTGTTTCCCCTTTTTATTTCCATGGTTATACACTGGATATCCCTGTGACCTATAATTGGCTGTCCCCGGAGAGAGTGACCTATGCTCCTGCCTGGCCATTCCACTACATTGGAGGATCTCTCTTTCATATGAGCGTTCAGCCACCTATAATCTAGTGGCAAGAGCTATTTGGTAAGGAGCCATCTCTCACTATATTGTCTGGTGGATTAATTTCTACTCCTGGGCACACCTGATCTACACCTTGTTTGGAGCTTTCCCTTTTCTAGGAATCTGTTTCAGCCAATACCTTCCTTTGTGGATTTCAGTGTTAATTTTTTGGACTGTATATGTTGACATCATACTTTGATTCAGTATAAGTGTTTGTCATTCATAATTTAGCGCTACACCATTCTGTTTTTATTATTTTTTATTTTTTTTGGAACTTGTACTATTGTTTCAGGTGTTAGCTGCTTCTCCTAAAGCGCAGTGTTTTTTCAGTTTTTGTATAAGGGGTTAACTTTATTGGAGGGGTTAAGTGTGTCCCTAGGGGGCGTGTTTTTTACTGTGCAGGGATGTGGCTTTTCATGTAACAGCAGAGATCTACGATCCTACATAGCATAACCGTATGATCTCTGCAGTTACACAAAGGAGAATGACAGGCGGCTTTGATTACATTAGCCGTCTGCCTTTCTCCCTCTGTAACTGACGATCGCGAGTGACCGGCGGACATCGGGTCCGCCGGTCACTCGCGAGGGGATCCCAGTGAGCGAGCGGGGGGCGGGAGCGTGCCTCCGGTGGCGCGAGCTCGCCCCCTATTGGCTCGCAGGCACGTGACGTACAGGCACGTGACGTACAGGTACGTCACTTTGCCTGCACGGGGCTGACCGCCGCAGTATATGTACTTGTAGCGGTCAGCAAGTGGTTAAAGTGTACAGAAATAATCAGGGCCTCCACTAAAGCACGTTCCCGTGCTGCGGCTGAAGAGGACAGGTCCTCTTCACCATCTGACTGCGAGGATAGCGACCCTTCAGGAAGGGGAGCATCCGGGGCAACCTCACCATCCTCTGAATCAGAGGACACCTCCATAGATGGAGAAGGCAGCGGCAGTTTCTGACTATCAACCTATTTCATGACTAAATCAACTTTTGTCGCCAGGCTTTCCAGAGCTGCTGAAATCGCGGCCAGCGACTGCAATCCGGACTGTCCGGGAGTCGCACAGAGTGGGTCTGAGGGTGAATTCACAGTTTGGGACTCCATATTGCAAGTTGCAAAAAACAGAGTACTGTCGCTTTAAGAAGCGCCGATCGTGGTTCCCACCACAGATCACAGTGGTCTGCAGAGATCCCCTTTAAACGAATCTAACAGCAGAGCATGCTGAGATATCTCTGCAGGGACCCCAGTACTGTACCACCTCAGAGAAAAGTCCTCCTGATCGTTTCAGCAGCATGCAGAGACAGGAAATAACCTCAGCCAGCAGCAGGAAACAGAGCACAGGAAGTAATCTTGCCTGAATGAAAGGTCACGCTGCTCAGTGCAGCACAAATGCTACACAAACATGGTTGCCCATATAGTCTCAATGGGAAGCTCAGGGAAAATAGCTGCCCTATACAAGTCTATGGGGAAAAAACTATATTGCCCACACTTAAATGGCGGCACCCACGGCGAGCCATGATGCCAGGGACCGACACTGTGAAGGCCTCAGGATCCACAACAGGAACCAGCAAGCCCAAGGTACCATGCTATCCCCCCCAGGCACCCCAAACACATAGCCCCCACAGGAAGAGGGAAAAGGGGGGTAGACACACAGACATGGCATGCCAGGGGGGATGTTTCAGGAAGTACAACCCCATTATCCCCAGGAGAGGCCCCACATCCCCGCCAAGGCCAGCAGGGGCAAGGGGGGCACATTTACTCACCATACCATGGACCGGGTGGGCTCCGCTCCGGGCAGACTGCCTTCCACCCGAAATGGGGGTGCTGCCAGCCGAGGGGTACGCCGTGACTCAGGGCATTCCAGGTCATCTTGTCCCGCCGAGGCATTCGCTCGCAGGCTTGTCCCTATCTGGAAAAGGGGGACCGTCTTGGCTAGGCTGCTCATGCTCACGCTCGTTGGCCAGGCTGGGGGACCATAAGGATCTAGATTATCCAGTGCGAAGTCCCAGTCGGCATCTTTGCTTGCAGATCACCAGGAAATTCTTCCCTGAACACTAGCTAGTAAGTGAGTAAAGTGAAATAAAAAAATATTCTGAAAATACAAAAAAAACTGAGACCGGAGTCCCAGCAGGAACTAGGTCCTACTCCTTCTCTAGGCAGAAACAAACTGATGTGCTCGGCTGTGTTTATGAGGGTTATGTCTGGAGGGACAGCCCCTTGGGCGTGTAATTGTAAAAACTTTGTACTAACGTACTTCCTAGAGTACTCCTGCAGGTGGCAGCATAACCCACACAGCTCATGAAGATAAGGCTGCGTCTGTCATTGGACGATAAATAGTTTATTTGGCCAGCTTGGCTGATGGCCTCACAGAATACCCTGTACAGAAGCAGTAGAAGCCAATCAGGCTTTGCTGCCTGTACATGTCCTGACAGTAAACATGCCTATAGGTAGAATAAGCAGACGAACTACGTCGTCATGGTGGATTTAGATTTCAGTGCTCTTAAAGCAGTGCTGAAAAACAAAACATAGTATCTGGGTCGGTTGTCAGACAAGAGTGCCCAGATCACAGAACTAGTTGACTGTGCGTCAGAACAGCATCTTTTACTGCAGCAGGCAGTGAAGTTAGGAGAGAAAGCTGGCACTGGCAGATTCAGAAGGCCAAAACAGCTCAAAAAAAAAAAAAATAAAAAAGGCCTGGAGGAAAAAGGATAAGATTGATGAAAATTTGACAAAAATGTGGGGTTTTATTCTACTTTAAACAGATGTCATAGAATATTTTCAGGTGAGTGCAATTTAAACTAAATGTATGCCCCACACTGCCCTAATGAAGGATCAGAAGCTATGTAAATAGAATACACAAAAAAAAAAGTTTTTGTAAGAACTTACTGTAAAACTTTTTTCTCCGAGTCCTCTGACAGTCGCAGCCCGTTCGGTATACCTTCACGAGTGGGTAATGGCGCCCACTGGAAGAGTAAGCTAGGCAGTGAAGGGTTAATAAAAAACCCTTCACACTGAGACACACCTCTAGGGGGCTGTCCCTCAGCCATTATCCTGACACAGTTAGCGCTGTTCTCCAGTTTCGTAGCAAGCAATGCCGGAAGGCATCAACCCCAAAGAAAAAAAAAAAAACAGAGGGGGGGGGGGTGGGGGGTGCGACTGTCAGAGGGCTCAGAGAAAAGAGTTTTACGTTAAGTTCTTACAAAAACTCTATTTTCTCCAACGTCCTCTGACAGTCGCAGCCCGTTCGGTATACCTTCACGAGTGGGACATCCCAAAGCAGTGCAGGTGTGAGAGGTGGGAAGACGCAACCAATAAAAAAAAAAAAAGGCAACGTGTCAACCAGGCCGGAAAAAAAAAAAAAAAACGAGCCAACAGGGCAACAGCAGCTCAACAGGCACTATCCCAGAACAAAAAAACACCCCAGAAAAGAAACGTAACAACACGTCTCTTCAAACAACCGCCGCACTCAAAACCTTGCAGCCAAAGGAAGCATTCGAGGATGCCATTACATCAAGTTTGTAAAATTTTGTGAAAGTGTGCACGGACGACCAGGTCGCCGCTTTGCACACCTGAGCCACAGAAGCCTGATGGCGAAACGCCAAAGAGGCACTGACAGCTCTAGTAGAATGAGCCCTCACAGGGAAAGGAGGCACCTGACCCTTTCGTGAATAGGCCTGAAAAATAGTCTGTCTGATCCATTTGGAGATGGTTGCAGTGGACGCAGCTGAACCCTTCCGAGGTCCCTCAGGAAGGACAAACAGGGAATCAGCCTTCCTAAAAGACTCCGTGGCACACAGGTAAACCCTGATCGCCCGGACCACATCCAAGGAGTGTAAGGCAAATTCCTTGGGATGCTTGGGTTTCGCACAAAGCGAAGGTAAGACAATATCTTCGTTTAGGTGGAAGGCACATACCACCTTGGGAAGAAAAGATGGATTGGGTCTCAAGACCACTTTATCTCTATGAACTACCAGATAAGGTGAGCGCGGCAAGACAGAGCGGCCAACTCAGACACTCTGCGAGCAGAGGTGATAGCCACCAGAAAGGCAACTTTCTGGGACAACACAGGCAGAGGAATCCAAAAAGACTTGCCTTGTGTCAGAGCTGGCAACAGGAGCCACCACGAAAGGTTCATCCTTGTGAGGTGGCTCAGAGATATCCTCCTGTCCAACGACTGAGGTTTTCTGTCCCACCTGGCAAGAATCTCTAATTGCAGAGTTCTCGTGTGAACCTGAACGAACGGGATGGCTTCGAAGACCGAAACCATCAGACCCAGAGACCGCATGCAGGCCCGCAGAGAGGATAGATAGTTGTCCCTGAGAGACTTGATCTCTCCCTGTAGGGTCCAAAGTTTCTCCTCCAGGAGAAAAACCTTTGCTTAAGTGGAGTCCAAGACCATCCCCAGGTAATTGAGGCGAACTGACGGGGTCAGAGCCGACTTCTGAAAGTTGATGGTCCCCACCCGAACTCCTGGAACGTGTGAACCATGACTTAACAGGAGGTCATCCAGAAAACAGAGGACCGCAATCCCCTTCATGCGCAGCAAAGCCAGCACCGAAGCCAAAACCTTGGTGAATACCCTGGGAGCCAAAGCGAGACCGAATGGAAATGCCGCAAACTGAAAATGCTCCTCTGCCACTGCGAAGCGGAGATACCGCTGATGACCTTCGCAGATGGGGATGTGCAGATACGCATCATTTATGTCGATGGAGGCCAGAAACTCCCCTGGACTCAATGATGCCACCACAGACCAGATGGATTCCATCCAGAACTTTTTTACCCGCACAAAGCGGTTTAGCGACTTTAGGTCCAGAATTGGACGCACCTTGCCCTCCTTTCTGGGTACCATGAACAGGTTGGAATAGAACCTGCGAAACCTGTCCCACTGAGGGACTGGTACAATAACACCCTGGGAGAGAAGATCTTGCACCACTCCTCTGAGACCCCTTAAACGATCGGGAGTCAGATGGAGATTTGATGGAAAGAACCTGTCTGCGGAGCGAGAGCTAAACTCGATCTTGTACCCATAAGACCTTTGATCAACTCATCCAAGGCAATTACCCACATAAGAGATATCAGACACCATCTTCTTGGAAGCGTGCTCAGCCGACCAACTTTTTAACCAAATAATGCTGTGGATTGCGACCCCAACCGCAGACAACCTTGCGACTAAAGGAGCCTCATCCAAGGTCGCATCACACAGGTAAATCACAGCCTGTGCCATGTGATCCACCATGTCAAGGGCAGCCTGAGAAGCCGAATCCGCCACTAAGGTGCGCCTAAGCACCTTGGACCATTCCGTGACAGCTTGAGTAACCATCACCGAAGCGAACACAGGCTTTAGCAAGGAGCCTGCCACCAAATACATGTGGCGAGAAAGCGTCTCCACGCGCCTATCTGCCGGATCCTTAAATACCGGGGAGTCCTCCACAGGCATCAATGTGGATTTATTCAACTTAGAAACAGTGTGGTCCACCTTTGGTGACACCGTCCAAAGATTGTCTACAGGATCCGCAAAGGGATAGTGGTATTTAAACCACTTAGGCACAGCCAGCATATGTTTGATGCAACACCATTGGTGGTTCAAAGTTTCGTGAAACTCCTCTGGACAGGGAAAAACCTGACTCGACTTCTGGGCTTTGCGAGAACTGAAGGAAACCCGCTTACCTGACTGGGTGGGCTCATCATCAATATTTAAAGTCTCCCTGACGGAGCTAATGAGTGCATCCACTATAGCGTGTTCCAGCGGCGCAGTAGAAGAGGACTCCTCCTCCCCCTCCAAATGTGAGGACTGGGACCCCTCAGGGGCGACGTTGTCTGTGGCAACCAAATCAGGCTCTGAGTCAGAAGAAAGAGGGCATCGGCCGTTTTTTAGTAGTGCGTTCAGACATCAGCAGATCCACCTTGGATGCCAAAGTCGCCAGTGCAGCAGATAAGGAGGCCATGGAAGAGGATTCAGGGGTTCCTTAAACACCGACCAGGTCTGCGGGGAATTTGTTATCCGGGGAATGCACTAAGCCCCCACACCCCCCATCCATAGTGTATACCACAGTGCGCCCCCAGCGGGGGCAGGGAGGTAGGGGCCGCACAAAACGGCCAGGAGGGGGAATACAACAGGGACCACCTTTTTCTGCCATCCCCCAGGAGTGGGCCCACATAACACCCCACAGACAACTGTCCCAGGGACACGAGGGTAGCATCACTCACCATACCACGGATAGCGGGCTCCGCTCCAATACGGAACACCTCCCACCCTGAGTAGGGGTTCCGTCAGCCAGGAAGGGATGCTAGCAACACACGGGCGTTTCGAAGTGGAGACATCCCGGTGAAGATGGATCTCCGCAGGCTCATTCCCGTCCTCAGGGGCACCGTCGCTGCGAAGCTTGGACGCACAAATGACCTGCGATGCTCGTTGGCAGGCTGGGACTCCATAAGGATCTAGATTATCCAGTGCGAGGCCCAGCTCTGCTGTCGCTTGTAGCTAGCGATAGTAAGTGAAAGAGAAAATAAAAGACTAATTTTGAAAGAAAAAAGTGTTTTAAGGGGGGCGTGGCTCCAAGCTCGGTGATGGCAGCTTAATCACAGAGCTCAGCCGGACCGCTGAGATATCTGCCGCATAGAGGGCTCCCACCTACCTACAAACCGGCAAAAAAGGTCAGTGAGCCTCCCTCATCCCTCAGGAATGCCGCAGAGAAGGAAAGGAGGGCAAAGTCAGCCTCACAAACTGCCGCCATTCTCTGGCTCAGGACTGCTCCACAGGCCTCAAAATGGCAGCGGCCTGCAAAGACAGGGTCCTGAGGTAACTCAAATTTCTACTGCTAATTTAGGGGCTCACACACATCCCACCCCACACAGTGAGGGGAGTTTTCATTCAGGGACCAATACTCCATCTACTAGGAGCCCTGCAAGGTCCCGCCAGAGAATAGACCCCACAGCAGGTGACACTTGGGACCCTGACATGGAGGTTAGCCGTGTTTTACCTCAGCAACAATAAGCAACCTCCATCACTGACCCTATTGCTGGATTCCCTACAACGGGCCAGCCGGTCTCAGACATAGTACTGAAAGACATGTTAATGTCCCTTGGGGACTCAATTCATAATGACCTTACAGCTTCAGTCGCAAGATGTCGCAAGGAGGTATATGAATTAGGTGAGAGTTGACCAAATGGAACAGGCCATGGGTGAATATTCCACTTCATACAATACACTGGTTGATGCCCATAGTGCCCAAACAGAAGACATACTACGTATAAAAGATAAATTGGCGGACCTGGAGGACCGTTCCCGTAGGAACAATTTAAAACTCAGGAGTCCCAGAAACAGTTCTACAGTCCCAACTTCCTCAGTATGTCCAGGAGATGTTCCGTGCGATTGTCCCTTCGCTTTCTGAACAAGATCTTATTGTGGACAGAGTGCATAGAATCCCCAAACCTTCTTTCTTGGCTGATGACATCCCTAGAGACATCCTCTTGCGGGTACACTATTATAAAACAAAAGAAGCCATTATGGAGCAATTTCGTAAAATAGATCAGAGACCCCCAGCCTACACATCTGTCCAGATTTTGCCCGATTTATCCCACCACACTCTTCAACGTAGGAGACAATTGGCTAGTATAACCAAGGCATTGAGAAATCACCAAATTTCTCACAAGTGAAAATACCCCGCAACACTGCTTATATCACATAATGGTACTGCTGTCCCTATTTCTACATTGGATGAAGGTCTCGCCTTCCTACGGCAATGGGACATAATACCTGAAATGTCTTCCTCTCCAAACTTCATTCCCATCCAACCTAGAAGTACATCTCAATACATCCACACAGGATGAGACATGAAGCGGGGCCCTCTTCCACTCCTCAACATTCCACCTAATCTCAGCAGCTCTTAGTGGTTCTTCCACCATACCCCATGTTCCTAAGAATATCAGTCAGTATATGCCCCGTTCTGTTCTGTTTTTGATTTTGCTTTTTTCTTTGCTCTTTTTGTTTTTGTTCATTGTCTTAACACAGGATACCTTACCCAGTCTACATGGGATTCCTTAGTCAACATCTATCCCAAGTGACCCAGGCCCTGACACTCAACTACACATCTACCAGACAACAGTGATGAGAAATCTCCCACTGCATGCCTTGGATCCATCTTTTCTGTGATGATTACATGCCTATCACTTAATGCTAAGGGATTAAATCATCCCGCCAAACGCCGCTCCATGTGGCAAGAAGCCCTCGCACATAAAGTGGACATTTTATGTGTTCAAGAAACACATTTTGAAGCCTCTAAAAGTCCCATTTGCTCTAATCACAACTTCCCCCATGTTTTCCTCTCTTGTGCGAGCAATAAAACAAAAGGAGTCTTAATTGCAGTGCGAGATACAGTAAGTTTCCACCTTCGTAGCTCCACCATTGACGAAAATGGAAGATTCACCATACTGACATGTGATATCAACTCCAAACCTTACACGATTGTATCCCACTATGCTCCCAATGTCCACCAGATAAGTTTCCTCAATAAGCTTTTCAAAAAAATACGTCTTAAATACGGTGGAATTATTGTTAGCGGAGATTTCAATGCTGTACCTGATTCAGTTCTGGATGCTTCCAAAGGCCCCTCTATAGGCCACCAGGAACTTGGTAGTCTGCTCCACAGAGAGGACCTATTTGATGTCTGGAGATGCAACCATTCCAATGAGAGAGACTACACCTTCTTTTCTCCCAGACACAGCTCGTATTCCCGAATAGACCTGTTCCTAACGGACAAATGGCTGCTCCAAAAGTTTGCAAGATCACATATTTTTGATATTACTTGGTCTGACCATGCACCCATTTTGATCTCCATTTCTGATGGTCCGAAGGGCGGTAATCCCAATCTAGTTTGGCGATGTAATACTAAACTATTGCAAAACCCTGAATGTATTAAGCAATTATCCGCTAACCTTACTGAGTACTTCCGTTTCAATGCCCCCTCCACCTCTGATGCTTTTACCTTATGAAATACCCATAAGGCGTATATTAGGGGCATGTTGCTGCAACAGGGGGCCAGATTATGGAGATGCTATAACTCTCGCCTTGACTCGATTTTAGATGATATTCATACCCTAGAACAACAGAACAAACGGAAATCGTCAGAGGCACGTTCACAAACTCTTCTGCGACTGAGGGAGGAACTCCGTCTCCATCTTGCGCAGAAGTATGACACGCACCTTAGACGATTGAAACTCACGACGGGGCGTGGCTTGGCACGGGCAGGAGATGGCCGCTTGAACAAGGAGCTCCGAGAACGATCCGGTCTCCTTAGCCATCTCTGGCACTGAAGCACTCAAATATGGGCAGAACGACAAAACCTGGACACAGCACCAAACCCTCCAGGTCCGGAACCAGCAGCGCTGCAAAGCAAATACCGGATTTCTTCTCCTCACAGTGATCCAGCAGAAGAGGCTCTCAGGGACACAAGATGGCGCGGGCTGCATCCCAGGAGGATGAGAGAGAATACGACACCGACTCTGTGGCAGATACTGAGGACACGGTAGGAGATCCTGAAATTTCAGATCCCCCTCTAAACTTTAAAAGCATGTCTGCAATAGCTGCAGACATAAAGAATTCATTCGCTGCTGCAATCATCGATCTGAAGGCAGACATCAACAGGCTTTCTGATCAGATGTCTGCTGTAGAAAAGGCGGGTAGACACAGAGACAGAGCCATTAAAAAATTGGAAGACGTCTCCCTCTCCCATTCCTCGCACCTCATAGCCATGAATAGGCAAATTGAGGATTTGGACAATCGGGGTCGAAGAAATAATGTGCGTGTCAGGGGGATTCCCGAATCGGTTGCTAGAGAGCAGATCAAGCCAGCCCTAAGATCTATATTTAACAGCCTGCTTGAAAGACCAGAGGAATCCCCCATTGACTTTGAGAGAGCTCATAGAGCACTGCGCCCCAAGGCTCCAGACGATGCCCCCCCCCCCCCCGAGGGATATAATTTGCTGCCTCTCGAGTCATCCGTTGAAGGAAGAAATTTTAATGAAGGCGAGACAGAACGATCGCATCTTATTTAACGAGCAAAATATACTGCTATTTCAAGACCTTTCCCCTATAACATTGAAGAATAGAAGGGCACTTAGACCATTGCTGGAGGTCCTCAGACAGAAGGAACTGCAATACAAATGGAAATTTCCTTTTGCTTTACAAGTCACGCATGGAGGGAGGCAACATTTAATCCGCACCCCGGCTGACCTGCCAGATTTTTGCGCAAATTTAAGACTTGGCGAAGTAGAATTACCCGAATGGTATGCTGAATTCTTGCTGCCCCACTCTCCGGGCCATTCACATGAAGGGAATGATTTTCCGCCACCCCGCTCTCCTCATAAGAAACGGGGGAAATTCCAGAGGAGGCGCGAACTGGATTCGCTTTTTGGGGCCTCACCCAAAACCCCCAAAACACCGAAAAATCCTAAAGCCAGAGATCGTCCTTGAGAAACCTTTTTACTTTCTTATCTCTCCTTCACTGCGGATTACGTCTATGGGTTACTAGATGCTCTACAAAATGTTTTCCTTCTTTTTTCAATACCCACAGATGCCTTACAGTTAATATTAATACAGACGGCCCATGTCTGACCTGTTTGAATTTTTCACATTGCTTGCCCGAGATCTTTCATGTTATACGATTATTTCATTTCATGGTTTGGCCACTTGAGGGCAGCAGACGTTCACAAGTTTGTTTCTCAATCAGTTTCCCTGAAACTGAAGTCAATACAGTATTTCATCACTGAGTTTGAACCTGGTTCTTTTTACTTCCCCAAGGGTCTTCGGACACTGTGAAGTTACCTAACGGATAGCCTAAATATACGTTTGAATTTGTCCATGCACTGTCACTCAACGGGCAACTACCCTTTACAACTAAAGAAAGTAGACTCTATACTTGTCTTTGAGATAATGGCAGATATTAGATCCAAAGACAGAGGCTGCTCAGGGCCTTTATTCATACAACCTTATAGAATAGCAAGCACCTGACAGGATTCTTGGCCTAGGTCCTTTTGACAGGGGTGATGGACAAAATGACTGCCATAAGTCCTTTTTTTTTTTTTTTCAAAGCTGATATATTTGAGTATTTCATACCAGGCTATGCAGCTATGTTGTAGAAATCATATGTTTACTGTACGTCGAATATGGCTGTACCCCACCCTAATGGTGCCTGAGGGGTGTATTATACTGGGCATTGACAAAATGGGGCGTTGAGAAACTACAATGCCTATAAGTGTCCTAAGTTTACTCTGTTATAGCATTCTCATACTATGAGTGGTTAACGCCAGAGAAATGCTGCTGCCTTCTAGTTCTGTTACCATAATTGTTGTTTTTTTCTTTTCCTTACGTTTCACATTCTGGAGACACGGATTGTTTTCAGTCCGTTTACTGAACACTTTACATTTTATACGTATATTAGATTGATTAATCTCTTGAACTGTCTTCCACGACCTCACCAGGATAGTTAGTGTTTTTCTCACATTATTGAACTGTTGTATTTTATCCTCTATAACAGCGATCTCAACGGAACCCCTGCGGGTCCAGTTTGACATCGCACCACCTAGAGTCTTTCCTCTTTATCTCTACTTTTCTTACTTTCTTTCTACCCTCGTGTGACTCCCACTTCCCCATACTTACCTCTCCCCCAATCCACCTTTGTTTTAATCAGATTTTTATTCGTCCCATACCACTAGGCCTCGCTAAGTTCAGATTCCCGACTCAGGGGACCCATTGACGGACATCATGGTGTACTCACATTTGGGTAAGAACCCTTTTTTGATTTCTCACAACATGAATGGTCTCAATACGCCAGAGAAAAGGAGGAAAATCTTAGGCGAACTTAAAAAAAAGCGGACCGCAGATAGTTTACCTCCAGGAAACGCACTTTAAAAGAACAGAACACCCACAAATGACTAATAGGTATTTCCCCACAGCTTATTATGCAACCAACGAACTTGCTAAAACAAAAGGGGTAGCAATCCTCCTGCATAAGGACACACCTTTTGTTTATGAAAAGCACCTGGCAGATCCAAACGGGAGGTACATTTTTCTTGCGGGTATATTGAACAACAAACCGTTAACTTTAGTGAACGTGTATTTCCCAAATAAAGCGCATTTGACCTTCTGTGTCCAATTGATCACGGAGCTTAAAAGCTTTGCTCGGGGTTGTGTGATACTGGGTGGGGACTTTAACATACCCCTTAACCCCCTGATTGACACCTCCTCGGGTAAATCTAGTGTTTCATATACCATCCTTAGAAAAATAAAACTCCTGTTACAATCTGTCACCCTCATAGATGTATGGAGAACGCTTCAGCCCTCCGCAAAAGATTATACTTATTATTCTGCACCGCACAAAAGATACACAAGGATTGATATGATTTTTATCAAACAAAGAGATCTTGCAGAGGCGACGAGATCGGAGATAGGAGTCATCTCTGTCACTGACCATGCACCTGTTTCCCTACACATGCAGATTTCCTCTAGGTGGAAATGCGATCGCTCTTGGCGTCTGAATCCTTCTCTGCTACTAGACACTCCCACCCAAAACCATATTCAATTACTTTTGAAAAATTATTTCACAGAAAACACCTCAGAGGAGACCCCTCCCCTGACTGTCTGGGAGGCACATAAAGCAGTGTCCAGAGGAGAGCTGATCCGCATTGGCGCACAAAGGAAAAAAGAAAGGGAGGACATTAAAGCGGAGTTCCACCCTGGATTTTTTTTTTTTAATACCCCCGGGACAGTCAGGGCTAGTGCATTCCACAATGGCTAGCCTCTGATCTGTCCCGGGTTGCACTTACCTGTTAGGACAAATACTTACCTTGCAAACGTCTTGTCCAGCGCTGCCATCTCAGATGTGGGCAGCTTGAAGCCAGCGCGTCCTCTTCGGCATCTTCTTCCGCCTTCTTTGGTCCCACGATGCTCTGCGCCGGCCCCGACGTCACTTCCGGGTCGCGCGCGTCATCCCTCCACAGCTTCTGGGCATGCCCAGAAGCTGTTTAGAAGGGGATGACGCTCGCGACCCAGAACTGACGTCGGGGCCGGTGCAGGCGCAATGATTCCTGGGAGCTATGACGTCCAGCTCCCAGGAATCATTGCAGAGCCAGGAAGTGACGACGGGCCGCGGCCGAGGAAGGAGGAAGAAGGAAGTAAGGTAAGTATATTTTCTTCGCTACGAGGTAAGTAAAAAAAAAAAAAAATATGCGATTATCCATTTCTTTTTCAGGTGACCCGGAGCGAGAAGATGGAGGTAAGTATAAAAATAGGGTGGAACTCCACTTTAAGACCAAGTTGATAACTAAAATTAAAAACCTTGAGACTAAACATAAGCAATCTTTGGCACAACAAGCGGAAGAAGAACTTCTTCACGCGAGGAAAGAACTAAGAGAGTTACTGGATACCAACACAAAGCGTATCCTGTTCTTCAAAAAGTCCCTATACTATGAGCAAGGCGACAAATCAGGGAAAATCCTAGCCAGGGCACTTAAAGAGACACAATATGCCAACAACATTTATGGTATTAAGAATACTCATGGTCACCTTCTACAAGATTCTAAAGACATAGCAAACACTTTTGGAGAATTTTATGCTAATTTATATAATATTCCTGCTCAAAATAAACCTGCGAATGTTACAACCCACAGATCACAAGCCATCAAAGACTACCTAATAGGAAGTGGCCTGCCAACACTAGATCAGGAAAGCCTTAATAACCTAGAGAAGGAGATTACGGTAGATGAAATTATAATGGCAATTAAATCCCTAAAACCCGGGAAGAGTCCAGGCCCAGATGGCTTCACTTCTCAATACTATAAGATATTTGCTGATCTTCTGCCCCCTCTCTAGCTAATGCCCTAAACTCTATTAAGAATAATCACACGCCCTCTAACGAATTTTTACTGGCCCACATAACCGTGATCCCTAAACCGGACAAAGATGATACCTCTTGCGCCAATTACAGACCCATTTCGCTACTTAACACCGACTTAAAACTCCTGGCCAAAATTCTGGCGGACAGGTTGAGACCCCTTTTAGAAAAAATTATTGGACCAGACCAGGTGGGCTTCATGCCTGGTAGAGAGGCCAGAGACAATGTCATTAAAGCGATTAATCTGATACACGGAGCTCGCAGAGCTGGATTCGAGGGCCTTCTCCTGTCTATGGACGCGGAGAAGGCTTTCGATCGCGTTGCTTGGGATTATCTCTTCGCCACATGCGAACACCTGGGCCTCAGAGATAATGCAATGGCCTGGATTCGAGCTCTTTACTCGTCCCCTAAGGCCAAAGTAAAAGTGAATGGGGTCTTTTCTGATCCAATAGAATTAAAAAATGGTACTAGACAGGGTTGCCCCCTTTCCCCTCTCCTTTTCATCCTAACCCTCGAACCCCTGATTCGTTCCATTAACATGGATGCCTCTATCCAAGGAATTAAATTACCCCAAAAAGAATTCAAAATAGCTGCATACGCGGACGATCTACTCCTTTTCATCGCACAACCTCATATTTCCATACCCAATCTTAATTTTCAATTCAATCATTTCAGATACTTATCCAATTTCAAGATCAACAACTCTAAGTCTGAAGCAATGAACCTGACACTTCCCACCCACATGATTAACCTCACCAGGGCTAACTGTCCATATAAATGGGAGCAGCACTCTTTGAAATACCTAGGGATAAAGCTCACACCCGACCCCAAAGATTTGTTCGATGCTAACTTCTCCCCGCTATTAAAAAAGTTGACTGATGATCTCAGGAGATGGGATAGAGGCAAGTTTTCGTGGTTCGGGAGAGCTGCAATCATTAAGATGGCGGTTTTGCCTAGATTATTAGAAAAGATAAATTCGGATTCTGTGTTTTAAACCTGGAATCTTGCCAACATCCCTAATGAATATGGAACAAAAAATAACCCCTGAGGATTGGGACTTTCAACGGCAAGAACCAGGACTTGAGTATGAAAATATATAAATTTATATATTTTCATACTCAAGTCCTGGTTCTTGCCGTTGAAAGTCCCAATCCTCAGGGGTTATTTTTTTTTGCCTAGATTATTATATCTGTTCCATGCTCTCCCGATCCACCTGCCCAGTTCCTTCTTCCGGAAACTAACTAACATTCAAAGAAAATTCATTTGGGCGAATAAGCACCCAAGAATCAATTTTGGCTACCTACAACGAAGCAGAGAGGAAGGCGGGATGGGTATACCAAATTTCTACAAGTACTACATAGCCACTCACCTTACGAGGGTTATTGATTGGCATTGCCACAACAAAATAAAGGACTGGGTAAACATTGAAAAGTACTGGACATGTTTTCATACTCAACATCTACTATGGTCCAGCCATCTGTCCTACCCAAAAGAAGTTAGAGCCCATCCCCTGATATACCCTACTCTTGATCTCTTCCGTAAATGCATGTCAAAACATAACTTGTCATCCTCTCCTAGCCTAGCCCACTCACATCCCTATTTAATAACCCGGACTTTCCGCCGGGACTTCAGAATAAGTCTCTGTTGAGGATTACTAATGGTAAATTGACACCGCTATATGTTGCCGACTGTTTCCGTAATGGTAAAATTCTGAGCTTTGAGTCGCTAAAAACAAAGTGTTCCCCAAACCACTCTCTGACGTACTGGAACTACTTGGAGATCCATGACTTCCTCCAAAACAACAAGACCAGAGCACTTCTCTTTAGAGAACCCACTGAGTTTGAGAGGTACTGCTTGCACCAAACCCCACAAAGGGGAGTTACCTCACTGGCCTACAAATGGCTTAATGCCACAACTAGAAACTTTTCTGACCCCTACAAACGCAAATGGGAAAAAGTGCTCGGAAAAAATATTTCTGAGACTCAATGGAGGAAGTCATGCGTTTTCTCGTACAAGTGTTCAATTAGTACGAAGTTGCAAGAGAATGCATTCAAAGTCAGAACTCAGTGGTATAGAACACTGGCGACCCTTAAAAAATGGTACTCCAATGCCTCAGACAGATGTTGGCGTTGCAATACTGACCAAGGCGACTTTCTACATATATGGTGGTCTTGTCCTGAGATCAAGCCCTTCTGGATGTCAATTTCCCATTGGATTAAGCATGTAACAGGGAACCAACTAGATCATGACGCATTGACATTTCTGCTCCATATAAATTCATTCTCATATAAAGAATACAAGTCCTCCTTGGTTAGGCATATGTTGAACAGTGCCAAGAGTTTAATTCCTTTGCACTGGAACTCTTCCAATGTTCCCTCAATTAGAGATTGGATCATGAAACTTGACCAACTTTATGAAATGGAAAGGACAGTAGCTATGAAATACGAAAGAAATGATCCATTTCACAAGCTGTGGGCTAATTGGAAATTATTCACTGTTTCACAGGAATACCATGCACTAAAATTCTCCTTGTAAAGTAATTGCATTAAGAAACTCTCCCCCTTTGATGCTTACTGGATGATGACCACTCGACCATTGCACCTGAGGACTTTTGGCGCACTCGGTGTGCCTATTGATCAATATCCCCCCATTCTGAAGGCCTTACACCATCCCCCTTTTTTCCCTCCCCCCCCTTCCCTTGCCCCTCCCTTATCATGTCTGTCTATCTGTCTCTCTTTCTTGTCTCTTCTTCTTCACCTACACTTCACCAACCTGGCGAGGCCTTATCTTACCCTCGTCAGGGAGATGAAGCTAAAGCCATAATTCAACGTCTACTATCTACGATGCCCAATAACTTATATTGCATCCTGGACTATCTCTTTCTTCTGATACGGATGTAATAATTTACTATTTTTTGAAGATAGGTTTGAAATTGTTTGCCTTTATTGGGTTTAGGGGTTACGGGGCTATTGTGAATACTATGCCTCTGTATTTTATTCTTTCATATCTCCCCGGAATTACTTATATAACCCTGTATTACGATATATATGTCCACGAATGTATGTTGAAATTTTTCTTTGTTGTATTTTAATTACTTCAATAAAGCACCTTTTTGTGTTAAAAAAAAAAAAAAGAAACTCACAACATATGCTAATGCCAATAGAGCTGGTAAATACCTGGCTAATCGCTAACCGCTAGAACTAAAAACAGGATTGCGTTTCTTATACATCCTTTATCTAAACAAAAAATTCATAATCCCCAAGATATAGCAGACCACTTTGCCAAATATTACGGTACCCTATACAACTTAAGAGACGATAATACTATGTCTCACACTACTGAATCCCAAATTTCAGATTTTTTTGAATACTCTTAACCTTCCTTCTTTGACCCCGCATCAGGTGCAACTACTGAGTGACCCAATTTCAGAGCAAGAAATTTGCAGTTATAGCATCTCTCCCACAGGGTAAATCCCCTGGTCCTGATGGACTACCCAACGAGTACTATAAATCTTTTTCTACGATCCTTGCTCCTCATATGTGTAACGCTCTAGCGTTTGTTTAGAGAGTTGGATTTGCAGCTGCAGAATCTCCACTCAGTAGTCGTGCAGAGATGTGTTGAATCACCATGTCCAACTCTCCAGACTCATCATTGTGGCCAGCCTGCTTCAGCATACAATATACAAACACTCAATAAGATGTTCCTGGAGTGATAGGTTGTATATGATAGTATAGAGGTGATGTGCTGAAAGGACAGGCGTGAGTTGTGATAGCAATGATGAGTACTCAATAGTAATGTTCAGGAGAGTAGTAGATGATGGTAGATAGGTTAGCAATCATGTGCAATAACAGGTGGTAGGGGACAGCAGATGGAGTGTACAAGAGAGGCTAACTTAGTGCAAGGATATAGATGGTAGTAGACTCAAGAGCTAGCAATCTATGTAACAGTGCAGATGATAGAAATAGTAATGCATAGATAGTAACAGTCCTTAGTATGCAGAAGTAGATAGTGTAAGTTTGATAGGAAGGAATCCCCTGTGGGGTACTTATCACTAGTTAGATTAGTAAGCTGAAGGGTCCGGTAATGAGTGAATGATCGGGTAGCGAGATACGGGATCAATAGCGAGGTTCCGGTCTATCCAGGTATGGCAATAGCTGGAGGCTCCGGCAGCGTAAGACAAGGCTGTATACCATGCGGTTTAAACGAACAACTTGTGAGAGAGAAGCCGGCGATTGAAATAGCCGCTCAGAGCGGCGCTTAGTGATGACGTCATGCGGCTTAAAGGTATATGCGTTCCACCTAGCTGAAAAGGTGGGACGCAATATGAAGAAGGAAATGACCTATAAGGGTACCGAAGGTACCAGAATCTTACAATATGTCATCGGTTTTTGCCCGAGCGGCTGCCTCTTCTGCCTTTCCCAAGGAAATGCTGCAAGCCTACGTAGTAACTATTCCCAAACCCGAGAAAGAGCAAACTACGCAGGCTAATTTTAGACCCATACCACTCTTAAATTCAGACGTTAAAGTCTATGCAACAATTCTTGCCCTTAGACTACGAGACATTATTGCACTTTTGATCAAGAATGACCAACAAGGGTTTGTAAAGGGGAGGCAGCCCTTGGACCCAACCCGAAGAATTTTGAATGTGATACATTATGCAGAGACCTCCCAAACGCCTTCTCTGTTATCCCTTGACGCAGAGAAGGCGTTCGATAGGGTGGAATGGCATTACATGGACATGGTGTTATGTGGGGAAATTAAGTCTGCTATAATGGCCCTGTATTCTTGCCCATCAGCCAGAGTATACACATCTGGGCTCCTATCTAAATCCTTCCTAATTTCTAATGGTACTCGCCAAGGGTGTCCGCTCTCGCCCATTATTTTCGATCTCATGATTGAGCCACTGGCTGAGTCCATTCGTCAGCACCCCTCAATATCTGGTTTCCAGATTGGAGAGGAGAATAATGTGGTCAGCCTTTTTTTCTGATGACATCATGATCCTCCTTTTGACCGAACCAGAAAAGTCCCTACCAGCAGCGACCGATTTACTCAATGTTTTCAGTTCTATATCCTATTATAAAATTAATTATTCTAAATCTCTTTTTCTTGACTTGGGAACGGCCCCCAAAGTGAAACTCAAGCTAAAGTCTTCCTACCCATTCACTTGGGCGCAGGACGGGATCCCCTATTTGGGGATCACATTAACTCCCAAAATACACCTAATGGCCCGCGCGAACTACGAACCCTTGATCACTAAAATTCACTCGCAACTGAATAACATGACACGCTCTATTATATCATGGGTAGGTAGAATAGCGGCATATAAAATGTATATCCTCCCACAGATCCTGTACTTCTTCAGAGTCCTTCCCATCCCCATTCCGAAAAAGTACATAACGACCCTCACAAAATTGTTAACCCAGTTCATTTGGCTACACAAAAAACCAAGGTGCATGCAACGGAAGTGTAGGTGGGACAGAACGCACATGGAGAGCAGGAGGTGCAGACAAAGCCTTTTATTGAATGGTAGCGGGTAGGCTCACAAAGAAAGGGGCCAAAACAAAGGTGCCCAGGGTCAGACCCAACGTGGGTAGGACAGAGTTTAAGATAACAGGGGTAGTCCGTAACAGGGGGCTCCCGATAGAACGGGCAAAGTCCTGGCCAGCGAGGGATTGGGTCACACACGGATCAGGGCAAACAATGAAGTGACAAAGTCCTGGTAGGCCCAGTGTTAATCCACTTACCAGCAGGCAGGTACAGGATAAATCCTAAATCCAGGTTGTAGGAAGGGACAGGGTAAATCCAAAATCCAGGTTGGCAGGCAGGTTTGAAGAGGCCCGCAGGAACCAATAGGGGAGTCTGTGTTGTCCGGCCGCAGCCCAGTGACACACACTCTTACAAACATCAGAGATGAACAACGCAGGAGGGACTCTCACTCAGCTAAATATCTTAGGAGTTGTCATTCAGGCGCCTTGCTGGGGAGGGGAGAAGGACAGCACAGTGGGGGGGGGGGCAGGCAATGGAGTGAGCAGCCAGGGGGGAGGGAAGAATCCCATGCTGGGGAAGATGGCAAAGTACTTGGGGTGCAGGAAAAAGGAAAAGAAGGGGGGAGAAGTAGGGCCTGTGACAACCCCTCCCCCTTTTATTTTACAAGTGCTGACAAAGGGGACCTCGGCAGGTCTCCTTGGAGGCACTTGTGGTAATAGGCTCACCTACTGAGGGTCCTGCTGCCGGGTATGGTGGAACAAGGGGATGAACACTGTACACTCCGCAAGAAGGATTGGGCGCCGTGGGGGTCAGCCAGTCACTGGGAGGCTGGGATAGAGGTCCTTCCGTTGAGGCCAACAAGGAGTGTGTTCTTTGTCCACAGTAAGCATGAAGGCGGAGAAGCAGACATTCAGGCACCTTGCTGGGGAGGGGAGGGGAGAGGGACAGCAAAGTGGGGGGGCAGGCAATGGAGTAAGCAGCCAAGGGAAGTAGGGCCTGTGATAGTGCGCAAGGAAACATCTTATTGCTCATAAGAAAACAGGAGGTATGGGGCTCCCGAATCTACACGACTACAGGTTAGCGGTCATCTTAGAACAATTGGGCTACTGGTTCAAGTTATCAGATAGACCTCGATGGGTAGACATGGAGATGTCATTCTGCAACGCTCCGGATCTGGCATCAGTCCTTTATATGGATCATTTAGTCCCTGGAAATACTTCCTCCATTTCTCCACCCATGGAAGCTTCGGTAATGGCATGGCGCCATGTTATGACCAGTGCCAATAGAGAACCCCCCTATCGTTATTCCACCTATACCAATACAAATTTTAGAATCCAGAATACCCTTTCTATATACCAAACTTCTATTCAGCCATGGGATCAAATATGTTCAAGATTTTTACACAGATGGCCATACACGCAAGTGGTCAGATATGCAGAGTCATTTTTCTCTCCCTCCTAGGCTAGATTTTGTTTGCTTTCGCATTTCACAATATTTGTCAAAATACCCCTTATCCGTTTTATGTCTTTCCTCTTGTTTGGGCTTTCTTCACGGCTTCAACACACAAGAAAGGTGGAATCGCTCTTATTTATAATGCTCTCCAATAGAAATCAGAATTCCAACTTTCAGTGGCTATTCAGAAATGGAATAAAGATCTGGACTCATCATATTCAGTCAGACTGGCAGAGGGCGATTCAATCTATAGCTTTTCTAAATGTGTGGGACATTGGGAAACAATGCTTAAATTGCTTCACAGGTGGCGTACAAACTCTTCAAATTCTCACCCCATCATTCTGACCAATGTTGGAGACAATGTGGACAGCTGGGAAATTTAACCCATATTATGTGGGAATGTCCATGTCTAACGGGATACTGGAAGCTTATCTTTAAAAGGATTTCCTCCTGAACAGGGATTATACAAAAACCCTCCCATGGGTCTGGCCCTACTTAATCTTGGGATCGATAAGATTCCATTATCTATGAGACAAGTTGTATGTCATGTATTATTAGTGGCACTTAAACTTCACTTAAGATATCAGACGTTAGATTAACGGTTAATCACAACCACCTGTTTGAACGCCTACTAGCAATTAATCAGGGCTCATGTGTAGCCTTCGATAACAGATGGAAGATGTGGACTGACTTTAGAGGGTAACAAAACTGACTGATAACTTCACTTTCTACTAGAGGTTGGCGCCTTAAGATGGGGCCTGGTCGGGAAGCCGCTGTTCCCTCCCTTCTTGTACAGTTAGTACCCGCTTCAACAAGATATTATCTTCTTTTGGGTCTAAGAGGCTCTTCTACCATGTTCCTCATATTAACAATAGATTTTGATATTTTTTCTGACTGTCTGGAGTTACTGTCTTACATTTGATAACCATATCCTGTGTATTTTTGTTTTATTTGCGCATATTGCACAATATTGAAATTGTCATGTTTTTTGTGTTTGTTTATGCAAAACCAAATAAATTTTTTTTTTTTTTTACAATTTTAAACAAAAGTTTTTAGAAGGAAAAAAAAAAAACAAAAGAACCAAGACATAGGTCCCAGCTAGGAAGACCTAGACCTACTCCTGACGCTAGGCAGCATGAAACTGGAGACCAATGCTAGCTGTGTCAGGATAATGGCTGAGGGACGGCCCCCTAGAGGTGTGTCTCAGTATGAATTTTTTTATTAACCCTTCACTGCCTAGCTTACTCCTGCAGAGGGCACCATTACCCACTCGTGAAGGTATACCGAACGGGCTGCCACTGTCAGAGGACATAGGAGAAAAAAGGCTTCAAACTCTGTACTAGGTTGGTAAGCAAGAGTGAATGCACACCAGGCAAGCAAAGTATGTCTTGTGTTGTATAGCTCCTAAAACATTAACATTTGTACCTTTTTATAGATTTCCCATATAAACTTCAAGACACCCTAGCTTTATGCGCGCCATCTTGAACAGGACATATCACTACTTAAATGGATGGGAGGATGTCCTATGGGCCCAGGTCTAGGACATGGTATGAAATTTCTTTGGCATCAATATCCCAATGCTCCCTAGTGAAGCACTAAATTCAAGACCTCATTGGCTTCCAAACATCAATCAACCAACCCATATTTTATTGGCCACTAAACAAATCATAGCCATTTGCTAATGTGTGGCTGTGGGATTCCCTCACTCTGTCAGCAGTATAATTCCGAAATCCATTGGATGCTCATTAACAAACGACCGCTAAACTTACTGATGTGTAGCTTTCATAAAACTTTGGACTTGTGAATCTTGAGTTTTGACCGCTTTCGAGTGGATCTTTGCAACCCAGACCAATCTACGCATCAATGAGCTATGGTCCTAAGAATCTCTGCAATGCTCCTTCCCATAATGCCACTTCTCTCTCTCTCTCTCTGCTTTTTTTATCCTTCCCTCACTATCGCTACAAAATCAACTTCTAGGAGCTTTTAAAGGTTACTTGAAAGGGCCCTGAGATACCATATCGCTCTCCTCTCACTTTCCCAGAATTATCCAGACATTTGGAAGTTGATCATTCTTTATACAGTCAGGTCCATAAATATTGGGACATCCACACAATTCTAATCTTTTTGGCTCTATACACCACCACAATGGATTTGAAATGAAACAATATGTGCTTTAACTGCACACTTTCAGCTTTAATTTGAGGGTATTTACATCCAAATCAGGTCAACGGTGTAGGAATTACAACAGTTGTATATGTGCCTCCCACTTTAAGGGACCAAAAGTAATGGGACAGATTAACCATCATAAATCAAACTTTCATTTTTTAATACTTGGTTGCAAATCCTTTGCAGTCAATTACAGCCTGAAGTCTGGAACGCATAGACATCACAACATGCTGGTTTTCATCCCTGGTGATGCTCTGCCTCTACTGCAACTGTCTTTAGTTCCTGCTTGTTCTTGGGGCATTTTCCCTTCAGTTTTGTCTTCAGAAAGTGAAATGCAAGCTCAAATCGGATTCAGGTCAGGTGATTGACTTGGTCATTGCATAACATTCCACTTCTTTCCCTTAAACTATTTGGTTGCTTTCGCAGTATGCTTCGGGTCATTGTCCATCTGCACTGTGAAGCACCGTCCAATGGGTTCTGAAGCATTTGGCTGAATGTGAGCAGATAATATTGCCCGAAACACTTCAGAATTCATCCTGCTGCTTTTGTCAGCAGTCATATCATCAAGAGAAACAGTTCCATTGGCAGACATACAAGCCCACTCCATGACACTACCACCATGCTTCACTGATGAGGTGGTATGCTTTGGCTCATGAGCAGTTCCTTTCCTTCTCCATACTCTTCTCTTCCCATCACTCTGGTACAAGCTGATCTTGGTCTCATCTGTCCATAGGATATTGTTCCAGAACTGTGAAGGATTTTTTAGATGTTTGGCAAACTCTAATCTGGCCTTTTTGTTTTTGAGGCTCACCAATGGTTTACATATCTTGTGGTAAACCCTCTGTATTCACTCTGGAGAAGTCTTCTCTTGATTGTTGACTTTGACACACATACACCTACCTCCTGGAGAGTGTTCTTGATCTGGCCAACTGTTGTGAAGGGTATTTTCTTCACCAGGAAAATAATTTTTCGGTCATCCACTACAGTTGTGTTCCGTGGTCTTCCGGGTCTTTTGGTGTTGCTGAGCTCACCGGTGCGTTTTCTTTTTAAGGATGTTCCAAACAGTTGGTTTGGCCATGCCTAATGTTTTTGCTATCTCTCTGATGGGGTGGTTTTGTTTTTTTCAGCCTAATGATTGCTTGCTTCACTGATAGTGACAGCTCTTTGGATCTCATATTGAGAGTTGACAGTAACAGATTCCAAATGCAAATAGCACAATTGAAATGAACTCTGGACCTTTTATCTGATCCTTGTAAATGGGATAATGCGGGAAAAACCACACACCTGGCTATGGAACAGCCGAGCAGCCAATTGTCCCATTACTTTTGGTCCCTTAAAAAGTGGGAGGCACATATACAAACTGTTGTAATTCCTACACCTTTCACCTTTATATGGATGTAAAGACCCTCAAATTAAGGCTGAAAGTCTGCAGTCAAAGCACATCTTGATGGTTTTATTTCAAATCCATTGGGGTGGTGCATAGAACCATAAAGATCAGAATTGTGTGGATGTCCCCATATTTATGGACCTGACTGTAATAAAGTAATAAAATGTCTGCCACATCCACCAACACACACAGTAGCTGTAGCCCTAGGGGACATCTTGTTAAAGACAGGTGACAAGAAATTTGAACTCTCATTATTGGATTTCTAGGAAAAGTGATGGGGGGGGGGGGGGGGGGAGCTTATAAGCAATGCATCTATTGGCATCGAACCGGCATGTGAAATGTTAATGACTAATCTAGAAGCTTGCCTAATAAACTTAAACATTGTTGGGTTTTATTTTACATGTTAAAAGAAAAAACAAAATACGCACAGGGGTATGGGGGAAAAAAAAAAATGTCAAAAGATGAAATAAAACCAATTACAGCTGAAAAAAATATTTTGGTGGAGTCCAATAATGTTGAAAGGAGAATAAGTTCTTTGCTGCTGGGCATGATGCATTGTGTCTGAATGAATCCCAAAACTTTATTAGCTTCTGTCTTCAAATTGAGTCTTATTCTTTAAGAGGTAAGATGCTAAAAATTCTATTGGATTTGGAGGTCTGTAAAGAAAAAAAATAAATAAAACAAACACCCCACACAATGATATATTTAACTAAAAGTATAAAATCTATATAATGCAAAATTAAAATTTAAAACCATAATAACGTAACATGTAGAGATGTTATGGCAATACATATTTGTTTTGTCAATGAAAGTGTACCAGTCTATAAAAGAGCAAGGGAAAGAACACTTTTCTGGAGTTTAACAAAAGGAGAGTAGACCGAATCTGGAGCAGTTGTGCAAAGTAACCTAACCAGTTAGCTTCCAACACCACCTTGTTCAGATAAGCTTTGAAACTAAAGCTAGAAGCAAAATTGGTTGCCATGCACAGCTGCTCCATTCTTCGTAAATTCCACTCACTGTGTTTTTAAAGAGGAGCTATAAGCTCCCCCCAAAAAAAAAAAAAATTAAAAAGCCAGCAGCTGCAAATACTTTAGCTGCTGATTTTTTTTTTTTTTTTATTAGGGCACCTACCTGTCCAGGCATCCAGTGGTGACCTCAACCAAGCAGAATCTTTAAATCGGCTATTGGGTGTTGGCGCCACCATCTTCACTAAGGTTGGGGGGGGGGGGGGGGGGGTCGAACATGCGGCTCAGTTCACCGCAGCAAAACCAGGTACCCGCTCGCTCCTCCGCCCCAAAAAGTTGCCAAATGGCAGCAGAGGAGGGTTGGAGGCAGACAAAACGGAGCTTTCACTTTTACATGGAGCTCTGCTTTAAACAAACGTATACGCAATAATCCCAGATTCTAGACCAGACCAAATGGCACACAGTCTGGCATATAACCTAGCTTTTAAAAAAAAAAAAAACACCACCATGGAAATTAACACAAACACCGTTTTTGTTTTATCCAGCTGTAGTTACTCAGTGCAACTTCGGTCCAACTAGCCATTTTCCCTTCCCGGTGCCATGTGACTTGTTAGTGTTACAAGGTCTCAGGTGTGTTAAATTTGGTGTCATCGCTCTCACTCTCTCATACTGGTCACTGGACGTTCAACATGGCACCTCATGGCAAAGAACTCTGAGGATCTGAAAAAAAAAAAAATGAATGCTCTACATCAGGCATATCCAACCCGCAGCCCGGATCCACAGGCAATGCGGCCCACCGCCGGCAGCTCACAGACACCCACAATTGCTATGCGATCTTCCAGCTGCCGCGGGAGACTTAGGATGTCTGCAGTCAGTGACAGAGCCGCTGCTTCCTGTATAGTTCCGGCTCCGTCACAGGCAGAGTAATATGAAATGCACTCCGGCGGTGACAGGAGCCGTACAGGAAGCAGCGGCTCTGCTCTACTGCAGCCGCTGCTTCCTCCAGCATTACCCGCATGACCAGCATTACATGCCAGCAGTCTTCAAAATAAGTAGCAAAGGCAAGATAAACTTATTTGGGTCAGATGTTGTCAAGCATATGTGGCGGCAACCAGGTAAGGAGTACAGTCAAACATGGTGGTGGGAGTGTCATGGTCTGGGGCTGCATGAGTGCTTCCGGCACTGGGGAGCTACAGTTTGTTGAGGGAACCATGAATGCCAACATGTACTGTGACATACTGAAGCTGAGCATGATCCCCCTCCCTTCGGAGATTGGGCCGCAGGGCAGTATTCCAACATGATCACGTCCTCAAACACACCTCCAAGATGACCCCTGCCTTGCTAAAGAAGCGGAGGGTAAAAGTGATAAACTGACCAAGCAGGTCTCTAGACCTAAACCCTATAGAGAATCTATGGGTCATCCACAAACGGAAGGTGGAGGAACACAAGGCTGCGTGAGGTCATCATGAAGGAATGGAAGAGGACTCCAGTGGCAACCTGTGAAGCTCTGGTGAACTCCATGTCAAAGAGGGTTTAAGGCAGTGCTGAAAAATAATGGTGGTCACACAAAAAATTGACACTTTTGGCCCAATTTGGACATTGTCACTTAGGAGAGTACTCCCTTTTGTTGCCAGCGGTTTAGATATTAATGGCTGTGTGTTATTGGCTGTACACTCACTACTTTACATTGTAGCAAAGTGTAATTTCTTCAGTGTTACTGTAACATGACAGAAAAAAATGACAGAAAAAAAAAAAAAAAAAAAGAATCACTGAGTTGGAAAAAGGATCAATCCCCTCCTAAAAAATGACTTGTAAACTCAATCAGGTGTAGCTAATCACCTTCTCAATGGCCCAAAAAACCATTTAACTTTCAAAGGTGATCATCTGTGGTCACATTTTGATTAGCTCAGCGTGGGAAAAAAAAAAAAAAAGAAGCTTTCCTGGAGCATTTCAGTCCCTGGTAGTGCAACTGAAGCAAACAATTAACTATGGGTGACAATGCAAAGTTGAAAGATCTAAAAGGATACAAGTTGTGGACAGGCAAAAGTCAGAAGGAAACAAAAAAAAAAAAAAAAAAGTATATATCAAAGGCTTCATCAATGCCTAAAAGCACAGTGAAGTCTATTAAGAAGTGGAAGTTATTTGGTACAACACAGACCCACCCTAGATCAGGACGGCACTCCAAACTGAATGAAAGAGCCAGGAAGAAACTGATCAGAAAGGCTACCATGAGGCCTACAGCCACTCTGAAGAAGTTGCAGGAATTTATGAGTGGTCATTGTGTGCATATAACAATATCACAAATTTTCCACAAATGTGGCTTTTATTAGAGGGTTGCAAGAAAAAAGCCACTCAAGAAAGGCCACATGCAGTCATGACTAAGCTTTGCCAAAAAAAAAAAAAAAAAAACACATACCTTGAAGATTCTGGGGCCACATGGAAAAAGGTGGTGGTGTCAGATTAGACTAAAATTATTTGCCTCAGCCCCAAACGATAGGTCTGCCAGAAAGCCAATACAGCTCACCATCCAAATAACATCATTCCTACAGCAAAGCATGGAGGTGGTAATTTGTCAGGGTAGATGGAAAAATACCATCAAATTCTTGGGGAAAATCTGCTGCCCTCTGCCAGAAAGTGGTCAATGGGAAGAAGGTTTAGCTTCCAACATTGCAATGATTCAAAGCACACAGCAAAAATTACCACACAGTAGTTGAAGGAGAAAAAACTGAATTTTTGACTTTTGAAACTCATACCAACTCAAAATAGAGGGGCGGTTACTGCGTCTGTCAATGAGCTTAAGAGAAAAGGATTTTACGGCAAGTCAAAAATCCAGTTCTCTGTCGCTCATTGACAGACGCAGGACTGATATCTTGATATCCGTAGGGATGTCCCAAAGCAGTGCCATACATGAGGGGTGGGATAACAGAAATAAAATCCAATCCAGAAGGCCAAAACTGAGCCAACCAGAAGAATAGAGGACTCATTGAACCAAGCAGATGAGACCCACCCGAAAAAAAACAAAACCCCCGAGGTAGACCAAAGGTCCCCTCAAACAGCGGCCTGCAAAACCTTGCGGCCGAAAGAGGCATCCGCCGACGCCAGCACACCAACCTTATAAAATTTTGTAAAGGTATGGACCGACGACCAAGCCTTGCAAATCTGAAGCACCAACGCCTGATGGCGGAAGGCCCAGGAAGCACCAAGAGCCCGAGTAGAGTGCGCCTTAACAGGGAACGGAGGAACCCGACCCTTAATAGAATAAGCCTGCACCACCGTCTGTCTGATCCATCTGGAGATAGTCGCGGCAGATGCAGGCAACCCCTTTCTAGGGTCATCCGTGATCACAAAAAGTGAATCAGCCTTACGAAAAGAGTCAGTAGTAGCCAAGTACACCCTGATCGCCCAAACCACATCCAAGGAGTGTAACGCAAACTCCAGAGGATGACTGGGCTTAGGACACAGGGAAGGTAACACAATATCCTCATTCAAGTGAAAGTCGGAAACCACCTTAGGAAGAAAGGATTGATTCGGACGAAGAACCACCTTATCCCTATGAACCACCAGATATGGGGAACGACAGGACAACGCAGCAAGTTCCGACAGCCTGCGTGCAGAAGTGATAGCCACCAAAAAGGCCACCTTCTGGGATAAGGTAAGCAAGGGAATCTCCCTAATATTTTCAAAAGGGAGATTTCTGGAGAACCGACAACACCAAATTAAGATTTCAGGGCGGCAAGGGCGCGCGCACCGGACGAGCCAGGTGCCGCACCCCCTGGATGAAATTCCGCACCAAAGAATGAGTAGCCAGTGTCCTCTGGAAGAAGATCGCCAATGCTGAAACCTGACCCTTCATAGTGCTCAAGGCCAGCTTCTGCTCAACCCCCCGTTGCAGGAAGGCCAATATCCGAGCCACCGAGTAAGAACGTGGAGGAACCCCGAGGGACTCACACCACGCGATACAAGACTTCCATGTGCGATGATAGATCTTTCTGGAAGTCGCTTTCCTCACTTTAATCAGAGTAGGAATAACTGAAACAGACAAACCCCTGTCCGTCAGCACCTGACTCAACAGCCAAGCCGTCAAAGCCAGCGATCGTAAAACAGGATGGAGGATTGGTCCCTGAGACAGCAGATCCTCCCTGAGAGGAAGTAGCCAAGGAGCGTCTGCGACCAGCCTGACCGACGAGCCCAGTTCAAAGCCACAAGGATGACTGGAATTCCCTCCGCCTCTATCTTGCGAAGAAGTTTCGGCAGCAACTTGAGAGGAGGAAAGGCATACAGCAGCTGATACTGCCCCCACGGAGCAACCAGCGCATCTGCGGCGTCCGCCAGAGAATCGCAGGAGCGGGCTACAAACCTCTGCACCTTCCTGTTGAGTCTAGATGCTAACAGATCCACGTCCGGGGTGCCCCAATGAAGGCACAACTGGTGAAACACCTCTGGATGAAGAGACCATTCCACTTGAGCCAAGGTCCGACGGCTGAGAAAGTTCGCCTGCCAATTTTCCACGCCCGGAATGTGAACTGCCCGAAGATGCTCAGTCCAGTGAACCAGGCAAAACCTGATCGCTCTCTGTTCTAACACATTTATCGGCAACCTGGATTCTTCCAGGGACCAGAGCCTCTGAGCAGACAGCCTGCCGAGCATCCCTCCCCACCCGGATAGACTGGCATCCGTGGTGACAATCGTCCAATAGATCGGAAGAGAGGACTTCCCCTGACTGAGCATCAGAGACCGAAGTCACCAAACCAGAGATTCCCTGGTCCGCTCGCTCAGCCGGATCCGATTGTCCAAGGAATCGAGATTCCCGTTCCATTTGAGAAGGATCTCCTTTTGGAGAGTCCGCGTATGAAACTGAGCCTGCGGCGACTCCGCACAGAGGAGGAGGTCGTCCAGGTAGCCCAGAACCGATATGCCCGCTGCCGCAACAGCGTCAGAACTGGGGCCAAAACCTTTGTGAAAACCCGGGGAGCAGAGGCGAGACCAAAGGGTAAGGCCCCAAATTGATAGTGGTACTCTCCCACAGCAAAGCGCAGAAACCGCTGGTGTCCTGCGTAAATGGGAACGTGAAGATAGGCATCCTTGATGTCTATGGACGCCAGAAAATCCCCCTGATGCATGGAGGCCACCACTGTGCGAATGGACTCCACTCCTTGTTGCATCAAGTCCTGCACTGCCCCCAACAGAGCAGTTAGGTGATCCGGGGACAGTCGCATATTGGAAGGGAAGAACCGCGCCTGTGGAAGCGATCGAAACTTCATCTTGTATCCCGACCGTATGACCTCGTGAACACATTTGTCTTGAATCCTGGAGAGCCACGGGTCCGGGAACCGGCGAAGACGCCCCCCCCCCTACCCCTGATATGGGTGGGGGCGCACCTTCAGGCTGAAGCGGTCTTATCCTCAGGTCTGGAAGGACCGGATTTTTGCTTACCAGACCAGGGTCTCTTGAAACCCCCCGGGGGGGCTCTGGAGGGCTTCGCCTTGTCGCCCGTCCCGGAGGAGCGAAAAAACTTCTTGTGAGCTGAAAAGGAAGGTCCCTGTCTGTGACGAGGTTCCTTACCCTTATTAGCCTGTGGTAGAAAGGTGCTCTTGATCCTTGATAATCTCATCCAAGGTAGCACCAAACAGGCGATCCCCCTGAAAAGGGAGATCAGTCAAGGCTTTTATGGAAGCCTGATCCGCCGACCAGCAGTTCAACCATAGCATGCGCCGGAGGTCCACCGCCGAGATCGACACACGCCCCAGCAATGGAGCAGCGTCCAGTGCGGCGTCACAAACTGTAGCCCCTGCACCATCTGCTCCAGCAAATCCGTCACGGCAGGGGGGAGACTTCTCCCCTCCAGGTCATGGCGTAACAGCTTGGCCCATTCCGTCAACCTCTGTGAAACCAGAGCAATGGTAAACACTGGCCTTAAGGCCGACCCTGCCAGGGAGAATATGGAACGGGACACAGATTCCGCCCTACGATCAACTGGATCCCGAAAGGACTCCTCCAACGGGATAACAGTAGCCTTATTTTTTAAGGAGGGACTCTTCAAATGTGTAGCGCCTAGCAATCCGTTTGGGCATCCCAGGGGGTCGTTTTGGACGGACCCACTCCTCCTTAATGATGTAAAAGCATTTGGGAAAGGGAAACACCTTCGCCACCTTGGAGGGCTTGCGAGTGCCAAAGTCACCTTCCATATGAGCTGCATCCGCAGGTTCAACCTTCAGTTTTAGGGTCTCCCGGACAGACACAATCAGTGCATCCAACAGTGCCTTGTCTTGCGCTATGGCGGAGGCAGAAAGGTCATCTTCACTATCAGAGGAGACGGGGCGCAAGACAGCAGCCCCAGAGGAGGAACCCGCAGCAGCAGCGACTGGCTCAGGATCAGAATCTGAGGCATCAGACAAGACAGGGGTAGGCGGGGGTCGCTTTTTAGCCCCCCGTCCCTGACAGGCCACCTCCACCCGGGACAGAAATGACTCCAGGACCGCAGAACGCGCATCAATGGTGAGCGGAGAATCGGAGGGCCCTGCGGCCACCTCGAGGGGATCAGGTGGGGACACATGTGCAGCAGGGTGCATGGCAACACCAGGGGAAACAGTCAACAAAAAATGACAAAATTGGAAGAAGAAAAAAAAAAAAAAAAAAAAAAAAAAAACTTTTTTTTTTTATAAAATGTCACCCAGCGCTGCAGCACCCCTCAATGGTCAGACAGTGTGCCTCGAGACCCCCAAAAGGCTCACCACACGATGCAGAGTTCAACAAAACTGCTCTCAGCGTTGTCTGCATGACAAGGAAGTCCTGTGGAGCGATCTTCCCGGGTCTAGGGAGGAGCTCCGCCCCCTCACGCCCTCAGTAACTCCCACAGCTGCCCAGCTCTGCAAACAAAACAAGCTGGGTGTACCAAGATGGCCGCCCCCATGAGCCACGAGGGACTCCAAACAAATGGCGGCCTCGCGCACTGCGGTGGGAAGGGGGGGTCCCCACATCCACTAACAGATGATCGATCGGCAGGTAGGCCCTGGGAAGCCAGGGAGGAAGCCCCCCGCACAACAGCCGTCCGCACTGAGGACCCCCCCGCCCCTTAGCAGCTTGCATTAACGGCGAGCCACCCCACACACACACACAAACACCCCCCCCCCCCCCGTAGGGGGGAGAGGGTGCACAGGGGAACCCAGATTAGTGTGGGTCCGACCATCCCAGGGAGGGGCCCGGGTCCACCCCAGAGTCAGCCATGAGGAGGGGGGAAGCATTTACTCACCATACAGGAACAGAGCGGGCACCACTCCAGACAAAACCCCTCACCGCCCAGTGGGGGGGGGGGGTGCCGGCCAAAGGAGACGCTGCGACTCGGCCATCGACCGGTCATATGCGACTCGGCGGGACGTTTAACCCGCGGGCCAGTCCCTGTCCAGCGGGACTATGTCGCGGCCGACCCAGCGCGGAGCTGGGTCTGCACGCGCTCGTAGCCCGGCTGGGGTGACCACTGGGCGGCAGATCCGGCATAATTGCTTGAAGATCTCACAGGAACAACTGGAGAAAAAAAGCTAACTAAAAAAAGATTTATCTAAAAAAAGCTTGCCAGGACCAGAGATCCCAGCAAGGAACTTAGGTCCTTACTCCTGACTAGGCAGAAAAAAAAAACTGACCTCCTATAGCAGGGAGAGAGAGGATATACCCCCTGGGACTGCCCATGGGTGTGGCCAGAACTTTTTTCCTGCCTAGTGTCCTACTCCTGTAGGGGGCAGTATAACCCTACGGATATCAAGATATCAGTCCTGCGTCTGTCAATGAGCGACAGAGAAAGGTGAATGTCCTTGCATGGTTTAGTCAGAGCCCAGACTTAAAATTTGATGATGACCGTTTCTGGGGTTTAACTGGACTTAAGTTCTGCAAAGCAGTATGGGCAAATACTGTAATGCAAGGTTTAGATGTGCAGTTAGTTGAGACATATCCTAACAAACTAAAGGCTGTAGATAAAGAAAAAAATGGTTCAACAAAACACTGACACAAGGGGTTGATTGATCCCTTTTCCAACTCAGTAAGCCCGTTTTTGAATTTTTTTTATTTTTATTGTTTGACATGCTGGTGTTATATCTTTCACTTGGATGTTGTGTTATAAGTTGAACTAAGTAAATGCTGCTGGTTAAAACAAAAACTGTGTCGGTCTTCATTTCAGGCTGAGAACCAACAAAATGTGATTTTAAAGTGCAACTCCATTTTTGTTGAGGAAGAGGAAAGAAAGAAAAAAAAAAAAAACACACAACATTACACAACATTGCCACCCTCTGGGTGATCTATGTACATTATAAGGATTTTGACAAACTTTGATGCAGATTCCTACCTTTTGTTAATCTGAAGAAATCCCTCCGTCTGTGCCTATGTGCAGAAATGAGTCTAATGGGGATGGTTTCGTAATGATAAACCAAGTGATGCACCTGCAGGGCTCGAATGAGGAAAGCTGCTGGGCCTGCATCCCTTTAGAGGTGATTTCCTATTGGGAGAATCTTACCAAAAATGACATTTTTGCTGCAGGGCATGCCTAAAATCTGACTTGTATCTTAGTGCAGACTTCTGGGAAAATCAGCGAGCCAATCACAAAAGCAGGAAATTACATATGGAGGGCGTTCTGTGTTCAGACCACCACCAGGTAGACATATTGCATTGCATTCAACAGAAAATGACAGAGCTGCAGATTGAAAAGGAATTTTTTAAACATTCAATTACAATATGACATGTTGCAATTGTATATGATATTGCTCACGAAGGTGGAGAGATTCTATTCCCATTGTATATATCAAACACAGTAACCTTATAATATAATGAAACCCAGTTAAAAGCTTACCTTTCTTTTGCCAGCACTGAAAGACCCTGTAAAAGTATTGGAACCACAGTTTGGTCAAGATATGCTCGTGTGGGCAAGGCTTGTAAATCCACCTTCTGCTTGGAGGCTTTTTCTGTGCTTGTCTTTTCATTTTCTACTATTCTCTACAATAAAAGCATAAGATTTAAAAATGAACAAGGTTAACATGGTTTTCAACTGAAAAACTACAAATACATTGGCCAACTAATTAAAATCAAACTTACAGACTGAGGCAGATTACAGTAGGAAATCTTTACACAGTAAAAATGAGTACACATTTACTTCAATTATACAACTATGTGAAAAATCCATTTTTACTTCTCTTTTGCTTGACTGGATAACTGAAGTGAACAATTTACTGTCGAAGATTCTCAAGGGATTTTTGACTTACCGTAAAAGCCATTTCTCTGATGTTCATTGACGGACACAGCTCCTGATCTTCTTAACCATAGGGTTATACTGCCCCCTACAGGAGTAGGACACTAGGCAGAGAGAAAAAAAAAAAAAAAAAAAGTCTGGCTACGCCTATGGGCAGTCCCAGGGGGTATATTCCCTCTCTCTGCTATAGGCACTCAGTTTAGTTACAAGCAGTGTCAGAATAATTACAACACCACAGAGGGGTGGGTGCTGTGTCCATCATTGAACATCAGAGAAATGGATTTTACGGTAAATAAAAAAATCACATTTTCCCTTTCGTTCATTGACGGACACAGCTCCTGATCTTTTTAACCATTGGGACATCCCAAAGCAGTGTGAAAACATGAACGGTGGGAACAGTGAAAAAGAAATTCCCAAGGGTAAAACTATAGCCAACCAGGTAAACAGGAGCTCAATCAAAAACAGCTGGAGCCTACCTGAAAAGATACACCCTCAAAAGAGAAGCAGGTCCTCTAAACCGCAGCCTGCAAAACTTTGCAGCCAAAGGAAGCATCCATAGATGCCAAAACAACCCACTTTTTTTAAAACTTTGGGAAAGTGTGCACTGATTACCAGGTGGCCCCCTTGCAAACCTGCATCACTGACGCCTGATAACAGAAGGTCCGGGAGGCACTGAGCACCCGAGTAGAATGCACCTCGACAGGGAAAGGAAAAACCTGACCCTTGATGGAATAGGCCTGAACCACCGTCTGTCTGATCCATCCGGAAATGGTCGCAGACTAAAAAAAAAAAAAAAAAAAAGAAGACTCCTAAAAGACTCCGTAGCTGCCAGTTACAACCTAAAATCGCCCAGACCACATCCAAGGCATGCAAAGCAATTTCCATCGGGTGTTTTGGCCTGGGACACAGGGACGGCAACACAAGGTCTTCATTCAAATAAAAATCAGAGACAACCTTTGCAAGGAAAGACTGACAGGTGGAGCTGCACGATTAATCGTAAAAGAAAAAAAAAATAATTCGCAATCGCGATTCACCCTCCCTCACAATCCTAAAATGGCATTTCCTCGATTCTTACAGGAGCCGTTCTCTGCTCACTTACAGCTGTCAAAGGAAAAAAAAAACAGCGAAGACATTCCACCTCAGATACGGGTGAGAGCACACCTTCATGCTTAAGGAGCCCTGTCTGTAGGTCTGGATAAGGCCGCTCTGGACTTGCGCCAGACCAAGTTCACCTGGATCCACCAGAGGAGTCCCTGAACAGCTTTGATCCCTTGTCAGTCACCAGAGGGACAAAAAAAAACAAAAAAAAACTTCTAATGAGCTGATAAGGATGGCCCACGTCTACGACGAGGGTCCTTGCCCTTAGTAGCCTGCGGAAGAAAGGTACTCTACCCCCCCCCCCCACCCCCCACCCCCTCCTGTGAGACCCTTAACTTAAGGACCAGGCCTTTTTCTGACACTTGTTGTTTACAAGTTAAAAATCAGTATTTTTTGCTAGAAAATAACTTAGAACCCCCAAACATTTTTTAGCAGACCCCCTGAAGAATAAAACTGAGATTGTTGCAATACTTTATGTCACACCGTATTTGCGCAGCGGTTTTACAAAACGCAATTTTTTATGGAAAAAAAAATTAAAAATACACTTCTTTGAATTGAAAAAAAAAAAACGAAGAAAAAAAAAACAATATAAGAAAAAAAAAAAAAAACCAGTAGGGTAGCCCAATTTTTTTCTATAATGTGAAAGAATGTTGTGCCGAGTAACTAGATACCCAACATGTCATGCTTCAAAAATTGCGCATGCTCGTGGAATGGCAACAAACATTGGTACTTAATCTCCACAGGCAACGTTTATACTGGTAACCTGTAGAAATTTTTAGAGTTACAGAGGAGGTCTAGGGCTAGAATTATTGCTCTCACTCCCACGATTGTGGCCATACCTCACATGTGTGGTTCGAACACAGTTTACATATGTGGGCACGACCTGCGTGCATGTTCACTTCTGCGCGTGAGCTCAGAGGGACGGGGCACTTGAAATTTTTTTTATCACTTTCATTACTAAACATTGTAAACATCCCTTGTAATAGAAATAAGCAGGACAGGCCCTCTTTAATGTGAGATCTGGGGCTCGAATAGATCTTTGATCTCACATCTACCCTTAAAAGCAAGTTATTTAAAAAAAAAAAAAAAAAAAAAAAAAAAGGCCCTTTAAGGCTGTTGAGAGGAAGCCATGTATGACGTTGCGCCGGTCCTCCAAGGCCATAGGGTCGAGTGGGGGCCATCTTACCCTCACTCGACTTCCTGCCTGGGGCATGGAAGGGCCGGATAATTTTTCCTGCTACCAGCGGCTTCGGTAAGCAGGGAAAACAACAGCCATATATTTAGGCCAAAATGTATTTAGCTACATGCCTTTGACAAAAAAAAAATCTCAATGAGCGTATTTTTAACCGCTTTAAGACCGGAAGGTTTTACCCCATTCCTGACCAGGCCATATTTTGTGATTCGGCACTGCATTACTTACTACGGACAATTGCGCAGTCGTGCGAAGCTGTACCCAAATTAAATTGACGTCTTTTTTTTCCCCACAAATAGAGCTTTCTTTTGGTGGTATTTGATCACCTGTGCGATTTTTACTTTTTTGCGCTATAAACAAAAAAAGGAGCGACAATTTTGAAAAAACAATATTTTTCACATTTTTTCTATATGAAATTTCCCCCCAAAAAAATTTAACATTTTAGGCCAGTTTTCTGCTACATATTTTTGGAAAAAAAAAAATCGCAATAAGCGTATTTTGGTTTGCGCAAAAGTTATCGCAGCTACTAACTACGGGAAATTTATGTCATTTTCATGCTTTGTTTTTTTTTTTTAACTAGTAATGGCGGCGATCTGCGATTTTTTGCAGGACTGCGACATTGCGGCGGACAGATCGGACCCTTGACTGACATTTGACACTTTTGGGGGTACCAGTGACATTACTACAGTAATCAGTGCTATAAATATGCACGGTTACTGTAAAAATGACTGACAGGGAAGGGGTTAACTTTTATTGGTGATCAAGGGGTTAATGTATGCCTGGTGCTTACTGACGTGTGTGGGGGGAGGAGACTAGGTGACACAGGCACAGATCGCAGGTTCAGCTATGCTGAACCCTGCAATCTGACCCCGCCTGTCACTTAGGAGATCCGCCCGCTTTGTTTACACAAGCGGGCGATCTCCACACTCGATCCCCAACGATCGGGGAAGAGCAGCGGTGATCACCGCCGCTCCTCCTCTGGCCCGACTCCCGCTGTGACTGAATAAAGCGGGAGCGCGCCGCCGAGAGAGGAGGAATGTCTGGCGACGTAGGTCTACTTCGCCAGACGATAACGAGCTCAATGGTGAATACCGGCCTCACTGCCGAACCAGCCAGAGTGTACATATTGTGGGCCACATCCTCTGCCTACCTGTCAGCCGGGTCCCTAAAGGCCGGGAACTCATTGTTGCTCTGGAGACCAGAGGGTCTACCAACAGAGGAACAGTCTACTTTTTAAGAAAGGACTCCTCATAGGGATATCGCATAGCAAAATCGCTTAGGGACCACAAGGGGACATTTTGGCCGTTACCACTCTTTTGCGACAATTATGTCAAAATAGGCAGGGTAATGAAACACCTTTGCCGCTCTGGATGGCTTGCGAGTGCCAAAAAGCGAACCGACGCCCCTCTTGCAGCTTCAGCTGCGTCCTCCATTTTTAAGGTCTCACTCACAGATACAATCAGTGCATCCACCAGCACCTTTTCGTGCACAGTTGCAGACAGACGGCAGGGGATGCTTTTTGCTAGCCCATCGCCACCCGGTACACAGACTCCAGGACCGCTGTCAGTGCATCAATGGATGGATGGGACCCGGAGGGCCCCCACAGCCTCCGAGGGGATAAGGTGGATAAATGTGCTCCAAAGACTCCATGAGTCAATAGGAGGACCCCACAAGAAAAGGTGTAAAAACACTGCTAAGGGACACCCCCACCGCTCCGGCAGCACCACTCGGTCACCTAATCGATCCTCAGCAGAGAGGGAGAGGACCCCACCAGATTCACCACCCAGTAGAAACAGGCATCTGCAGCCACCAGGATAATCTGCACTCCATGTGGAGCGATCAGGAAGTGAAAAGATCCAGGAGTCAGCACCAGGGAAACCAGCCCAAATCGCCACCCACGGGGCTCTACTGTCATGGCCACCGCTATTTTCAAAAGCAAACCACCGCAAAATGGCTGCCAGACTACACAAACATGGCCACTATGTATTGAGCGCGCACAGGCTACAGCAAAATGGTGGCCCCAGGCAGCACCACGAGGCTCACAGGGACCCAGGAAGGATCCCTAGGCCTCAGAAAATGGGACCGGCAGGAAGGGGGCCCCCTGGCAGGAGCCCCCACCAGGTACAACACCCCCTCGCCCATAGCCGATCGCCAGAACAGCACCCTGCCCCCACCCCAGGCGGTGGACCAGGCCACCCCACAGCATCAGTAAAGGAGGGTGGGGGGGGGGGGGGGATGGGCGAAATGGCCCAGAGACCACCAGACCGATGAGGGGGGTGCCTAACAATAAGGAGGAGAACCCAGGGGTCCGACGGTCCACCCCAAAACCCTCTAGGGGAGATGTAACAGTCACTTACCATAGCAGAAACCAGGCAGGTATCGCTTCAGACAGAACCTCCTCTCCCATCGAAATGGGGGGCTGTCGGCCAGGAGGAACGCTGCGACACGGGCCAAGACCCAGCCATATGCGATCTCGCAAGGCACTTAACTCGCAGGCCAGCCCCCGCCCAGTGGGGCTATGTCGAGGCCGACCTAGTGCAGAGCTGAGGTCTGCGCGCGCTTGCTGGCTAGACTGGGATGACCACTGGATCTATATTATCCAGCCAGTCGCCCAGTTGATTGTAGATCTCACAAGAAGAGAAAAAAAAAAATAAATAAATTACAGGACCAGAGATCCCAGCAAGGAACTAGGTCCTTGCTCCTGACTAAGCAGAGAAAAAAAAAAAAAAAAACTAAGTACCTACAGCAGAAAGAGGGAGTTTACCCACTGGGACTGCCCATAGACTTAGCCAGACTTTTTTTCTGCCTAGTGTCCTTCTCCTGTAGGGGGCAGTATAAGCCAATAGTTAAGATCAGGAGCTGTGCCCTTCAATGAACGAAAGAGAAAAGTAGGTTTATATTCAAGCGTGTATTTATACAAAATACAAGAGAAGATCTACATTAAAAAATTAAAACAATTTTTATTTGATACAGTACAGAATATGTTAAAATCTACATTGTTTGATCCAAACAGATCATAGCATTAAACAACTCCTACAATGTTCACAGTAATGCGTGACCATTGCTGGAACTACGTTTCGCAGTGGGTGCTTCCTCAGGGTCCAGAAAAAGTGTCTATACATTAGTATTGAGTCAATTACACAGATCTAAGGGAATACAATATATTCATTAGAATTGTAAATAATACATCAGTAAATCTTCTTCAATAGAGAGTAATTTTAATACAGAGATTCATTTATTTTACATTGCTTATTCATATCTGTTCATTTGCAGCTATTCTTCTAAACCGAATTAGATTATACAGCACATTTCAAAAATACACCGATCTGATTCTCTTTCTGAAATGGTATAGATAGTTCAATATGAAGAAAAGGGCCATATAGTTGCCCAGTAAGCAAGCAAGAGTAAGGAAAGAAAAGAGAAAGGAAAAATAGGGGAGGAGGGGGGGGGGGGGGGGGGAGAGGTGGAGAGGGGGGAGAGAAGAAAAAACAGATAGAAATAAACATACAGAAGGGATAGATGAACAAACAGAATGTAAGGAATGAGTTATCAGACCACCCAAAAGGGGGGGGGAGCATATTGGAGAATAAGGCTGCCCCCTGATTAAAGATAAAATCAAGGGGGAAGCCCACCAAAAATGGAGGATAAGAGGCGGGAAAGATGGAGAGCAGGCGCTCATCTCAGATAAGATAAAAACACTGAGTATACAAATAATAATATTAATAAATAGTCTAGAGAGTCATTTGTTGTAAAAAAAAAAAAAAAAAAATATATGACTCTTACCCTTGTTTGGTGATCAAAGTAGAGAATGTAGAATATGCACATTTATTTTAAAATCAAAGAGTAGGTAGACTCATGCCCTAGGACCTTTAAATAAGAAAGGGGAGGGAACATCTGTATCAGCTCTCCAATTTGTTCAGTGTAATGTATAGAGGGATAGACAAAAGATGTATAGGGTAAGAAAGGTTGACATTTGAATGACCGAATGATTCCCATTTACTATTTATTTAATTAAGAATATATTATATCTCAATTTTTAATCTAGAATTTCATATACTAAATCATTCAGATTTTCCAAATGTCATTCTATGAGAAGACATGGTATTAAGCCATGTACGTTACGTTCTATTACTCAATATATAAGAAAATTAGATGAAAAAAATCGTAGCATCAACTTTAGAGGGGACTTACCCTGGTGTGTTTGTAAATATCTTGAAGTGAAGCAAAGTCAAGAAAAAAAGGGGGTGTATGTTGCCGATAGTACTGATTGTATTGATAGACAATCAGTAGAAGCAAGTATAAGTTAAGAGTGCAAAATTAGCATATGTAAATAGAGTGAATTGATATGTATATCCAGGGATTCTATTGGCAAGAGAGTCGACTCGAATAGATGTTTGTCCCAGGTTTCAAACTTTGGTCTGAAAAGATAGAGATCAGGGAACAGTGAGTATTAGACTACAGGCATGATTCTATTTGTCACCAAACAGATGGAAGATAACCATTTTGCTTACCAGTATCCAACAAAGCTTGTTTATCTGGGACATTTGCATCACAGCAGCCTGGATGTAGGCTTACCTGATTCTTATGTGTTGAACTCGTATTATATACCCTCCTGAAATGGCGCCAAACCACCCCTTCCTCCATGTCTCCTGCCCCCCACCTCCGCCCGCCAAAAAAACGGCTCACGCAAAATGCAAGCTCATATGTGGACGCATATCTACGTCCACATGTAGAGTCTTTACCCTCATATCTTAAAGACACCATGCATATGCTCTTAAAAATAGATGGCGTTCAAATTGAAGAGGATACTTATTTAGTATCGATAGACGTTGAGTCTTTATATTCTAACATACCACATATACAAGGTGTGGAAACTGTTGGAACTATTCCTGAACGAAAGAGGACTCGACCATAGAAAACTAAACAAATTTTAGATCTTTTATTTTTAATTCTAACACACAGCGTCTTTGTGTTCGACGGTTCCCACTACCTCCAGGTACAGGGAGTGGCGATGGGGACTAAGTGTGCCCCATCCTACGCGAACCTGTACCTGGGGGGGTGGGAACGTTGGCCCTTTGCCCAAGAATCTCCATCTCGTTTTCTCGAACATATAGAGATTTGGAAAAGATACATTGACAATATTTTTGTTCTATGGTCGGGTCCTCTGGAGACCCTAAAGGAATTTGTTGAAGCCTTAAATGTAAATGATTTTAATCTACACTTCACTTATGTCTATGATCAATTCAAAATTCCATTTCTTGATTTAGAGATCTATAGAAACCCTGATAACATGCTAGCCACCACACTTTACAGGAAACCGACTGCCACAAATTCTTTGTTACATGCCGATAGTAGCCACCCCAAACATGTAATAGAGGGGATACCAGTGGGTCAAAATTGCAGAATTCGCAGAAATTGTTCAGAAGAAACTACATTTGAAAGTGAAGCCTCACAATTACAAACTAGATTTCTACAAAGAGGTTACAGTAGAAAGAGTACGAAGAGAGCATATAGAAAAGCTAAGGATAGCCCTAGAGACCTTCTGCTTTTTCAAGGTGAACCCTCTATTCCTCCCAATAAAACCAGAATGATTACCAGATATTGTTCCCAATCAAAACAACTAAAAGAAGTTATAGCCAAACATTGGCATTTACTAACAGAAGATACAATTCTAGGTAAATTTGTAGACACTAGACCAAACATGATTTTCAGGAGAAATAAATCCATCAAAGATCTGGTGACTGCGAGTCACTATCAAAAAGACAAAAAAACAGATCCCTGTATTAAATTACCCCATGGAACTTTTCCACGTGGGTTATGCGACTACTGCAAATTTATTGCCACCAAAGTTCAACAAACCCTTCCAAATGGTCATCCTTTCAGATTAAAACACTTTGTAACATGTCAAACTATTGGCATCTTCTACCTATGGAAATGTGAATGCCCAGCATTCTACGTGGGGAAGACGAAGAGACATTTCTGGGAAAGAATTAAGGACCATGTGTCCTATACACGAGATGGGGACCTAGAGAGTCCAATAGCGAGGCATATAGCCCAGACACATCAATACAAGTGCCCAAAATTTAAGTTTGCTCTAGAAAGGATTCACCCACCAAGCACCTAGAGGTGGACCTTTCGACAACATAATTTTACAAAGAGAATCACGTTGGATTTTCCTTCTAAACGCTTGTGTTGCCCCTGGTTTAAATGAGCATTTAAATTTTGCTCCCTTTTTGGAGGAGTAATAACTTTACCATTTCTCTTTAATACACAATAAATTAACATATAAAACTTTACAAAAATTTTTTTTTTTTTTTTACTTTTTTTCCCATCCTCCATGTTCCCTAATTTTGTCTGTGGGTCTGCGTACCATGCTGTCCATTGTCCTGCATACTGGAAGTCTTACTATCAGAGAGGTTGAATAGATTAATATAGAAGTGTAATAGCCAATTTGTTTAATCCTCAATATAATAGCTATGAAGTTATGAACACTGTAGGAGCCCCAAGTAATGTTTAACATGCACAGCGAACTATATAATATACTGATTGGCATTTTCCTAGATGTGATAGATAGAGATTATATATATATATATATATATATATATATATATATATATATATATATATATAATCTCTATCTATCTAATTTCTATTATTCTGAGGGATGTTGCTAATGCGGATACTGAATGCCTCTGCATTGTTTCTGCCTTCCCCAGTTTGGCTGCTTTTCTGCCGTTCTTCTGATGTTGATTGGAAGCGCCTGATAGTTACCTGTTGCCGATTTTTAGTCTGAAAAAAGCGTCAGTCACATGTTATTATGACGTATGTTCGTCACTTCTGGTTTGCGGAACTTCCTCCCGCACATCCACCTCGTGGACGTTTTTTGGCGGGCGGAGGTGGGGGGGCGGGAGACATGGAGGAAGGGGTGGTTTGGCGCCATTTCAGGAGGGTATATAATACGAGTTCAACACATAAGAATCAGGTAAGCCTACATCCAGGCTGCTGTGATGCAACTGTCCCAGATAAACAAGCTTTGTTGGATACTGGTAAGCAAAATGGTTATCTTCCATCTGTTTGGTGACAAATAGAATCATGCCTGTAGTCTAATACTCACTGTTCCCTGATCTCTATCTTTTCAGACCAATGTTTGAAACCTGGGACAAACATCTATTCGAGTCGACTCTCTTGCCAATAGAATCCCTGGATATACATATCAATTCACTCTATTTACATATGCTAATTTTGCACTCTTAACTTATACTTGCTTCTACTGATTGTCTATCAATACAATCAGTACTATCGGCAACATACACCCCCTTTTTTTCTTTACTTTGCTTCACTTCAAGATATTTACAAACACAACAGGGTAAGTCCCTCTAAAGTTGATGCTACGATTTTTTCATCTAATTTTCTTATATATTGAGTAATAGAACGTAACGTACATGGCTTAATACCATGTCTTCTCATAGAATGACATTTGGAAAATCTGAATGATTTAGTATATGAAATTCTAGATTAAAAATTGAGATATAATATATTCTTAATTAAATAAATAGTAAATGGGAATCATTCGGTCATTCAAATGTCAACCTTTCATACCCTATACATCTTTTGCCTATCCCTCTATACATTACACTGAACAAATTAGAGAGCTGATACAGATGTTCCCTCCCCTTTCGTATTTAAAAGGTCCTAGGGCATGAGTCTTCCTACTCTTTGATTTTAAAATAAAACGTGCATATTCTACATTCTCTACTTTGATCACCAAACAAGGGTAAGATTCATATATTTTTTTTTTTTTTAACAACAAATGACTCTCTAGACTATTTATTAATATTATTTGTATACTCAGTGTTTTTATCTTATCTGAGATGAGCGCCTGCTCTCCATCTTTCCCGCCCCTTATCCTCCATTTTTGGTGGGCTTCCCCCTTGATTTTATCTTTAATCAGGAGGCAGCCTTATTCTCCAATATGCCCCCCCCCCCCCCTTTGGGTGGTCTGGTAACTCATTCCTTACATTCTGTTTGTTCAACTATCCCTTCTGTATGTTTATTTCTGTTTTTTCTTTTCTCCCCCCCTTCCCCACCCCTATTTTTCCTTTGTCCCTTTTCTTTCCTTACTCTTGCTTGCTTACTGGGCAACTATATGGCCCTTTTCTTCTTATTGAACTATCTATACCATTTCAGAAAGAGAAACAGATCGGTGTATTTTTGAAACATGCTGTATAATCTAATTAGGTTTAAAAGAATAGCTGCAAATGAACAGATATGAATAAGCAATGTAAAATAAATAAATGAATCTCTGTATTAAAATTACTCTATTGAAGAAGATTTACTGATGTATTATTGTTTACAATTCTAATGAATATATTATATACCATTAGTATTGAGTCAATTACACAGATCTAATGTAAAGACACTTTTGCTGGACCCTGAGAAAGCACCCACTGCGAAACGCGTAGTTCCAGCAACGGTCACGCACTACTGTGAACATTGTATGAGTTGTTTAATGCTATGATCTGTTTGGATCAAACAATGTAGATTTTAACATTCTGTACTGTATCAAATAAAAATTGTTTGTTATTTTTTTAATGTAGATCTTCTCTTGTATTTTGTATAAATACACGCATATACATATATTCTGTGAGGCACATTTAAATCCCTTGGTTACAGCTCCACCATTTTCATGGTTGATCTGTACCCCCCTCTTTTTTGCACACTTTGTAACTTACATGGGGGAAGGTGCCATTATATTTTCTTTTTGTTCAAAGGCCTCAACCTCCCCCTCCACAATTTTCCCTAGGTTTATATTCAACTAGAGAAAAGCCTTTACAGGGCCTTGATTCATTTTAGAATGTCACATCCATGATCAGCTGTGGTGATAGGAGTCAGACCAAGCAGTCTTGGAAACCAACTAGAGGCTCACTTATTATAGCAATACAAAAGCAGGTCAACAGTACATCAGAAAACAACTAATATGGCACCCACACAGAACATCAGAATTCAAGAACAATAAATGCATAAACTGTCAGTACACTGAATTGTTAGGGGTCAGTATGTCCCCTATGCTTAGCATGTGCCTGTTAGAAAATCCTATGTAGTCAGCATGGCCGTGGGCAAAAAAAAAAAATAAAATCAGCATATTCCTGACGAAATATCCTACATATAGAGCAAGTCCAAAGAAAAGTGGTCACTGTTTCACATACATGGAATTCTTTGCCATGTACTGACAGCACCCGAGGCGTATGCACATGGTCTACATTTCCCAAACGACACCTAGGAGGATTACATCACATCCCAAAAGGCAATTAAAAAGTTGTTGTGCATGTATACACACACATACTGCGGGGCATCTGCTAGAGATCTGGCAGAGTCCCATGGCATGTCTGCATATATGGAAGGCGATCATCCTGGCCAGAATCGGGATTTAGGAAGAGGAGAGGAAAAAAAAAAAATTTTTTTTACTTTTCAAATTTTGTGCTAATGTGTAAGAAGAGAGGGGAGGTAGCAGGGCAGGGGACCTTGCAAAAATGGGTAAAGTTCCATTTTAATAAAATGGCATCACTACCACACGACCGCGTGTGTGGGATAAGTTGGAGTTGACAAATGCATACCTAGTAGTGGGTAGGTAGGACTTTGGAGGTGGACAGGAGTGGGTTCCTCCATTTGCTTCCCTTTTCAGCACCTCAGAGCATTGCTCCAGGTGTACATTGGTTCCCATGTATTATACCTGAGCCTCCCAGTTCTGTGCTGGGATTATTTCCAGCATTAGTTAAACCCGGCAGAATGCGTATGTGTGGGGGCAGCTCAAGTGGGCTCCAGGTCATACCTCCTGATAGGAAAGTAGTAGTTAATGTGCTCTGCAGGAGTGGTCAACATCAGCACCTCTATATCCTACTTACCACCATGTCACCTCAGGCTGCTCAGCACTATACTGCCCCGCTTCTAACAGACTTGGAACTACAAGTCTCTGCTATTATAGGCCTTTTTGGAGGGGAAAATCATTCAGTTAGGGAACCCGTTCCTGTGACGCATTTTGCACAAAGTGCTTATTCATAAAGGGACACTATACAGTGCCATGAAAAAAGTATTCCTACCCCTTGAAATTTTACACATTTTGTCATGTTACAGCCAAAAAACAAATGTATTTTATTGGTGAGATAACCCTAACTACTCTTAAAACTGTCCGGTTCCCCCTCCCAACAGATCTGTATACTTACCTATTTTCAGGCCACTAAAGTCTGGCCACTCCCGTGTCAGCTAGTATCACCAAAAAGGTGAGAGGAGGAAGTGCCGGCAACAGATGGGCCATTATACTTAACTGAATAAACATTAAAAACAGGGGTTTAGTTAGCACACATTTGCAAACGCATGCTTAAGCTACAAAGCCACTTCACGGCACCCTGTATTACCCACAGTCCTAACTCCTGTAAATTTGTTTGTTTATGTATACTGGTGAAGGGACACACTGGATGCCTTTGCTGCCATTGTGCTATGTGCTGGGTGCTTAAGGTGCCTTTGAGGACTGGGCTACCTCCAGGCCCACCTGCCCTCTATCCATTAGAATGCATGTGCTTTCATTGTGGAGACTCTCATAAAATGTAAAGGAGTTAGGACTGCAAGTAATACAGGGTGCTGTGAAGTGGCCCTGCAGCTTACGCATGTGGTTGCAAGTGTGTGCCAACTAAACCCCTGTTTTTAAACACAAATTGTTAGGCTCATTCAGTTAAGCAGACTGGTTGGTGAGTTGAACTGGGAATTTTTCATTTTTTTTTTTTCTACTCACTATATGGGGGGGAGGGGAGGTCTATCGTACAATACTTATTACAGCTATTTATATAGCACCAGCATTTTTACGCAGTGATATATATATATATATATATATATATATATATATATATCTATACACACACAATATATATATATATATATATATATATATATATATATATATATATATATATATATATATATATATATATATATATATATATATATAAAATGCTCGTCAGTCCCTACCTTCAAGGAGCCTACAATCTAAGGTCCCTGACCTCACATTCTTACATACACCTAGTAGGGCCAATTTAGGCAGGGGCTACCAGCATGTCTTTGGAGTGTGGGAGGAAACAGGAATGCCCAGAGGAAACCCACGCAGGCACAGGGAGAACATGCAAACTCCAGGAAGGCAGTGCCATGGTTGATTTGAACCAACGACCCTAGTGCTGCCAGGCAGAGGTGCTAACCACTTTGTATTCTATGACTTACACAGGTACCACTGTACTAATAGAAATTTGGTATGACACAGTGTGATATTTAGTAAGCATTTAGTTTTGTACTTTTTGATTGCATTAACCACTTAAGCCCCGGAAGATTTTACCCCCTTCCTGACCAGGGCCTATTTTGCGATTCGGCACTGCGTGACTTTAACGGACAATTGCGGTCGTGTGACTCTGTACCTAAACGAATTTGGCGTCCTTTTTTTTCCCCACAAACAGAGCTTTCTTTTGGTGGTATTTGATCACCTGTGCGATTTTTTTGATCATGCGCTATAAACAAAAAAAGAGCGTCAATTTCGCAAAAATAACAATATTTTTCACATTTTTTTTTTTTATATGAAATTTCCCCCCCCCCCCCCCAAAAAAAAAAAAAAAAATGTTAAAATCAAAATGTAAAATTTTCGGCCAATTTGTTTTATGCTACATGTTTGGAAAAAAAAAAAAAAAAAAAAAAAAAAAAGAATTTTTTATTGGTTTGCGCAAAAGTTATCGCGTTTACTAACAAAGGGAAAGATTTTTGTCATTTTTTTGCGGTACTGCGACATTGCGGCGGACAGATCGCACCCTCGACTGACATTTTTGACACTTTTTGGGTTACCAGTGACATTTCTACAGTAATCAGTGCTATACATATGCACCGTTACTGTAAAATTACACTGGCAGTGAAGGGGTTAGCTTTTTTTCGAGGGAGGAGCTATGTGTGTCCCTAGGGGCGTGATTCTGTGATTGGCTGTGGCTTGTGATGTATGAACAAGCCTTGGAGTCTGCTTTTCCACTAGTAAGTGGTTCCGGCGTCTCCTCCACGTTCTTCTTCTTGCCCATGTCGCACGCGTCTGACTTTGTAGCGGCTGTGACGTTGTACCGGAAGCTCCGGTTTGGAGACGAGGCTTGAAGCGCCCGTCTGGCGAGAAATTCAAAATCTTTTGCAGAGGAGCGCTGCCGATACCGGAAAACAAGCCCTGAAGGAAACACCGCAGGTGACCAACGGCTTGTACATCTGTGGGCGACCTGTAAGAAGCCTGGACAGGCAGCAGGTTAAGCTCTGCTCGTAAGGACCCCGGAGGGAATCCGTGGCCTTCTGCAGAACCTGGCTTACAGTGGTACCATTCAACTCACAGAGTCTGCAGGTCAGTAACACAACAAACATTCCGTTGTAGGAAGAAACACAATCTAAACTGAGGGCCTGAGGGAAGGGTGGGGCCTTTTAACAAGTTGTAAATTGATTGTGTTTCCAGGAGGAGCCTATCATCTCTCACTGTTGGGCCATCCTGGAAAACGAAGAGAGAAAAAAAACATTTTTATTGGGTACAGCGTCGCACGGCCGCGCAAATATCGGTTAAAGCAACGCAGTGCTGCATTGCAAAAAATGGCCTGGTCAGGAAGGGGGTAAAATCTTCCGGAGCTGAAGTGGTTAAGGAGTATAATGTCAGTTCGCCTAACAAAAGACATCGAACAAAGAACTAACAGGCCCAACAAGAGACAAACAAAAAAATCAAGTCAATGCACAAAAAAAAAAAAAAAAAGAAACAAACAACACAACAAGGTTAAGAAGAAGAGTAGATCCATCCACTGGAAACTTACCTGTGAACAAAGTTTGAAAGCATGTTACAGAAGAATGAATATATAAAAATCACACCAGGGTACAAAACTAAGGCCAAATCAAGACAGTAAAGCTACTTTGTATCACGGCAAAGCTCAATTTTCTAAGTTTTAAAGGATTATTACTTCAAATGATCACTAGGGCAGATAATGCCAGTGTTACAGCATTGAGCCTCCAAGAGTCCAAAACATTTCTGAGGAGATAAATAAAGCAAATACATTTTGTCTTAAAGTAAACCCATCAGTACATATAAAAACCCAAAACCAACCTTATACAGTGGGTACGGAAAGTATTCAGACCCCCTTAAATTTTTCACTCTTTGTTATATTGCAGCCATTTGCTAAAATCATTTAAGTTCATTCTTCTTCCTCATGAATGTACACATAGCACCCCATACTGACAGAAAAACACAGAATTGTTGACATTGTTGCAGATTTATTAAAAAAGAAAAACTGAAATATCACATGGTCCTAAGTATTCAGACCCTTTGCTGTGACACTCATATATTTAACTCAGGTGCTTTCCATTTCTTCTTTTTTTTTCAAAACAGTGAGGTTTATTGAAATTTTGGTACAATACAAAAATAAACCGTGCATTGAAACTGCAATCAGGTTCATAACACATTGGGGTACAAAAATACAAATATACAAAATGATCAGCACCGAGAGACAGAACAGACATAGTAAAAAACAAAACAGTAGTCAGTGGCTCTCCGTCGATCCAACCCTCGAACAGAAAATATTGATTTACCAGGGGCGGTCAACATAGAATAGTTACCCACTGCATTACCGAGCCGTATCAGGGCACTGCACCCATTTGTCCCAAATCTTGTTGAACTTCTGAGGGCACCCCCTATGTTTATATAAAAGTTTATGAAATGGGATGACACTATTAACCTCCTTAATCCACAAACCTAGAGTAGGAGGAGTAGGTCTCATCCACCTCCTGGCTATCAGTTTACGTACTATAAACAAAGTTTCCTGAAGAAATATGACAGTGGATTTGGGCATTTCTCCATCTGGGTAAACCCCCAGGAGACACTCCTTAGGGGAGAGTTGCAGAGGAGACCCCATCTTGTCATGGAGGAATGTGACTACTTGTTGCCATAAAGTCTGTAATTGGGGACAGCTCCACAAGAGATGAAAGAAGGAGGCGTCAGGGTCTCCACACATAGGACAAGAAGGGACCAAGTCAGGGTGATATTTGGACAGTCTAAGTGGGGTGAGATAAGCCTGGTGTATTATAAAGGTCTGAGTTAGGCGATCCGACAGTTTTGGCGACACTCTGCGGCACGTCTCCAGGGCATCCTCCCATTCCTCATCCTCCATGGCCCCCACACTGCGCTCCCAGCGGGTCTTAAGTGCAAAAGCCAAGGTGGTCGAGGAAGGTGTGTGAAGTTCAGAGTAGAACATGGAAATAAGGTGACTGGGTGCTGTACTTTTAACAATCTCAAGGGTGGTAACCGATTCTAGCTCAGGAGGGCCATCAGGGAATTGAGATCTATAGGCATGGGAGAGCTGTAAGTATCTGTAGTGCATGGGGCCCTGGATCGCAAACTGGTCCTGCAAGGCCTCGTAAGACCGCAGACCAGTGGTCGTGGAGATATGGCTAAGGAGAAGAATACCCCTCCCGCTCCATATCGACAGGTCAGGGATGGAAAGGAACTCGCGTAATGCGCTGTTATGCCACAGAGGGGTGAATGTGTGAAATGGAGGGCACCGAAGCCTGGACGCTACCACCTCCCAGATCCGACAATAGTGGTATAGAAGAGATCTGGGGCACAAGGGCTCCGGCGAGCCCCTGACACCCCTAAGGATAACTAGGAGGGGGTCCCCGAGGGGATGAGCCCACCCAGGGCAGAGCAGGGTCAAAAAACGTTCTCTATCCGTTTTATCTATGTGAAAGAACTGGGACAACTGAGCTGCCAGATAGTACAGATTAAAATCCGGCAGGGCCAATCCCCCTAGGTTTGTAGGATTCTTGAGTTTGCGCCAGGAGATCTTGTGCCGGTTAGCACCCCAAACAAAGGTCTTGAGGAGTGATTCCATCTGCTTAAACAGCTTGAGTGGCAGGTAAATAGGAGAGTGCCATACAACAAAGTATTTTGGGAAGGAGAATCATTTTAATTAAATTGACTCTACCCATCACTCCCAGAGGTAATTTGGACCATACTTGAATTTTAGCCTTAAGCAGAGGGAACAGGGGTTGAACGTTATCCGGGACATAATCTGCTGAGTTAGCTGTCACTTGAATCCCTAAGTATTTAATGCGGGATACACATTGTAGGGCTGGGCTTGCGGGGGTGATTGCCTGTGGGCTCTCGTCAAGCGGGAGAATTTGTGACTTATCCCAGTTTATCTGAAAACCGGAGAATCGTCCATACCGTTCAATTAAAGAAAGGGCCGTGAGTAGGGATTCCCGAGAGTCTTCCAAATATAACAAAGTGTCATCTGCATACATGCTGATCTTCTCCTCCAACGGTCCCTTACGTAGACCTCGAATCCCGGGATGTGCTCTAATGGCCATCGCCAGAGGTTCCGCGGCCAGGGCATACAGCAGGGGGGAGAGGGGGCACCCCTGTCGAGTGCCACGGGATAAAGGGAAGGCGGTCGACTGCCAGCCATTTGCCAGGACCCTAGCTACCGGGGCGCTATATAGAAGTTTGACCCACTTAATAAAATTAGGTCCAAAGCCGTACCGGTCCAGACAGGTCCACAGAAACGGCCACTCTACCGAGTCAAATGCTTTAGCCGTGTCCAATGAGACCACCACCCTGCCACCCATTCCGTCGTGCCGTGCCTGGAGATTCATAAATAACCGGCGAAGGTTAAATGAGGTGTTCCTCCCAGGCATGAACCCGGCCTGGTCCGAGTGTATGAGTGAAAGGATCACCTTGTTAAGGCGGAGGGATAAAATTTTCGCAAGGATTTTAGTGTCTACTGGGAGCAAAGAGATGGGACGGTAAGATTCTGGGGCGTGTACATCCTTGCCCGGCTTGGGAATGAGCACAATTAGCGCCTCCCGCATAGAAGGGGGTAGGGTTGCATCTTTGAATAGAGATTGAAACAAAGCCAATAATTTAGGAGAAAGGAGTTCCGAATATTGGGAGAAAAATTCAATCGGGAGGCCGTCCAGGCCGGGGGCCTTAGACCTAGGGAACTTGGACACGGCTGCTGCAATCTCTTCCACAGAGATGGGTGCCTCGAGGGTCGCCAACTGGTCGGGTGTCAAAGTGGGAAAGTCAACAGAGTCCAAAAAGTCGTGCATGTCAGTGCAGTCAGCGGGAGCCCTAGAGGTGTAAAGAGTACTAAAAAATGAGCGGAAACACTGTGTCACCGCAGCAGGATCAGCGATCTCATTACCCAGGTCATCCTTCAAAGTAATAACTACCGGGGGCCTATCCTCACAATGAACTAAGTATGCGAGGAGTTTCCCCGCCCGCTCACCATGTGCAAACAGATTCTGCTTCTGAAAAAACATCTTAGATTTCGCCCTCTCGTAGTCAAGTTGGGAAAGGACTTTAGAGGTCAATTTATACTGAGATTCACGTGCCGGAGTCGGGTCCCCCATAAAGGCCTGTTCAGCTTCAATTAGATTTGTCGTTGCCCTGGAGATCTCCTCGGCAGCCCGCGCTCTAACAGCCTTGATTTTGGAAATCATAGTGGATCTGGCGAACAGTTTAAACGCCTCCCACACCGCAGCCGGAGAGGCAGTGCCCTCATTGTCAGAAAAGAATTGTGTCCAGGTCCCCTCAATGTCGTTCCCATCCGACACCAAGGGGAGCCAGGCGGGATTCAGGCGCCAGGCCGGGGGAGGTCTATTGCAGGGCAAGGACAACAGTATCCAATAAGGGCAGTGATCAGACAGAGTCCGTGGGGCGAAGCCTGCCGTCAGTAACCTGGGGAGCAGGGTTCGAGACAGCAATATCAGGTCAATGCGTGACATAGAGTGGTGTGCAGCCGAAAAACAGGAGTACGCGCGCTGCGCGGGGTATTTGCTGCGCCAAGAGTCGGCCAAACCAAAGCTCTCCAACAATCGGGAGAACCTGGTCGGGGACGACCCCGGCGGCACCTGGGAGGCGCCACCGGACCTATCCAGACCCGAGTCCATCACATTGTTAAAGTCACCCAGCCAGATCACCGGGGCCCCTGGGCTCTGTGCCATAAACGCCAGTCCCTCCATAATAATCACAGCAGAGTAAGGGGGGGGCACATAGAAAGCCATCAGTAGCATCAATTCCCCATAGACTGACGTTTTGAGAAAAACATATCTACCCATTGGGTCGACCTGAGATCCTAGGAGCTGGAAATGTACCGATTTGGCCACCAGTAGCGCCACACCCCTGGAGTGTGAGCTATAAGCAGAGTGCTGCACCCAACCAACCCAGGGACGTTTGAGGGACTGTTGTACACGGCCCTCCAAATGTGTCTCCACCAGAACTATAATATCAGCCCGTACACGGCGTAGGACATTAAAGACAGCCGTTCGTTTAATCTTATCACGCATACCCCTGACATTCCACGTCAACAATTTCAATGCGGCCATGGCAGGGGTAGTACAGAGCGCGGAGCGGAGGCTCCCAGGATCTCAGGCAGTAAGGCCGCGGAACCAACAAGTCCACGGTCACACACCAGCGGCGATAAACGGCAGCAAAGGAGCAAATAATTATTACTTGAGGTCAATGTGCATAAAACAGAAACAGTATAGAGATTGTACCAAATATAAACCATAAACAATGGTAACACCCCAATCCCCCCTCCCTGCCCTGCACCAACCCCAACTTGTGCGGGCATGTTCCCAAACAAGTGCCTCAACCAGAACAGGCCCACATGCGACTGGGAAAGAGCAAGATCAGGAGGCCAGGGACCCCCAAGGTATGCAGCAAAAATACAGCAAAATACAAATAGAATAAACAAGGGGGCCCGGGGGCCCAGGTCCAGCAGAAGTCGCAGGGGGCAACAGGGGAGTTGGGCACAAACACACGCCTTAGCGGGTGTAGGGGGCGAAAACCAACAGGTGTATCGCTGGGTAGCAAAGCCTATGGGCAGGTGGAAGTCCATAGGAAGAGAACAGAGAAATCAGTTCCATCTGTGGAGCTAGGGCGCTCCGCCGGTCAAACACAGGAGCAATAGTGCAGGAAAATGAGGGGGGAGGGGGGGGGGAAGGGGGATGCAAAGTCTTGAGTTCCACAGGATCTACAAAACCCCTCCTCCACCCTTGCAGCAGCTTAAGGTATAGGCCATCAGGGAGAAAGTATCATGAAGTCGCCAGGGCAAGGTGGTCAGGCTCTAGCTTCCAGTCCTTCTAGCCAGGAGATGGCGGCTTCCGGATCCTCAAAGAAGTGGGCTCGGTCCTCGCCCTCCACTCTAAGACGGGCCGGATACAACATGGAGTATTTGATATTCTTGATACGCAGTCTGCGTTTGACCTCCAAAAAGCTCTTGCGGCGCCTCTGGACCTCAGCAGAGAAGTCGGGGAAAATCGCTATTTTGTGATTTCCAAATGGAATGTTCCCCTTAACCCTGGCCAGGCGCAATATGGCATCTCGGTCCCGATAGTTCAGGAATTTAGCGATGAACGTGCGGGGGGGTGCACCCTGAGGGGGGGGGCGCCCTGAGAGGCGATGTGCACGTTCCACAACAAAAGTGGGTGAAAAGGATTCTCTGCCATAAGTCTGAGTGAGCAATTGTTCCAAATAGGATGAGGGGTCAGCACCTTCAGAGCCCTCCGGGAGGCCAATGAACCGCAGGTTACAGCGGCGCAGCCTATTCTCCATGTCATCTTGCTTTTGGAGGATAAGGTGTACTTGTTGCTGCAGCCTGTCTGAGGAGCTTTGCAATGGGGGGAGGGAGTCTTCCACCTCACTAATTCTGTGTTCAGCCTCACCAACTCTGTCCCTCAGCTTCTGCATATCCTGACGCATCAAAGATATATCTACCTTCACCTCCTCGATTTTAGTAGTCAGCATGGTCTGGCAAGTAGCAATCGCTTCCAAAACCTTGGATGTAGCAGGGCTCTCAGGCTCCTCCACCACGAGCGACGGGCCGGCGCCATCTTGGATCGGGGCCTCCTTCTCCAGCCTCCGGAATGCAGCCAGTTTTGCCGCAGCTTCAGAGCCTTTCTTCGGCGGAGACATGCGGAGGTCGGTGCCGCGGGTGTGCGGGAGGTGAAGGAAGGATTATCGTGCCCGAAGGGCTGCAGGATTAGCGGTGAAGGATATCGGTCCGGCGGAGCTCCTCTCACACACGTCCTCTCACATGCTGCGCCAGGCCACGCCCCCGCTTTCCATTTCTTCTGATCATCCTTGAGATGGTTCTACACCTTCATTTGAGTCCAGGTGTGTTTGATTATACTGATTGGACTTGATTAGGAAAGCCACACACCTGTCTATATAAGACCTTCCAGATCACAATGCATGTCAGAGCAAATGAGAATCATGAGGTCAAAGGAACTGACTGAAGAGCTCAGAGACAGAATTGTGGCAAAGCACAGATCTGGCCAAGGTTACAAAAAGATTTCTGCTGCACTTAAGGTTCCTAAGAGCACAGTGGCCTCCATAATCCTCAAATGAAAGACGTTTGGGACGACCAGAACCCTTCCTAGAGCTGGCCGTCCGGCCAAACTGAGCTATCGGGGGAGAAGAGCCTTGGTGAGAGAGGTAAAGAAGAACCCAAAGATCACTGTGGCTGAGCTCCAGAGATGCAGTCAGGAGATGGGAGATAGTTGTAGAAAGTCAACCATCACTGCAGCCCTCCACCAGTCGGGGCTTTATGGCAGAGTGGCCCGACGGAAGCCTCTCCTCAGTGTAAGACACATGAAAGCCCGCATGGAGTTTGCTAAAAAAACACCTGGACTCCAAGATGGTGAGAAATAAGATTCTCTGGTCTGATGAGACCAAAATAGAACTTTTTGGCCTTAATTCTAAGCGGTATGTGTGGAGAAAACCAGGCACTGCTCATCACCTGTCCAATACAGTCCCAACAGTGAAGCATGGTGGTGGCAGCATCATGCTGTGGGGGTGTTTTTCAGCTGCAGGGACAGGACGACTGGTTGCAATCGAGGGAAAGATGAATGCGGCCAAGTACAGGGATATCCTGGACAAAAACCTTCTCCAGAGTGCTCTGGACCTCAGACTGGGCCGAAGGTTTACCTTCCAACAAGACAATGACCCTAAGCACACAGCTAAAATAACGAAGGAGTGGCTTCACAACAACTCCGTGACTGTTCTTGAATGGCCCAGCCAGAGCCCTGACTTAAACCCAATTGAGCATCTCTGGAGAGACCTAAAAATGGCTGTCCACCAACGTTTACCATCCAACCTGACAGAACTGGAGAGGATCTGCAAGGAGGAATGGCAGAGGATCCCCAAATCCAGGTGTGAAAGACTTGTTGCATCTTTCCCAAAAAGACTCCTGGCTGTATTAGATCAAAAGGGGGCTTCTACTAAATACTGAGCAAAGGGTCTGAATACTTAGGACCATGTGATATTTCAGTTTTTCTTTTTTAATAAATCTGCAACAATATCAACAATTCTGTGTTTTTCTGTCAGTATGGGGTGCTATGTGTACATTCATGAGGAAGAAGAATGAACCTAAAGGATTTTAGCAAATGGCTGCAATATAACAAAGAGTGAAAAATGTAAGGGGGTCTGAATACTTTCTGTACCCACTGTATATTAAAATGCAGGCACCGGCAGGTGCTAATGGGTACCAGTGACCTTAGAATGTATTGCAACTATGTAACTCAGGAGGCCCTGAAATCCAGAGGGGGTTGTAGTATGCAGCTAGTTTGAGAGGTGTTGGCACAAAGTTCACGGCTCATTTCACAAAACAATGCCGGTTGCCTCAACAGTTTGACGACTCACATTTAGTTGCAAGATGTGCTGGGAGCCTGCCTAAGTATTGATAATCCTAAAGGCAAAGATATGCATTATGCATATACAGTATATGGTGCAATAATTTGATGATGCTGGGGTGCCCTGCAGCAATGGATTCTTACATCCTTGCTATTGTGCAGCTCCCGGACATGCCTACTTTTCAAGTACAGGTTGGGAAATAGAAGGGTGTCAGTTTCTGGCCTCAGATGGATCACTGTTACAAATACAAAGGATTTGTATTACTGTCACAAGTCCTGAGGTCTATGCACCTCTGCCACACAGCAATGCTCTATCTGGAAGTGAAGGAGACCTGTTTTTTTTTTTTTTTTTTTTTGTCTTCTGCAGGTAAGACTTAAGCTGGATACACACTATATAACTTTGGTGGTTAGATTTCATTCAGATTTACCTTTTCTATGTAGTGCAAGGGCCTGCCAGATTGCATACAAATTGAAAGTGTTTAGGTTTGACCTCATATTATATGGTTTTGGTAAGTCTAAAGGAAAAAAATCTAAAGAAAAAAAATTGTATAGTGTGTATCCAGCTTTACAGGTCTTGTCACTCGCCCCAGACAGTGACTAGACTGGGGAATAAGAAAACCACCACTGATGAACTCCTATTATCCTGCTCTTTCTCTCTATCAGCATGCTCTCTGAGCACCACAGAGCAACCAACCAGCTCCTTTTGCAGCTTCTCCCTTTTCAAGTCCAATTCTGTTGTGCAAAGAATTGCAAGAAGCTGTCTTTAGGTCAAATTCACTACATTTTCTTCCGCTGATCGCTCGGTTCTCAGTGCTCCGTGAGCAGAGCACTGGTAACTGTCAGTCAATGGCTCTCTGCTTTGCCACCCCCCATGCTCACTGGGGCACTGGGTTGTGGAGGGGCAGAACTGGCCAGCTCAGGGGTCAAAAGCTTGATGAGAGGTTGAGCCAGGTGCCAGTCCAGACATGTGGGTGGATCCCGACCAAATGGTCGCAATCTTTCCCAAGTCTGGCCCGGCTGACGTCAGTGGACAACGGGGCTTCAGCCCGCTGAGAACGATCTTCACGCCTGCGATCCACCACAGAAGTACAGCGAAACAAGCTTTGGCTGTACTTCTCCTTTAACACTTTCAGTGTGGGTGAGGAAACAGCACTACAAGAGTATTTTTTTTTTTCAATTGCCTGGGTTTTGAAATAAGATGTTAGCGTATCTAAAGGCTCTTTTTTTCCCTTTACGTGTTGCTTACCTTGCCCCGTGTATCCTGGTTGTCAACACTGGGTGCTCATCCTTGCTGTAGACTACAATTGACCGTGCCCACGAATGTCTGATCTTCATCACAAGCTGCTTTTTATCTCACAGCTTGTCCATGCCCTGTCTCCATCTCAACATATCAAGTGCATGAAGGAGGCGATGCACAAACCAATTTCATCTGTGTTGCTGCTTCTCTAAGAGGCTGATTCTGGAATGCGCAAATGGGAAAGTGGGAATTGTAGTTTTAGCCAGTCACATGTCCAATTTTGAACGTACATCTGCAGCTAAACCACAAGTGAAAAAAAACTCAAGTAATCCACATGAAACAGAGGTAAGAATGTAGAACAGGAAACTTGTTTATAAATGGGTTTGAAATTTGAATATTGAGCAGTTCGAATGCAGAGGCAATACTAAGGAATTTTAAATTGTGATGAAATTTTAGTACCAATTCAAAAGTGTGATAGGTTCACTTTAAGACAAAAGATAAATGAGTCAATTTGTCTCAACTATTGCTGTTCCTTAACCACTCAGATGCTTCTCTAAGTTTCTACCACTCAAATCTGGTTAGCAGGTATGGGGAAAACAGTCCTGGCTTTGGACACTTTGATAAAGGACTCCCATTGTATTTTATTGCACAAGAAGAGAAACTGAATCAGCGAGGCAACTATTCTACATTATCAAGAAGCTATAAAGCTGAACTCCATATAAAAAAAAAAAAAAAAAACAAATTGATGCTTGCATTCCCCCAGTACTGCAAGGGTTGAAGTTCAAATTTAGTAACTTTTTAAAAACACATTCCACCTTTGCTTTTCTAGATCCTATAAGTAGTTCATCACAGGAGGTCCTCATTTTAAAATGCTGCTCCTGCTTTCCTTTATATATGCAGCCTTGGCGGGCCTCTCCAAAGAAACTGCTGGCCTCTTGATCCCCTGCTACAACTAGAGAAGAGGAGGAGAGCGCACTACACATGCCCTGTTTGGACAGGCACTTGTAGCATCTATCCCATCCTGCAGATGGCAGGAAGGAGTGAGTGGGATTGAGATGCCAGCAGTTTCTATGGAGAGGCACAGAAAAGCTGCATATGTAAAGAAAAGCATGAGCAGCATTTTAAATATACTTTGATATTTTTTTTTTCTAGGATTCCTTTAGTAGCACATGTGGAATTTTGTAAAAAACAAAAAATATTGGATTTTTGACTTCCTGTAAAATCCATTTTTCTGACTTTCCATTGACAGACACAGCTCCTGGTCTTAACCATTGGGTTATACTGCCCCCTACAGGAGTAGGACACTAGGAAGAAAAAAAAAAATCTGGCTATGCCTATGGGCAGTCCCAGGGGGTATAATCCCTCTCTCTGCTGTAGGAAAAAGATTTTATGTTAAGTCAAAAATCCCATTTTCTATTTCGTTCATTGACACAACCAGCGGGACATCCCAAAGCAGTTTTAAACATGAGGGGTGGGAACAGCAAAAAATTCCCAAGCCTAAACAGGAGCTCAACCAAAACTGGAGCCCACCTGAAAACAACAATACACCCTCAAAAAAGGACCAGGACCCCTAAACAGCAGCCTGCAAAACCTTGCGGCCAAAAGACGCATCCGCAGATGCCAACACATACACTTTACATAACTTTGTGAAAGTGTGCACCAACGACCAGATGGCTGCCCTGCAAACCTGCATCACCGATGTGCCAGATGACGGAAGGCCCAGGAGGCACTGAGAGCCCGAGTAGAGTGCACATTCACAGGGAAAGGAGGAACCTGACCCCTGATGGAATAGGTCTGATACATCCGGAAATGGTCAAAGAGGAAGCGGACAACCCCTTCCGAGGCCCATTCGTAAGCACAAATAGTGAGTCCGACTTCCTAAAAGACACCGTAACTGCTAGGAACACCCTCATTGTTCGAACCACATCTAAGGCATGAAAGGCAATTTATTTAGGATGTTTTGGCCTGGGACACAGGGAAGGCAACACTTGTCTTCATTCAAAGAGAAATCAGAGACAACCTTTGGAAGGAACAACTAACAGGGGCGAAGAACCACCTTATCTCTGAATCACCAAGTAAGGCTCCATGTACACGGGACGTTGTAAATGGCCGTTTAGGAGCAGGTGGGCGTTTTTTTCAGAAGTCCCTGAACCCACCTACATGTTATCTTATCTGTCCATGTACACAGGGTCGTTTACAGTCATTTGCTTTCGAACGTGTGTTCCCCGGCATTTCAAACGCAAAAATAGGACCGAACGTGATGAAGTACGTTAAGCCAAGTTATACGTTTTTTTTCCCCTATGGGAGCCTATTGATTTGAATGGAAGCGCCCTGCAAGTCGGATCAAGATGATCCGACTTGCGCTGTGAGAATCTTGAGGGGGGAACTTCACGCCAGAAATGGGAAAAAAAAAAAAAAAAACTGTGTGGGGGTCCCCCTAGGTTGCAAACCAGGCCCTTCGGGTCTAGTAATGGAATTTGAGGGTAGACCCACTCCGAAAAAATGGCGTGGGGTCCCCCCCCTAAAACCCATACCAGACCCTTATCCGAGCATGCAGCCCGGTAGGGCAGGAAGGGGGAGGGGGACGAGCGAGCGGCCCCACCACCCCTGTACCATACCAGGCCCCATGCCCTCAACATGGGGGGGGGTGTAGGTGCTTTGGGGCAGCGGGAGCTCTGCACCCCCCACCCCAAAGCACCTTGCCCCCATGTTGATGAGGACAAGGGCCTCATCCCCACAACCCTGGCCGGTGGTTGTGGGCGTCTGCGGGCAGGGGGCTCATCGGAATCTGGAAGCCCCCCTTTAACAAGGGGCCCCCCAGATCCCGTCCCTATGTGAATGGGTATGGGGTACACTGTACCCCTACCCATTCACCTCATAGGCAGTGTATGTAAATAACGACATGAGACGTTTTGGAAAGTTTATTAAAAATCTTCATCCGGTCTTCTCACTGTCCGCTCTTCTTCCTCAGACGATGTCTCCGGTGATTGTGCCGGTCTCTGCAGCTTGTTATATAGCCATTAGGGACGTGGCCTCCCTATGACATCACCGGGAGACCCCGCCCCCTTATGTCACAGATGACGTCATCTGTAAAAAAGGGGGCGGAGTCTCCCAGGGATGTCATAGGGAGGCCACGTCCCTAATGGCTATATAACAAGCTGCAGAGACCAGCATAATCACCGGAGACATCGTCTTTGGAGGACCGGAGGAAAAAGAAAAGCTGAGGGCAAAAGAGCAGAAGAGCGGACAGCAGAAGAACGGAGAGGGAGAAGACCAGAGCAGAGAAGACCGGATGAAGATTTTTAATAAACTTTCCAAAACGTCTCCTGTCGTTATTTACATACACTGCCTTTTATGGGGTGAATGGGTAGGGGTACAGTGTACCCCATACCCATTCACATAGGGAGGGGGTCCGGGATCTGGGGGGCCCCCCCTTGTTAAAGGGGGCTTCCAGATTCCGATGAGCCCCCTGCCCACAGACCCACACAACCACCGGCCAGGGTTGTGGGGATGAGGCCCTTGCCCTCATCAACATGGGGGCAAGGTGCTTTGGGGTGGGGGGTGCAGAGCTCCTGCTGCTCGAAAGCACCAACACCCCCCTATGTTGAGGGCATGTGGCCTGGTATGGTACAGGGGGGAGTGGGGCCGCTCGCTCGTCCCCTCCCTCTTCCTGCCCTACCGGGCTGCATGCTCGGATAAGGGTCTGGTATGGATTTTGGGGGGGGACTCCACGCCGTTTTTTTGGAGTGGTCTACCCTCAAATTACATACTAGACCCGAGGGGCCTGGTTTGCAACCTGGGGGGACCCCCACGCAGCCCCCCCCCCCCCCCCCATTTTTGGCATGGAGTTCCCCCTCAAGATTCTCACAGCGCAAGTCGCACAGCAAGTCGGATCATTCTGATCCGGCTTACGGTGCGACTTCCATTCAAATCAATCGGCTCCCACAGGGAACCATTGATTTTGAATGGAGGCAGAAAAAAACGCTGCTAAAAGCAACGTGGCCAAACGTGCAATAACGCCAATGGAAAAAGCTACTGAAAGCACGTTTAATAGCTGCTTTTTCCCGGCGTCAGAACTAGCTTTGCAGCACGTTTTTTCTAACGTCCCGTGTACATGGAGCCTAAGGTGAATGACAGGATAACACTGCCAGTTCCGACACCTGCGCACAGCCAAAGCCACCTTCTGAGACCGCGTAAGCAAGGGAATCTCCCAAAGATTCTCAAAAGGGAGGCTTCTGGAGGATTGAAAGCACCAAAATTGAGGTCCCAAGGCGGCAACAGACACCACACTGGAGGAACCAAATGTGAAACAACCTGAGGAAAGGTACGCACCAAGGAGTGTGTGGCCAAGGGTCGTTGGAAGACGACCGCCAAAGCCGACACCTGGCCCTTGATGGTACTCAAGGGCAATTTCTGCTACACCCCCTGTTGACGGAAGGTCAAGATGCAAGCCACCGAGAAGGAGCGAGGATGAACCCCAAGAGACTCACACCTTGCAATGTACGTCTCCAACATACGATGGTTAGATCTTCCTGGAAGTAGATTTCCTAGCTTATAACGGAATCACATATTCAGGCAAAGGCAAACCCCTATCCTTCAGCACCTGTCGCTCAACAGCCAAGCCGTCAAAGCCAGCAACTGTAAAGCAAGATGGAATATTAGCCCTTGGGACAGCAGATCTTCCCTAAGAAGAAGCTTCCAAGGAATGTCGGCGACCCGCCGCACCAGAACCATGTACCAGACCCGGCGAGGCTAGTCCAGGGCCACTAAGATGCATCTATGACGTCTGCCAGAGGATCCCGTGACAGTGCCACGAACCTCTGCACCTGTTGAGCCGAGATGCCAACAGATCCACCACCGGAGACAACTGATGAAACCCCTCTGGATGAAGAGACCAGTCCCCCTGGTCCAACACCTGCCGACTGAGGTAATCCCGCCTGGCAATTTTCCACTCCGGGAATGTGTACAGTGGAAAGGGCTAGAACAAAACGCTCTGCCTACCTGAGAATGCCGGCTACCTCCAGAGCCGCCAGGACACTTATGCCCCCTTATTGATTGACATAAGCCACAGCTTATGTCCTTGTAAATGATACATGGTGACCACCGTCCAATACAAGGGGAAGGAAGGATTTGCCCTGCCGGAGAAGGAAGCCACCAGATCAGGGACCCTTTTGTACCCTGGCTCATCTGGATCTGGTTGTCCAGAGACTGCGGATTCTTATTCCATTTGATCATAATCTCTCTTTGCAGGGACCTCGTATGGAACTGTGCAAACGGGACCTACTCGAAGGTCAACACCATCAGGCCCAGCACTCGCATGCAAGTCCGGAGGGATGACCATCAGCTGGACAGCAGGAGGCGAATTGCAGCCTGCAGTTTCTGGGGTTTGTCCAGAGGAAGGAATACTCTGGCTAAGTCTGAGTCCAGAGTCAGCCCAAGATAGTTTAGTAGCTTTGTGGAAGGAACCAAGGCAGACTTGAGCTGGATTCTGAATCTTCAGAATTCCTTCATGGTCTGTATGAGGATTTCCAGGTTTTTCACCAGCCCAGTAGGGAACTCTGCTCGCAGAATGTGGTCGTCCCAAGTAGCCCAGGACCGCGATCCCCCACTGACATAATGCTAGCACTGTGGACAACACTTTTGTGAAGAACCGAGGAGCGGAGGCAAGACCAAAGGGTAAGGCCCCAAACTGAATGCTCCTCTCCCACAGCAAAGCGAAAAAAGTGCTGGTGACCGACACATATTGGAATGTAAAGGTAAGCGTCTGTCGATGGAGGCAAGAAAATCCCACTGATGCAGGGAAGCCACCACCGTGTGAATGGACTCCATTCTGAAGTTCTGCACCCGCACAAAGTAGTTCAGCGCCTTGAGGTCCAGAATTGGACACACATTGCCTGCCTTTCTGAGCACTAAACAGGTTTGAGTAAAACCCCTGAAAACGTTCTGAAGTCGGAGCCATCACCCTTTGAAGTAAAAGGTCTTGCGTCGCCCCAAAAAGAGCCTGTAAGCAGACCAGGGACAGCTGCACGTTGGAAGGAAGAACCTTACAGGAGGGCAAGATCAAAACTCAATCTTGTAGCCGGCCTGTATGACCTTGTGGACCCACTTGTCTTGTACCAGGGATGTCCACGGGTCCGGGAACCAGCAAAGACGATAACCCCACCCTAGATACGGGTGGGGCACACCTTCATACTGAAGGGGCCTTGCCTGTGGGTCTGGAGAAGCCCACTCTTGACTTGCCAGATCAAGTCCGCTTGGATCCTCCAGAGGAGGCCCCCCAAAGGGCTTCGATCCCGTCAGTCGACCCTGAGGAATGAGAAAAAAAAAAAAAACACTTCTTATGAGCCGAGGAGGGCCCACATCTACGGTGAGGGTCCTTGCCCTTGGTAGCCTGTGGAAGAAAGGTACTCTTCCCCCCCCCTGTGAGACCTTTAATAATGTCATCCAGGGTAGCACCAAACAGGCGATCTCCTTGAAAGGACTTTTTTTAGAAGTCTGGCCTGCAGAAAAGCAGAAAAACATTTGAGCCAAAAGATACGCCGAAGGACCACTGCTGAAACAGAGAGCCGAGGCACTAGAGGAGCTGCATCCAAATAGGCATCACAGATAAACTGCAGCCTCTGGACCAGCTGGCCCGCCAGCTTAGCAAAGGCAGAGGGGAGCTATTTCCCCTCCAGGTCACAGCGCAAATGTTTAGCCCATTTGGTCAGAGTCAGCTACACCAGGGCAATAGTGAATATCGGCCTCAGTGCTGAACCAGCTAGAGTGTACATATTGAGGGCCACGGCCTCCGCCTTCCTGTCAGCCAGGTCCTTAAAGCGGATTTCCGGTCCCCAAATTTGATTTTTTTTTTTTTTTTTTTTTAAAGACTCCACTCTAACTTGGTCCACTTTATACGCAATCTTTAGTGTTAATTTAGTCTTTTTTTATTTACGTTTAAATTGAATAAAAGTACCTGAATATCAGAAGGTGGCAGGGTCCATGTCCATTTAGGGCATCTGAAGCCCGCCTGTATCTCTTTACGGGATTAGGTGCCGCTGGCTACCCAGCATGCACCTCCTGATCTCGCGCCTGCGCGGTAATGACACCACGCAGCCCTCCTTGCTCCTGACATGTTGCAATAGCAACTCCTGTTCGCGTCATTTCCGTTCAGAAAATAGTGCGAAATTTAGTTATTAGGTGACTCCCATGGACTCCTGGGATACATGACACCGATATCCCAGGTGTACATGGGAAGCGCCTAATGACCTAATCGCCTAGGCGGCCAAAGCAGGAAGTGTTCCACAAAAATCAGGAATTACAGGTATTTAGAAAAAAATTAAATAAAAATAGTTACCATTTAAAAGCGAATTGAGGATGGGGATTGTATTTGGAGTAAGTTAAAAAAAATTGAGTGGAACTCCGCTTTTAAGGCCGAGGACTCTTAATGGTTGCCTTGTTTAATCTGGAAACATCTTAAGAAGGGACTCCTCATAGGGATATCGCCTAGCAAATTGCTTAGGGACCCCAAGGGGACGCTTTGGCCATCCCCACTCTTTAAGGACAATTCTGTCACAATAGGAGGGGAAAGGGAACACCTTTGCCGCTGTGGATGGCTTGTAAGTGCCAAAGGGTACATGCATCCTCCATCTTTAAGGTCTCACGCACAGATACAAATCAGTCCATCCACCAGTGCCTTTTCACGTGCAGTTGCAGAAGTGGAGGAATCATCCTCACTATCTGAGGATTCAGGGTGCGTGGTTGCAGACCCATCAGGGTGACCCACGTCTGTGGAGGCCGAATCAGATTCAGGATCCGATGAGACAGATGAGGCAGGGGGCGCTTTTTGCCCGCCCGTTGCCCAAAAGCCACCTCTACCAGGGACACAAAAGACTCCAGGACTGCCATCAGTGTATTAATTGATGGTAGGGACCCACAGCCTCAGAGAGGGGATTAGGTGGGGGAGATGTGCTCCAAAGACTCCATAAATCACCAGGGGGACCCAACAAAAAAGTTACACACTGCTAAGGGACAAACCCAACCGCTCTGGCAGCTCCACCCCGTTGCCAGTAAGAGCACCAATCGATCCTCAGGAGAGAGGGAGAGGACCCCACCAAACTCACCACCCTGCAGAAATCAGGCATGAAGCCACCAGGAGAATCTGCACTGCATGAGCAGTGATCAGGAAAAGAAAGCATCCAGGAGTCAGCACCAGGGGGATGAGGGGGGTGTCTGACGGGAAGGAGGGGAACCCGGAGGTCTGACTGTCCCATAGATGGGCCCACGTCCACCCCAAAAACCTCTGAGGGAAGACTACCCACCATACCAGGAACCAGACAGGCACCGGTCCAGACAGAACCCCTCACCATCAAAATGGAGGGGCTGTTGGCCAGGACTGCTGCGACTCGGGACGAGACCCAGTCGTATACGATCTCGTAAGGCGTTTAACTCGCAGGCCAACCCCTGTCCAGTGGGGCTATGTCGTGGCCAAACTAGCACGGAGCTGAGGTCTGTGCGCGCTCACTAGCCAGACTGGAATGACCACTGGATCTAGATTATCCAGCCCGTTGTCCAGTCCTGCAGTTAATTATAGATCTCACAGGAAAAAAAAAACCCTTTGCAAGGACCAGAGATCCCAGCAAGAAACTAGGTCCTTACTCCTGACTAGGCAGGAAAAAAAAAAAAAAACGGAGTACCTATAGCAGAGAGAGGGAGTATACCCCCTGGGAATGCCCATAGGTGTAGCAAGACTTTCTGCCTAGTGTCCTACTCCTGTAGGGGGCAGTATAACCCAATCAGATCAGATGAAGATCCAGGGCTGTGTCTGTCAATGAATGAAAGAGAAAAACCAGAGTTAGACTTACCGGTAACTCTGTTTCTAGGGGTCGTCCAGGACAGCACAGGTGATATAGGATCCACCTCCGGAGACAGGAAACACAAAGGATCAGGTGAATAAAGGGGCGGACACCCACCATCTTCCCCAGTCTTTATCCGACAACTCCCCGGACATGGCATCTGCAACAAGACAAAAAACACTCACCCATGGTTATAACAGCATATAGGGAGGGAATCCCTGCTGTCCTGGACGACTCCTAGAAACAGAGTTACCGGTAAGTCTAACTCCGGTTTTTCTTTCTCCAGTCATCTGTCCAGGACAGCACAGGAGAGATCAACGAGAACTTACCAGATTAGGGTGGGACTACCGACTGGAGGACCTTCCTTCCAAACGCTTGATCTTGTGCAGACAGAAGGTTCAGTCTGTAGTGCTTGATAAATGTCAAGAAGCTAGACCAGGTGGCTGCTTTGTAAATTTGTTCTGGTGTCGTCCCTGCTCGCTCCGCCCAAGAGGTAGATAACGCCCTCGTGGAGTGGGCCAACAGAGAAAAAGGGCACGCTTTGTCTAAACTTCTATAAGCGTTGACTATCGCCTGTTTAATCCACCTGGCTATAGTATTCTTTGAAGCCTGCTGCCCCTTATTTTTCCCTGAATGCACTACAAATAAAGCATTGGATTTTCTAAAGCTCTTAGACAACTCTAGATAGCTTAACACACAGGCCCTGACATCTAAAAGATGAAACTCTGCTTCCCTTGGATTGGAAGGGGAGGAATAGAAGGATGGTAATACCATTTCTTGGACCCTGTGGAACCTGGAAGCCACTTTAGGTAGGAATCCTGGATCTGTACGTACCACCAACCGGTCTTCAAAAATCTGAAAAAAAGGTTCCTTAACTGAAAGCGCCTGTAACTCACTAATGCGCCTGGCTGTAGAAATTGCCACCAGAAAGGCTGTCTTAAGGGTAATATACTTCAACGACAGGTCTATGTCCTGCGAAAGTTTTATCCAACCCTGTAGTACTATTGACAAATCCCATTCAGGAAGAACCTTAAATGGAATTGGTCTCATTCTGGATAATCCCTTGAAGAACCTTCATCACTAAAGGTTCTAAAGCCAGGGACTTTTCCAGAAACACTGATAATGCCGCTACTTGTACTTTTAAAGTGCTAACGGCCAGTCCCTTGTCTGCACCTTCCTGCAGAAATTCAAGAATGGCTGGAATACCGACCTCCCTGTTATCGGTTTTTAGCCAAGAACAAAAATTTTTCCAATACTTAAAACAAATTGCCTGGGTGACCTTCTTTCTACTAGAAAGAATTGTGCGGATCACTTTATCTGAAAGTCCTTTTACTTCAAAAGACCTTCTTCAGATACCAGGCCGCCAACTTCTCTAGATTTTTGGCAGTTGTATCGGGCCCTGGGATAGCAGGTCTTCCCTCTCTGGGAACATGAGGGGGGGGGGGGCTACTGCTAGACGCCACAGGGATGAAAACCAAGGCCTGTTTGGCCAAAACGGGGTTACCAGGATTAAGGTGGTATCCTCCTGGATGAACTTCTTTAGAACAAGAGGAATCCGCTTGAATGGGGGAAAAGGCATAACTCAGCTGAAACGTCCACTCCTGAACTAAGGCATCCAGCCCTATGGCTCCTCCGCCTTTCTCCAAACAAAAGTACCTTGGGACTTTGTTGTTCATTCTGCTGGCGAACAGATCTGTCTGGAAGGCCCCATCTCTGGGTCACCAACTGGAAGACTTCCCTGTTTAGGGACCACTCCGATTCCAATACCCGATGGCGACTTAGAAAATCTGCCATCTCGTTGTCCACACCCCTTAGGTGGACTGCGGAAATAGAGCTTAGGTTCGCTTCTGCCCAGGAAAAAAGGTTCGCCGTTAGCTGCATCAAGGACGGGCACCGTGTCCCTCCTTGTTTGTTGACATAAGCGACCGCCACCACATTGTCCGATAGGACTTGTACATGGTGGCCGTTCAGGTCTTTGGAAAAAAAAAAATCTTAGGGCTTCCCAGATTGCCCGCAGTTCTCTCCAGTTTGCCGATTCTCGAGATTCCCTCCTGGACCATGCTCCCTGGGCCATCCTTGTTCCCCAGTGGGCTCCCCAGCCCCAGGAACTGGCATTCGTAGTTATCCGGACGGATATTGGGAAGGACCACTGAAGGCCCCCCCAGAGGTTCCCTTCTTTCCTCCACCACCAGAGCGATTGCTTGGCTTTTGGGGATAAATGGATGGTCTTGTCCAAGGATTGTTGTCTCCCATCCCAAACTCTAGGATGTTGGCCTGGAGACACCGAAAGTGGGCCCTTGCCCAAGGAACCCTAGGCCTGACATAGCTGTCCTGATGGACAGTGAGTGAGAAAAACTTTTTGCTCTATTGAATTTATCCTGTACCCCAGATAGCACAACTCTTGTGTTGGGATCAGGTTGGATTTGTCCCTGTTGATTAACCAACCCAGGTCCTCCAAGAACAGGGTAGCTCCCCGTAAGTCCTCTTGCAACTGGGGAAAGGAGTGGGCAAAAAATAAAAGGTAGTCCAGATAAGGAATGACTGAGATTCCCCTTAGTCTTAAGGGAGCCAGTGCTTCTGCCAGAACTTTGGTGAAAATCCTGGGAGAAGAACTGCAAATGGCGAACAGCACTCCCCCAGTTTATCGCTATTCTTAAAAGTTTTTGAGACTTCTTCTGAATCGGGATATGGAGATAGGCATCCCTTAGATCCAGGGAAGCCATAAAGCAATTTGGGGGGGGGGGGGGGGGGGAGCATGGCCTTCACCGTAAAGATGGTTTCCATGCAGAATTTCTTGTAGGTCGCCCATCTGTTCAGAGGTTTTTAGTTTCAGGATTAGAGGAAAATTCCCCGACGGCTTTTTCACCACAAAGACGTGCGAGTAGAAACCCATATTTGTTTCTTCTTGGGGCACTGGAACAAGAACCCTCTGGTCCATAAGGTCCCCGATTTGCGACAGCAGTGCTGACGCCTTTAGGGGATCTCTGGGAGGGGAGGTCAGAACTGTTCTTGCGGGTGGAGTACCCTGGAACTGGATCTGATAACCTTCCCTGATAATCCTCAGTATGAACCCATTTTGGGTCGCGCTTTCCCACTGTGGGAGGAATTGACTCAACCTTCCCCCCACCGGGACCCGGTCATTGGGGTTTAGGGTTTTTTTTTTTTAGGAGAGGAAAAGAGAATACTTTTCTTTTATTATCCTCTCCTCCACTGTTTTTTAGTGGTTGGCATCTTGGAAGCTTGCCCTTGTGTTCTTTGGGGATGAAAAAAACGTCGCTCTGGAGCTTTCTTGGACTTTGCCGGAAAAGCTTTCTTCCCATCAGCCGTTCGGTCCAAGACCTTCTCTAGGTCTGGACCGAATAAGAGGTCCCCCTCAAAGGGAATACCACAGAGCTTTGTCTTGGACGCCAAGTGCCCTGACCACGGGTTTCAACCACAAGGCCCTACGTGAAGAGTTCACCAGGGCGATTCTGCCGAAGAGTCTGCCATATACCCGGCGGCTTTAGACAGCATAGGAAGGGAATCCAGAATCTCTTTAAGGGAAGTCCCTCCTTCCAGATGGGCTTTAAGTTGGTCCAGCCAAACCTCCAGATTTCTGGCCACCACTGTTATGGCTAACTTAAAGCCAGCTATGGCCACAACTGCCTCCCATGACCTTTTGAGTAGAACCTCTATTCTCTTGTCCATAGGCTCTTTAAGGACACCCATATCCTCAAAGGCCAGGTCTGTAGACTTGACGCATTGAGAAGGCTGCATCCAGCTTGGGAACCTTGTTCCAAATGCAAGAGGGATCCTCGTTAAAGGGAAACCTCCTCTAAGTTTTTTGGGAAAAACAGCTTCTTTTCAGGCTCCACCCACTCCTTCTTAATGGAGTTCGACAAAGTGTCATGTACCGGAAACACCCTAGACTGAGTTTCTTTCAGTGTTTGGTACATTTTGTCATGTAGGGACAGAGAGACCTGCTCTTCTTTAATTTCTAAGGTCTCATAAATCACTCCTAGTAAAGCATCAACTTCCTCTAGTGATAACTTATACCAAGGCGATTTAGTCCCTAACTCAAGGACCTCCCTGGAAGAAGCTGCCTCACTAAGCTCTTCAAGGGAATCCGAGTCCTCTGCCTCTGTTTCTACACCCTCCTCTGGGGCTGAAACTAGGGGGGCTTCTGCTGGCTGTTTGGGGGTCTCTGTTAGACAGCATAGATTTAATCGCTTTCATCTCCTTTTGGACTCCTGAGATTAACTCCTTGCATGACCCTGTTGACTCCTTATAGACCAACTTGTCTATGCAGGGTTTACAAAGGGGTTTATTCCAGCCCTCCTTAAACTTAGCAGCACAGGCCGGGCATCTTTTCCTCCCTGCCGGGTTCTCTGTGTCTTTGGGCTGAGCCTGAAGACGAGAAGAGGGGGGAGAAAAAACAAGGAAATAGTGAGACCCTTAACAGAAAAAAACAAGGAGGGGGGATAAACTACAATAGCCACCCCCTCCCCCTGCCAGAGAAGCTACGCCAGAGTTCCTAGGCTCTTTAGCCCGGACTCCGCTTTGAGGGGGGGGGGGGGGGGGGGGAGTAAAAAACAAACAGGGGAAATCACAGCATTTTATGGGTCCCTGTACTCACCCCCCGTACTCACCCCCCCTCTCCCAGCCTAGTAGGTAGCCTACCCTTGTGACACCTACCTGGGCTGGGATGGCGCCACCACTGCTGTGTCCTGCAGTCTCTATGAGAGAGGCCTCTTCCTCCTGCAGCATCCTGCCGTTGCGTTCTGCCCAGGGAAGTCTCGCGGACTTGGAGCACTTTTAGCAGTTCAAATAAACCGCCATGGCTCCGGCGTCATCACCGCTGTGAGAGCCGGAACCGGAAGTGATGCGCCGGAAGCCCCACCCTCCTCCAATGCGCTCCAAAGGCCGGAACTCAAGGCCTGCGCACACGTCTCCCTGATGCGGAAGTCCTCGGTATGAAGACTGGACTCCCCATCATAGCAGGCATCAGACATAGCCCTCCCCGGGCTTCAGGAGGAAATGCGCCAGACATGGCCTCGTAGACCACCGGGGGCCCCCACCGCTGACCTCCTTCAAGGCCCTCTGACCATGACAGGTACAGCAGAGCTCCACACCTGCCTCCTCCTCCGGGGAGGAAACAAAAGACTGGGGAAGATGGTGGGTGTCCGCCCCGTATTCACCTGATCCTTTGCGTTTCCTGTCTCCGGAGGTGGAGCCTATATCTCCTGTGCTGTCCTGGACAGACTACTGGAGAAAAAGGCAATTTTGTTACCTCTGAGCTGCACCACCCCTGAAGCTGCTTCCGTTTGCTGTTCTGTCACTAGCATGCTCGGACATCATTTCGTACACCCCAGGACCAGCAATCCTGCACTGCAGCGAGAATGGTGAAGGCCTGCCCACAACCTAGATCACTGAGAGAAGAGCCCCCGTTGGGATCCCCGTGGGATACAGAAGTATTGTTGCTTTTTCTGTTCCCCCTAGACAAAGTCTTTGTCCATTTCTTTTATCCAGAGTTCAGCTTTAAAGCGGTATTAAAATCAAAACCAGCAACGTAATATATTGCAGGTTCCCAATCATTAGATGTGGTGGCTGCATTAGTTCCTTTTGCGGCTGCCTTCCCTCTGTGCCTGGCCATTAACAGACCTCCTGCATTAGAGAGTGCCCCCACGTCGGATGGAGAGCAGCATTGTCAGTCTGGGGTAGAGAACTGTTAGATGAACTAGCATATTTTGATACATTTAAGGCCTGTTCACGCTGATCTGCTGCCCAAACTACTGCTGCCTGAATAGCGTTTTAGGCTGCAGGGCAGTGTGGTGGGTCAAGGCTTGTTTTATTTGTATCACATTGCTCTTTTTTTTTTTTCTAAAGGAACTTTATTTGAAGTGTACCAACACTTCATTCAAATCTGTGCACTTCTGTGCAGTAACATGAAGGACCAAGCATAGTGATATTATGCAAACACGTTGCATAAGACCGCTCTGCTCCAGATCGCCGTTCCCGACAGAAGCAGAACGGTCTGCCTATGTAAACAAGACAAACCGCCATTTTGTTAGTAGGGAAGACAGATCATGTGTTTCTGCTAAGCAGGAACACAGAACTCTGTCTCCCCCTACAGTTAGCAAACACCCCCTAGAGACACAGTTAGCCCTTTGCTCACCCCTCATGTAACCTCTTCCCAGCCCGTATCATTAGAAAAGGAACAGTGCATATGTCCCCAAAAAAGTATCAAAAGTGTCACTTAGTGTCTGATTTGTCCATCACAATTTTCGCTGTCCCTCTACAAGTCGCTGATCGCCGCCAATACTAGTAAAAAACAAATAAAAATTAAATATCCCAGTTTGTAGAAGCTAACTTTTGAGAAAACCAAATCAATACACACTTATTGCGTTTTTGTTCACCAAAAACCATGTAGCAGAATACATATACTGACCTAAATTTGTATTAGAAAGCAAAAATATATTATATATATATATAATTTTTTTTTTTTTTGGGGGGGGGATCGACTGATATCGTTTTTTTTACCACCGATATTTTGGTCATTGGATATCTGCCGATATTTTCGGACTATATATATATATATATATATATATATATATATATATACATACATACATATACACACACACATATAGTAAAACCTTGGTTTGAGAGTAACTTGGTTTAAGAGCGCTTTGCAAGACAAGCAAAATTTTCAAATAAATTTTGACTTGATATACAAGCGATGTCTTGATATACAAGTAGCCTTAAGTCACAGCTGAGTATAAAATGAGTATAAAAGAGAAGAGAGGCGCCTCTAAGTGTAGCAATATGGTTAAATTTAATGAAGGTTCAACATTTAGCAACTCACATGGTTGATGATTGGAACAGGCACATCTAAGGATGCAGGCATCCGGGGTAAAGCTGTCCACATAGACCGCCCTCCGCACCGCCATCTACGTCATCCCTTCCATGCTGCCCCTCGCTTTCAGATCACTTTACTGCAGGGTGGTCTTCCCGGTCAGGATTACAGACTGGCAGCCGGCGGTGCAGAAGATAGTCTATGTGGACAGCTTTATCCAGATTCCTGCATACTTAGATGTGCCTGTTTTATTCATCAACCATGTGAGTTGCTAAATGTTGTACCTTCATTAAATGGAACCATATTGCTACACTTAGAGGCGCCTCTCTTCTCTTTTATACTCTGTAGCTCCTCCTGGATTTCGCTTCTAATCCCCTTGTGGAAGCGGCTATTTGTGGATGGACATTTTATGGTTACACAACCATGCAATGCTATAATCTTTGTATATGGACTTACGAAAAAATGGTTGTGGAACAAATCATCTGAGTTTCCATTATTTCTTATGGGGAAATTTGCTTTGATATAAGAGTGTTTTGGATTACAAGCATGCTTCCGGAACGAATTATGCTCGCAATCCAAGGTTTTAATATATATATATATATATATATATATATATATATATATATATATATATATATATATATATATATATATATATATATATATATTTTTTTTTTTTTTTTTTTATGTCTATCTGGGGGGGTCCAAACCCCTCCTCTGCACTTAAAAGCATTCAAAACTCCAAGTTTGGCTATTTTGAATGCTGTCAATTTTTTGAATTTGGCGCCGCCAGTACCCGGAAGTGATGTCATGACATCACTTCCGGGTACTCAGCGGCGCAGAATACAAAGAAATAGAGACCCAGTCAGACGGCGGTGGTGAAGGTAGGATGCCCGGGTCTCCCGGTGGGACAGGAGGGCGGGGGGGGGGGGGGGGAACGGACGTCCCCTCCTGCTCCTTGAAATGACAACCGAGCAGCTTCTCAGCCACATCGGTTGTCATTACAAGACAGCCGACCGTCGGCTTTGGACACCGGTACTGGGGTAATGCCTTTAGCTGCAGGCATCACCCTGGTACAAGCACTTTCCCGAAATAATCGGCAATAGTAAATCAAAAGGCCGATTCCGATATATCGGGCAAAGTGCATATCGCCCTCGATATATCGGCGTTGCCGATAATCGGTCGATTACGAATATATATTATATATATATCGTTTATAGCTCAAAAAACGAAAGCCACAGAGGTGATCAAATACCACCAAAAGAAAGCTATGTGTGCGTGTGTGTGGGGAGAGACATCAATTTTACTTGGGTAGAGCGTTGCACAACCGCGCAATTGTCAGTTAAAGTAATGCAATGACATATCACATAAGGGCATGGTCATGGGGGGGGGGGTTAAACTGATCAGCATTTATTCATGTCAAACCTGTATCCAAAAAAAGAAAAACAAAACTGCTGTAACTGTTTTTAAAGTGTGAGCTGGAGCTTGGCTTCAATTTGTTAGTGTATCTAAATATGCTAATACATTTAACACTTCCCCCTCCCCCAAGACAATGCCGCTGTGCCTCCTGTGCTCCTTTATCCAGTTGTGTCTCTCTAATACAGGAAGTGTGTTACTGGTTAATCAGCTTAACCACTTTACCACTAGAGGATTTTGCTGTCTTACGTCTGGGCCACCTTTTGCGATTCGACGCTGTGCGACTTTAATTGACAATTGCGCGGTCATGCGACGCCATACCCAAACGAAATTTACATCCTTTTTTTCCCACAAACAGAGCTTGCTTTTGGTGGTATTTGATCACCTGTACGATTTTTATTTTTTGCGCTATAAACAAAAAAAGAGCGTAAATTTTGAAAAAACAACAATATTTTTCACATTTTTTTTTATATGAAATTCCCCCCAAAAAAATGTAAAAATTTGTTTTCTGCTACCTATGTTTGGTAAAAAAATTCACAATAAGCGTATTTTGATTGGTTTGCGCAAAAGTTATTGCGTTTACTAACTAAGGGAATTTTTCTGTCATTTTTGGTGTTTTTTTTAACGCGTAATGGCGGCGATCTGCGATTTTTTTTCGGTACTGCGACATTGCGGCAGACAGATCGGACCCTTGACTGACATTTTTTGGGGTTACCAGTGACATTACTGCAGTAATCAGTGCTATACATATGCACTGTTACTGCAAAAATGACACTGGCGGGGAAGGGGTTAACTTTATTGGACAGGGAGGAGTTAAGTGTGTCCTAGGGGCGTGATTCTAACTGTGCAGGGACATTGCTATTGGTGTAAAAACAAAGATCAACGGTCCTACATAGTAGAACCGTCCGATCTTCATTTTTACACCAGGGAGAATGACGGGCGGCTTGTTTACATAAGCCGCTCCACCTTTCTCCCTTCACAGGAGCGATCGTAGTGTGACCGGCGGACATCGAGTCCGTCGGTCACACGCACTGACTTGTCTGTGAACGAGCCGCGGCGGGCGCGCGCCCGCAATTGGCTCGCAAGTCAGTGACAGGCGAGTGACGTATCCATACGTCACTCTGCCTGGCCGGGGCTGACCGCCGCAGTATATAGTCGTGCGGCGGTCGGCAACCGGTTAAAGTGTGAGCTGGAGCTTGGCTTCAATTTGTTAAGTGTATCTAAATATGCTAATACATTTAACACTTCCCCCTCCCCCAAGACAATGCTGCTGTGCCTCCTGTGCTCCTTTATCCAGTTGGGTCTCTCTTATACAGGAAGTGTGTTACTGGTTAATCAGCTTAAAACAAAGTGGGTAAAAAAAGCCCAAGAAAACTGATGCAGCCATCACATCTCATAATTAGCAAGCTGCAATATATGACATTTCTGGTTTTGGACACCCTAGGATAGCAGGCGCAGGATTTGGAGGTAAGGGTTAATCACAACAACAAGGTAGAGCGTTGCTAACCACACAACTACAACACCGGGTAGGCCATGCATGATTGGAGGGTGTCTAGGGACTACAAGGGAGCACAGAGCGCACACACAGGGACTGCTAATGGATATGATCACTCAGAGCTTCAAGGCAGCTATGGCCTGGTACCTCAACATTCTCAGTGAGCCCATATTCTGAATGGGGGTTTTCCGAAACCTGTAAAACAAAACAGCGGTCAGCAGTGTTCAGGGAACACGGCGGGGTGAGTTCTGCTCTGCATTACACACATTTACCTGGCTCTGTCCGCCCTCTGTGCTCTGCTCGGCTTCCATCGCTTATCACACCTGTACGACACACAACGACAGCACTTCACTATCGGAACACCACACCGTGTGTAAGACAACACACAACAAGCGCCTCCATACATACCTCACTACCGCGGGCAGCACAGCGCATGCACCGGAAGCTGCTCGGCGATATGGCAACCCAAACGTACACTTCCTTCTCCCCGCCCTCTTGCCTATTGACAAGCGCCGAACGCCTGACCAATAGCAGAGCAGCTCCGAGTCACGGTTTGTAGGAGGAGCTGTGATAGGCCCCTAGATGTGCCATCTTTGTTGTGGGATGTTAGGGTTCTATTCATGTATCACATATTGGGCACAGTTTGATCAGCCGTTCTCTAGCAGAATTCCATGAGCTGTGGTTAATTGACTGTTGTTCTATCAGAAAACGCAACCCATGTGAAAATGCAAAGGAAGAGACGTTGCAAACAAAATTACCTATTGCGCATGCTCTATGCCAGGCATGTCCAACCTGCGGCCCGGTGTTCCGTGAGAATTACCTACCCTGTGAGAATTACCTACCCCTCGTCACTTCCGGCCAGAAGCATCTGAGCAGCGCAGCAGTGCGCATGCTCAGAGCGCCGGATACCTAATGGCAGAACAGAGGAGCTTACTAGTGCGCATGCGCACTAGTATAAAACGATCACGGTGTACCGTGAAAAAAAACCTACCGACGCGGCACTTACCTAAAACAGCTGTGCTGACATACGAGTCATCCCCGCTCCTGTCCCGGTCACTTCCCTGCTCACGGCAAGTAAATATAAAAGCGGCTGGCGGCTCCGTGATTTATGTTTTCATACAGCCGCCGCCGCTTTTATATTTACTATCCGAGAGCAGGGAAGTGACCGGGACAGGAGCGGAGATGACTCGTATTTCAGCACAGCTGTTTTAATGTAAGCGCTGCATTCCATACAGTGCCGTGAACCGGAAGTGACGAGGGGTAGGTTTTTCTCACGGGTAGGTAATTCTCACGGAACACCGGTGTAACGTTAGAAAACCATACCTCGTTAGAATTCCATACCCTCGTCACTTCCTGTCTGAAACAGCTGAGCAGCATAGCAGTGCGCATGCTCAGAGCCCCGGATATGTCATGGAACAGCAGAGAAGATGACAAGTGCGCATGCTCGGAGGGTATGAAATTATCACGGCACTGTGTGTAATGTTACACTTGCAGCGGTTACATTAAAACAGTTCGGCTGCAACATGGGTCATCTCCGCTTCTATCCCTGTGACTTCCCTGATCTTGGCTAATAAATATAAAAGCGGCGGTGGGTGTATGAAACGAGAGATCTCGGCTCCGTGATCCGCTTTTATATTTATTAGCCGAGATCAGGGAAGTGACAGGGGTAGGAGCGGAGCTGATTCATATTGCAGAGGAGCTGTTTTAATGTAACCGCGGCAAGTGTAAAGTTTCAGACACTACTGTGAGAAATCCATACCCTCCGTAGATGCACCAGAAGTGGCGAGGGCATGGTTTTCTCATGGGTATGGTTTTTTCACGGAACACCGGTGTTCCGTGAAAAAAACCATACCCGTAAAAAATCCATACCCCCGTCACTTCCGGTGCACCTACGTCATTGAACAGCTGAGGAGCTGACTAGTGCGCATGCTCGGAGGGTATGGATTTTTCACGGCAGTGTGTGTAACGTTACACTTGTGGCGTTTACAGTAAAACAGCTCAGCAGCAATATGAGTCATCTCCGCTCCTATCCCTGTCACTTCTCTGATCTCGGCTACTAAATATAACAGCGGCGGCAGGTGTATGAAAAGATAAATCACGGAGCCGAGATCTCCATGATTTAGATTTTATACACCCGCCGCCGCTGTTATATTTACTAGCCAAGATCAGAGAAGTGACAGGGATAGGAGCGGAGATGACTCATATTGCTGCCGGGCTATTTTACTGTAACCTTTAATGTAACCACCGCAACAGCTGAGGCGGTGTAACATTACACACACTACCGGGAAAAATCCATACCTTCCGTACATGCGCACTAGACAGCTCCTCAGCTGTTCAATGACGTATCCTGAGCTGTGGGCATGCGCACTGCTACGCTGCTCAGCTGTTCCTGACAGGAAGTGATGTGGGTATGGATTTCTCACAGGGTATGGTTTTCTAACGTTACACCGGAACCGCAGGCAATGCGGCGCACTGCCCCCTGACAAATTAATCTTTTTTTGCTGGGGAGGAAGGAAGTCAAGTCGGAGGCACGGCCACAGCGACTTTCAACTACCTGTAGGCAGAGGTTGCCTCGGAGGCGAGGGGAGGGGGGGGCGAGTGCCGCCGGATTACAAACAGAGCGGGGATGTCCTGCTTACCCGGTGGCCACTGTCATACAGAGCCCCGCCCCCTGGCCCAGCTCTTATGATAGACAGCACATTGGTGACATCTATCATAGGAGCCGGTCAAGGAGGCAGGACTTCGCATGACAGTGGTCGCCGGGTAAGCAGGAGATCCCCGCTCTGTAATCCAGCAGCTCTCCTCTCTCTTCATTGCAGACTGCATTGGATGGGCATGCACTGGTGAGGCTTCATTGGATGGGCATGCACTGGTGAGGCTACATTGGATGGACACTGATCAGGCTGCGTTGGATGGGCATTAACTGTTCAGGCTGCATTGGATGGGCACTGATCAGGCTGCATTGGATGGGCATGCACTAGTAAGGTTGCATTGGATAGGCACACACTGGTGAGGGTGCATTGGATGGGCACTAGTGAGGCTGCATTGGATGGGCACTGATCAGGCTGCAATGGATGGACATGCACTGGGGAGGTTGCATTGGATGGGCACTTATCAGGCTGCATTGGATGGACATGCACTGGTGAGGCTGCATTGGATGGGCACTGATCAGGTTACATTGGATGGGCATGCACTGGTGAAGCTGCATTGGATGGGCACTGTTTAGGCTGCAAGTGCCGTGCGATTTCCCAGCTGCTGCGGGAGACAGGATGTCTGCAGTCAGTGACAAAGCCGCTGCTTCCTGTATAGTTCCAGCTCTGTCACAGGGGGAGTGATATGAAATGCACCCCTCCTCTGACTGTGACAGGAGCCATACAGGAAGCAGTGGCTCTGCTCTCTGCTGCAGCCGCTGCTTCCTCCAACAGTACCCGCATGACCAGCAGTACCCGCATGACCAGCATTACCCGCCAGCATTACCCGCCAGCAGGTACTGCACCAGCAGTACCTGCCAGCAGTAACCGCCAGCAGTCTGCAAAATAAGTAGAAAAGGTATGTGCATTAGTGTGTGTAAATTGTTGCTATATGTTTTTTAAAAACTAGTTGTGTTTTGTCATAATATGTTATGTCCTTATTCATACATATATGAATAAGGACGGGACATTTTCTGGCTGCCTAAGTCATATGTGCTAGGGGTGCGACTAGCCCCCAGCACATAACTGTAAATATCCCGGCATGTGCAGTGTTTCTGACTCCTACCATCATGACCACTTCAAATCACTGCAGTGTTAATTTCGTCGACTAAAACCGACTAAAACGTTTTCGTCGACTAACACAATTCAGGTGACTAAAATACGACTAAAATTAAAATGGCATTTTAGTCTTAAGACTAAAATACGACTAAAACTAAAATGGCATTTTAGTCAAAAGACTATAACTAAAACTAAATCGAAATTTGCTGCCAAAAATTAACACTGGTGCATGCTCAAAGCATAAATAATAACATATTAGATTTTTCACTCCAGGACCAGCAGTAGTATATAATGAGTTTGGAAATTGTAGAGAAATGCTTAAATAATGCATTACAAATTACAATTGAACTACACCCATTTGATTATAGATGACTAAAATGAGTTTTAGTCGACTAAAATGTAGGGCGTTTTAGTCGACTAAAATATACTGGAGTTTTAGTCGACTAAATACGACTAAAACTAAAACACTTGCAGAAGACTAAAATGGGACTAAAACTAAAATGCCATTTTAGTCCTAAGACTAAGACTAAAACTAAATTGAAATTTGCTGCCAAAATTAACACTGAATCACTGAAGTGGTCATGGTGGTTAGAGAGTTCCTTTAATATCTCTCAGAAGAAGTAAACCTCTGTATACTGATTACATTTAATTTCATTATCCTCTAGTTGTGTTAAATTAGTGTGCGGGGGGGGGGGGGGGGGGAGGCACAGGAGCGTTTTATTACTTAGTGTATATACCTTAAATATAGTATATATTTTATATGCGGCCCAAGAAAATTTCTCTACACTCAATGTGGCCCAGGGAAGCCAAAAGGTTGGACACCCATGCTCTATGCGTTCCAACGTGGCCGCTATGCGTTTCCAATGGGTTTCCTAATCTGACAGAAATGAAGGTGGTGTTCTATCTGAATACCACTACCTATCAGATTCTGCAACCGGAAGTGACGTTCAGAAGAGAACAACTTACTGCGCATGCGCCATGTGTTAGGACGTGGCCGCTATGCGTTTCCAATAGGTTTCCTAATCTGACAGATATTAAGGTGGTGTTCTATCTGAATACCACTACCTATCAGATTCTGCAACCGGAAGTGACGTTCAGAAGAGAACAACTTACTGCGTATGCGCCATGCGTTACAACATGGCCGCTATGCGTTCCAATAGGTTTCCTAATATCTGACAGAAGACGAAGGTGGTGTTCTATCAGAATACTGCTACCTTTCAGATTCTGCAACCGGAAGTGACGTTCAGACGAGAACATTTTACTGTGCATGTGCCATGCGTTCCAATATGGCCACTATACGTTCCAATAGGTTTCCTAATGTGACAGAACACAAAGCAGCGGCGGACATCTTCTTACACCCATGCAAGTCTTGAATTTTACATTTATTTTAGCAGTAAACTCACTTTATATACTGAAATAGACCATTTCACAGCGACCGAGTGAAATAGTCTATTTCACTATATAATCAGTTTGTTGCTGAGCAGTGCGGGGCACCAAGATGGCCATCGCCACCTTCTACCTGCAGGTTTCTTTCTCGCTATACTTACTAGAATACAATAATAATACAAATGTAATATTGTGATTCTGTATATACGTAAGGTGAGTTTACTGCTAAAATAAATGTAAAATTCAAGACTTGCGTGGGTGCAAGTAGATGTCTGCAGCTGCTTCGTGTTCTGCCACATTAGGAAACCTATTGGAACGCATAGCGGCCATGTTAGAACCCATGGCGCATGCGCAGTAAGTTCTCTACATACATCATATAATTGCAAATAATAAGTGCTCCATGCTTGTGAATAAATTTATGTAAATTCATTAAATTCATCAAAATCCATTGTGCTACCCACAATGTAAAAATGCTCGCATTTCACAAGCTACATGCGCATGTATATCCAGCAAACAATCTGTATTGCATGGTCCAGAAACATACAGGCAGAGGACTTTATCATATATTTAGGGGTAGCGCCGCACATACTTGTTGGTTTGCGATTAACTCTTCACCAGGGTAATCATAGTGCAGGCAGCTACACTTAGTACACACACCATAGTGCAGGGTTTATTATATTTAGTCTTAATGACATTGGCTGTAAGTTTGGGGTCATTGCCCTGCTGCAGAACAAATTTGGGGCCAATCACATGCCTCCCTGATGGTATGGCATGATGAATAAGTATTTACCTGTATTTCTCAGCATTGAGGACACCATTGATCTTGACCAAATCTCCAACTCCATTTGCAGAAATGCAGCCCCAAACTTGCAAGGAACCTCCACTATGCCTCACTGTTGCCTGCAGACATTCATTATTGTACCACTCTCCAGGCCTTTGGCAAACAAACTGCCTTTTGCTGCAGCTAAATATTTTAATTTTTGACTCAACAACCCAATGCATCTGTATGAAGAAAAAGTGCGCTGGATAGGGTAGGTGAAAAAAGCAGCAACCTTAGAGCCAATAGGTGATATGAAAATGAAAAAAGAAAATCAGGTGCGCTAAATTCACATATGTCACACGTCAAGACTTGGGTGTGACACTATAATGAGTGACCAACCAACCTCTGCAGTGTGTACCTTTAGTTGATGTGCACTAAGAGGGTATATGGTATTACCAGATACCCTGGTGCTAGCAAATGAAAAGTGATGGATGAAGTAATAGTTATTCAATGTGATAATATCAACATAATCAAATGGTGCTTCACAAATAATTCAAAATAAAGTCCAAAACTTCAGTGTGAACCACCTAAAGTGTATATACACCCTTGAGGGGTACACGAGTCCCAAGTTCCCACACAAATAATAATGCAATCCACAAACGTGTATTGGGTAAAACTGTGAGGGTGCAATGGTTCCACCACCTTGATGGGGATTGGCCTCTTACCATAGGAAAGAGGTCAAGGGCGGATAATTAACCCAGTGATGTCCTAGGGGTCCCGGGGATCACCTTGGGATGTGCAGACAAAATTGGCCTCTTACCAGATCACTCAAAGTATGGGCAAGTTGTCTCACTCTTGGTATTATGTCCCAATCCCGGTCCTCTATCTTCCTGGGAGTTCTCTCTATTATCCCGGATGGAGGCTTCAACTTGTGGCTCATGAAAATAAATCAGACCATAGTGCAGTACCTTGGGTGGTTTCATTTAACAAAAGTAAATGCACTTACATTTAGACGGTCAGTTCCGAATCACAAAAACCAATTCCAGTAATAGAGGCCGAGACCACCTGCAGTGCGGTCCGGCGACCAACGATGACGGCGCGGCGCTCCTCTCTGAATTATTTGTGAAGCACCATTTGATTATGTTGATATTATCACATTGAATAACTATTACTTCATCCATCACTTTTCATTTGCTAGCACCAGGGTATCTGGTAATACCATATACCCTCTTAGTGCACATCAACTAAAGGTACACACTGCAGAGGTTGGTTGGTCACTCATTATAGTGTCACACCCAAGTCTTGACGTGTGACATATGTGAATTTAGCGCACCTGATTTTCTTTTTTCAACCCAATGCATCTGCTGCCATTTTTCTGCACCCCAGAACCTATGTTTTTCTGCATAGTTGAGTAAACTATGTTTCCACGTCCTATGCCTTATTTCCAGGTTCTATGCATAAAAACATACAAAACAGAACAGAAAACATAAGAACTATAATAAGTCCCCTTCTTGCGGACAAGTGCCGTTTCGGGAGCTTGATCGTAACCAAAGATCAGTGCTCGCAGACAAAGACTGGAGCGCTGATCAGTGTGTTCAGGTGGAGGGAGGCCTTCTGTCAGAACGCACAGGCACAGCAGGGGAGATCGCTGCACCAACATTGCTTGTGTTAGTACAGCAATCTGTCATTTTGTTTTCATTTAGCCCGCTGGGTTGAATGAAAAAAAAAAAAACGTCTTTACCTAGCTTTACAGGATTGGTAATGCAAACACGTTTGCTTCTTTGAAAGTTCGCAAGTTGAATGTTCGTATGTAGGGGACTTACTGTACCTTCAGTATAAAGAAGAATCCTGGAATCCACGAGTCCTGGAAGTGATGGTTTGGCTCTCACAGAGCCCTGATTTCAACATGGAGTCTGTCTGGAATTACATGAAAAGACAGAGGGATCTAAGGCAGCCTGCATCCACAGGGCATAGAGTCGAGTGGGTACCATCTTGCCTTCACTCTACTTCCTGCCCATCGCTCCAGGGGATGAGATTGTTTCCCCCTTTACTGACTGCTCCGGTAAGCAGGGAAACAACCAGAAAGCGGCGGAAGGGAGGAGAGGTCACCTCTCCCGCTGCCTATAAAAGTGATCCTGTGGTGAATCCACTGCCGGGACCACTTTTATCGGATGCCAAACCGCCCACTGTATAAAAAAATACCAGAGTTATGGTAGCTAGCTGCTGCCATAACCCCGGTATTTAACGTCAAAGTAATGACATATGTAGCACCCTACAGGTAGGTGCTAGGTAAATGCATAGTAGGCCTTGTTTGCTTAACAGCAGGGCCATGTTCCTTTCTGTCAGGTAGGTTGTCATGGCTCCCAAGTGTGTCTTCTGAGAAGGGGAGTCTCCCCACTGGCTCTATTGGAAGCTTCTGATAGGGCAGTGGAGGAAACCCAATCAGAGATACATTCAGGCTTGTATCTACCCCAAGAGGCAGATTCTGCTGCAGAGAATTCTGGGGGAAAGTATAAGTCTGAAGAGGGCGTCTTTGGTGGGAGCAGAGTCCCAGGAGGGAGAGAACGGCTGTCTCTCATCCTGTCTGATGAAGTGGATGTCTCGGGGTGTCGTCTAAGAATCCAGAGAGTGCTGTGTTGAGCTGAGGGGATCCGGTGTGCCGAGAACCAGCGGAGAGCGAGAGGGGTCCAGTCCCAGGAAAGCCTACACAGTACTGAGGATTGCCCCTGGGGGTCTGCCTAAAGTGTTAGAGGAGACCGCTCCGGAGGAGGTTCTGGGATCCAGTGTCAGCTAGTTGGAAAGGGGGTACCTAGGTTGAGGACCCTGAAGTAACAGAGGAGGTACATAGTCAGTGGACCCTGAAGAGTTAAATGTTAAAGGGGGCGCCTGCAGTTTGGGCCCTGAATTGTGCAGAGTACCAGTTAAGAGTTGCAGCCATACAGGAATTCACAACAAGCTACCTCAAGCCAGTGCAAGGCTGGAGGGAGTAGTCAGTGACTTTGCAGGGTCAGCAGTTTCATACTCTACAGTCCTGGGTCTTTTGGACTTAAAGTCGAGGATTCAGCACTTCTTTCAAGTTACAGTGAGTTATAAGCGTCAGTGAGCATTGGCCAGCGTTGGCTGGCATCAAGGCAGCGTTAACAGACATTTTTTGTGGATAAAGTCCCAAGTTTTACCTAGTTGAGCCTAAAGAAGTATCCCACTCATTCCCTTCTCCCACTCCCTTAAATACAATATAACCACAAAACAAAGATGCCGGAGTTGTCTCAGTTCTCACACCCAGGGTCGCAGCTCACATGGGCTGGAGAGGTAACCGGTAATGTTGGCAGACCCACATCAGTCTCAATGCCTGGAAAACCTGCTACACACACACACATATATATATATATATAAATATATACAGTGGGTACGGAAAGTATTCAGACCCCCTTAAATTTTTCACTCTTTGTTATATTGCAGCCATTTGCTACATGAATGTACACATAGCACCCCATACTGACAGAAAAACACAGAATTGTTGACATTGTTGCAGATTTATTAAAAAAAAAAAAATGAAATATCACATGGTCCTAAGTATTCAGACCCTTTGCTGTGACACTCATATATTTAACTCAGGTGCTTTCCATTTCTTCTGATCATCCTTGAGATGGTTCTACACCTTCATTTGAGTCCAGCTGTGTTTGATTATACTGATTGGACTTGATTAGGAAAGCCACACACCTGTCTATATAAGACCTTCCAGATCACAATGCATGTCAGAGCAAATGAGAATCATGAGGTCAAAGGAACTGCCTGAAGAGCTCAGAGACAGAATTGTGGCAAGGCACAGATCTGGCCAAGGTTACAAAAAGATTTCTGCTGCACTTAAGGTTCCTAAGAGCACAGTGGCCTCCATAATCCTCAAATTGAAGACGTTTGGGACGACCAGAACCCTTCCTAGAGCTGGCCGTCCGGCCAAACTGAGCTATCGGGGGAGAAGAGCCTTGGTGAGAGAGGTAAAGAAGAACCCAAAGATCACTGTGGCTGAGCTCCAGAGATGCAGTCAGGAGATGGGAGAAAGTTGTAGAAAGTCAACCATCACTGCAGCCCTCCACCAGTCGGGGCTTTATGGCAGAGTGGCCCGACGGAAGCCTCTCCTCAGTGTAAGACACATGAAAGCCCGCATGGAGTTTGCTAAAAAACACCTGAAGGACTACAAGATGGTGAGAAATAAGATTCTCTGGTCTGATGAGACCAAAATAGAACTTTTTGGCCTTAATTCTAAGCGGTATGTGTGGAGAAAACCAGGCACTGCTCATCACCTGTCCAATACAGTCCCAACAGTGAAGCATGGTGGTGGCAGCATCATGCTGTGGGGGTGTTTTTCAGCTGCAGGGACAGGACGACTGGTTGCAATCGAGGGAAAGATGAATGCGGCCAAGTACAGGGATATCCTGGACAAAAACCTTCTCCAGAGTGCTCTGGACCTCAGACTGGGCCGAAGGTTTACCTTCCAACAAGACAATGACCCTAAGCACACAGCTAAAATAACGAAGGAGTGGCTTCACAACAACTCCGTGACTGTTCTTGAATGGCCCAGCCAGAGCCCTGACTTAAACCCAATTGAGCATCTCTGGAGAGACCTAAAAATGGCTGTCCACCAACGTTTACCATCCAACCTGACAGAACTGAAGAGGATCTGCAAGGAGGAATGGCAGAGGATCCCCAAATCCAGGTGTGAAAGACTTGTTGCATCTTTCCCAAAAAGACTCCTGGCTGTATTAGAACAAAAGGGGGCTTCTACTAAATACTGAGCAAAGGGTCTGAATACTTAGGACCATGTGATATTTCAGTTTTTCTTTTTTAATAAATCTGCAACAATGTCAACAATTCTGTGTTTTTCTGTCAGTATGGGGTGCTATGTGTACATTCATGAGGAAGAAGAATGAACTTAAATGATTTTAGCAAATGGCTGCAATATAACAAAGTGTGAAAAATTTAAGGGGGTCTGAATACTTTCCGTACCCACTGTATATACAGTGGGCGGTCCGGAAGTGGACTGTGTACAAGTGTACCTAGATTGAATCGATGTTGTTTTAAAGACAAAGCGTGTTCACACCAAATATTGATTTGATATGGTATCAAGTACCTGATCAGAGGCGGAGGTGCTGAGAGGGCTTCCCTTGTGGCTAAGTGCAAGGCACCCCTGGAGGTGGAGACAGGAAGTGCTGTGCCCAAAGGAACAGGGGCCGCTGGCTGCGGCAGGCTCCGGTGGAGAGGTGACATCTGTGGTAGTAGACACGTAGGTTGCCTTGAAGGTGGCCGGAGGAGGTAGCCAGGCGTGAGACAGGTGCGAGGTCAAGGTCAAGCCAAGGGGTCAAACACAGTTCATCAAGCAGTAGAGGAGCCTGAAGGAGCAAGCCAGGGGTCATACACGGGAACAGCAGACTGGAGCACAGTAGGTAAACAAGCCAGTGGTCGGAGCCAGGAGGAGAGATGAGAGCCGGGTCGGTAACAGGTAATCCAAGTAAACATTAACAGGAACACATGAACTCACTGGGAAGCTGAAGATCATCCAGCAACTAATGGCTGGAGCAGGCTGGTTTAAATAGGCCACTGGGCGCCAACAATCATCATGTCTTGCGTTCGCACTGGCGCCTGAATCTTCGCCGCATATGTGCATTCGCGCATGCGCCGTAGCGCTGGTGAATTTCTATGCGCCATTGCATTAGTGTAGGTGGCAGATCCAGCTCTCTTGTGGTAAGTTCCCTGACATATGGATTTCTCTTCTGTTAATTTACTTTCCATTTTCTTAATTAATACAAATTAATTATAAACACTTCTATTTCTGAAAGCATTCCTAATTTACAGCATTTTTTCACGCCTGCCTAAACCTTTTGCACAGTACTGTACATCATGTGCTTTTGTGGTTAAAGGGTAAGTTTAGCTAAAATATTTTCTGTAGCATACAGTTTGTACTACTTGTTGTTATAACTTTTAAACTTGAAATGAAATCCTTGTCCTTTTCTAGGTTATCAACTTGCGCACAATCCAACCAATGAACATTGAAACAATAGAAACCAGCATTGTAAAAACCAACCATCTGGTCACAATAGAGGGAGGGTGGCCTCAGTTTGGTGTAGGAGCTGAAATCTGTGTCAGGATTATGGAAGGTAAGACTACAATAAGGATGTGTATTTACATGTTTCTGACAAGCTCTCCAATACATGTCATGGTGCTGCTACCTGTTCTAGCTAGAGTAAAGCTCGGAACTAAATATAATTTTTTTTAGCATTTCCCATTGGTAGTGTGATAAAAAAAATGAAAGCTGGAACCTGTTGTATTAGAATTTTTTTTTTCCCTCCAGATTATGATACTGATCTACTAAAGCTGTGTACACTTCAAACACCCAAGCAAATGCGGAATATAGGTGGATTGATAGCTATATGATGGGATGTGTGAGTGCACACACATATACGCAAAACCCTTGACGCATTTTCCACTTGCTTAGGCTCCTTTCACACGAGCCATCCCCTCGGCAGACTCTGCTTTGCTCAGCAGGGGGATCGATCCATTGATTCCCGCTGAGCAGGCAGATGACAGGTCCTTCTCCACTCACTGTGCAGAGACAGACCTGTTAGAGTCCCGCTCTCTTCTATAGGAGGATCGGATGAAAATGGACCGCCTGTTTGTTTTCATCCGATCCCATCAAATCTGATCCTTCAGATGGATGGAAAATAGGGTCACCATCTGGATTTGGGGAACAGGATCGGATAGTGGCAAGTGTCAGCAGAGATGTCACTGGTGACAACTGCCACCCCATATAGGTGAATGGAGGGTCCGATCAGGTTCGCCTGGAAAACTGACAGGCGAACCTGATCGGAAAGCCCGTGTGAAAAGGGCCTAACTCGTGTATTTGATGATTGTGTCTTGGAAGCCTACAAACCTACATTCCCTATTCACATCACATTACCCAGGAAGTAATTATTTTATTGAATGTTAACATTTCCAGATTCTTTCGCCTGTTTAAAAAGTTACCATTTCCCTTATTACAGAAAAAACAAAAAACAAACTGGTTTTCACAATAACTTGTCATTCAAAGGGTCTGCACATGTCAGACATAAGATTTAGTATCTTTAGAGTGGAGTCTCTTACCTGCATTTAGAATGATCTCTTCTTTTTCTCTTATGTAGCACCCTTGCTAGGTAAAACATATCTATGACCCTGAGGGACCTTATTGGACAGTGGAGGGAGCCTAGCCAGTGGCACACTCTGTTTTGTGTCAGTTCCAGCAGGAGGGCATTCCTGCAATGCATCCTGGGATTGGAAATAAATAGGAGGGGAACATGTGACAGGGGGTCTTTGGGCAGGAAGCTAGGTCCCAGGAGGAGGGCAACGGCTGTTTCTCCTCCTGTTGCTGAGGAAGGTGGTCCAGGCAGTCGGCCTGGGGACCGGGGGTTGAGCTGTGCTGCAGAGGATTCAGTGTGTGCTGACCAAGTGGAGCTGCTGGGCAGGATTCTTCTGGAAAAACAGTATCGTAAGTACTTAAGCATCTGCCCAGGGGTCTGCCTAAGAGAGGGGACCACTCCAGAGAGGTCAAGAGGATCAAGGAGCCAGCTAACCTGGAGTGTTACAGTAAAGGGGGTGCCAAGTTGGAAAGCTCTGAAGATTAGGGGTTAAAGGGGGCGCCAGGAAGGGCCCTGAAGTTGCTCAGCAGTGCAGTCTACTATTAAAGTCAGCTATCTCAGGAAAGGAGTGCCATAGGAAGCTAATAGGACCCTTTCACAGTCAAAGGTGAAATAGAGTAAGCGTCCTAGCCGTGACTAGCTCAAACAGCATTAACCAGCGTCAGTCAGCATTTTTTGTACAGTCCCTGCCTTTTTGTGCTTAGTTCAGTTATTGGAGTATCCCACTCATCCCTTCTCCTATCAGAGTTTCAAATAATAAGACAAAAACCAAGGAGACTGGTCTGGTCCTTGTCTGAGGTAAAAACACTTGGAAACATGTCAGAATGGTCTACCGTTGCTAGTGGTAACCCAGGGGAACCCACACACAGCAGCTCCCATGGGAGTAGTGCTACATTTGGGGGCTCATCCGGAATGTTGCCCTGGGTTACCGGCCCGGTTGCTAATGGCAACGGCCAAAGAAAATTTTCAAAATGTATTATATATATATATATCAGAGTTGTATAAAGTACTCGAAACCCATACTTGAGTAAAAGTACAAGTGCTCGATCAAAAAGTGACTTGAGTAGAAATGGAAGTGCTCGATCGAAAAGTGACTTGAGTAGAAGTACTAAAGTATTCAACATTTTTTGTACTTAAGTATTGCAAGTAGTTTTTTAAAAAATTTGCTACTCAAGTATTGAAAGTAAAAGTACAAGTACTGTGTTATGTAGTTATTAAAGAAAGAAGTCAAAAGTTTGAACATATTGTTTTTTATTATTTCAAATGCAGCTTTTAATTATACAGTGGGTACGGAAAGTATTCAGACCCCCTTAAATTTTTCACTCTTTGTTATATTGCAGCCATTTGCTAAAATCATTTAAGTTCATTCTTCTTCCTCATGAATGTACACATAGCACCCCATACTGACAGAAAAACACAGAATTGTTGACATTGTTGCAGATTTATTAAAAAAGAAAAACTGAAATATCACATGGTCCTAAGTATTCAGACCCTTTGCTGTGACACTCATATATTTAACTCAGGTGCTTTCCATTTCTTCTGATCATCCTTGAGATGGTTCTACACCTTCATTTGAGTCCAGCTGTGTTTGATTATACTGATTGGACTTGATTAGGAAAGCCACACACCTGTCTATATAAGACCTTCCAGATCACAATGCATGTCAGAGCAAATGAGAATCATGAGGTCAAAGGAACTGCCTGAAGAGCTCAGAGACAGAATTGTGGCAAGGCACAGATCTGGCCAAGGTTACAAAAAGATTTCTGCTGCACTTAAGGTTCCTAAGAGCACAGTGGCCTCCATAATCCTCAAATGGAAGACGTTTGGGATGACCAGAACCCTTCCTAGAGCTGGCCGTCCGGCCAAACTGAGCTATCGGGGGAGAAGAGCCTTGGTGAGAGAGGTAAAGAAGAACCCAAAGATCACTGTGGCTGAGCTCCAGAGATGCAGTCAGGAGATGGGAGAAAGTTGTAGAAAGTCAACCATCACTGCAGCCCTCCACCAGTCGGGGCTTTATGGCAGAGTGGCCCGACAGAAGCCTCTCCTCAGTGTAAGACACATGAAAGCCTGCATGGAGTTTGCTAAAAAACACCTGAAGGACTCCAAGATGGTGAGAAATAAGATTCTCTGGTCTGATGAGACCAAAATAGAACTTTTTGGCCTTAATTCTAAGCGGTATGTGTGGAGAAAACCAGGCACTGCTCATCACCTGTCCAATACAGTCCCAACAGTGAAGCATGGTGGTGGCAGCATCATGCTGTGGGGGTGTTTTTCAGCTGCAGGGACAGGACGACTGGTTGCAATCGAGGGAAAGATGAATGCGGCCAAGTACAGGGATATCCTGGACAAAAACCTTCTCCAGAGTGCTCTGGACCTCAGACTGGGCCGAAGGTTTACCTTCCAACAAGACAATGACCCTAAGCACACAGCTAAAATAACGAAGGAGTGGCTTCACAACAACTCCATGACTGTTCTTGAATGGCCCAGCCAGAGCCCTGACTTAAACCCAATTGAGCATCTCTGGAGAGACCTAAAAATGGCTGTCCACCAACGTTTACCATCCAACCTGACAGAACTGGAGAGGATCTGCAAGGAGGAATGGCAGAGGATCCCCAAATCCAGGTGTGAAAGACTTGTTGCATCTTTCCCAAAAAGACTCCTGGCTGTATTAGATCAAAAGGGGGCTTCTACTAAATACTGAGCAAAGGGTCTGAATACTTAGGACAATGTGATATTTCAGTTTTTCTTTTTTAATAAATCTGCAACAATGTCAACAATTCTGTGTTTTTCTGTCAGTATGGGGTGCTATGTGTACATTCATGAGGAAGAAGAATGAACCTAAATGATTTTAGCAAATGGCTGCAATAACAAAGAGTGAAAAATTTAAGGGGGTCTGAATACTTTCCATACCCACTGTACATACAGTAGCTTTTATTTTTCGTATGCGCTGATAATACACATGTTTTGAGCTTCATGAAACCTGCCATCTACTGTTCTGGCAATGGTAATTTTTATAATTGTAACTATGCAGCACAAAAAAAATAATATTGGAGTAGAAGTATTGAAATCATTGAAAAAATGTAGTGAAGTAAAAGTGGAAGTAGGAGAAAAAAATTCTACTCTAGGAAAGTACAGATACCGCCTTTCGGTACTTAAGTACAGTAGTGAAGTAGTTCTACTTAGTTACTATACATCTCTGATATATATATATATATATATATATATATATATAGATATATATATAGCTATACTTGAGTAAAAGTACTATAAGTACTATAAATAATAAAAATTATACCTATATATATATATATATATATATATATATATATATATATTTATTGGTATAATTTTTATTATCCCTTTGGTGCCGCATTCATTTTTGTTTTAATTGTCTACTGTGTTATGTGAAAGCACTTAATGTGAGCAGCTATTGGTTTTATGTAATTAATACACATATAATCTACTGGTATTTAGTAATATTATACTCATTACATCCTGGTGAGCGCTGATTTCTTTTCACTTCACTACATTTGGGGGCTCGTCCGGGATGTTGCCCTGGGTTACCGGCCCGGTTGCTAATGGCAACGGCCGAAGAAAATTTTCAAAATCTCCATTTTTGTGTCCGGGACTTTGTTCTAACGCTCAATCCAAGTGTGAGGCCTGCATCACAGGAGATAGGGAGAGTGGGATGAAAATAGAAGTGCGCCTCGAAGGTTGCCCGTGGCAACGCCAAAATTACATACACACAGTGCCAAACTCACTGGCCAAATTTTTGGACAACTGGTGTGATAAACCATTCGCCCTCCAATACCACATGTTGAAGTGGGGTGTTATCTGAGTATACTTGTATAAATATATTTGTGTCCTGCAACAATATTGCCTCTTTTGCTGTGTTTACTCTGCTACACACAGAGCCAAACTCACTGGCCAATTTTTTGTACAACTGGTATGATAGACCAGTGGCCCCCCAATACCACATATTGAAGTGGGGTGTTATTTAACAGTATACTTTTCTAAGAGTGTATTTTAGTCCTGCAAAAATTTGGCTTCTTTTGCTGCGTTAACTGTGCTACACACAGTGACAACAGTTACTGGCCAATTATTTGTAGAACGGGTGTGATAAACCTGTGGCCCCCCCAATACCACAGATTGAAGTGGGGTGTTATATACCTTGTTCCACATATAGTGCGCTTCTCTAGAGACTTTTGTCACAGGGTAATTTAAAAAATGACAGGCAGAGGAAGGCCCTTACACAGGGGTGGTAGGGGTAGGGCAGGAGCAGTAGGCCGGAGCCAAAAGTGTGAAGTTTCAGAAGGTGCGTTCAATTACGTCAAAGGGCGCACCAGACTTGGTTGAGTGGCTCACTCAGCCTTCCTCTTCTGCACCCTCCTCATCCTCTCTATGTGCACCCTCTTCACTCTCTGCTGTGTGCACCCACAAAGACACCAAAACCAACACCACCACCACTATATACTGTAAGCTTGAATCACTGGAATTATTTTCCGATCCATCACAAGACATTTGCGATGCGCAGCCATTGTTGGCATCGGATCAGGAAGAGGAGGTAGCAACAGCCGCCACTCAGCAGTCTGACGACAGTACCCAGATCAGCCCAAGGAGGTTGGTCCCGCTGTTGCTGCCTACTCCGAGATCTCGAATGTTAGTGGTGGGGAAGGTGACGTGGATGATGATGTGTCTATGGATGTCACATGGGTGCCCACAAGAGAGGAAGAGGAGGGGAGTTCAGAGGGAGAAACGGACCAGCAAATAGGGAGGAGAAGCAGGCAGAACTTGCATTGCAGGAGGGGCAAAGCAGACTGCAAATGTATCAGGAGCGAGCCATTAACCATGTACGGTCACATCTGGCGCTCCCAGGACGCCAGCACATGGCTCCGCAGTGTGGGCTTTTTTTAATGTGTTCGCTGCTGACAACAGTGTTGCCATCTGCAGCCTTTGCAGTCAACGCATAAGTCGCGGTAAGCCCAACACTCACCTAGGGACGACCGCCTTAAGAAGGCACCTGAACTTCCGTCACCGAGCCCAGTGGGAGCAACGCCGTCAGAACCCACAAAGCCACACTCCAGGCTCTCACCGTCCAGCCTCTTCTCCATCTCCTCTCTCCTCACAATTGTCCTCCACTCCACCTTCCATCATGCCATCCTCACGTTGTTCTGGAAAAAGGCAGGCTTCCGTGGCCCAAATGTTGGAGCGTAAAAAAATGGCGCCGGATAACCCTCTTTCCCAACGTCTGACTGCTGGCTTGTTGGAACTGATAGTCCACCAACTACTACCATATCAACTGGTGGACTTTCGGAAATTTGTGGCCATTGGAACACCACAATGGAAGGTCCCAGGCAGGAAATATTTCTCGCAGAAGGGCATTCCAGAGCCGTATGGCCATGTTCAGCGGCAAGTGAATGTATCTCTGGCACACAGGACCGTCTCTTCCGCTGCGCCGCCCAAGATCCCCAGAACCTATTCCACATGCCAGGTGAGATGTTGCCATGCTGTGTTGTGTCTGTTGTGCCTGGAAGCCAAGAGTCACACTGGTCCTGCACTCCTTTCAGCTTTGCGTTCACAGGCAGATCAGTGGCTGACAACGCACAATTTGACAGTTGGTAAAGTGGTGTGCGACAACGGTGCCAATCTGCTGAGCGCGCTGAAACAGGGCAAAATAACACACGTGCCATGCATGGCACACGTCCTGAACTTGGTCGTGCAGCGATTCGTTGCCAAATACCGTGGGGTCCAGGACGTCTTGCGGCAGGCCAGGAAAATCTCGGGCCATTTCAGAATATCTTACACAGCCACGGCTCGCCTTGCTGACATTCAGCGGCGACACAACCTCCCCATCTTTTTTGTGACTGCCCGATGCGATGGAACTCAACGTTGCATATGCTTGATAGGCTGCTCCAGCAGAAACGTGCAGTTAACAACATCCTGTACAAACTCTGCGGCAGGACAGGTTCTGGGGGAGTTTTTTCACCTCGCTAGTGGTTGCTCATGCGCGACGCATGCAGACTTCTACGGCCATTTGATGAGATCACCAAACTGGTCAGTAACGCCCAGGGCGCCATTAGTGACATTGTGCCTTATGCCTTCTTTCTGGAGCGTGCATTGCGTTGTGTCATTGATCAAGCCATCGAGGAGCAGGAGCAGGAAGATGAGGAAGTCGCAGTGTTGGATGAATTCCCAGGGGGTGCTACTCCATCTGAGGCAAGTCAACAACAGGAGTCTGAAGAGGAGTCATAGGAGGATGTGGCCGGGGTGGATGAGGAGGAGCAAGAAGAGCATGCTTTAAACCTGTCTGGGATCCCTGGTGTTGTACGTGGATGGGGGAGGAGAATGAGGACGAGATTATCCTGGATGATGAGCTGGGGCCAGGCCACTACATCGCGTCCAGTTTAGTGTGAATGGGAGCCTTCATGCTCCAGTGTTTTAAGGGGGACCCTCGTATAAAAAGCATAAAGGGCAAGGACCAGTACTGGGTGGCAACGTACTTAGACCCCCCGGTACAAACAAAAAATGGCAGAAATGTTACCACAATCACAGAGGGCGGTCAGAATGCAGCACTTCCAGGCCTTGCTGGGAGAAATGCGGCATTCTGCTTTGCGTGTGCTGGCAGAGGAATTTCCAGTCACAGAAAGACAGTTGCGGGTAGCAATCCAACAGCGCCTGCAAGAAGAGGGCGGTTTGAAGATGTGTTGGTTACTTCAGATATGAGATCCTTCTTTCAGCCGACCCATCGACAGCTGTACTCCGGATCCAGTATCAGGGAACGCCTAGACCGACAGGTGTCCGACTACACCGGGTTAACGGCCGATGTGGACGCTCTGAAGAGTGATGAACCCCTGGACTACTGGGTGGGCAGGCTTGACCTCTGGCCAGAGCTTGCACAATTTGCAACTTAACTGTTGGCTTGCCCTCCATCCAGTGTCTTGTCCGAAAGGACGTTCAGCGCGGCAGGTGGGATCGTGACCAATAAGCGCACTCGCCTAGCTCATGACAGTGTAGACTACCTCACATTTATAAAAATGAATGGGGCATGGATCTCTGAGGAATTCAACACATGTGATGAGTAGACCATGTTTCATTTAAATTCCTCATGACAGGCCACAAATGGTTCTTGTCTTCGGTAAATACAGCGGCATAATAAAAGGCATTTCATGTCCATTGAATGCTTAATTTGTGTGGCCTTTTATGGCCCACACATACTTCTGTATCCTGTCAATGCCTAATGTACCTCCAGCCACATAATACAACGTTCTTAGCTGTCAGGTAAACCCATGTGGGATGATTTAGGGGGGGAAAAAAAAAAAAGTTTTTTGCTGTAAAAAAAAAAAAAAAATATTTAGGGCAACTTTTCCAATTGAAATTCTTCTGTTATGACATTGTCCATGTGGTGGGACTATTTGTGCACAGCTAGTAAGTCTTTTGTGGCTGAAAATATGACCTAAAGGTTTTTAAAGTTGCCTCCAATTAAAGTCAATGGGGCCTGCCGCGAACATGCGGTTCGTGGACATTTGAGAAAGTTTGTGGCTAACGTTCGCGAACCGCCCCAGCCGATGTTCGTCCATCACTAATTATGACATCTGATAGAACACAGTACTTGCATGAGGAATAGGCCATATTTGTTAGCCTTAATCTGATGCATACTTTTCTTTTTTGGCAGAGATTTACTAAAACTGGTGCACACAGAATCTGGTACAGTTGTGCATACTAACTAATCCGCTTCTAACTTCAGCTTGTTCAATTAAGCTTTGACAGTAAAACCTGGAAGCTGATTGGTTACTATGCAAAGCTGCCCCAGATTCTGTGCACCAGTTTTAGTAAATCTTCTTTGTTTCAGGAATTTTGGTATGCATTGGTGCCTAAAAAGTCCCACCACATAATGTAGTTCCTATACATTGTTATTGATTGGGATGCTGTTCCTTTATGTTTTTTGATATTGGCCTAGAGATTGTTGTCTCAAAGCCATTGTAGAACTGTTTTCACATGATACCGATGGGTGCACAGATCTGGGGAGTAGAAAAGAATATTGTGTAGATATACTATACTACAAGTATACAAGGCGAGGTCACAGAAGAGCTTGTTGATAACACTTTTGAAAAATGCCATCCCTGGAGTTGGAGGCTGCCTTCGATTTGTTGCTCTCCCAGATCCTAATTAGATCATATGCCTCTCTGAGGTCCACCTTGGAAAGAATTCGAGCACCCAGATTAATTCCAAAATGAGATGTGGGGGGCATAGGCGTGCGCACGGGGTGTACCCGGTGTGCCTGGGCACACCTTAATCACCCTGTGTCTGTTAGTGTAATGCCAGCTGTCTCCCGAGTTCTCCCTCTTTGGAACTGAGGGTAGTGGGATACTCGGTGGAGAGGGGGCTGTGTTGTTGGCTGTCATGTCTTCCCTCCCGCTGGCACCCCCTACTATCACAGTTTTCCGCCCGGGGGGCTGCCGTGAAAATGCTGCATCCAAGTAGTGTGTAGCATGCGCTGCCTGTGAAACAGGTTCACATTCAGCAGATAGTGAGGCTTGCCAGAGCCGTTCAGTGTGTGTGACACTGTCAGGTAATGTTACTGCTTGCAGGGGGAAAGATCAGCTGTAAAAACTCAGCGGTGATGTCGGGAGTGGGCGGGACCGTACAGCTATCAAACACCAGCCAATGGGATGGGGTCTGGCTTCTTTTCTGTGGCTCCGTTCGCCCCTTTCTTAAGCAGTCCAATCATTGGCTGGTGTTTGACAGCTGCTCGATCCCGCCCACCCCCGACATCACCGCTGAGTTTTGACAGCTGGTTCTCCATGCAAGCAGTTACATTACATGACAGTGTCACACACACGGAGCGGCTCTTCCGAGCCTCACTATCTGCTGAATGTGAAACCCCCCCTCTCCCCTGTTAGTGTCCATAAGTGGTGCTTATCAGTGCCCAGTAGTGCCACCTCTCAGTGCCCACCAGTCTTGCCTCATCAGTGCCGCCTCATCAGTACGCATCAGTGTCACCTAACAGTGCCAATAAGTGGCACCAATCAGTGCCCAGTAGTGCCACCTATCAGTGCCCACCAGTGTCACCTCATCAGTGCCACCTATCAGTGCCCACCAGTGCCACCTTATCAGTGTCACCTAACACTGCCTGTTAGTGCCACCTATCAGTGCCCAGTAGTGCCACCTATCATTGCCCACCAGTGCCGCCTCATCAGTTCCCACCAGTGCTGCCTCATCAGTGCCACCTATCAGTGCCCACCAGTGCCACCTATCAGTATCCCACCAGTGCTGCCCATCAGTGCCGTCTCAGTGCCTATCAGTGACCACTCACAGTGCCTATCAGTGCCACCAATTAGTGCCCACCCATGCCGCCTATCAGTAGCCATCAGTGCTGCCTATTAGTGCCCAGGAGGGCTGCCAATCAGTGCCCAGCAGTGCTGCCTATCAGTGCCACCTATCAGTACCCATCAGTGCTGCCAATAAGTGCCACCTCTCAGTGCTGCCAATCAGTTCTGCCAATCAGTGCCCATCAGTGCAGCCTCATCAGTGCCAATCAGTGCTAAGAACAAGTGCCCATTAGTGCTGCCTATCAGTCCCTATCAGTGCCTCACATGTAATTTCAAATATAATACACATCAAAAGGAAAATAAGGCATACAGCTTTTTCAAAACTTAGCAGGGATGGTGGAACCCCTCTACAGATATTTGCCATACAATTTAACTTAAGTGCAAAAACTTTTTAGTTGGAAGGTTCACACCAGTAGAGCACTTTAGAATTTTTATTTTTTAGATTGTTACACTTAATTTTATATGTTTTAGTTATTATAATGCAAATTATTGCACTTGAAGTTAATTTTCCACCACCCATGCTAAGTCCATGTCTTTATGGACCTTGCTTTGTGCAGTCACATTGGAACAGGAAGGGGTCATCCCCAAACTGTTCCCACAAAGTTGGGAGCATAAAATTGTCCAAAATGTCTTGTTATGCTGAAGCCCTAAGAGTCTAAGGAGCCAAGCCCAACCCCTGAAAAATACCCCACATTATAATCCCCCCCTTCACCAAATGACTCAGACCAGTGCACAAAGCAAGGACCATAAAGACATGGATGAGCGAGTTTGAGATGGAGGAACTTGACTGGCCTGCACAGAGTCCTGACCTCAACCCGATAGAACACCTTTGGGATGAATTAGAGCAAAGACTGCGAGCCCGGCCTTTTCGTCCAACATCAGTGCCTGACCTTACTAATTCGCTTCTGGAAGAATGGTCAAACATTCCCATAGACACACTGCTAAACCTTGTGGACAGCCTTCCCAGAAGAGTTGATGCTGGCATAGCTGCAAAGGGTGGGCTAACTTAATATTGAACCCTACGGACTGAGACTGGGATGCCATTAAAATTCATGTGCGTGTAAAGGCAGGTGTCCCAAGTGTTGACAAGTGTGTATGTGTGTATGTATGTATATACAATAAATATTGGGCGTGCAAAATTAGTCAGCCCCTTTACTTTCAGTGCAGCAAACTCTCTCCAGAAGTTCAGTGAGGATCTCTGAATGATCCAATGTTGACCCAAATGACTAATGGTGATAAATAATGATGATAAATAAAATCCACGTGTGTGTAATCAAGTCAAGTCATTAAAGCGGAGTTCCGGGCACAGAAAACATTTTTCAGTGAACATACCCCCGGGACAGTCAGGGCTAGTACATTCCACAATGGCTAGCCTCTGATCTGTCCCGGTTCGCACTTACCTGCAAGATGAAATACTCACTTATAAAATTTCTTCCACAGCGTTGCCATCTCTCTTGTGGGCAGCTGAAGCCGGCGCGGTCCTCTTCTGCGTCTTCTTCCACGTCCTCTTCTCCCAGAATGCGCCTGCACCGGCCCCTCTCGTCACTTCCGGTGCTGCGCCGCATTCCTCCACAGCTTCTGGGCATGCCCACAAGCTGTTTAGCAGGCGTCGCCCCGGAAGTGACGAGCGGGGCCGGTGCCGTCGCATTGATTCCTGGGAGCGATGACGTTCAGGAATCATCGCAAGACAGGAAGTGACGGCGGAGCCGCAGCGCTGAGGGAGGAAGTACACTGAGGTGAGTATTTTCGATCTTCAATTACAAGGTGAGTGTTAAAAAAAAAAAAAAAAACCTAACTATCCAATTCCTTTACAGGTGAAGGGGAACTAGCGGACGGGCACAAAAAAAAAGATCGATTTTGTGCCCGGAACTCCGCTTTAAGTCAAGTCATCAATGTAACACCAAACCTGTGGAAGAAGGTGCTCTGGTCAGATGAAACCAAAATCAAACTTTTTCGCAACAATGCAAAACGTTATGTTTGGCGTAAAAGCAACACAGCTCATCACCCTGAACACACCATCCCCAATGTCAAATATGGTGGTGGCAGCATCATAGTTTGGGCCTGCTTTTCTTCAGCAGGGACAAGGAAGATGGTTAAAATTGATGGGAAGATGGATGGAGCCAAATACAGGACCATTCTGGAAGAAAACCTGATGGAGTCTGCAAAAGACCTGAGACTGGGATGGAGATTTGTCTTCCAACAAGACAATGATCCAAAACATAAAGCAAAATCTACAATGGAATGGTTCACAAATAAACATATCCAGGTGTTAGAATGGCCAAGTCAAAGTCCAGACCTGAATCTAAGCGAGAATCTGTGGAAAGAACTGAAAACTGCTGTTCACAAACGCTCTCCATCCAACCTTACTGAGCTCGAGCTGTTTTGCAAGCAGGAATGGGCAAAAATTTCAGTCTCTCGCTGTGCAAAACTGATAGAGACATACCCCAAGCGACTTACAGCTGTAATCGCAGCAAAAGGTGGCGCTACAAAGTATTAACCTTCCTAGCGGTATTCCCGAGTGTGACTCGGGGTAAGATTTTAGTGCCAAAAGCAGTAACCCCCGAGCCACACTCGGGGTAGCGCTAAGAAGATCGCTGGATGCTGGAAGAGGTTTTACTCACCTTTTCTCCGGGATCCAGCGAAGACTGCGAGCGGTGTGCGGCGGCGGAGCTTCCTCCTGATCGTCTGCGAGCCCCGGCTTCCGTCTCCGGCGACGTGACGTCCACCGGGGGGGTGGAACCGGCGGCAAATTCAAATGTAAAATGCACCAAACACACTGATACCGTTCAAAATAAAATAAAATCACATTACATTGCCCCCCAGTGCCCTTTCCTGCAGTTTTACTGTACTTTTTATGTAAATATATATATATATATATATATATATATATATATATATATATACACACGTAATTCTTGTGAATGAGCAGCCCAAACCAACTGTATACATTATATTATATATATATATATATATATATATATATATATATATATATATATATAAAATAAATGTATACAGTTGGTTTGGGCTGCTCATTCACAAGAATTACATGCAAAATAATGGTACCGCTTTCAGCACCTAAAATCCAAAAGAATCATACCGCCAGGGAGGTTAACTTAGGGGGGCTGAATAATTTTGCACGCCCAATTTTTCAGTTTATTTGTTAAAAAAGTTTGAAATATCCAATAAATTTCGTTCTGCTTCATGATTGTGTCCCACTTGTTGATTCTTCACAAAAAATTACAGTTTTATATCTTTATGTTTGAAGCCTGAAATGTGGCAAAAGGTCGCAAAGTTCAAGGGGGCCGAATACTTTCGCAAGGCACTGTGTGTGTGTGTGTGTATTGTATATATGTATTGTGACAGGAAGTCAGGTAAATCTGGGAATGTAGTCACAGTCAGGAGATACATTTCCACCTGATTTAGAAAGTTCACCAATTACTATAGGGTGTTGGCTACAGAGCTAGCCAGCAGGAAGTTGAACAGACTTCAGCTGTTCAGAATGAGGAAATGAAGGCCTCTATAATTTGTCCAAAGGAAGTCCTATTGATTGCTGCCTCCGGAAGCTGTCTCCTGAAGCCGTGTGGGCTGGGAGAGGAGGACAGACAGATGAGTGCCTCCCAACAAGCTGGTGAGCATGGGAGAAGACCCCCTGAAGTGATGTGCGCTAAGGAGGGTAAACCGCTGTAAAGACTTCTCAAAGGTGAGAAAACGAACTATTGCTATGTGGAAGAAATAAAGGATTGTTTGCCATGTGAAGGGACAAGCAAAGAGACATTCTCATTGTGAAGAGTAAAGGGACCTGTTAAATGAACATGTGCTGTGTGAAGAGATAAAACATGGACTGTTGAGTATCCGCTGTAGGATAAGAAAGTCTGCCCAACAGTAGGTTGGGGACAGACTCTTAGGTAGGTTCCAGTGTGAGAAGGTAGCCGCCCACAGAGGCAAGGATTTATTTTGTCTTTTATTTTATTTTGCTGGTTTTGACGCTTGCAGTCTGGTGAAGAAAAAATGCATTAATAAACCAAACTGTTGTTTGCAAGCCCTTCTCGGCTATCTTCTTGTGAAAACGCACCCCCCCCCAAGGGGTCATCCACGCCTACCACCGAGCTAATCCCTCACATATGGTGGAGGTATGCAGTGGGCAGAAGCAGAGATCCCTGCAAAGAAGTGCATATGTTTGATGAACTTTGTCTGGTGCATGAGATTGCACAATCTATGTGTGCAGGAGAGAAGATCCTGAAAAAAATAAAAAATAAATAAAAAAGTGTTTTAAAGAGACAGCTTTCTCAAAATTTTTGATGAACTGTGTCTGGTGCAAGGGACTGCACAAACTGTGTGTACAGGAAAGGAAATCCTGCAAGAGAGAGAAAAAACTACTAAGTTTTAAAGAGACAGTGGTCTTAAAAGTTTTGCTGGACTTTGAAAAAATTTATTGTGGAGTGACCGAAGATGGGGCGGTCAAAGCGCCTGAAAGATGCAAGGATCGCTGAAATGAGAGACCGGATTCTATGGATGGAGGGGATGCTACCGTCTGAACCAGCCCCATCCATGCCTGAACGGAATCGGCTAAAGAGAAAGGTTGTTGTCCCTAGCAACGCTGGTGTAAATGAAACGGTTATGGAGACACAGTGTTCTCAGATGGAAAGTAAGCCCAAAATGGAGGAGATGTTGAAACAACTGATTATATCAAATGCAGCTCAACAGCAGGCAAATGCAGCTCAACAGCAGGCAAATGCGGATTTTCAGCGGAGCTTTGCAGCTCAACAAAAGGCTCATCAAGAGAGCATGGCAGGCTGGAAACAGAGACGCCAGCAGCAAATGGAGGCCATCGGTATGGAGGAAACCGAGTATGTGTGCAGGGCTGAGCTGGCTGCCGTACAACGGAAAATGGAAGAAAAGGAACAACCCCTGGGGGTACAGTTACAGTGGGAAGAAACCACTGCTCTTCTTTTTTCCCCGAGTTGAAAAACCCTAGAAAGCCTATAATGGAGAAAGATACCATCCTCACGGAAAAGGAAATTGAAATTCAGACTTTGCAGAAGCAAAGTATGTGTGAAAGGTTGGAGTTGCGTAATCAGCTGGAAAAAAGTCTTCAGTGTTTGGAAGCTACAAAAATAGACCTGCAGGGGGCGCAGGAACAGAATGTCGCTCTGAAAACGACATTGTCTCTCAGCGACAACGAGAAAAGTGAAAGAGAGGCTAAATTACTGAGTACTGTGTATGAGCTCACTACTTTGAGCAATGTGGTAGATGAATTGCGTGCTGACTGTGAAAGTTGGAAAGGGGAAGCCCAACGTGTCCAGCAGCAGTTAAAGGAGAAAGAAGCCTGTGTGGCAGAATTACATTGTTATTCCCAGATACTAGCCAGTGAGGTGAAAGCTCTTATGCAGGGAAAAGGAGATTCTGAACACAAGAGAAAAAAAGTAGAGGCACAGCTGCAGGAATCGCAAGTCAAGGTGTCAGAAGGTGACCGATTGTGTGCTAAGCTGTCAGAGAAGGCAAACCGACTGCAGGTTGAGCTGGACAATGTCACAAATCAGCTTTCTCAAGCAGACAGCAAATCTAGAAAAATTGACAAGGATTTTTCTATCTTGGAATCGCAGCTGCAAGACACGCAGGAACTCTTACAGGAAGAGAGGTGTCAAAGGCTGAGTTTTAGCACAAAGCTCGAACAAATGGAAGATGAGAAAAATGGCTTCCTGGAACAATTTAAAGAGGAGGAGGAAGCAAAGAAAAACCTATCAGAGCAAGTCGCAACATTGCAAGTTCAGATAGCGGTTATGAAAAAACGCATGGAAGAATAAAATTTGTTCATTAGAGAGTGTTGAAGTTGTGAAAAAGAAACTGCAGAAAGACCTTGAAGTTGCTAATCAACGCTATGAGAAAAAAAACAGCTGCTTATGACAAGCTTGAGAAGACCAAGACAAGACTTCAGCAGGAATTGGATGAACTGAGTGTGAATCTGGATCACCAGAATCAGATTGTGTCCAACCTGGAGAAGAAGCAAAAGAAGTTTGATCAGATGCTTGGTGAGGAGAAGACTGCAAAATATGCAGTAGAACACGACCGTGCAAAAACGGAGGCGCATGATAACGAGAGCAAAGCCCTGTTCTTGGCTCGCTCCTTGGAGGAAGCTCTAGAGTGTAAGGTTGAACTAGAAAGAGTTAACCAACAGCTGTGTACAGAAATGGAAGATTTGGTCAGCTCCAAGGATGATGTTGTGAAAAGCGTTCGGGAGCTAGAAAGGTCTAGGCGAGCCTTAGAACAGCAAGTAGAAGAGATGAAGATTCCGTTGCAGGAACTGGAAGAGGAATTACAGGCAACAGAGGATCTGTCCCAAAGAGGGGATAGTGTGCCTGATGCAGTTTTTAAAAGGATCAGAGTTTTGGGGTCTGTCCTGAGTGAGCCTCAGAAATGTGATAACATGTGGCTTGAATCACCCCTTTGGAGTAAACCGTTCCTTCAAAAACTTCAAGCATTGGAAAATGTATCATTAGAACTTCAGCAAACAAAGGAGCTGTGTAAGAAATGTGATGATTTCTCAGTTCAGGCTGAAAACCTAGTGGAGAAAACTAAAGCGGAGAAAACTAAAGCAAGTGATATAAATCTGGGAGAAAAAAGCAAACACCACCTAGTGGAGAAAACTAAGGCTGTTGGTGAAAACGTGAAGCAAATGAATTTCAAGTGCCTTTCAGGGGATATTTCCAAAATGGAACTGGTGAAAGACAGGTGGCAGAAGTTTGATTGTGATCTTGAGATGCATTCCATGTGGAATTCAGATAGAGAAAAGGAACTAGGTGACCTTGAGCGGTCAAATAGTTCAGCAGAAAGTGCATTGAAGAAACCTGTAAAAGAATGTGTTGCAGTTCCATGCTTCTTCACTGATGCAGAGAGGAGGTCTATAATGGATACCACCCAGATCGCTGGGTTCAACTGTGTTGTTGCCTTTGACCCATATGTTGGTGGAAGGAAAGTTGATGTCGCTGGAAAAATGAACAGGGGTCACTTTGAAGAAATGTGTGACAGCCTGTTGTGGCAAATGGAAGGCCCTCTGCACAGCATCTTAGAGCAAGCTAAGCTCAAGAAACAAAGAGTCAATGATTGTGTACAGCTGTATGGAGAGGCAACTCAAGTCACAGAGGGACGTCAAGAGTCCCTACTTGGAACAAAGCTTATTGAAGCAGAGGTTCTCAAAGTTTTGTGGAAAACATTTATGGATTGCAGAGAGAGGCGGCTCAAGAATGTTGAAGACATTAAGACTAGCCCAATTGAGTTGCCTATGGATCACGGTCCTCCATGGCGGATAGGACAAACTTGCATGCAAGACAAACTTGAGAAGGAGCGAAATGATGCCAAAAATGCAGTTGAGGAATGTGTATATGAGATGAGAGACAAACCGTGTGACATTTATGAGAAATCTGTCAATGAAGATGACAGAAACGGTTTCATCCGGAAGCTTGAGGATAATAGGAGGCTTATCAGTGAGAGTCAGCAGTGCCTGACACATGCGTGCCTGGAAATCTGTGTCCCAACCCTAGGGTTGAAACAAGAGGGGGGGGGGTATGTGACAGGAAGTCAGGTAAATCTGGGAATGTAGTCACAGTCAGGAGATACATTTCCACCTGATTTAGAAAGTTCACCAATTACTATAGGGTGTTGGCTACAGAGCTAGCCAGCAGGAAGTTGAACAGACTTCAGCTGTTCAGAATGAGGAAATGAAGGCCTCTATAATTTGTCCAAAGGAAGTCCTATTGATTGCTGCCTCCGGAAGCTGTCTCCTGAAGCCGTGTGGGCTGGGAGAGGAGGACAGACAGATGAGTGCCTCCCGACAAGCTGGTGAGCATGGGAGAAGACCCCCTGAAGTGATGTGCGCTAAGGAGGGTAAACCGCTGTGAAGACTTCTCAAAGGTGAGAAAACGAATTGCTATGTGGAAGAAATAAAGGATTGTTTGCCATGTGAAGGGACAAGCAAAGAGACATTCTCATTGTGAAGAGTAAAGGGACCTGTTAAATGAACATGTGCTGTGTGAAGAGATAAAACATGGACTGTTGAGTATCCGCTGTAGGATAAGAAAGTCTGCCCAACAGTAGGTTGGGGACAGACTCTTAGGTAGGTTCCAGTGTGAGAAGGTAGCCGCCCACAGAGGCAAGGATTTATTTTGTCTTTTATTTTATTTTGCTGGTTTTGATGCTTGCAGTCTGGTGAAGAAAAAATGCATTAATAAACCAAACTGTTGTTTGCAAGCCCTTCTTGGCTATCTTCTTGTGAAAACGCACCCCACCCAAGGGGTCATCCACGCCTACCACCGAGCTAATCCCTCACAGTATATATGTATACATACACACAAAATATATATATATATATATATAAATATATATATATATATTGTGTGTGTGTGTGTGTATGTATACATATATATATACATATATACAATACACACACACAGTGCCTTTGCGAAAGTATTCGGCCCCCTTGAACTTTGCAACCTTTTGCCACATTTCAGGCTTCAAACATAAAGATATAAAACTGTAATTTTTTGTGAAGAATCAACAACAAGTGGGACACAATCATGAAGTGGAACGAAATTTATTGGATATTTCAAACTTTAACAAATAAACTGAGAAATTGGGCGTGCAAAATTATTCAGCCCCCTTAAGTTAATACTTTGTAGTACCACCTTTTGCTGCGATTACAGCTGTAAGTCGCTTGGGGTATGTCTCTCTCAGTTTTGCACATCGAGAGACTGAAATTTTTGCCCATTCCTCCTTGCAAAACAGCTCGAGCTCAGTGAGGTTGGATGGAGAGCGTTTGTGAACAGCAGTTTTCAGTTCTTTCCACAGCTTCTCGATTGGATTCAGGTCTGGACTTTGACTTGGCCATTCTAACACCTGGATATGTTTATTTGTGAACCATTCCATTGTAGATTATGCTTTATGTTTTGGATCATTGTCTTGTTGGAAGACAAATCTCCATCCCAGTCTCAGGTCTTTTGCAGACTCCATCAGGTTTTCTTCCAGAATGGTCCTGTATTTGGCTCCATCCATCTTACCATCAATTTTAACCATCTTCCCTGTCCCTGCTGAAGAAAAGCAGGCCCAAACCATGATGCTGCCACCATCATGTTTGACAGTGGGGATGGTGTGTTCAGGCTGATGAGCTGTGTTGCTTTTACGCCAAACATAACGTTTTGCATTGTTGCCAAAAAGTTCGATTTTGGTTTCATCTGACCAGAGCACCTTCTTCCACGTTTGGTGTGTCTCCCAGGTGGCTTGTGGCAAACTTTAAACAACACTTTTTATGGATATCTTTAAGAAATGGCTTTCTTCTTGCCACTTTTCCATAAAGGCCAGATTTGTGCAGTACACGACTGATTGTTGTCCTATGGACAGAGTCTCCCACCTCAGCTGTAGATCTCTGCAGTTCATCCAGAGTGATCATGGGCCTCTTGGCTGCATCTCTGGTCAGTCTTCTCCTTGTATGAGCTGAAAGTTTAGAGGGATAGCCAGGTCTTCGTAGATTTGCAGTTGTCTGATACTCCTTCCATTTCAATATTATCGCTTGCAAAGTGCTCCTTGGGATGTTTAAAGCTTGGGAAATCTTTTTGTATCCAAATCCAGCTTTAAACTTCTCCACAACAGTATCTCGGACCTGCCTGGTGTGTTCCTTGTTCTTCATGATGTGCTTCATCTGTGCTTTAAACAAACCTATGAGACTATCACAGTGCAGGTGCATTTATAGGGAGAATTGATTACACACAGGTGGATTCTATTTATCATCATTAGTCATTCAGGTCAACATTGGATCATTCAGAGATCCTCACTGAACTTCTGGAGAGAGTTTGCTGCACTGAAAGTAAAGGGGCTGAATAATTTTGCACACCCAATTTTTCAGTTTTTTATTTGTTAACAAAGTTTGAAATATCCAATACATTTCATTCCACTTCATGATTGTGTCCCACTTGTTGTTGATTCTTCACAAAAAATTACAGTTTTATATCTTTATGTTTGAAGCCTGAAATGTGGCTAAAGGTTGCAAAGTTCAAGGGGGCCGAATACTTTCGCAAGGCACTGTATCTATATTGTGACAGGAAGTCAGGTAAATCTGTGGGTGTTGTCACAGATGGGAGATACATTTCTGCCTTGTTTAGACAATTCACCAATTACTATCAGGTGTCGGCTGCAGAGATAGCCCGAAAGGTTTAAGGACGTTGGAAAGCTTCAGCTATTCAGAATGAGGCAATTCAGGCCTCTAGAAGTTATCCAGAGGATGACTACTGATTGCTGCATCCTGAGGCTTTGTGCGTTAAGGAGAGCAGTGAGCTGAGAGACTTCTGAAGGTGAGGTGGTGTTGACTTTTTCTGTGTGAAAAGAAAACAAAGAGACTATTGGTCTTCTGCTGTATGACCAGCAGTGTCTGCCCAGCAGTAGGTTGGGACAGACACCATAGGTAGGTTCCTGTGTTGTGAAGGTAGACGCCCCAAGTGGGCAGGGTTTATTTTATGTTTGATTTATGCTGTTTGGATGCTTACACTTGTTTCCAGCAAATTGGAAGAATAAACCATAGACCGTTGTTTTCAACCACTCCTTGGCTGTCTCTCTGTGTAACGAACCCACCCAAGGGGTCACACACACACACACAACCGCTACCGAGCTAACCCCTTACAATATTATATATATATATATATATATATATATATATATATATATATATATATATATATATATATATTCATGTGTGCTTGAGCTTTGGGGTGCACACCCTAATGCAATAGGCTGCGCACGTCTATGTGTGGGGGTTATCCATTTTTTAAGGTGATGGTTTACCAGGTGGACGGGGCAGGTCTGCCACGGGTGGCCTTTGGCACCACAGTGGAACCATAGCCCCAAATATGATGTCATTGAATTCCCTCCTCAGGAATGAGGCATGTTTTTACTAGTTGCATTGATTCTTCTGAAGCAGGAAACAATAACAGCTCTTTTAACCAGCAACTTTTCAAGGCATATCTAGCTCCTGGTCAAGCAAATAGAAAACTGGTAGCAATATTATGAAAGAGCTAAAAAATGTTATACAGAAAAAGGCCAGTGTTTGGATGTATACATTTTTTCATTGACATCTTCATAAAATGAATACATTTGCCTATGTTTCCCTCTTGAAACTCTTCATTCAAACTTGCACTGAAAAAAAAAAAAAAAACACTGAGACCCGTATGAACAATAGTTAAAGAACTTACTAGTTTATGGACAGCTTAAAGTGTAAGTAACCCACCCCACCCAGAAAAAAAAAAAAATATAATATATTGCAGCATACCAGTCCTTAGATGTAGTGGCTGCATTAGTTTTTTTATTTATTTTTCATTTTTTGTATACTTTTTATTTTCTGTCTTTACCTGGTGATCTGGCACACAGGGGGGCACCTTAGAACAGCAGCATTGTCAGTCTAGGGCAGTGATGGTGAACCTTGGCACCAAAGGTGTTTTGGAACTACAGTTCACATGATGCTCAGCTACACTGCAGAGTGCATGAGCATCATGGGAAATGTATTTCCAAAACATCTTCGGTGCCAAGGTTCACCATCGCTGGTCTAGGGGGAGGACGTGTTCGATGTACTAGCAGATTTAGATACACTAATAAATTGAAGCCAAGCCCCAGGCTCACACTACAGTTACAGCAACAGTTGTTTTCCCCAGGTGGGATAAAGGTTTCACATGAATACATAAAAGCTGACCGTTGTGAGCACCCCAGTCAGTAGTAAATGTTATGTCTCACCCTTCTAATGATCAGTCCCAGCATAGATCATACCTCTGCACCATGTTGCTTAGTTGCCTCAGATCCCTTGATATTCTGGGTTTAGTTGGGGCTTTGTATCATGTGACACACTGTATATCCTGCTGATAGACTCTGTCCTTTCCACAACCACTTCCTGCCACAGCTAGTCTATAAAACACCTCTGTAGTCTTTCAGACTCTGCAAATGATGTAATTTCCTTCACAGCTCTGATGGTGAATGGGATTGAATACATCCTAATTACCATTCATTCCCATCCAATCACACCTACAGGAAGAGTCCCAACCGCCCATGTCCCATCTCACAGATCACAGCATTATTCAAGGAGACACCTTCATACACAGCCTGTTCTAAATACTAGTAGTGCTGCTGCTGGGCAGGATGAATCACAATTAGAATTCAATCCTGCCCAGTTAAATTTGCCAAATAGTGTGAACAGGGAGAGTTTCACCCCTTTAAATCCCGCTCTCCAAGGGTCGTGCTCTCTGTGAAGCGATTATTTTACATATGAAGGAAACACCTTTATAAAAACCTCCCATAGCCCTTCCTGTGTAGTCTTGCAGTAAGCCATTATTCTTTGGCATGCTGCAAGACAGAAACGACATATGAGGAGGTATGACACGTTCACACCTTTCACCACCCACATGTAGATTCAGAAACAGGACCCACCCCATCAACTCCCAGACCTGGTACAATTGACTCCCATAGCCCGCCCTGAAGCTACAAAGGCTCAAAGGATCATGGGACATGTAGTATCAGAACTGGAAAAGGAAGGAAACAGGAAGTCAGAGAACTTTGAAATTCAGTCAGGAGGAGTGGCATCACAGACACAGAAACCTATTGTATACAGTTAAGGAGGTAAGTTACACACAAACGGACAGAAGGGTTGTGATTCATTTACATGCACATGGTATCTGTTGTGTTTGGGAGGACAATCTGGAGGTCTTCTTTAATACCACTTTAAGACCTTTCTTTAGTGCCTTAGTGATTTAATGTCACATGCACTATTACTAACTGGCCCATTTCGAAATATGAGCAATGAATATATAAATCATGTGATTACTTAATTTTCTCATCATTTATTAACATGGGCAAAATATCTCTACAGTATATTACAGCTAGAAATGTGCAAGAAAATATAAATAAATCAGTAGATATTTTTTGCAGTCATGCCTTCATTTTTCCTTGAGTCATTCTTATAACCGTTCTGAGACAACAATAATGGAGTCCTTCATGCTGCCAGAATAAGTAAATTCAGGCTTATTGAAGCCAGTGCAGAGTGCAAGGAAGTTCCCGACAGCTTGACATACTGCGGTATGAGTTTTCTTTCTCCAGTAGGGTTTGTGACTTGTGATTTACCAATGAGCATGCCCAGAGCTCTCCAAACAGATATCCATGCCAAACAGGAACGTATGGCTTCATCATGCTTTAAGCAGCAAAAACTCGGTCATGAGACCTAGTTATAAATCGTGATGCAAATGCATCAAAACCGTTTAAAATGCAGTGTTCAATAAATAGTCCTTGCATCGGCATCAGTCAACCACACTACCCATGGCATATTCCAAAGTCATCTCTCACAGGTCTCACTACAATAAATTGAAATGTGAGGTCGATGTTTCCATTTCTCTGTGGGGCTCACTGAGCATCTTCTTTGTAAACTGAAGTATCCACAGAAAGTAAAGGGGTGCAGTTTTTATGGGAACACCTTACAGGGAACCTTTTATCCTTTATACTTCTACATGTACACACATTAGATCACTTAGGACATGGGTGTCCAACCTTTTGGCTTCTCTGGGCCACATTGAGTGTAGAGAAATTTTCTCGGGCCGCATATAAAATATAGACTATAGTTATGGCATAATAAAATGCCGCTGCGCCCCCCCGCACTAATTTAACACAACTAGAGGATGATCAAATTAAATGGAATCAGTATACAGAGGTTTACCTCTTCTGAGAGACAATAAAGGAACACTCTAACCACCATGACCACTTCAGTGATTTGAAGTGGTCATGGTGGTAGGAGTCAAACACTGCACATGCTCGCCTCCCCCACCCCTCCCCTCAGCCTCTGCCCACCGTTAGTTGGAAGCTGCTGTGGCCGTACCCCCGACCTGACTTCCTTCCTCCCTCCCTCCCCAGCAAAAAAAGATTGTCAGGCAGTGGGCCTGTAATTGTGTGATGCTGTTTCTAAGTACATTTTAAATAAATCTATTCCTTGACCTTAAATACTTCACTATAAGCCTTTTGTTCATTTCTTGGTGATGTTACCATGATGCGATTTTTCGGGTCGAGTGGAAGATTTTTTTTGTAGTATGTGATCTCAACCTATATCGTTGTGGATCTTTGATTACTGGCGGTCTGCTGGAGTGTGGAATTGCTTTTCTACTGTTACCCACCAAGGGATTCATTATAGACTGTGCATCTCTATCCGTTGTCTGGTAAGGA